>NC_137784.1:134978961-135578961 GCF_963455305.1 Plecotus auritus
GGCACTGGCACCGGCACTGGCACCAGTACTGGCACCACCACTCTCTTGGGCTTTGGCTTTAGCTTCAGCTCCCGCCTGGATCCGGGCTTTGGCCCAGGGTCCAATATCAGCTTCGTCCCAGTTGCAGGGCCCAGCAGCATTCTCAGAGCCAAGCCCAATGCCCATTCGAGCTCTAATCTCAGCTCTCGCCTTGGCTTCAGCTGCAGCCTCAGCTGCAGCCTTAATATCTGCTTCCATTGCCTCTCGGTACTGAGCTGCCCATTCCTTGGGATCCTTCTTTTGTACCTGAAACAGAAATAACAACCCTCAAAAGGATTGGAATCTGAGAGTGGCGTATATACTGGATTGTAGACAACATGCTACACACTGCATCCAGTAGCAATACAATAAATACTTCTAGTAATTATGCACCTAGTATTCCATCTCTGCCCTGACACTAGCTGTGACCTCAGTGATCCCGAGTTTTCTCATCTGCAGGAGGACAACACCACGTTAGTTGTAAGGATTAAATGATTCAGCTGAAGTGTTTAGTGCACTAAGAGAGGATTCAGAATATTCATATATAAGCTGCAGGCTGCTCTGCCCACTGCCTACCCATGCTCTTGATATGCCAAGCTTGGGTAGTTCTCCAATTACCTTGCAGGCAAACTTGAGGACTTTCATCTTGCTGGTTTCATGGTAGGAGCGCAGGCCCCAGAAGAACTCATACTCAGGGGGATTGCTGTTAGGGACTCGGGCATAGTCCAGGTACCTTGAAAAGAGAGGTTCGAAGCCTTTACATCTATGACCACCCCTGGCCCACCCATGCATAAACGGAAGGCTCTAGGTAGCAACCTTCCATAGTAAATACTAGCAGCTTTTCTTCCAATATTGAGCCCTGTTCCATCCCTCCTGCCCCAGCCATGTGAAGGCACAGGGGGGGAATATGTAGGGTGCTTGTGCATAGGAAGGCCACACGTTTTGTGCCCCTTGTCACAGTGACCCCAGTTCTTGTTGGGTGTGTTGTAAACAGAGGAGCCATTTCTTCAGGCAACCTGCTCTGAGCACACCCCGCCACAGCAGCGTCTCGTCCGTGGCCTGGGACAGTCCACCACGGAAAAGGGCTGTAAAGGGAAGACAGTCCACCAAGAGCAGCATACTCCATACACACTCCCGACCTTGTGTGTGCGCATGCGTGCTAATGCAACCTTGTGAGTGCGCATTTGTTTCCCCAGGACGAGGACAGGGTCAGCTCTGGCCAGAAAGTCAGGAGGGCTGGGCTCCGGGCCTGAATGGGCCCCTTACCAGCTGGGGCCATGCTCAGACTTCTGTCTCTGAGCCCCAGGTTTAGCAACTGATAATGGAGCTGGAATGACAGCACCTACTCTGCAGGGTAGTTATGAAAATGAAATGAGATGTTACATGTCAAGTCCCCAGCGCAGTTAGCTAGCTGCCTACAGCTCCTACTTTATGATTGAAATTATACTATTTTAAAATTGAAATTAATTGCTACGAAGCCCTGGTTGGCATGGTAAAAAGAACCAACGCATTGGGACCTGAATCTAAAAATCTTCAATTTGCTACCTGTGAAACCATAAGCAAATGATTTCAACACTCTGAGCCTCAGTTTCCTCCTGTATGCAATGCTGGTGATGACAATCCCTCCCTTGTAGAACTGCTCTGGGGCATATGTGAGAGTACATGTAATGGGTCAAGAAATACGTGCTCTTGCTGCCTTTATCACTTTAAAAACAAGCTCCCACCAGCGCACACACACATACACACACACACGCGCGCGCACACACACACACACACACACACACAAGCACACATGCACCCATCGTAGCTCTATCACCCAGTTCTAAAATAGGCAAAATGTATGGCACACACCAATAGCAGATGGACACTTACTTCTGCTTCACAAACTCATCGGTAATGAGCTTCTTCACGTCCCCAAAAAGCGAGTGATGTATACTGACAGCAGAGAAAGATAGATAGGTAGATAAATAAATAAAATGAATGAATGAATGAATGAATAAAACAGGGTCATAGCACTTCCCAGATGTGTGCAGAGGAGTTTCCAATGTGGAAGAGAGATTTCCGGCACAAGAAGGAAGCACCATAGAAATTCAAGAGGCAGTAAGCTCAAGGGAACAGAGTTCAGGACCATTTCCCCATCCACCCAGGTCAGAGTCATGGGCCCTCTACCCAGTCCAACACCCCAGCCCGCTCCACCAGACCACCAGGCTGATGCGATCCGGGGACCATCCGCTCTTGCCAAAGGACAACACGGACAGCAAGTGCTGAGAGAGCCCAATCATACCCCGGGCGCAGCCCCAACTTGCGCAGCACCTCCCAGATGACAGCTGCAAGGAGAGGCAAGAGGAGAGGGACAGAAAATGAACATGTGGAATTCTGACCATGGCCACCCATTCAGCTGCAGGCCTAGCCACTCACCCTCGCTGGACCGATTTCCATTCATGAAGATGATGCTAAGAAGCACCATGAGGAGACCCAGCTTTGGGGAGTCCTTGGTCCTAGGGGAACAATAGGACAGAGAGTTTTATGTCCCGCAGCCATCTGCAAAAAACACACCAGCCAGCTCACTAGGCTAGCCTCTCTCAGATTCCTCAGGTAGGGGAGAGTTCTGCCCAGTCTATGCTTCCAGCTCCACGTGACCCTGGGCAAGACACTTAGACCCCTGAGCCTCAGTCTCCTATTCAGTGAAACGGGAAATCACATCCTCCCCTCCCCGGGCTGCTGAAAGGACAGAAGAAATCCTCCCAACAGAGTTAGACCCAGGCACTCAGTCAATGTGAGGCCCTTCTTCCTCTCACAGGACCCTCAGCCAAGAGAGAATTCACATCCACCGATGTGTCTGCCCTTCAAGCATTGTGATCCACCCAGACCAGGAAGGCCTCCCTTGAGAACCACTCTACAAGACCAGTAGGAAGAGACAAGCAATGACAGGGCTGCTTTCCTGGGAAGCTTCTGGACAGACAGACAACCTGACAGTAGGCATGCCCCACCCCAGGCTTCGACACCCTTCAGTCCATCATAACCAGGCACAACTTTTGTGGACAGGGTTCCAGCTACATGTGGGAGCTGGAATGGGCTTCAGGCCTGTCTTTCCTGACTCTCTAAGGAAGACAGGGATGGGGTAGTACCATGCACAAAAGCAGAAGCCTCCCTCCCACCCAGCCCTTTCCTAGCTTACGTTCCCAGTATGCCTGCATCAGTGGGTTCCAAGGTGCTGAGAAGAATGTACAAGTGGTCATTCTTATCAATTTCCTTCAATTGGATCCCAAATACCTGTGGATGGGGAAGAAAGCTTGTGAGATCATCAAATTCAGCTTCTTGGTCATCCCACAGCTCCCCATGTACCTAGGGTGCGTGTGTGTGTGTGTGTGTGTGTGTGTGTGTGTGTGTGTGTAACCAGTGAGTTAATGCATGTAAGCACTTAGCTATGAGGCCAGCACATAGCAAATAGGCAATAAATGTGCTACTGTTATCTACATCATCCTTGTGATTAGTAGGAATCTAGGGAGACTGTGAATGTGAATGAATAGGAAGAGGTGAGCATCTGGAATACATTCCAGGACATGTCCAGCAGCAGATAGAAGTCAGGACTAAGTTGGTTGGCTTGAGTCCTAGCTGTGCTTTTACCACTGACTTGTTGTGTGACCTTTGGCAAGTCTTTGCACCTTCCTAGGCCACTGTCTGCCCAGTGATGAGGCTGGGCTTAGTGAATCTCTGTGGTCCCTCCCCGAAGGGACGTGTACACCTTTGTTCAATTCAAGGCTTCCCCATTGTGTCCATCCCCCAGGGCTGCCCCTTCACCTTCTCCAAGGAATAGCCTGCTCGTTCAATGATTTCAGGGTACACATCAGTGTATTCTTTGATGATGTCCTTCAGCATGTCTGCAAGGGGAGAGTGTTGCGAGCACCTGAGCTGAAGTGAAGCCAGGTGGCCCCCATACCCAAACTATAGACCCTTTGCCTACTCTGCTGTCGGTGACATAAACAGGTTTTGAGCTAATGAACAGAGATGCTAGCACTGCCAAATTAGAACATTGGGAGGACAGAAGTAGGAACAGAAGAGCAAGGGATGCCCCCAGCACAGAGGCAGTGGAGGGTAGAACTAGGGGGAGGGCGTTAGTAGGACTCTACCTGCGCGCTTGATAGGAATCTTTGTCTGGTCTTTAGCCAACAGGTACTTCACCAACTCGTTTGCCTAGGAGAGGAGAAAAAGGTGTAAAGGTCAAAATACATTTGCAGAAGGCTTGAAAGGCTAACAGAGAAAAAGGCAGGCAAAGCAGTGGCTAAGGCTGAGTGCAAAGGACAGAGTTCTTACCCTCCCTTGCAAAAGGGCCACATCCCGAGGTGGTGGTGCTTCAGGCTCTTCAGATGCCTGGAGCTTGGCAGCTCTGCGGCGAGCCTTGCCCCTGCGGGCCTTAGGTGACCTCAAGGAGAGCAAAGCTCTTCGGGCCCAAGCAGCCAACCGAGTCCTTGATGCCCTGCGGGCCCAAAAGGCTATGGGGCCCCTTGAAGCCCTGCGGGCCATGGAGGCCATTAGGGCCTTTGAGACCCTTCGGCCACCTGTGGTTCCAGAAGCCTGACTCTGATCACTGTTGCCCTCCTCTTCCCCATTCAGATGCTTCACCTGCATCAACAGAGAGAAAGCACAACAGCACCAGATGAAGCAGATGGTCCTTTTCCCTCATTCTCTCTCTTCCAGAAACCCCCTTTAATCCAACCCCTGTAGTAACAACCTGCCTCACTAGATATTGGCCATGTTGAATCTTGGGTTTGTCTTTCACTGGCTTTCAAGCAAGAGTTTCATCACTGAACCAGACGAGGAACTACCCAAGGGTGGAATCTGAGGCTTCTCCTCTTTCTCCATCTGCCACTGGCTCTGCTTGTACCAACCTGGACAACTTCATTCTCTCTGTCTGGGACTCCACTTCCTTCTCTATAAAACTGGATTACTTTTGGGCTTTAAGAGATAAGCTGTGTAAATGGGCTAGCTCAAAGCCTAACACATGGTAGCTACTATGTCAATATAAACTGCATTACATTCAGATTACAGCTGTGTATTCCTGTGTCATCTTCCCCCAAATCTGGGAGCTCTCTAAAGACAGGAATCGCATCACATTCCCCACAGCCTTGATGAGCACAGGAAACTTTCTAAATGTTTGCAGAACAAATGAACCAACTTAGAGAAGAGGAACTGAAAGGCAAGGATAGTTAATGCCAAAGTCTTACCTTTCGGGCTTTCTTGGCCTTGACCTTGGGCCGAGTATCCTGATTCTCCTGAGCCTGGGCCACTGTACCCTCAGGCTCAGGTTCATCTGCCTCTGGAGACTGAGAGGCAGCAGCCTCAGTCTCCTGGGCCTTTGTATTGACCTTAGTATCAGCCACACAGCTGACCTTTTTGGTCTCAGTGGCAGGCACTGTCACAGCCTGAGGGTCAGCCTCCTGCACCTTGGTGTCAGCTGCTGGACTCTTCTTTTCAGTTGCCAAACTCTGGGTGTCAGTCAGCTTAGTGGTAGATGACACCTTAGTGGCAGCTGCCTCCGGAGCTTCTGGGGCCTTTGATACCTCTGTGGCCTTTGAGACCCCTGCAGCTTTTGAGACCTTCTCAGCCTCTGAGACCTCTGGTGCCTTTGAAGCCTTTGGTGTCTCTGAGACCTCCAAGTTCTGGGTCACTGTCAGTACGGTCTGCACCTTCAAGTCGCTTTCCTTTTCTGAAGTTTCAGCCTGCAAGAGAAAGCAGGGAAGCTCACGGAACTTCTCCCCACCCACAACCAGGGAAATCGCTCCCAAATCCCAGGCCTTCATTTCTCTGACCTATACTAACCCCTACTTGCAGCATGCTCTGAGCACCTCACCCCAACAAGGCCCCCCCCTTCCTCTGAGCAGGAACTGATGGCGGAAAAGGGATGCACCTGCCTTCTCTTCTTCCTTCCTTCCTCCATCCATCCTTCCTTCTTCCTTCCCATCCTTCCTCACTCCCTCTACTGGGGTGGGGGACACCCAGGCAGGGAAGTGGGTGGAGAAGGACAAGGATAGAAGGGGAGGTACCAAGGGATTTAAGGCAGCAACAGAGGCTGAAGAGGAAAAGCAGATAGGGGGAGGACAGGAGGAGGTCTCACCTGGGAGCGGGTTGGACCCGTACCAGTCTCGCTTGTGTCAGACATGTCTCAAGTTGGCCTGGCAAGAGCTGAGCCTGAAAGACAGAAGGCCTGAGTCAAGGGGAGAATCCACTGAACGTCCTCTCTGCTGTTCTGCTGGGAGGCTAATCCTCACCTTCCCTAGGGCCCCTATCCCAAACCCCTCCCCCACCCCCAACGACTCTGTTTTCAGATTCTGTAATCCACAGCGTCGAGGTCTCAATTCTCTGCAGCCGCACCCTCCCCTTTTCCAGGAAGACGTGCCAGCGCGGCAGCTCTGAGGACCCCGCCCCTTTTCCCAGTGCACCCACCCCCCCAGCCGCAGGTCGACAGTGCGCATGCGCGTCCGCTGCAAGCCCCATCTCAGCCCCGCCCGCTTTCCCAGCACAAGCCCTCTCTTTGATGTCCATCGTGCGCATGCGCATTGGGCAGCTGGCCGTCTCGGTGCGGGCCCTTCTCTGCACGCCCCTTTCTAACGATCCATAGTACGCATGCGCAATAGTCGAGGACTCAGTCCGGTACCCTTTCCCAACACGCCTCCCTCCAGGTCTGCAGGAGCATTAGGTCCCGCCCCCTCCCCAGCAAGCCTCCTTTTCAAATTGTCACACTGTCCGGTGGTCCTGGCTCCTCCCCTACTCACACCCAGCGAGTCCACAGTACCGCCTGGTCCCGCCCTTTTTCATAACACGCCCCCCTGCAAACAGGCAAAGCACATCTTGGTTCTGCCCCTTCCCTAAAACACCCCCTCCTCAAATCAGTATCGAGCTAGTGATTCCGTCTTGGGCACAGACAAACCGGGTCCAATCCCCTCCCTTCTCAGCCGGATGGATCCAGAGCGATCCGGTCCTTAGGGCACGTTTTCTCCAGATTCCCAGAGGGTGGGGCTGACCCCTACCGGTCTCCTATCCAGAGCAGGTCCCCGCTGCTACTCACCTCGTCCTCCTACAATTCCAGAGTGCGTCCACTCTCTCCGAGCCCCTCCGAAACTCGGAGACTGCCCTCCCCCCTCCAGGCCGGAAGTGGTCCCGCCCCTTTCCGCCTCCCTAGGGGGCCTCGGTCTCAACCAGTCTGCCCTTCCCCCATTCCCTGCTCTTCATTCCTTAAACCCCCCTCCGTATTCCCTCTGCCTTGCTTCCTGCTCCCTATTCCCCAACGCATTCCCTATTTACCCTGTGGGACTCTTTATTCCCCTTCTTACATCCCCCTCCGTGTTACCTATGCACCCCTTTCCCCCGTATTCCTTAACCCTTCTCTGCATCCCATATTTTCTTCTCTGGATTTGCACTGCCCCTCAGTATTCCCCTTCGCATTCCCTGTCCGCCTTCCAACATGCCCGGTTCTCCGTTTTTCTCTCCCTTCTCCGCTAGTGTCTGCTCCCCAGTCCGTACAGCCTGCTCTTCTCTAAGTCCTCCTGGTTGCCTACATGCCACGCCAGGTCACTCCTCGCACAGCTGCAGGGATGCAGTCATAATTGCCCACCTGCCTGGCTACAGGTTCGAGGGAGCTGGAACCACTGTCTGCTGGAACCAGGAAACCCCAATCTCAGCGTCCCTCACCTTGTCCTCGAGTGAGTCCGGGATGCGTCTGCCCTCTCTCAGTCCCTCTCGAAGTCTCAGCCTCCTGGACTACAGCAACAGCCAGCCCAGCCCAGCCCAGCCCCTTTCCGCAGCCCCCTGCCACCCCCCTTCTCCTTCCTCGGGGGTGGGGCAATGAGGCCCCGCTCAGGGCTGTCTGACGCCAAAGCTCGTGTTTATGCCACTGTACCAGGCTCGGTCTGAAGCCCTTCCAACCAAAACCACTCCCTCAAAGCAATTCATTCATTGAATGTATTTATTTTTATATCTTTATTCTTTCTTATTACAAAGGTAATGTGTTGTGAAAATTCAAATAATGCAGAAATATTTAACATACCAATGAAAGGCTACCCTTATCTCTCTCCCAGAAATAACCACTACTCACATTTTTATATACATTCTTCAGGATTTTTTTTCTGTTCATACATTAATTTGGGTTTTCTGTCCACAAAGGGTACACTATACCTACTGTCCTGTGATCTGTTTTTCCAGTTATATATTCTAATCGATTTTCCACACTGCACATTTTTCTTGACAGTGGCATAATTTTATCTTGTATAGATGTCCCATAATTTATTTAACCAGTCCAGGATACATGGACATTTAGATTGTTCTTTTTTTTTTTTTTTTTTTTTTTACTATTATAAGCTACAAGGAGCATCCTTGTATTTGTATTGAACTTTTGTTGTTGTTATTTATGGTATTTTTTTTAAATATATTTTATTGATATTTCACAGAGAGGAAGGGAGAGGGATAGAAAGCTAGAAACATCGATGAGAGAGAAACATCGACCAGCTGCCTCCTGCACACCTCCTACTGGGGATGTGCCCGCAACCAAGTTACGTGCCCTTGACCGGAATCGAACCTGGGACCCTTCAGTCCGCAGGCTGACGCTCTATCCACTGAGCCAAACCGGTTTCGGCTATTTATGGTATTTTTTTTGGCTGACTCAAATGCCACAAAAAAGTCTTCCATTTTGATACAAAATTTGTCGACTTATTCTCAAAAGGTACATGGAATAGCATCCTCACCAAATGACATCTCTCATACGTTTATGTGTTACATATATTACAAATATTTGTCATGTTATTTATGATTGTCTTTGCTATACAAAAGGGTTTAATTATTATGTAGTGAAATGTATTAGGTTTTCCTTTATCACAACTGGATTCTCCTTCATGCTTAGTGGTGCTTTCCTGCTCCCTATTCCCCCACTGTTTTATTCCAGGTACTTTTATGGCTTTATTATTTACATTTAAGTGTTTGATCATTCCAGATTTTGTTCTGTATAAAGGATTCATCTCTTCCAAATCATGGCAAGCCTTAAATGCCAAGATAAAGGCTTTGGTCTTGATCCTGAGAGCACTGAGAGATTATTGAAGGGTTCTAGGCTTGGATAGGACATAGACTTAAGTTTTAGAGAGAACACCCTTGCTGCCTAAACCAATAAGGAGCATGGGTTAGATGACTTCCTGGAAAGAGGGACAGTAGTCATCCAGATAAACAATGATTGTGGTTTGACCTAGAGTGGTAGCAGTAGAGGTGGTGAGAAGTGATTGAATTCAGAAGATCTTAAAGGGATTAAAAAAAAACAACACAAGACTTTATGAATAATTAGATGTGGAGAAAGGGTTAGGAAAGTGTCAAAGGGAACTCTTGGAGATCTGACTGGAGAGATCAAATGTGTGGATGGTAACCCCTTTCACTGATATATGGAATATGAATGTAGGGGGAACTGAGCATTGATTTTGAGGTATCTGAGTGGAAATGTCCCACAGACAGTTGAATATACATGTCTGAAGTTCAGTAAAGAGTTTTGGCTGAGGTTATAGAACTAGGAGTCATCAGTATATGGATGGTTCTTTAATCTATGGGAGAGGGCAATAGTATCTGGGAAGAATGTGTAGCCTTAGAGGGGGCCCGGGAAGAGCGCTAGAGACCAGCAGCAGCTACACCATAGGTGGAAGAAAAGGAGCCTGTTCTTTAATGGTTCTTTAATCTATGGGAGAGGGCAATAGTATCTGGGAAGAATGTGTAGCCTTAGAGGGGGCCCGGGAAGTGCGCTAGAGACCAGCAGCAGCTACACCATAGGTGGAAGAAAAGGAGAGAGACGGATAAGTAGTGACCAAGGAGAAAGGGAGAAAAGCAGGAGAAAGCCATGTCACAAAACCAAAGGAAGAGAATGTTTCAAAAGGAGGGAGGGGTCAGTAGTGTTGAATGCTACCAAGCGGTCAAGAAAAGGCCTAAAAAAATTTCTAGGGTTTTAATAATCAGGTAGTGGTCTGGTCTCTGGTGACTTCGGAAGGGATTATTTCAGTAGAGATTTGTAGCATAGATTGCTAATTGATTACCCCCAAATCCATTCTCCACTCCCCCCTCCTTAGAATATCTAATTTTTAGATGGACACGTAGCCTCCTGGAATTAAATGGATGTGGGCAAGCCCAGCCGACGTGGCTCGGTGGTTGAGTGTCGACCTATGAACCAGGAGGTCACGGTTTGATTTCCTGTCGGGGCACATGCCCAGGTTGAGGGCTCGATCCCCCAGTGTGGGGCATGCAGAACGCACCAGATCAATGATTCTCTCTCATCATTAATGTTTCTTTCTCCCTCTCCCATCCTCTCTGAAATCAATAAAAATATATATTTTTTAAAATAGAGGAGGACGAGGGTCACACCCTAAGAATAGTGGAGCAGTAAACTAAAAAGAACCTGGATCTCTAACAATTTCTTGGTACCCCCCTACCAGCTTTAGACTACCTACCTCTGGATTTCTTTTAGGTGAGATAAATACATGTATGTCTTCTTTAAGCCATTGTTATTTGGGAGTCTGCCACGCAGCAGTTTCCTGATTGAAGTGGGTTGAGATGTGAATGGCAGGTGAGGTGTTCATGACAATGACTGTAGACTACTCTTTCAAAGACATGCCTCAGCCCCGAAAAAAGCAAAAAGAAACAAGTAATGTCTACCTAATTTCAAGGCTTTCCAAAAATCTAGCCCTAACTCGTTTTCCAGCCTTTTTCTTGCTGTTTTTCTGACCACTATCTATATTTTCCAACCAAGCAAAACAACTATTATCAGATTGCCCTGCCTTCTCTTGCTTTAGAACCTTTGCTCATATGATTTCTTCATCATGGAACACACTCTGTGACATCTACCCTCTGTTTCAACCTCCACCATTTTAAATTCCGCACATTTCAAGTAGCCTTTGGGATCGTGGAGTAACTTTCAAGGAATGCAGACTCGGAACCTTAGGAGATATTGAATTCAAGGGACTCAGGCAAAAGCTCAGTCCAAGTCCATTAGAGAGGCATTTCCAAAGATTTTCAAAGTCAAACTTCCCCAGTCCCCTCTCAGTGCCACCACCTTCGTAACACAATACTATAACCACCCTTACCTTATGTCCTGGGGATCAGAGAACAGGGAGAAAACTTAAGAGAGAAAAAAGACAAGTCCAGCCGACTTGGCTCAGTGGTTGAGAGTCAACCTATGAACCAGGAGATCAAGGTTCGATTCCTGGTCAGGGCACATGCCCGGGTTGTAGGCTCAATCACCGGTGTGGGAGCGTGCAGAAGGCAGCCAATCAATGATTCTCTCTCATCATTGATGTTTCTATCTCTCCCTCTCCCTTCCTCTCTGAAATCAATAATATATATTTAAAAGAAAAAGAAAAATGTGCTCACAATCTTCACCCTTTGACCAGGCCTTTGACCTCCTTCCCCTCATAAACTCTTGGACTCTTTTGACCTTCAGTATCTACCCATAAACTCTGAAGAACCTAGGTAACTGAGTCCCAGACTGGTTTCCAGCAGCCATAGATCAGCAGGCAAATACCCGAGATCATGTAGATCCTACATGTCAACTAAGGGAAAAGATGAAAAGCTGATTTATCACAGGCAGCTCTGTTCAGAAGATAAGGACAGACAAGAGTATCAGGGGATGAAAGTGCCTAATCCCGGGACATCCAAGATTTCAGAAGCCTGGAGCTTAAATAAGAAACCCAGAATATCCTCCCCACCAATCCTCTTCTAACATATTTCCCTTCTCCCAACCTGTACAAAATCAGTAAGGCTGAGAGCATTGTTCTCAGCCTGGTAATAGTTTCCTTCCAAGGTTTCCTACCACTTCTTTGGGCATTTAAGTCATGCAGCACAGTGTAACAACTTAAAGTTGTTACAGACTTTCCTGTGCTTCATATTTCCTCAGCCATTCCCATGATTGGGAAAGGCCTAGTTGCCCCTCTCCAAGGCCCCACTCCCCATCACTATTGGGCCCTTTCTTCCCTCCAACATACAGTGGGTGCAGCGCCCCCCCCCCTCCTTTGCATTTCTAGGCTCCTATGTCCTCTCTTGAGCTTGGTACAATCTCATTTTTTCCTCCTTGTATGTGCAGGGCAATTTAATTAATTTTGTATCCTCTAAGCTCTGAGGGATATCATTCCACAGCAAAAAAAAAAAAAAAATGACTGCATGTTAAACTAAAGGCACATTGCCTATAGATAAGAAAACCGGCTCCCCACTTTTCGAACAATACTCCTTCTCCCCAGCTCTTTGCACATTGAATTCTTCCTCGGCGCATCTTTGTGAGGTACATTCAAGCCATGCAACAGACATTGAGCACCAACTATGTATAAGGGACCTCTACAGAGGTGGCCCTTGCTCTTGAGGGGCTTACATGTCTACTGTATAAATATTAGCTTCACTTTACAGAACACAGAATTGGAGTTGAGGGAGGTAACTTGTTCATAGCAAAGCAACTGGTGAATGACAAATGACTTGAATCCCATCAGGGTGATGTCAAATACTAGAGCCTTCACCACTACGCTCTACTACCTCTAATGTTTTAGGCCCCAGCATATCCTTTCCAACTCCCTTCATAAACATATGTGAGGTGCATTATAGTGTGAATTTCTTGTGTGGAGGCAAGTCTAACTGGATATCCACATACACATTTTGATATTGTCATAAAGTGTCATAAGATATATAATCATTTTGTTGTTGTGAGATAAACATAATTTTTAAAGATTTTATATTTGCCCTAGCTGGTTTGGCTCAATGGACAGAGCATTGGCCTACGGACTGAAGGGTCCCAGGTTCCATTCCAGTCAAGGGCACATGACTGGGTTGTGGGCTTGATCCTCAGTGTGGGGTGTGCAGGAGGCAGCCAATCAACGATTCTCTCTCATCATTGATGTTTCTATCTCTCTCTCCCTTTCCCTTCCTCTCTGAAATCAATAAAAAATGAAATATTTTATATTTATTAAATGAATGTGTGAACATGGCAACAAATCAAACAGAGCAGAAGAGCCTCCCCTTCTCCATCCTACTCCCTCAAAACAAACTTTTAACAGTTCTTGTTTTTATTCTGCTGATTGTTCCCTTCAAACTCGAGATAATATGTATATACTTTGTTTCTTGGTTTGTAAAATTTAGACAATAGCCTATTGATTCCCCAGTATGGCAATGAGAATTTTGTTGATGTACACTGCTTTGCTTTTCCATCCACTCCATTGCTGTATTTAACAATGAGATTTCTTTTTTGTTGTTCTTGATTATTTTCATATTGGAAAAAAAAAGTGCCCTCAAACCTCCATTCTTTATTCCACCCATTTTAAACATATAATGTGGACTGCCCACTTTTTAGGACAAAGATATCAAGGCCACTGCCCTCCCCATGCCAATTCAATGAGCCACTTTGTCAGTTTAATCTTTCCTTTACATGGTCCAGGTTATTAACGTTTACATCTTGTTCTGCAGCCACGGCCAGGTCTTTCCTGCTTTGCCCCAGCCCAGGTTGACTCTAAAACACGAAAACCAATAAACAACACCTACATTATCATTATTATGTAAATATTTTTCAAAACCCAGCCAAGATGTTAGCCAGAAATATACTTGCTTCTCTTCAATTCCAACGTCACAATATTTGATCCTTTCAAAGAAGACTGTTTCAACCATCAAGGTCAAATGGAATCTCAATTATATTCCATCAGCTTCTTATAATCATTTCATATTTTATTTTGCTTTATATTTGGACCATTATTTTCTTTTTTAATATATTTTTATTGATTTCAGAGATGAACAGGGAGAGAGAGAGAGAGAGAGAGAGAGAGAGAGAGAGAGAGAGAGAGAGAGAGGAACATCAATGATGAGAGAGAATCATTGATCAGCTGCCTTCTACACACCCCACACTGGGGTTCAAGCCCACAACCCAGGTATGTGCTCTGACCAGGAATCAAACCATGTCCTCCTGGTTCATAGATCGATGCTCAACCACTGAGCCATGCTGGTGAGGCTTATTATTTTCTTAAACAGTTGCAGAGAGAGACAGGGAGAGAGAGAGTGTGTGTGTGTTTCTAAAAGTCTTTCTTTTTTTTCTTGAATCATTGGCCTGCATTTTATTCATTCATTTAACAAATATTTATTGAGTGTCTACTATGGGCCAAGACACTGTTCTAGAAGCTGAGAGTATAGCAGTGAGGAATACAGACATCCTTACTCCCATGGAACTAATATTCTAGTGAGGGGAGACAGAAAAATAATCAGATAAATACATAAATATATAACACGTTGAAATGGGATAAATGCTATGGAGTAAAATAAATCAGTGTAAAGGGATGGGGAATGCCAGAAATGGTGGAAGTTACTGCCATTTAAAATAGGTTGGTCAGAGAAAGACTCGGAAAAGGTGAGAGAATCTGGGGAAAGAACATTCCAAACAGAAAGAACAGTCAGTGTGAAGGCCCTGGAAGAGGAGAGAGCCTGGCATGTTTGTTTTTTCTCATGCCTGCCATTTTTGAAGAACATAAAGGTCAGGGTTGCTAGAGTAGTGGAGGAAGGCAGGGAAGGCAGGAATAGCAAATGAGGACAGATAGGTAATGGCACTTATAGGATCTGTAAGCCACAGTGGATTCCACAGGAGAGATTTTTTTTCAATGACAGTTTACATTCAGTATGATTTTGTATTAGTTTCAGGTCTACAGCATAATGTTTAGACATTCATATACTTGAAAAAGTGTCACCCCCCTCCCCCCATGATATCTTCAGTACCCACCTGGCACCATACATAGTTTATTATTTCATTTATATGTGGAATCTAAAGAAAAATATAAAAGAACAAACAAAACAGAAATAGACTCATAAGTACAGAGAACAGACTGATGGTTGACAAGAGGCAAGGGGTGTTGGGGGCCTGGATGAAAAGGGTGAAGGGATTGAGAAGTACAGATTGGTAGCTACTACATCATCATGGGGATGTAAAGTACAGCATAGGAAATAGGAGGGTTTGGAGCAGAGGTGGGAGAGGATCTGACTTGAGTTTTAAAAGAACCCCTCTTGTTGTTGTAAAAATATACTGGTTGGGGGGGCGGGGTGCGGGCGGTGCGCGACAAAGAGGGAAGCAAGAGGACCAGTGAGGAGGCTGCTGCAATGGTAATTGCTTGGGTTGGAACCGCTGTTTCCTGGGTTTGCTGTTCTGGGCACCTGCTCTGGAGATCCTTCTTCAGCTTTGGAAAACTAACTTCTACTGTGCTTTTGACAAATTATCCTTCATTTTTCTCTCTTGCCTCTGTCTAGAGTCCCTATTATTCAGACGTTAACCTGCTGGATTCATCTCTGTCTCTTAAATTTTCTTTCATTCATTGTGTTTCTTTGGTTTTTTTGTCCTACGTTCTGGGAAATTTCCTTAATATTATTTCCCAGACCTTCTGTTAATTTATTTTTAATTTCAGCAACTTCTTTTCCATTTCTAAGGAGTCTTTCTTTTCTCTGATTGCAGCTGCATTGTGACCTCTAGTTCTTGTTTCACTCACGTTATATCTTCTTGGTTTTGTTGAAAATATCTTTTTTTCCTGAAAGTCTCTTTTGTTTACAAAATTCCAAGATTGCTCTATTTGTTTCTTTAAATCATGTTGCAGGTCCCCTTAATTTTTCTGAGAATGTTTGGTTATCCCTTCCTAGTTAAGGGGAAAGGTAGCCAATGTGGGTTTCTCTGCTATTGTATAATCAAGGCTATTTTCCAGCTAGGGCTCTCCCCATGGGAAAATTCTGATAGGAAATTTAGTGTAGACTTGAGGGAGGTGGCAACAGACAGATAATGAGTCGACCAAATACCAGAATGAGAAGGCTTTGTTCTGTGGTATCAAATGCCATAGAACAAGTCGGAGTGTTCCCTACACAGTTTGCAAAATATCGTTAGAGATTGTGGCTAAAAGGAAGTGCTGTAGCTTCATGTGCCCTATGTGGGTGGAAAAGGTAGAGGGATAGAGGTTCTGACTGATGCTGATGTCCTGTGTGCAGAACTTTGAGTAATTTCCACTTTCTCAGCTCTGTTCCCCACCGTCACCCTCCACAGTACCAACAGACACAGTCCAGGGTATCTCTCTCTTTTTTTTTAATATATTTTATTGATATTTTACAGAGAGGAAGGGAGAGGGATAGAGAGCCAGAAACATCGATGAGAGAGAAACATCGATCAGCTGCCTCCTGCACACTCCCCACTGGGGATGTGCCCGCAACCAAGGTACATGCCCTTGACCGAAATCGAACCTGGGACCCTTCAGTCCGCAGGCCTATGCTCCATCCACTGAGCCAAACCGGTTTCAGCTCCAGGGTATCTCTTGGTTCCCAAAGACAGACTGATGAATAGCAACCTGGCATCACCCAACCTCCCTCCCGCCTAGGTCTGTGCAAGGATAGGGGACATCCCATACTTTTTTAACAAATATGTTTTTATTGATTTTTAGATAGAGAGGAAGGGAGAGGAAGAGATAGAAACAAACATCAATCAGATGCCTCCTGCATGCCCCCTACTGGGGATCGAGCTTGGAACCTGGGCATGTGCCCTGACCAGGAATCAAACTGGAACCTCTTGGTCCATGGAACCACGCTCAATCCACTGACCCACACTGGTCAGGCACATCGTATACTTTTTATATCAATCGGGCCTTATCCCACTCTAGTCCTAGCAGCTGATATTTACTGAATACTTACCATGTACCAAGCATTCCAAAAATAAAACCTCAATTTTCATAACAACTTTATGAAGTAGGTGCTGTTATTATCCTCATCTTATAGGTAAAGAAACTGAGGCTATAGAGCAGTTAATTAACTTCAATATTACAGTCAGTAAGTGGCAGAACTGAGATTCAAATCCAGATGGTCTGAATCCAGTACTTCTATTTGGAACCACTCTGTTATATTCCCAGTCTTGCCCTAGCTTGTCTTGGCCACTGACTATTCTGGAGACTGTAAGTCTCATGCCTGTGGGACCCCTAACTTTTATGGGACCCTAAGTAAGTCCCTCCTGTTTCAAGGTTAAAGTCAGAGCCAGCAAGGATCGGGATTGTGGCCTTACCCCACCAAGCCCTCTCTTATATCTGCTACCTTTTTAAGATGATCAATGTTAAGTGACCTTTCTCTGGCCTCAGTTACTGGGCTTCTGTGGATGTTTATAGGAAAGAAAAACCCCACCCTGAGCCAACATAGCAAACAGACAGACCCAGCACTCCAGCATGTTTAGTTTCCATTCATCTTACAGCTGGATGAGGGGAAAAAGGGAAGCATGGACTGGCCCTTCTCCAGGCAAGATGCCAGCCCCAGCTCTTGGACAATCCTGACTTGTGTGGGCCTCAATGCTACATTCAGAGACTTCTCCACCCTTCAGGATAGTCCCTCCCTCTCAAGAGAAGGGATACCTGGAGGTTTAAAAGAGCAAGAGTTTGGACATTGGGCTCAGACCTTCTGGACGTGAACAACAGACCCAGGCCAGAGGTGGCATCATGTCTGGGTGGAGGTGCCTCATCTGTGTCAGCCTTTTTCTGACTATTCTCCTTGAACTGACATACCAGGGACCTCCTGGCCCCCCCTCATCAAGCACAAAGGTCAGTTTTGGGATAAGGGAACCAAGCTCTGGGATTTGTGAGAAAATTAGATCCTTGGGGGGTGGGGATAGGTTATTCAATCTGTTTCCTTGGACCAACAATTGATCATTTAGGACCAGAGAAAATAGTATTTGTTGAACATATGTCAGATGCTGCATTAGGAACCTTAGAGTTATGATTTCATTTAGTCCTGACAGCTTCCCAGGGACATAGGTTTGACTAACCCCATCACATAGACAAGAAAACACAGGCTCAGAGGTTAGGACACAGGAAGTGGCAGAACCAGAATTTGAACCTAGGTCCATGTGATCCCAAATGCCCTCATTTCCCACTGCTGCATACTGATAATAAAGTAGGTGTGAGTTATGTGTGGGCAGATGGAGAGACCACGGCTTCAGGAAAGATGAGGAAGAAGATCAGTATCTTACTTGCTGTGTGACCTCAGCCTCTGGGCCCAGTTAACGCATCCATAAAATGTGGACAATAATAGTGGCCAGCTCATAGAGCCAATGTGGGGATTAAATAAGACTATGGATGCCAAATGCTCAATATGCTTTAGTTGTATGATTGCACTTATCAAGAGTGATTCTTTACACCTGAGCTCTTAAAGAGGAAGATTAGATAGATAGATAGATAATAGATAGATAGATTATATATTGATAAATATATAATCACATTGCCTTGCACAGAGTATGGCTCAATGAATGACAGCTGCTCTGTGTGTATATATACGTACATATGTATATTAAATCCTTACCTGAGGATGTGTTTTTATTGGTTTTTAAAGCGGCGGGGGTGTAGGGGTGGGCGTGGAGAGCTATCCATCGGTTGCCTTCCATACGCTCCTTGACCAGGGATCAAACTCGCAACTTAGGTATGTGCCCTGACTGGGAATTGATCCCGCAACCTTTTGGTGTACAGAACGATGCTCCAACAACTGAGCCTCCCAGCCAGGGCTGCTCTGTTATATTATAAAGCTTTGCTACTCAAAGTAAAATCCGTGGACCAGCAACAACATTAGCATCGCCTGGAAGCTTGTTAGGAAGTTAGAATCCCACACCAAAAAATTGCTGAATGAGAATCTACATATTCACAAGACCTCCAGGAGATTTATGTGTACATTAAAGTTGAAGACACACTTATTCAAAGGTCCCTTGATTTGTGATCTTCTGTGAGTCTTTGGTTCTGAGACTTAGTAAAGCTCATTGATCCACAAAATGGAGGACAGAGATTGTTTTTCCCCTCTAGACCTCAGTTTCTCGGGCCTATCCAGGAGTCCTGGGTTCCAAAGTACTAGTCTACGAGCCCAAGGATAGAATCTATGTAACCCACCTTCCTGCCTTCTCTCCCAGCTGTTGATGACGAGTTATTCCATGCGGTCTACTGTGGTTTCCCGCTATGCCCACACTTTGGTCACCTCTGTCCTGTTCAATCCACATGCTGAGGCCCATGAAGCCATCTTTGACCTGGATCTGCCTCACCTGGCCTTTATCTCCAATTTTACTATGTAAGTCTGTTTCCAAGCTCACCGCTTCATTCATTCGTGCGTACATTCATTCATTCTTTGTTTTTTAGCAGAGCACAGTGATGAAGAGCATGCACTCTAAAGTCAGACTTCTTGAGTTTGAATCCTGGCTCTGCCAGCTATGGGACTCAGGACGAGTTACTTCTCAGAGTCTCATTTTACACATTGGTAAAACGGAGATAAAATTAGAACCTACCTGCAAGGATTAAATGAGTTCATATATGTGAAAATACATGCCAAAATCAGTGCTCGGCACATGATAAGTCCTTGATAATATCAGCTTACTTATTTTTTAACAAACACTGCTATTGACTAACTCACACTGCACTGGGTACTATGGAAAGAGGAAAATGAATTGCACATGGTCCCTGCTCCCAAAGAGTTCATGGTCTAACGGGGGACACGGAAAAGGAAAGAGATCATATTAATAAAGTTGCTGGGAACAAAGAGAAGTGAGTATAGGATGGTAGGAATGGTGAGGGCTATCAGGAGACAGTGGTCAGTTCCCCATCCCTAGACACTCAGAGAAAGCCTCACAAAGATGACACCTAAACTGAGGCTTGAAATATGAGATGTTCACCAGGCAAGCAGGGTTAGGGTAGTGCTGGGGAATGTGGACGAAAGGAATCCGGGAGCAAATAAATGTTCCCTCATTAGGGGAACTGCAGGGACCTCAGCGTCACTGGAGTGTAGGGCACAAGCTGGGGAAGAGAGAGGTCAGAAGTAAGACTGGAGAGGTAAGAAAGACTAGGTGGTGGAGGGCTTCCCATGCCAGACCAAGTACCTACCATCACTCGATTGCCTCAAACTGTCTTGTGTTTGGACACCCATTAGGAAAAACTGGACCATGTACTCCCCAAATATGTATATCTGTTAATTCTCAAATTACATAAGTAGACTACTGAGCAAATATATTAGATACATTGTAAAGCATATGTGAAAACATAAAGGATGAGAAAGAGAAACCCTATAAGTAGAGTGTTACTCCTTTCCCACACCCTCATGATTTGTCCCAGCACCCCATGGAGCAAATCACTGTAGACATAACTGTGGCCTATAAGGAGGAGACCTGGTGAAGTTTTAAGCAAGGAGTGATGATAATGAAGTGCGGGGTGGACTGCTGGGACCCAGCAGCAGGGAGCTCAGTCAGGAACCTGGGGCAGCATGAGGGATGCGGAGGGCTGGAGATGTGCCTCGGCTGTGGAATTTGAGAGACCATAACAGCGAAGAAGCAGCCTGATGTATATGGGTAGTAAGTAAACTGGTTTCAGCTTGTCTGACCCAGAATGACAGTGCCTTCCTTGAGATGGTGAGCATGGGAGGAGGAGCAGATAAGGGGAAGCTTGGGATGGAAGGGTCATTAACCCATATAGCACCTTAGTGTGAGTTAGAAAAGGGTGCTTGGCTTTGGGGAGAGGGACTCAGATTTGGCAGATGAGTGAGGCTGGCACAGGCAGAGTTTCAGCCCTTGCTCAGACTCCCTCCGGCAGAGCAGGGGGGGCGGTTGTGCAGTAAATAGCCTATGAGCCTCAACAGCAGGCCTGGAGCCTGGGCTTTGTCATCAGGAACCTCCTGGTCTTAATGGGCAGATGGCACTACCCTGAAGAGAGGACAGGTTGGTTGGAGGAGGTGAGAGGTGTGCTCCTGGCATAGACTTCAGGGGAGAGGACTGGGGTAGTCAAGGAGGGCTTCCTGGAAGCAGGATTTTCCTATGGGTAAGAGAAGGGACCAGGATCACTGCATGTGAAGGACCCGGGGGGACCAAAGGCAAACAAGCATGAAGTATGGGGGCTAACCAGAAAGCTTGTTGGCCAAATGATGCAAAGGGCCAAGCACTCAGACAGAATTTGGACTTTTGCTTCAATAGAAAAAAAAAAAAAAACACCAAGAGAAAAAATAATTTAAACTAAGCAAAGCAGGCTGGAGGAAATGTTCTTGGGCAGACTCTGTGGAAAGTATGCTGGCTGGAGGCAACAGACACACACAGAGACCCCAGTGTGTTGCTGCCAGACCAGCTCCACCCTACACCCCCACACCCCCCAGGAGACTTTGGGGCAGTGCCAGTTCGACCCACCCCCACACTAGCCCAACCACTAGTCTGTTTCAGCTGCCTAGAAACACTTCCCGCCTGAGTGGTCTCTTCTGCAGTCTGCATGTCCTCCTCAAGTATCCCCAGAAACTGCTGCTTTGGTCATATAACTTTATCCCCCCCATCACCACCCCAATACCCGTGCCTCAGTTTCTCCAATTATAAAATAGAGACTGCTGCCGAAACCGGTTTGGCTCAGTGGATGGAGCGTCGGCCTGCGGACTGAAGGGTCCCGGGTTCGATTCCGGTCAAGGGCATGTACCTTGGTTGCGGGCACATCCCCAGTGGGAGGTGTGCAGGAGGCAGCTGATCGATGTTTCTCTCTCATCGATGTTTCTAGCTCTCTATCCCTCTCCCTTCCTCTCTGTAAAATATCAATAAAATATATTAAAAAAAAAATAGAGACTGCTGCTCCTGCCTCTTACAGAGTCGCAATAATGTTCTCTAGGACACTGAGCTATCTATCACTCCTCAAAGGCTAGCTCTGACCCAACCCTTCACTTTTTAAGATTTATCCATGACTCTCATTCTCCACAGCAAAAGTTTTCACTGCCATATGAGTTTATTGAGTCTGGTGTTCAAAGCCCTTTATTCTCTAGGCCCACCCAACCACTCCAAACTTCTCTCCACACCTCCTTTCCTTGCCCCTCTGCTCCAGCCAAATCTGACTAACTACTTGCTATTCCCTGAAACACCCTCTTTGTTTTCCTGCTGTTTGGCTGAAATGCCCATTCCACAAATAACTGTTGAGTACCTGCTGTGTGCCAAGCCATATTCTAGGCACTGGGATACAGCAGCAAATAAGACAGATGAAAGCCCTGCCCTCAAGGAGCCCACAGTCTAGTGAAGAAAAGATAGAAGGAAAATATAAACAAGGGACTATAAGTCACTTTGTGGATGAGAAGTGCTACAAAGAAGTAGAAAGTAGATCAAGGGAAATAGAATGTGAGAGGGAAGGTGTTACTTTAGAGTGGCCAAAGATGTCTCTCTGAGAAAATGACATTTGAGCAAAGACCTGAAAGAAGTGAGAAGATTTGCAAAGATCTGGAGGAAGAGTGTTGCAAACAAAGGGAACAGTAATTGCAAAGGCTCTGAGACACGAGTGTGCTGAACAAATTCAAGAAGCAGCAAAGAGGCCAGTGTGGCTGGTGTACAATGAATGGGGGAAGTGTAGGAGGAGATGGGGTTAAAGAAGTGACAGTGAGCCAGACTGTATAGGGCACTTGGGAGCCCTGGTGAGGACTTTGGCTTTTACTCTGAGTTGAGATGGGGCCACAGAGAGTTCTGAGCAAAAAAAAAAAAGGGGGGGGGGAGGGACACTGACTTGGGATTTAGCAAGATATTTCTTACTGGTGTGAAAAGAATAGATAATAAGGAGGCAATGCTTTAAAGAGGGGGGCCAGTTAGGAAGCTATTGCATTTATCTGAGCAAAAGATGTTGGTAGTTTGGACGAGGGTAGCAATTATAGGAGTGGTGGGAAGTAGATTGTGAATGTATCTAAAGATAGAGCCCAAATTCCCTGATGGATTAGATGTGGAGTGTGAGAGGAAGAAGGGAGGCAAGCATGACTCTAAGATTTTCAGCTGAACAACTACTTCCTGAGATAAGGAAAACCAGGGCAGGAGCAGACTAGGGAGATGGAGGAGATACCAGCAACACAGTTTTGAATATGTTAAGCTTTAGGTGCCTATTGGACATTCTAGTGGAGATACCAAGTAAGCAATTAGATATAGAGGTCTGAAGTTCAGGGGACAGGTACACACTTGAGGTACATAGATTTAGGAGTAATCTCTCTATAAATGATATTTAAAGCCACGGGACTAGGTGATCTCACCTAGTAAGTGACTGTAGAAAGAAGAGTGGAAGAAAAGGGAAGGGGAGGGGAGGGGAAGGAAAGGGAGAAGAGGGGAGGGGAGGGGAGGGGAGGGGAGGGATGGGGAAGGGAGGAGAAGGAGAAGAAGGGAAAAGAGGAAGAGAAGGAGCCAGCAATGGAGACTCAGAAGGCAAGGCCAATGAGGATTATTTATCCAAATCCTCCCTGTCTTTCAGGCCCAACACCAAGGCCACATCCTCAGGACCCTTTCTTGAAGACTTGAGCAAAAATGCTCTCTCCCTTCTTTGAAGTCCTTTATACTTTATCACCTTCTTAGAGCGATGGGAAAAACAGGGGTAAACAATTCCATTAGTATCCCATCAGTCTCTGAGCCAGATACCTTTGCAGCAATTTGCATTCTGCTTTCACAATTTTTACCGCCTGTACCACCTACCATATTATTCACTTAATATATTTTCTTTAAATAGATATAATTTTTATTCTAAGCAACAGTATCTATGAGCTCATGGGTTCAACATGCTACTTATATGTTCAATACACATTACAGTAAAAACATAGCAACTATAATGAAAATGTTCGGTTATGTCCCACCTAAAATAATTTTACGTGCCAAAACATGGAATTCATTCAACACTTTGGGAAACATAAAGTCCTAACATCAGGTCCATCATATGCCAACTGTTTCTATTTCCCCATATGACAATAGAGATAATGATAACTGCTTCACCTGCTTTTATCTCCCTCACTTCTCTTTTCTCTTGTTCCTGCTCTCACTCTGGCTTTATGGTACTCTTCTGCCCTTTTTCTCTCTCCCCATCCTCCATCCTTCTTCTTCTTCTTTATGTGTCTCTTTCTCTCTCTGTCTCTGACCATCTATTTTTATTTCTCTGTCTCTTTCTGGCCTTCCTCTTTCCTGCTCCATCAGGACCATCAACAATAAAGTCTACATTGCAGAAATCAAAGAAAAGCACCAGGCAAAGAAAATCTATGAGGAAGCCCATCAGCAGGGAAAGACAGCTGCTCATGTAGGCATCAGGTAAGGCTCCATCCAATCTGAAGCATGGCAAGTACATCTTAGCTGTATGATCCGGGGCTTACACGTGTTCTCTCTGGGTCTCAGTCTCTACTTTGGTAAAGTGGGGCCAATGATCTCTACTTCATGGGATTGCATGAAGATGGCGTGAGTTCATTTGGCCTGTAAAAGAGTAGGTGCTCAATAAATGGGAGTTTACTTCTCCATTTCCACTTTCCTCCTGCCAGCAGGATGTGGCTTGTTTAAGAATTGGCACCTTCCGGTAAGGTTGTGTTCAAGTGAGATTTTTCTAAAGCAAATCATGTTTCCTAACTGAGTTCCATTCTGCTGGCAGAAATGTATTGTGTTCCTTCAATGTGTCCTCCCAGCTTCCAAAAGAATTTCATCAAGCACGTAAATATTATGTTTGACCACTGCAAACTGACACAAGCTGAGTCTAAAGCATGGGAGAGGGGTGGGTGTGAGGGGCTGTGGGAAGGGGAAGAGGCACCCTGTGTAAATTGAAAACTCTTTTTGTAAAACAAATCATTAGCCCCTTATTGTTCTATCCTAGATTCAGATTTTCACTGGCAGAGTTTCCTTATAATAGAATTCCTCTGATAGAATTTCTAAGGAAGAATGTTGAGTAGGGTGAATGAAGGAGAGAGACAGATTAATGAGTGGATGACTAACTGTGGGCAAGAGACTTAGTAAAACTAGAAGCCTTGTCAGGTCTGCTGGGGCCGGGGTGGGGATGGGCAGAACTAGGTCATCTAATAGCTCCCCTCCCCCTCGTGACATCCCATCCCCTTCCCACCCTCCTCCCTTTCATGCCCAGGGACCGGGAATCAGAAAAGTTCCGCATCTCCACAAGCCTGGCAGCAGGCACAGAGGTGACTTTTTCCCTGGCCTATGAGGAACTGCTGCAGCGGCACCAGGGCCAATACCAGCTGGTGGTGAGCCTGAGGCCTGGCCAATTGGTGACAAGGCTAAGTATAGAGGTCACAGTGTCAGAAAGGACGGGCATTGGCTATGTTCACGTACCACCTCTGAGGACCAGCCGCCTGCGCACCAACACCCACACAAGTATGTGGGCAGAACTACGGGTCAGCCATGAGACTGGCCTTCCCTGAATGGGAACATTCCCCTTCTCCCTGGGCTTCCTTCTAGGACCTCTTCTGCTCTGCGCTCACATTGAAAAAAAAGAGAAGAAAACATGTCAGTAGTTAAAGATTTGAGGGTTAAAAACTTGGCCTAATCCTTGCAAGCTATGTGAAAGAGCAAGTCCAACCACTTCCCAGAGTTCTGATTTTCCTCATGAAAAAATAAAGATTAGGGGAGGGTTTGCTGGGTGGGCTCAATGAAATCATGTGTTAACAATGCTGAGGGTTGTGGAAGCCAAATCTTGCTTTGCTGTGGAATCAGGGCTAAGAAGGGAAGGGCAGTGGGCGGAGAGCATACACTGCAGGCTGTCCTTGAGGATGTGGTCTCAGGCGCTGTGGGCCAGAGATGTCCTGGCTGCCAGCCTTGCTCTAAGTTTCATCTAGAGGTGTGTGAAGGCCAGACTGGCGACATCAGAACCCCCATGTTAGGGGTACAGATTCCAGGACCCCACCTCTGGAGTCCGATTCAGTAGGTTGGGGAGGGGCTCAAGAACCTGTTTCTGACCAGGTGGCAGGTGAACTTGCAGTCTGTCCAGGTCGGAGAACCACTGACCTGGCCCACCCACCTCCTCTGAGAGATGAGTGCACAGGCACAGAGAAATCACGGTGGCCTGTGGCCACCCTCACCAAGCTCTTTAGCTTGGAGCTCCTGCCTAGTTCGACCCTGGAACCCAGAGTGACAGTGTGGTACACGGAAGGAGAGACGGACACACAGACATGGGCTCCAATCCCAGCTTTGACCTTCCCCTAAGGTGGGGGCACAGGCAAATCCCTCAAGTGCTCTGCTTCACTTTTCCATCTGCACAAGGAGGAGATGCCACCTGTGGCCCAGGACCACGGCGAGAATGTGATAAGACTCCTCCCTGCAAAGCCCTGGTGCAGAGGAAGGAAGGTTCGATGAAAACGGCAATCCTTAGAATTATTGAGCAATTACTAAGATGCAAGGATGGCTTCAAATGCTTTACATGAGTCTCTTTTAATCCCCACAAGCACTGTCTATGAAATAGGAGCTATAATCCTGGGGAGACTGAGGCTGAGAGAGTGCGAAGGAGTTTCCAGGGCCCCACAGGCAGCCTCTGAGCCCTTGGAGCCTGCCCTCTTACACCCTAGGCTAAAAATGGCAGCTCCCTCCCCCTGCTCCTTAAAGGTTAAAACAGAGGGTAGAGCCAGTCCTGTGGGGATAAAAACAGAACAAAGACCTCTGAAAGGAAGGAAGTCAGGGGAATGTATGTAAGCAGGGGCCTCAGAGAGTATGGGGCCTCAGTTTGCCCCTAAACTTCCTGACAGCTGTAGCAGAAAAGGGGGAGCAGGTGGCAGAATTCCCAAGTTTTCATTTTCTGGAAGAAGAGGCACAGAGACATGTCTAAGAGGACATTTGTCTTGGACTGAAATTCCAGAGGAGTTGATCTTATGGCCAGCTCAGCAAACATCCGGGACCAGAAAGTCCTCTGTGTTTCCATGAGGCGCGAACGGCCTATTCACACACGTGATTCTGAGAGGCAGAGGGCAGAGGGGGGAGAAAACACACGAAATCCTATCCCAGAGGCGAACCCTGATGGACTGCAATTTCCCACAGCAGTAAGGGGCACAGGAGGAAAGCCAGGCCCCGTCTGTGCGTCTGTGCGTCTGTGCGTCTGTCTCTCTCCACAACACACAGCACACGGCCTCTCTGGCGGGAGAGCCAGGCTGCTGGTCTACCTGGGGACATGACACTAGGCCTCAGGATGGATGGCAAGTGAGCCAGGGCAAAGGTGTGCGTGAGGGTCAGCCTCCCAGAGCCTGGGAGCTGAGGGGACGGCTGGGTCTGCCAGGCTGGGCAGGCTTGCTGGCAGAGGCAGAGCAGGCAGAGCTGGTTCTAGGATTTGCAGAGGAAGGAGTGTGGCATTTGGGCATATGGAATGGCATTGTGGGCAGGAGGAGCAGCAGGTGGTGCAGGGCCTCCTTCTCACCCTCCCCAGGTTTTGTTCCTTTTGCTGTCCCCTTGCTTGGCTTCCTGCTAGTGAGCCCTCCATGCCATCCCACCCCATCAATCTCCACCCATACAGGTGAGGCTGGCCCACCCCCATCCACAAGAATTGAGAAGGGAGAGACCTGTGCGCGAGTCACCTTCTGCCCCACACTGAAGGACCAGGCTGCCTTCTCCAGCTCAGGCATCATGGCCGACTTTGTGGTCCAGTATGATGTTGTCATGGAGGACATCATTGGCGACGTGCAGGTGAGGGGCCAGGGGGATGGAGAGAGCTTGAGCTCTGGAGTCACAACCCACTGATTCCCACAAGTGGCTCATTTCCTTCTCCCAAGGGATTAGTGAGGACTAGCAAACCAGATCAGGAAGGTGTGTGACACGTGACTTCACACCTGGGGAGGCACATGTGCTCCCCCAGAGCACTGGGGACCTGGAACTCTAAAAATTGAATCAAGCTCCAAATGCATCCCTTTCTAATTAAATCAATCCATAGCCCACTCTTAACCAGTCCATTTATTTAATGTAATTTATTTATTTAAAAAACATTTAGTGTTGAAAGTATTACATATGTCCCTCTTCCCCCACCCCACTGCCATCAACCCAATCTAGCCCATCCCTGCCCCATAACCAGTCCTTTTAGAAAGTGAGCTATTGGCCAGTCATAGGTCTCTCACACTCAAGGGCTCTCACACGTTCTGCAGCTCTGATGCTCCCATGTTCTCTTGGACTTTCTTGCTATCTCCAAGTTTTAAAAATTCCATTTGCCTCCTCAGAGCCATCTTCCTAAGCAGGGATCTCTTAAATCCTGAGCTCTCACAATCCTAAGGATAATCAGAGTTCCCCTGCACTACTGGACGGGCAGAGCACTGATCCAAGACCCTGGCTTTGTGACAACGATGGCACAGCAGCCTCAGATGTCTGGTGCCCCCTGCCTTTCCGGCCACACCGCTCACTGCCTCCAGTGCACACTTACCCTCGAGCACTGCCTCCCCACCACACCACACACCTCTCTCCCCAAAGCACCTGGACCTGCCTTCATCTGTGTCTGAGCATTTCTCCTTCTCTCTGCTGCCCTGGGGATACCTTCTCCCTGCTTTCCCGACTGGCCAGTGTCCCCCTTGTCCCTAAAGACCTTGCTGATGACCACACCCCACTCAATCCCTCTCTCTTCCTGATGACCACACCCCACTCAATCCCTCTCTCTTCCTCGGGCTAATACAGTCCTTTGGTTACACCTCTCCGCATGCACTCATTTATTCAGTTATTCATAGGTGGGCACAACTCCACCAAGCAGAGCTACTCTAGCCCAGTGCTGTCCCCACTGACTCTGAGAACTCAGAAAGCCTTGCACAGAACCTACTCTCCCTCCGGATGTCCTAGTCTTTATAGGGACAGATACATGGAGCCTTAACATTCATAACACGTCCTAGTGTGTATAAACCTGGAATGAGCGATGTGTGGACACCACTGAGAAGGGTTTTAAGAAAGCCTTCCTAAAGGGGTTGGCCTTAAATTAGCATGGCAAAAATGAATGGAGTCCACTTCCACCTGGGCAGGTAGGGTGATGCGAAGTCCTTGCAGAGACAGGAGAGACAGTGTGTGCAGGGGCACAGGGGTGTGGCACAGCCAGCTGCTGTGTAGGGGGAATAACAGTCATTTGCCCTCTCAGAATAGGAGCTGAGGGTACCCTGCCAGTAGGTGGCAGCAGGGGCCTTGACCTGCTGTTCCATGGTGTGTGGGTAAAGGTATTTATCTGCTTCTTCATTCTATACCCTTTTCACCATTGCCTGGCGTAGAAATGGAGGTCCAATAGGTGGGATTGGGCATTCCATGGAGATGACCCACACTCCCATCCACTGTGTGTCCTGACACCTGCATCCCCTCACCAAGAACCCTCAATTCACCTCCCTTCCCACTCAACTATGCCCAATTTCAAAGGCCGGCAACTCACCCTTTAGTCATTCAGTCAGGACTCCCTGGGAAGGTGAAATGTGTCATGCCCACTGTTGGCTGATGTTGGAACCCTGAGGGGAATCACATACGGATCCCATTCACTGTCTGTGGGTGAAACACAGAGAGCCAATACTGACACAAGATGAGATGTGCTCTCTCAGTGACAACACAAGTTATGATGGAAGCCATCAAGAGGAGAGAAGGTGGCTCTCTGGAGGACGTACAAACTAACATGGGACTTTTTTTTAGCTTTGGTCTTTAAGAATGTAAAGAAGTGCACCAAGTTGGGAGGGGGACTTTGCATGAAACAAAGAAGGGGGGCTGGAACTAACCATGGGTGCATAGGGAACTTCAAGTGGCTTGTAGTTCCCAGAGCATAGATTTCAGGCACAAGAAATGGCAAAAGGTGAGACCGAAGGTTCAAAGGCTGCAGGGGCAGGAAAGGAGCACGCCATTGTCTTGAGGTGATCAGGCAGCCAAGAGAGGGAATGACATTATGAGGTTTTGGTTAGAAAGGCCTGACCAAGCAGGAGCTGCAAAGACATATGGTTGGAAGGGGCCACAATAGAAGCAGGGACACATGACAGAAACACCTGAGTTTGGGCTGTGTGAGTTTGGGCTGGAGAGGAGGGTGGACCTGAGATATCCAGCAGAAGAAACCAGGAGGAGCTTGTGTCTGGTTGAGTGCAGGAAGGAGGGGCACAGCAGGATTGGGGAGTGACCCTCGGGTTTGTATCTGGAGTGGCCATGTGGATGACACTGCCTTCAATGACAAAGGTGCTCGGGGGTAGGATGGAGGCAGAGAATGAATTTATTGTTTGTGCAGAATCCATTGGAGGCCTCGTCAGACATGGAAGGGAACAGGTCCAATAGTGAGTGGGTGTGCAGCTGTAGAGGGGGAAGAGTGGAAAACATTGGACAGGAGCAAGACATGTGAAGTCATCAGTGGAGCCTGGGCAGTTGAAACCAAAGGGCTAGCCAGATGACCCAGGGAGAATGTGCAGAGCCACAAGGCCGATCCAGGATGGCAGTTGCTAAGGCCGAGATTCCCATGCAAGGAGCTATTGATCTCAACCCTCAGGGTGTCCGGCCCCACCAGCTGCCAACAATCTGCTCAGAGCTGTAAATTCCCACCACTTCCCTCCATTGTGCTACACAAACATAATCATTTTCTGGCATGCCATGGTTCAAACATATTGGGAAGCCCTGCTGAAGAGACGGGGGGGGGGGCGGGGGGAAGAAAATGCAGCCCAAGAAAGAGACTGAAGCACACGTACCAGAGATGGTAGGAAAATAAGGAGAGTTCACCATCTCAGATCCCCGGGTAAAAGGTTTTTGGAGAAATCGGAGAAAATAATCCATTGTGAATTCATCAGGGAGGTGCAGTTGGATGAAAATTGAAATATACTCCCTGACTTTGGAAACCAGCTGGTCATTGTTGCCTTTGGTGAGACAAGGTCATAGTGTGGTGGAGGCGAGACCCAGTCTGTGGTCGGTGGAGGAGTGAGATGGAGATGAGAAGACCCTTATGAGTGCCCATATCATTTCCATGGCATGCTGCAGGGGGAGAAGCTGGCTTGCAGTTGGGTGGGTTGGGATCAATGGCGTTTGTCTTAGTGGATGGAAAACACAGAAACATTTTTATTCTAAAATTGGAGTGTAGGCGCCTGACCGGTGGAGCAGGTGCGAGAGGCTGGGAGTCCATGGAGTTCAGGGCTGCATTCTTTTGTCTTTCAGTAGAGAGAAGGGGCACGTGGGCATGTGGATCCTGAGCAAGGGTGGCGGGGGCAGTCCAAGGAACATGGCCTAGTGTCCTGAATTTCCTTCATGAGGAAGGGAGGGAGGGAGACATGTCCTGGGAGTGGAAGGGCATGCCAGCTGAGGTGAGCGTGAGAGGTTGGTGACCTGTGCCGTGCCTCTGGCTTATAGGATGTGAGGTGTGGGGCTACCTGTGAGCCTGGAACCAGGGAGAGATGGGTGTGTGGTTTCTCCAGAAGCTCTCGCTTAGCCAGGTAGGGGAGGAACAGAGGAGGACTGCTGGCCTCTGCCCTTGGCTTGGGCAGTTGCAGGGTGGTGGACCCAGGCCTTTGGGAACTGCTGTAGGGTGCCGGGGAAAAGTGGACACAGGGCCTGCACATGTACTTGGGAATTAACTCAAAGGCTGGGGTCGGGGGGAAGGCCAAGATGTCCTCCCATGTGTTCTGAGATCCCCTGAGAGAAGAGAACATGGTGTCCCCAGCCTTGTGATCAGAGGGTGCCTGCATGGCAGTGAGGAGAAGAAGCTGTTTATCCCAGGGCAGAGGCAGCTTCAGGCTGCTGGGCAGCTCAGACCCTCAGCAAGCCCATACTTCTCTAGGCTGAGCTGACACTGGTCCTGGGGGCCCTCCCAGCTCCCCCCTCTCCTTCCCCCAGCTGTCCCAGCCCCCAGGCTCTGCAGAGGGAGATTTGGAGTAGGGGGAGGGGGCGGCAGCCAATCACAGCCCCCACAGCCTCAGGCATCTGCACCTGGTCTAACCAATCCCCTCTGAACAAGCAGCTCCCTCAGCCTCTGCTCCCTCCTCCCCTCCCTGCTCTGCCCAGCAACAGCAGAAAGGAGGTTGAAGGAGGAGAGGGAGGCCCTGCATACTCCCAGCCCCTGGCAGCCATGGAGCGGGGCCCCAGGCTCACTCTATAGAGGGAGGTTAAAACAATAGTTACAGTTCCTGGAGCCCAGGCAAAATGTCCCTAGGGGCCCTCAAGACTGTGCAAGCCCAGCTCTCATGGACAGGAACTCAGATTTTACAGAGATCCTGCTCCTTGGAGCCCTGGGCCCCAAGCCAGTCTCCACAGCTCTGGGGCAGCTCCTAGACTGACAGTCCGAACAGAAGAGACACAGTTCTGCGGCAAGAGATGGACATTGAAGAAACAATCGCACACACGCCTCTTTAACTAGAAACAGTGATAAGGCCTAGGCAGGGAAGGGGCTGTTATGTAGGAGACTTAGAGGGGACCTGATTTAAACCAGCTTTCACTGTTCTTGTGCTTTCCTTTCTTTTGTCCAGATTTACGATGGCTATTTCATTCACTACTTTGCCCCCAGAGGCCTGCCACCTGTTGAGAAAAATGTGGTGTTCGTTATTGATGTGAGCGGCTCCATGTTTGGTACCAAGATGAAGCAGGTAATAAGCAGCCTGCTGACCTCTCAGACCTCTTCTTGTTAAGTCTTAGCAAGCAGAGAGTGCTGCAACATTGGGTCCCTGGGGCCAGGGACTCTATCATCCCATCACTCTTTGATCTTATAGGCCTGGCCCCACTTTAGGCTCCTGGTACCTTACATATCAGGAGCAGGTAGACCTGGAGCCGCAGAATATGAGGAACATGGAAACATTGGACTGTGGGGCCTGAAGCATTGACACCCTGCACCACAAAACTCCTGGGCTCAGAAGGTCCCAGAATTGTAGAGTCTCTGAGCTAGAGTGCTCTGGTATCAAACACCTGAGTCAAAAAATAAATAAAACCTTAGTCATTTTAGACTCTCAACATTTCCAAGGCCACAGGCTTTTAAATTAAGTTATTTTTTACTTCAAAGCCAGAAAAATACAGTGTGCTAGCATTGTAGTGCATAGAAACCATAGAGTCCTGTTCCATCTAGACTTAAATCTTGTAGCCCTTCTCCCAAAGCACCCTTGAAACAGAGCCGTTGGCCAAAAAGATTTTGACTTTAGAGCCTGAATCCTTAATGTTATGGAAGCAGTATTTATAACCATGGTACTCTGGGTGTCTACAGTTATAAGGTTCAAGTATTCTGGGACAGTATAGCCTTTATACCTTGAAGTTCTGAACCACAAAGCCCGTGGGACCTAAGGCTAAATGACTTTTGTTTTACCAAAGTGTAGCCAAACTTGGGGTAGGTAAATATTGAAAATTGTCTCCCTTTAGCCTTTCTTTATAGAGGAAAGGATATAGCTAATTCCAAACCTTTCTAGCCTTCCTATTTCTCCTAAGCTGAGGAGAACTTGTGACAGTCATATTCCAGGGGCACAGTTGCCCTAGAAGAGTGAGTCCTAATGATAGAACTATGCAATGCTTCCCCTCCCCAATACATTGCCACTATATCAACATGTCTTTTGCACAGCAATAGGAGGTTTCAGCTGAAAGAACTGGAAGCCTACACACAATTCATGAAAGGATCTCTAGGAATACATAAGACAAACAGGAGATAAAAACAGGGACCCTAAAAGAAATGTTAGCCTCTGACACCTGCAATTGCAGCAAGCGGCAAACGCAATTTCACTTCTAGCCAAGTAAACATAAAACCTGACATTAAAGTCCTATTTACCTCAGTACCTTTTACTTGATACATAATCTCTGGCTTTCAACAAAATCTTAGAAGACATGCTAAAAGGAAAAACACAGTCTGAAGAGATAAATCAACATCAGAACCAGACTGGTGTGTTGGAATGATCAGAGGGATAATTTTAAATAACTAATCAATATGCTGCGGGCTCTAATGGAGAAAGTGGACAACATGCAAGAACAAATGGGCAATGTAAACAAATATAGATACCCTAAGAAAATTAAAAGGAAATGCTAGAAATATAAAATACAGTAGCAGGAATGAAGAATGTCTTTGGTGGGCTCATTAGGAGCCTGAACATGGAATCGATGAGCTTGAAGATATGTCAATAGAAACTTCCCAACCTGAAAAGCAAAGAAAAAAATGAGAAAAAAAACCCTACAGAATATCCAATAACTGCATACAATTAAAAAAGTGTAACACATGTTGTAATGAGAATAACAGAAGGAGAAGAAGGAGAGACAGTAACAGAAGAAATAGTTGAAGGAATGAATAGATATAAATTTTCCAAAATAAATGCCAACCATCAAATCATAGGTCCAGGAAGGTCAAAGAACACTAAACAGGAAATACCAAATAATCCACAGATAGGCACATCCTATTCAAACTTCAGAAAATCAAAGACAAAAAGAAAATCCTTTAAAAAGCTCATAGGAAATAACACTTTACTTATGGAGGAACAAGGATAAGAATTACATCAGATTTCTCTTGAGAAACTACGCAAGCAAAAAAAAAAAAAAAAGTGGAGTAAAATGTTTCAAGTGTTAAAAGGGGGGCCGGGAAACACGCTAGCCTAGAATTCTGTGTACAGCATCATTGTCCATCCAAAGTGAAAGAAATACTTCATCAACCAGGCAAAAGTTGAGGGAATTGTTGCTAGTAGACCTGCCTCAAACAGGTAAATGTTTAAAGAAATTCCTCAGAGAGAAGAAATATAGTATATCTCAGACACTTGGATCTACATAAAAAAAGAAAGAGATTTAGAGAAGGAATAAATGAAGGTAACATCAAATATTTTATTTTTAAGTTATCTAACAGAAAACAGGTTGTTCAAAATAATAATAGCAATAATGTATTCAGTGAATATAGCTTACTGATAAGTGAAATTAATGACAGCAATGTTATAAGGGACAGGAGGGAATAATTGGGACTACTCTGTACAAGGTATAGATGCTCCCCGACCCATGATGGGGTTATGTACCCAATAAACCCATCATAAGTTGAAAATATCATGTCAAAATGCATTTAGTACAACTAACCCACCAAACATCATAGCCTGCCTCAAATGTGCTCAAAGGGCTTACATGAGCCTACAGTTGGGCAATTATCTTGAGTTTCATCTCAAGAGTAATTGCCTTCCTCATCTTCTTCTCACCAGAAACAGATGACATAGACTGACCTTTTGTGACATGATAGGATGTGAAAGCACAACACACAATATCCAAAAAAATACTGTAGAGTATCTGTTGCTTACCCTCATGATTGTGTCGCTGATTGGGAACTGTGGCTCACTGACACTGTCCAGCATCATAAGACCCCACATACCCTATTTACTGAACTGCCTATAGACTTGAACCTATTTACCCTGTTCACTGAGCCTCAGTGTCATCACCTGTAAAATGAGGATAATATTAGTATCTTCTTCATTGTGTTGCTGTGAGAATTAAATGAGCTAATGCACCTAAAGCATTTTTCACAGTTCCTTGAACATAGAAGTATCCTATAAATGGTACCTAATACTAGAACCCACATGTCCTATTTACTGAACCCACTATAGACTTCACAGCCAGTTAGAAACACAGTTCCCGGTTCCTATGTGCCTAGCCCTGTGTTAAGTAGTGTCATGAGAAGGGAGCCAGGAGAAAGAAGTATTCTAAGCCTTGTCCTCAGAGGGCTCAATATCTGGATGGAGAATGAAAATATTCCACATAAGACAGTCAGTAAACAGTCTGGGAAGAAGAATGTCTGGGTGTGAATGGCATGGGTCAGAGTAAGCATTCAAAGAAGGGCTGCCCAGAGAAGGAGCAACTGAAGGAACAGTGAAAATATGAATAAGTAAAGGGGAAGTGGGAAGGTCTGCTATCTAAAGGACACAACAAGAGCAACAGTTGTGAGAGACAAAATAGAATTTGGGTTATCTGGGGGCTGGTGAAAAGACCAGACTGGAAGAAAGAGGGTGAGGTAGAAGAACAGATTAGATGAAACAGAACCAAGCATGCAAGGTCATTGAAAGACAGCTATAAAGACCTGGAATCATAAAGCTCTTAAACTTTAGGGCCCTGGAATCATTGAATTCTGGGTCATGGGGTCCAGGAACTATAGAACACATGAATCCTAAGTCTCTGGAAGCATAGAGCTTGAACCTTCCAGACCACCACTGTCCAATAGAACCTTTTCGATGATGGAAATGTTTTAAAGTTCTGAAGTTTCCAGTACAGTAACCACTGGCCACTTGAAATATGGCTGCTTCAAGTGAAAAAACCGAATTATAAAATTTTTCTTTGGTTTTAACAAACTTACATTTAAGAATCCATGTGGCTAGAAGCTGTCATTGGACAGTGTCGTTCTGGGCTTTGGGCCATAGAGCCTATAGAGCATTTTGACCTGAGAATCCTATACCCACAGGATGTTGGGATCAGAGAGTCCTCGTTCTTAGTACCCTATACACAAAGAGCCTTTCAAACTTGAGCAAGACCTCAAGTATTGGTCCATTTCCTTCACTTTGTCCATATCCCACAGACTAAAAAGGCCATGAATGTGATTCTTGGTGACCTGCGGGCCAACGACTACTTCAACATCATCTCCTTTTCTGACACGGTTAGTGTCTGGAAAACTGGAGGCTCCATCCAGGCCACCATCCAGAATGTACACAGTGCCAAGGACTACCTGGGCCACATGGAAGCTGATGGTTGTAAGTATTAGACCTACCCACCCAAATGGGCAGGCTGTGGTGATGTGGGAAATTCTTAAAATGCTCCCTTCATTCCCCCATCCACCTCACCTCTCACAGTGCCCGGAATATCATGATTACATTTTACACAAATATGTGCCTATGGGTTTCTTTTCCTAGTGGAAATAGCACAGTTGATTCTCCATGTGTTTTGGGGCATATTCCCCCCTTTGGATCTAAGTTTCCTGTTCTTTAAAGCACATAGAAGAATTTGCTAAGACTTTTTTTTAAGTATATTTTATTGATTTTTTACAGAGAGGAAGGAAGAGGGATAGAAAGTTAGAAACATCGATGAGAGAGAAACATTGATCAGCTGCCTCCTGCACACTCCCTACTGAGGTTGTGCCTACAACCAAGGTACATGCCTTTGACCGGAATTGAACCTGGGACCCTTGAATCCGCAGGCTGACGCTCTATCCACTGAGCCAAACCGGTTAGGGCTAAGACTTTTTTTTTTTAATCAATAATCTAGATATTTATTTCCAAGCCTTTGAGTAAGTTGCTGCCCTGATTCTGGCTTTTGATCAATTGTTTCTCAAACAATTACTGAAGTCTCCCCACCCACCATCAATTCCTGTCAATTCGGCCCTTTCTTGCCCTGGAAGTGTGGGGTACTGTCCTTGAGGAGCTGCCAATCTGACTAGAGAATGAAACATTCCCTCCTGGAAACAGGCAAAGCACAGTCTGAGATAGGGAGTGAGAAAAGCCAAGGCCATGCAGGCCCCACTGTCAGCTCTCAGGAAGCCTGTGCGGAGGTGGGAACTTGGGAAGGATAAACAGTAGAAAGAGTTTGAGCAAAGATCAGGTGATATGACTGGGAGATTGGTGAGGTGTCTAGTGTGTCTGCAATAGGGGTAGAAGTAACTAGAAAAGATGGTCTCACAGTCTGCTCCCCAATTAGGGACGGACATCAACACTGCTCTGCTGGCAGCTGCTTCAGTGCTGAACCATAGCAACCAGGAGCCTGGGAGGGGCTCCGTTGTGGGGAGGATCCCTCTCATCATCTTCCTGACAGATGGGGAGCCCACCGCTGGTGTGACAACTCCCAGTGTGATCCTCTCCAATGTCCGTCAGGCACTGGACAACAGGGTGGCCCTTTTCAGCTTGGCCTTTGGGGATGATGCTGACTTCCCACTGCTACGCCGCCTGTCCCTGGAGAATCGAGGAGCAGCCCGGCGCATATACGAAGACACTGATGCAGCCCTACAGCTGCAGGGCCTCTATGAGGAGATTTCCATGCCTCTGCTGGCAGATGTGCGTCTGGACTACCTGGGCGGCTTGGTTGGGGCCTCCCCTTGGGCTCTTTTCCCCAACTACTTTGGTGGCTCAGAGCTGGTGGTAGCAGGCCTGGTACAGCCAGGTGAGCAGGAACTGGGCATCCACCTGGCAGCCCGTGGCCCCAAAGGTCAGCTTCTTGTGGCCCGCCACAGTGAGGTGGCCACCAACAGCAGCCAGAAGGCCTTTGGTTGCTCAGGTGAACCAGCCCCCAATGTAGCCCACTTCATCCGCCGCCTCTGGGCCTATGTCACCATTGGAGAACTGCTGGAGGCACGCTTCCGAGCCCGTGACACCACCACTCGCCACCTGTTGGCTGCCAAAGTCCTCAACCTGTCCCTTGAATACAACTTCGTCACACCTCTGACTTCATTGGTCATGGTGCAGCCCAAGGAGGCCGGTGAGAAGGCCAGGAGACAGACTTCCACCACAGCTGGGCCAGGAACCATCATGCCCTCTTCCACCAGCAGGCATGGCCTAGGGGCAGGCACAGCCCAGCCAACCTTGGTGCCCAAGATCTCTCCCAAATCAAGACTTGTAAATTCAAAGTTTTACTTTTCTTCAACTACTGCCTCTACAAAGAAGATGGGCATTTCCATGGATTTGGAGCCCCTGGGTCAGAGCCCTAGTACCGTATCCACTCCAGCACACCCAAGGCCCAAAATTCCAGCACAACACGATTCTGGCACTTTGACTCAGCCAACTCTCAGGACAAAACCTGCTGCCCTTGTGCCCTCAAATTCTGGTGCTTTTGTGCTTATGAAGCCCAGCATTGCACCTCACCAGAATCCTGGGACCCTATTACCCATAATTTCTGAGACACAAGTCCCACCTATGAATCCTGGCACCCCATTCCAGTCCAAAGTTGGCACTATGAAACATGTCACTTCATTGCATTCCAAACCTGGTGCTCCATCACAACCTAAACCGGATGCCACCTCACACCCCCAGCCTAGGGTACTCACATCACAGTCTCCCAAAAATCTGCCACGGCCCAGGCCTGGAGTCTCCACACTTCAGATCCCCAAATACCCACCACACACCAGACCAAGGGTTCCTGTTCCAAAGACCCTAAGCAACCTGTCACACCCTAGACCTGGGATCCTCTTACCCAAGACACCTAAAGTCCCATCACCTCTTAAACCTAGTGTCCTGCCTCATCAAACTTCCCCAAGCTTATCACTTTCTAAACCTAGGACACCAATCCCCAATAAACTCAAAACCCCATTACCCTCCAGGCCTGTCAGACCCAGACCCCCACCTCCTCGGAGCCTTAGCACAGTCCCAAGCACAATCTCAAATCCTACAAGTCCCAGCAGTAACACAACCACTCCTGTCCTTGGAGAACCCATCCCTACTCCCTTTCATCCCACACTGCCCTCTCTGCTGCCCCCTGGAAGGCTCTGGCATCAGCATGACCTGCTGTCAGGGCCCCAAAGCACAGGGGAAATTCTGGGACCCTCTGTGTCAGGAGTCCCAACAATGGGTCTACCCAACAGCTCCAGGCCTATGCCAGAAGGCAGCCCCCCAAACCTGCCAGTCTTGCTGCCTTCTAGCACCCTCCCTGAGGCAGTCAGCCTGCTCATTCTCCCTGAGGAACTAGAGCTACTGTCTGAGTCAATGGTGGAGTCCAAGTTTGTGGAGTCCTTGAACCCACCTGCTTTCTATACCTTCCTCACTCCTGACGAAAATGGTGAGTGTCATGGGCAAGAGGGCAAGGCATGAGAGGGAGGTCTGAATGAAGAAGACCAGGAATTAGGAGTGTGCAAGACTTGTGCAGATTCCAGTGATAGTACAGCTGTTTGATTGTTTTGAAACTTTGAACCAGCTACTTAGCTTCTCTGGGCCTCAGTACATAAGTACAGAATGAGGCCCTGGGAGAGAAGGGATGTTAAAACTGGGGAGGCTAAACAGAAACAACCTGGCCAAGCTGGGGCTTTGACATTTGCTTTGTTGGAAAAAACAACTGCTCATGCTTTCCAAGTAGGGGAGGGGTGTGGGATTATAAATGGGAGCATCACTGGGCAAGGAAGGTCTGATTGGTTCTTTTGTGTTCTGTGAACAGCACTGTTTAATGAAAGGGGTATAAAAATTAAGGAAGATGATGACAATTATCTTTAAATTTCCCAAAAACTGTGAAATAATAACACTTAACATTTTGAGCTCTTTCTAGGTGCAGCTACTGCTCTACTTTAGTCCCTCATTTAATCCTCACAATAAATTCTTAGTATATGCATTTTACACCTGTGGAAACTGAAGCACAGAGAGGTGAAGTAACTTGCTCCATGTCACACTGATAGTAAGAGATTTGAATTTACGTAATCTGGTCCCAGACTGAATGTGCTTCACCACTCCACTATTCTGCTTTCTTGAGAGGAGTGACATCTCCTGGGTGACCTTATAGGGCAGGATGAGAATCACTTGGGGGTGGCAGTAAGTCACAGGGACACAAATTTGGGCATGACATCTTTGACATGCTCCTCTCCCTCACCACCACCCCCTCCCAACATCTCATCCATCTTCAGTTACTGACAATGTTACCTCTAATATATTTGCTAATGCACCCACTTTTCACTACCCCAACTATTACTACTGTAGGACAGAATAGCATTGTGTCTCACCTAGACAACTGTTCCAGCCTCCTCACTGGCCTCCCTGCTCTCTTTAGAGAAACACTTAGCCATTCTCCCATAGCAGCCAAACAGATCTTTTAACACATTACTTCATTTCCCTTCCCTAGTTAACCCCCTAAGATTTTCCCTTCACACCTAGAATAAAGCCCAAAGTCCTATTTATGGCCTTCATGACCTTGCCTCTACCCCATACCTCTCTGACCTCACCTTCTCCCACTCACTCTCTGAACTCTAGCCCCACTGGCTTCCTCTCTGGTCCTCCAATGGCCCCTGCTCCCACTTCCACCTCCACTCAGGGACCTCTCTCAAGCTGTTCCCTCTGCTTGGTAATCTCTCTGACCTGCCTTGCCCTGTCCCCTTCCTACTACCCTCATCTTTTCTGTTGCTACTCACACTCCAGCTCATGACTTTGATCTCAACTCAGATGTCCTTTCCACCCATCTCACCATCCCAGACTATGTCAAGTATCTGTTAACTCCCGCAATCACTCTATTATTTGTTATAGTATACTAGAGGCCCGATGCACAAAATTAGAGCCCCAGCTTTGTCTGGGACCTTCTGGACGGTCATTCAGCTGTTCGGTCTAATTAGCATATTAGCTCTTTATTATATAGGATATCACCATTGATAATTATGATTTCATTCATGTCTGCCTCCCTGATTAAGATATGAACAACAGGTCAAAAATCATGACTACCTCATTTACCACTATATCCCTGATGCCTAAATAGTGCCTGAATGAATGTATGAATGAATGAGTGCTATGAGGAAGAATTTTGAGCATAAATGAGCTTGAAAGACTACGATGCTGTGGAGAACATAAGGTCCTAGTCTTGGCAATATGCCAGTCAAATTGGAAAGCCAATGAGGACACTCCTAGTCAGAAAGCAAGTGTGCCCTTTGATAGGTTCAGAGCATCTTTGTCTTGAGAGTGTGAAAGATTTCTTCCACTTCTTTTGCACTTGGCAGGAAATCCACATTGGGAAGGCAATTCTGAAGAGATCCTGGGAGGAGCTGGAGGCATCATGGAATCTCAGGGGAGCTCTGCAGGGCTAGCCAAAGGTGAACAAGGAACTCCACTGACAAAGATCCCTAAGCTTTCATTTCCATTCAGTTAGCATTCTCATAGGCATTGTGTGAGTCCAGAGGAGAGGCAATGCATTGGTTTTCCATTGCTGCTTAACAAATTACCACAAACTTGCCGAAACCGGTTTGGCTCAGTGGATAGAGCGTCGGCCTGCGGACTGAAGGGTCCCGGGTTTGATTCCGGTTAAGGGCACGTACCTTGGTTGCGGGCACATCCCCAGTGGGGGGTGTGCAGGAGGCAGCTGATCGATGTTTCTCTCTCATCGATGTTTCTAACTCTCTATCCCTCTCCCTTCCTCTCTGTAAAAAATCAATAAAATATATTTAAAAAAAAAAATTACCACAAACTTAGTAACTTCAAGCAACACCCTTTAATTATCTCACAGTTTTGTATGTTAGAAGTCTGGGCACAGGTTAGTTGGATTCTCTGCTTAGGGTCTCAAAAATTGAAATAAAGGTGTCTATCAGATTAAGTTCTCATCTCCTGTTGGCAAAATGTTTGTAGGACTGAGATCCCTGTCTGCTTGCTTGCTGTTGATTGGAAGTCACTCTTAGCTTCTAGAGGCCACCTGGACCACTTTCATGTCCTAGAGCTCTTCTGCATTCCTAGCCACGTGGCCCCCTCCATCTTTAAAGACAGCCATGGAGAATCTCATGTCAATTCCTTCTCATACTTCAAATCTCTCTGACTTCTCTGACCCATATTTAAAGGGCTCGTGTTATTAGGTTAGGCCCAAATGGATAATTTTCCTATTTTAAGGTCAACTGAACCACATAACATAACCTATTTATGGGAGTGATATCTCATTATATCACAGTCCTGGAGATTTCACAGGATGTATAAACTGGGGAATCTTGGGTGCCATGTTAGGATTCTACCTACCAGGCAGAGCCTAAGAGAAAAATAGCATTTGAGTTGGCCAGGAGAGATAACTAGCAATGGATCCTTGGTAGCTAAGGAAAAGACAACATTCCAGGCAGAGGAAAACAAAAGCAATGGGTTACTAGCAAGGGAAGGCAGGGCATGCATAACAATAGTTCAGTTGGGCTGGAGCATAAAAAGAAGAGTGGAGCCGAAACCGGTTTGGCTCAGTGGATAGAGCGTCGGCCTGCGGACTGAAGGGTCCCAGGTTCGATTCCGGTCAAGGGCATGTACCTTGGTTGTGGGCACATCCCCAGTGGGAGGTACCTTGGTTGCGGGCACATCCCCAGTGGGAGGTGTGCAGGAGGCAGCTGATCGATGTTTCTCTCTCATCGATGTTTCTAGCTCTCTATCCCTCTCCCTTCCTCTCTGTAAAATATCAATAAAATATATTTTTTTTTTAAAAAAGAAGAGTGGAGAGCTAGACAGGGGCTAGATTCTAGAAAAGACTTAAATGTGAGCTCAGGAATTTGACTCGTATCTGGGAAGAGATGACTGAGAGGCCAGAGTGTTCCAGAGTTCCTAGAAATGTGATAGATCAGTCTCTTACCAACACAGTCCTCCTCTCCTTTGCAGGCATGTTACCAAGCATCTTCACCTTCTCATCTTCAGGTAAGCCAGCCACTGTCACTGTACTGTGTGAGTATAGGACAGCTTGTGCACTGAAAATGGGGCTGGGCTTTCTCTTGGGAAATAGACATGGCCTCCTACATTCCCCTCCTCTCCCTTGTCCTCTCCTCCCACCCATTACTTCTAAGGCCATAACCTCAGAATTTTGTCTCCTGCCTTGCAGTGGATGGTGACCCCCACTTTGTGGTCCACATCCCACGCTCAGAAGAGAGAATATGCTTCACACTGGATGGGCGCCCAGGGGACCTGCTACAGCTCATAGATGACCCAAAGGCAGGTGAGAGCCCCAAGGACTCCACTCCATATAACACCGTAGTCAGATATACTCATGTCAACACCCCCAGACATCTGTGGACTAATCCTCACAAACACACAGCACAAGTAAACACCCAGACACATGAAAACACACATAAATATACTCTAACATCAACACACTCACATATATGTATATACACACACTAGGGCACACAGTAAAGTCACACAAATATAAACCCAGACACATATTTCGACACCCTGCATACCCACACACAGTAACATATGACTATGTACCCAGATCCACATTGACATACAATACATGCTCAGATATACACAATGACACAAACATCAGCACACTCAGACATACATGCACTGATACCCCAGGAATTCAACACTCACACACATACTCTGCTACTCTAGACATACAAAACACACCAATGCACACAAATACTCACCATGACACACCCAGATACACACAACATAAACTATTCACCAAGACATATAGCACTAACATATCCAGAGACACACATAAACATACAACCAAAAAAAAAAATAGACACTCTAACATAGCACCTTCCCCAAATATGTACAGATGTACTGGTAGGTCCAGAGATACCCATGTAAACATAATCAGCCATATAAATTTACACATTCAGAAGCAAACACATGCATGCAAACAGCCCCACTGGGGTGAACATGTGCAAGCTACAATTATGTCCATACATTGCACAGGAAGGAGCAGCTGGATGGGCTGTGGTAGAAGCACTTTCCCCAGGAGGTAGCTCTCTAACCACAAATCAGCACCCTGGGCCTTGTCTGTGCTGTGGGTGACCAAATAAATGACTATGTGAAAGACCATGATCCAGGCATGGACTCTTCTCTCTCCAGGGCTGCATGTGCATGGACAGCTGCTTGGGGCACCACCAAGGCCAGGTCACAGGGACCAGATCCGCACCTACTTTCAGATCATCACAGTCACCATAGACAAACCCCGGGCCTACACTATCAACATCACTCGCAGTTCCATATCTGTGCAAGGCGAGGGTACCTTGCTTCTGTCCTGGGACCAGCCTGCCCTGCTGAGAAGGTCCCAGCTAGAGCTCCATGTGGCTGCTGCAGCCCGCTTCACCCTCCGCGTTGGGCGCCACCTCGAGTTCCTAATCCTCCGGCACCGCTACAGGCACCCCAGCAGCCTGCAACTACCCCATCTGGGGTTCTATGTGGTCAATGGCTCAGGCCTTAGCACCTTAGCCCGTGGCCTGCTGGGTAAGTGTTTGCTGAGGCTGAGAAGGGCCAGGGAGCGCCAGTCCCAAGAGAGACTCTGCTAAGGTGAAAGGCCAGTGAGCACTGAGGATCCTGCCCTCCCCGCCCCTCAACTACAAAGAAAAACAGAGCCAAGGTCTTCCTTTGGGAGAATACAGACCCAGACCTGGATAGTGATCTCAGGATCTGTCAGTACTAGATATAAAGCAGCCCAAGGCACTGGAGGAACCCAGGGTGGGCCACCTTGCCCAGCCTTAGAGCCAAAGAAAAATCCCCTGGAGGAGAGAGACCCACAGTCCCAAAGGCTGACCAAAAGTGGTAGAGGAGCCGAAACCAGTTTGGCTCAGTGGATAGAGCGTCGGCCTGCAGACTCAAGGGTCCCAGGTTCGATTCCGGTCAAGGGCATGTACTGTGGTTGCGGGCACATCCCCAGTGGGGGGTGTGCAGGAGGCAGCTGATCGATGTTTCTCTCTCATCGATGTTTCTAACTCTCTCTCCCTCTCCCTTCCTCTCTGTAAAATATGAATAAAATATATTTTTTTTTAAAAAGTGGTAGAGGAAAGCAATGGAGGCTAGAAGAAATTAAGCCTGAGTGGTCAGAGCAGAATGCCCGGACGAGGAGTTTGGATTTATCCTGAAGACAGTGGGGAACTATAAAAAGTTATAAGCAGGAGAAAGATACAGTCGGATATGGGTGTAACAAAGATCCTTCTGGGGTTTCTGTGAAGGAGGACTGCAGGAAGTCAGACTGTAGGTCAGAAGACATTGGCAGAACCTGAGCAGAGGCCCACACCGAAGAGTTTGGGCAGTGATGCTGGGTTGGACATATATTCTTACTTCCTCTGGGCCTCCCCACTCCTCTCCTGTCCTTCCCTCCAATCTGCCCTGTCTGCCTCAATGCCTGACTGTTCCCCTTCTGCTGCCTTGATACACCCCTTCCATAATACACTCCTGTCCCATTTGGCTGCTCATTTCCCACAACACCCAGCCTCTTCCCTCCTCCAGGCCTTTGCTTCCCCTCATCCCTCCCTCTTTTCCTTCTAGATTTCCTGCTTAAGGGTCTTTTCAGAGTTCTCAGTGGGGACTCAGGCCAGTGCCGTGACTGGTTCTGCATCTTTCTCCCTCAGGGCAGTTCCAGCACGCAGACATCCAACTGGTGGCAGGGTCTACGGGGCCATTCCTGCGGAGGCACCAAGGCCCAGATGTGCCTGTGGTTCTAGGCAAGAAGCTGCTAAAGGACTCTCCAAGGCTGCTGCCCCGCTGGTCTTCCTGCTGGCTAGTGAACCGCTCTCATGTACAACAGCTGCTGGGCCGCCCCTACCTTGCCTATGTCCTGTGATGGCCCCTGAACCCCAGAACCAGGAGACCTGAGTTTGGGATACCCAGAGGCCAGGGCAAGGGTGAGCCAGAAACAAAGACCTAGGAGCATGAAGACACACATAGGGAAGCACACATACACATGTACTAAGTGACACATATACAAAGACATACAAACACACACAGACATGCGTATCTATGGACCTAGAGACTTAGGGACTCCTGCCTCCTCACAGTTCTTCCTGTCTCCAGTGTTCACTCTATTCAATCCATACTCCACACCAACTTTAGAGATGACTTTCTTAAAACAAAAAACTGACAGAGCAGCTGGCCCTACTCACAACCTTCTCTGGCTCCCGTGGTGTATTTAAGGCACTTGGGGTTCCCTTAACAAACCATATTCTCTCCCACCACTGGGCCTTTGCATGTGTTTTTCCTTTTGCATGAGACCCTGTTCCTTGTCTTCATGTAGGTGGATTTTACACATCCTTCAGGTCTTAGTTGTCATCTTCTCTAGAAGGCCTTCCCTAGCCCCTCTCCTGGATTGAATTCAGTCCCTGTCTTTGTTCCTATAGCTCACCCCATCCCATCCACGCTCATAGCATTTATCATACTATGTAGTAATTATCAGTTTACTTATCTGGATCCCTGACTTAGACTGTGAGCTCTTTGAGGGCAAGGACCTTTTCTGAATCATCTATGTATCCTCAGTGCCTGGCACATAATAGGTGCTTAGTAAATATTTGCTGAATGAATGAATGAATGAATGAACAAAAAGGAACCAATGACACAGCAGTAGACACACACACACATACATACAACCAAAGACACAGGATCACACACAAGGACACCAACAAGGACACAGACACAGATGGAGAAACAGTGTGGTAGAGACATTCAGAAACACAAGGCATAAGGATCTCAAAACTAAGAGAATAGACATAGGGAAACAGGCATACAAAGAAGGGAACAGGGAGCCAGAGTGACAGCATCAGGGACATAAACCCAGAGTTCTCTTGCTAGGCCTATATATCCCCATTTTGAGGTACTGTCCCTGTCACAAAGAGGCAGGGAGACAAAAATAAGATCACCAAGGATAGGCACACAATGACTATTATGAAGACACTGAAACATAACAACATACAAACTAAGGGATACATATGCACAGAGATCCAGACACAAGAGCAGAAGTGTCAAGACACACAGCAACACATAAAGACAAAGGTAAACAGGAGGCATTAGTCAAGACCATAGTCCAAGATACCAAGGACAAAGAAGTAGAAACACATAAACACACTGACATGCTGACTTGTGTATATGGGGTCGGGGATGAGAAGAGAACACAGGGCCAGAGACCTACAAGTATATAGAAACAGACGTTACACCGACCCATACTTGATGACAGAGACCCAAGGACACAGTCACATGCAGAGGAACACACTAAGAATGAGACAGGAGCACAGATTTATATATTCAGAGGTCCAATGACAAAGACATGGGGATGCAGACACATGAACAGTGACAAAAACCAGCAAAGATATGGGGGTCAGGCAAGATAACAGAGATATACTAGTAAGGACAGGCAAGTGGATTCCAGATATAATGGGGACACTGTGACAGGGACACAGGAATTCAGAGACAGAGCCCCTAGAAGTAGAATGGGCATGTGCACCCACAAATACAGTCATACGGACACAAGCTAGACATAAGAACAGAAACACAAGGACATACCTGGTAGGATCAAGATAGACACATAGAAACAGACACACAGAGCATAAGCAAATGGTCAGAGACACAGTGACAAGGAAATCTATCCAGAAAAGCAGGGATGCAAAGACACAGAATCAAGATATACCTGGGCACACCAAGAAATAGAGACACACAAACAGGCAACCAAGGCCACAAATGAAAATGGGGGGATGGGAACTGTGAATCAGACACAGGAACACAGAGATAGTGGCTTGAAAATAAAAAGATGTGGATCCCAACACCAGACACAGAGAGATGGGGACACAGAGGTGGTGAGTCAGTTCAAAACAAAACCAGGGACAGAGCCAGACAGAAAAAGAAACAGATGCAGAGAGACACTCTGACAAACAGACTCTTATGGGGACCCAGAGAAAAATATCAAGAGCTAAAAAGGAGAAAGAGTTCTTGAGTAACAAAACAACTTGAGACACAGCCACAGCAACTAAAAAAACAATAATACAAAGACACTGTCAAAAGCCAGGGAAACTAAATGGAGAAGTGGGATAAATACCAAATCACAGACATGGAGAGCGAAGTCGCAGAGACAAACAGACTCACGGACTTACCAACAAAGGGCACACGGAAGAAGGCATATGCAGGTTCATGAGCACAGACACAAATATAGATGCTCAGAGAAAGATACCCAAACACAGGAATACAGAGACTCGGGGATACACTTAAACTGGATCACCAAGGTTCAGGGAAAATCTTGGGGAAGTATAGAGATAGGAATACCCAGACACAGAGATGCACAGACATTAGATCACATGCAAAGATTCAAGGACATGTAAAGTATCGGGAACACACAAAAACTCAGTGATGCACAAAAAGGGATGCACAAACACTTGAACACAGAGGCTCAATGCATGCCCAGACAATGAGACACAAAGATCCATGGGCACACTGAGACAGGGAGACATAGACAGTAGATTGCAGAGGCTCAGGATGTGCAAACACTCAAGTACATTAAAGGACTAGATGCATAAGGCACTAAAACACAGAGATAAGGGGCACACAGAGATAAGGACATAGAAGCGGGGTAATACAAACAGAGACTCAGGGACACCCAGAGATGGGGATATACAGACACTGAAACACATAGACTAATAAGATGTACAACACAGGAATGCATAAAGAATGGGACACAAACTCACAGACTTATGAGGGACCAAGGACATGCAGATACTGGACCACAATAAACAATGGAAACCACAGACACCAGAACACAGACATTGGGACACAGAAACCTTGGAAGACTGAAATATGCAGACATTGGAACACAACCAAAAACTTGCTGGTGCAGACATTAAGATACACACAGCCATTCAGAAACAGGCAGACACTAACATCCACAGAGACACTGACACATACCAACATTTAACACACATGGATACTAGAACAGATAGCAGAACATACAAGGATGCTGGTGGACAGAGACAATGGGACCAGATATTGCTACACAGGTACACACAGACACTGGGATACACAGACAGAAGAACACATAGAAGCTGGGACAGACACACACACACTGGGATACACACCACTGGGACACAGGAAGCTGGGGTACAGAGGCTGAAGCACACAAAAACAAAGCTTAGAAACATATAGTTATATGCTGACACTGGGAAACAGACCATAGATACAGACACTGAGGTACACAGACACTGGGTTACAGATACTGAGGTACACAGAAACACTGAAACTAAGAGACTCATCTAACATGCAAATGGCTACTGGGGTACACAAATACTAAGACATATAGAAACTGAGGAACACAGATATTGGGATGTATACAGACACCAAGACACACAGACACAATAACATAGAGTCATTAGGTCATAAACAGATAATAAGACACCCAGGCATTAAAGTACAGAGAGGTTATGATCTACATCAGCGATCGCCAACCTTCTGGACCTCATGGACCACCAGTGGTCTGCGGACCACCGGTTGGCAGCCGCTGATCTACATTACAGATACTGAGAAATATACAGACACTGTGACTCACAGTCTTTTCAACACACAGATACTGGTACACAGTTGAAGTAAACACAGAAATTAGGACTTATAGTGAGGTTCAAATACACTTGGATACATAGCATTGAGACACACAGACACTTGGGTGTATAGACACTGGGACAAAGCCCCTGAGACACATAGACACTTGGAGGTACAGACACTGGGAGACACAGTCACTGAAACACCCAGGCAGAGGAAAACAGGGTGCACAGACACTGATACAAACAACCACTGGGACATGCAGACACTGAGACACATAGATACTGACACATACAAATGTTGTACACGGATAATGGAACACACAAACACTTGGGTCCTCAGAAATTGGGACATAATGGTACAGACTGAAAAACACAAGCACGGAAAAACACAGGCACTTGTAGCCAACACTTAAACCTACAGACCCTGGGACACACAAACACTGGGAAATAGTTTCTGAGGCACACAGAAACACTGGACTAGGGCAGTGATAATGGGTTAAAGAGGGCATATTGGCCTGGCCAGCATGACACAATGATTGAGCATCCACCTATGAACCAGGACGTCATGGTTCGATTCCAGTCAAGGGCACATGCTCGGGTTGTGGGCTCAATCCCCAGTGAGGAGCGTGCAGGAGGCAGCCAATCAATGATTCTCTCTTATCATTGATGTTTCTATCTCTCTTTCCCTCTCCCTTCCTCCAAGAAATCAATAAAATATTTTTAAAGAGGGCAGATTGCAGAGATAATAAAGATGTAGAAGGGAGAAATCATGACAACTGATTTAATTGCAGGTGAGAGAGAAAGAGTCTAGCATGACTTCCATGTTTATTTCTACCTTGGACAACTAGGTGAATGATGCAGCTATTTCTTAAGATGAAGGAACATAGGAAAAGAGGTAGGCTTTGGTGGGGAGCCTACGTTAGTTTAAGGTGTCTATAGGCTTCCCAAACATCTATTCATTAATTAATCTCACCTCTTTCTCCAAACGTCTTGAGATTTCATAGATTTCTTGTTAGGATGATTTTGGTTACAAGCAGTAGGAAATCCAACTCAACTTGCCTTAATAAAGGGAAGTTGTTGGCTCAACAACTGAAAAAAATTCAGTAGGGTAGGTTTCAGCCCTGCTAGCATGGCTCAGTGGTTGAGTGTTGACCTATGAACCAGGAGGTCAAGGTTTGATTCCCAGTCGGGGCACATGCCTGGGTTGCGGGCTCAATCTCCAGTGTGGGGCGTGCAGCCAATCAATGATTCTCATTGTGTTTTTTTAAATATATTTTTATTTACTTCAGAGAGGAAGGGAGAGGAAGAGATAGACAGAAACATCAATGATGAGAGGGGATCATTGATTGGCTGTCTCCTGCACGTTGGACTGAGCCCGCAACCCAGGCATGTGCCCTTGACCAGAATTGAACCTAGGACCTTTGGGTCCACAGGCCGATGCTCTCTCCACAGAGCCAAACCAGCTAGGGCAATGATTCTCATTGTTGATGTTTCTATCTCTCTACCCCTTTCCCTTCCCTTCTGAAATCAATAAAAATATATTTAAAAAAAAAAGTAGGGTAGTTTTCAGATGAATGCTGAACCAGTTCACCAAGGCAACATCCAGCTTCTTTCTGTCTCTCCACTCTGCCTTCCACAGAGTCACTCTACCCTAAGCTTGGTTCGCCTAATCTCAGGGTGACTGCAGAAGCAACAATCACTAAACAAAAGACCTGAGCTTCACTCTAACTTGGGTCCATACCCACTTTAGAAACAATCATTGTGTCCTACCTGGCTTAAGCCAAATCTGGGCCCATTCTTGGACGTAAGGATTGGGTCAGCTCCAAAAGACTATGTGGCTGCTCCATATTGGATGAGGGGTGAAATGGCTGCAGGAAAGATCACCAATCACATCACTACATTAGAATAAATGGTATGGCTATAATAAACACTATAAACCAGGTCAAAGGAATAAGGACCCGGTAGTAATTGTACCAGAAGACCTATGCAGGATAAAGCTACTGCAATGCAAGCAAAAAGCTAGAGCTTCCTAGAAGCCATGACACAAAATGACAAGACAGTGGTGAGCTCTGAATGTGATCATCATGTAGCTGTTTCTTCATAGTAGCAAACGACTGCTGTCATAACACTCAGTCCACTCTATCCTTTATGTAAGTTGGGTAGAATCAACAATTTGGCAATGCTGCTATTAACAGAGGATAAAAGTGAAACCAAGAGAGTGTGCATGATTTACTTTGAAGGACAAACCAAGTCAATGGCAGAGCCAGGACTAAAACCCCCAATGTGTCTTAGCTGTAAGCAATAGAAATAAACTCTGGCTGATCTGAGTAGAAAGGAATTTGTTAAACAGGTATTAAATAACTTACAGAGTCTGAGAGAGCTGGAAAACCAGATACAGAAACAACATAGCCAGGAATTTTCCCAGAGGAGACAGTGCTCATGACACCACTAGAAACTGGATACCACCGTTCGCACTTCCCACCCAACTGACCCATCCATCCATGCCTCTGGAAACAAGATGTAGCTACTGACACTGCACTAACCCAGTGGTCGGCAAACTCATTAGTCAACAGAGCGGCAAACCGCGGCTCACCAGCCGCATGTGGCTCGCGAGCCGCGGTTTGCCAACCACTGCACTAACCCATCACCAGAATAGATTCCATGCAGCTACTGATTCCTTAAGCTTAACTCGTGATTACAAGTCTAGAATAAGCCAATCCAATTGGTGGAGTCTATTCATGTGTCCAAGCTCTAGTTGCAGAGGAGGCTAGGCAAGTGAGTAAGTGGCTTTTTCAGCTTCCATGGTGGCAGGTGGGTTCTGCTCATAAGGCAGGGACCAGGAAAGGAAGTGGTAACCAAAAATAGTGGTAAATACCCACTATGCCTGGCTTACTGCCACCCTACCCAGGGCTTCTACAATGGAGCCCCTTATTCTGCAACCAATTGCTCAATAAGTATTTCCCAAGAATGGTAAGCTAGCAGCACTAGAAGGAAAACGTAGTGGGTGGGAGAGAGATTTCTTCCCTGTCCTCCTTCCAGGCTGGTTGTAGTGCTTCACAAACACAAGAGCCCTTTGGAAAACAGCACCCAAAACCCTAGAACAAGGTTTAAGGATGAGAGGGCTTCCAGAGGAAGAGAAGCTTGGTCTGTACCTTCAAAGATGAGTAAACTTCAGAGAGGAAAAGACGAGGAAGAGAACTTTGCATTTAGTCTCTGCCCTTAACTCAGCTTTCTTATCTGGTTCCTACCTGGTCACTGGCTGTCTGAGTACCTATTCACATTGGAGCGAGAAAACCCTTGAGATGTCTAGAGGGTAGTTGAACATCATCAGTGTCTCCGGGGTCCCAGACTAGAACTCAAGAGCCACTCTGAGGTCAGCAACAGACAGATACCTAGTACAAATGGCTGGATGGTGCAGATTGATTGAGGTCTTGCAATGGTCTCCTCCACAGTTACCCACTTAAGGGGTGATCACACACACCATCTCCTTCTCCCATGTTATATGACCTCAAGTCGGTCAGTTCCTCCCTCTAAGTTTCAGTCTCTGCTCTGTACATTGGAGGGAATTAATCCTATTTTGCAGGGCTATGTGATTGAAATATAAAATAAGTATGTCTGTATGTGTGTATGTATTTACATGTATATTACACACACTTATAGTGCCCAGCTCAAGGCTTGACACATACATGGTACCTGATGTTATTATTATTCCCCACAGAAAGTCAAAGGTAGAAATAACTTTTAAGATTACCCTCTCCATACTTCAAAGGAATAAAATTATAGGACAATATCCCCAATGAACATAGAGATGCAAAAATTGTCAACAAAATATTAGCAAACTGAATTCAGCAATACATTAAAAATGTCATGCACCATGATCAAGTGGGATTTATTCCTAGGATGTAATATCTACAAATCAATGAACATGATATACCTCATAAACAAAATAAAATATAAAAATAATATGATCATATCAATAGATTCAGAAAAACATTTAACAAAATCCACCTATGATAAAAACTCTGAGAAAAGTGGGAATAGAGGGAACATACCTCAACATAATAAAGGCCACATATGACAAACTCAAGCTAACATCATACTCAAACTACGTGTTTCCCTTAAGATCAGAAACAAGACAGGATGTCGACTTTCAGCACTCTTTTTCCATATAGCACTGGAAGTCCTAGTCATAGCGATTAGACAAGAAAAGGAAATAAAAAGGCATTCAAAATGGAAAAGAAGTAAAACAGTCATTATTTGCACATGACATGATACTATATACAGAGAACCCTAAAATTCCACCAAATAACAACTAGAACAGATAATAATTTAAGTAAAGTAACAGAATACAAAATAATTATTCAGTTGTATTTTTATACACCAATAATGAACTATCAGGAAGGGGAACTAAAAAATATAATCCCATTCACAATTGCATAAAAAATAAAATACCTAGGAATAAATTTAACCAAGAACATAAAATACTTGCACTCAAAAAATTATAAGACAATGAAGAAAGAACTTGAAGAAAATGTAAATACCATACTCATGAATAGAAAGAATTAGCATCATTAAAATGCCCATACTATCCAGAGCAATCTATAGGTTCAATGCAATTCCTATTCAAATTACCAGTGGCATTTTCACAGAACTAGAACAAATAATCCAAAAAGTTATATGGGACCACAAAAGACCCCGAATAGCCATAGAAATCTTGAGAAAGACCAAAGTTAGAAATATCACACTACCTAATATTAAACTATACTGACAAGGCTACTGTAGTCAAAACAGCATGGTATGGCATGGCTGGTGTTGCTCAGTGGTTAGACCTATGAACCAGGAGGTCATGGTTTGATTCCAGGTCAGAACCCCCCAGTGAAAGGTGTACAGGAGGCAGCCAATCAATGATTCTCTCTCCTCATTGATGTCTCTATTCTCTCTCCCTCTCCCTTCTTCTCTGAAATAAATAAAAATATATTTTTAAAAACAGCATGGTATGGGCATAAAAACAGACACATAGATAGATCACTAGAACAGAATGTAGCCCAGAAATAAACCCATGCCTAGGTGGTCAATTAATCCATAACAAAGGAGGCTAGAACACACAATGGGGTAAAGGCAGTTTATTTATTAAATGCTGTTAGGAAAATTGGACAGATATAGGCAAAATAATGACACTAAGTCACCTTCTTACACCATGCACAAGAATAAACTCTAAATGGATTAAAGACTTAAATGTAAGGCTCAAAGCCATAAAACTCCTAGGAAAAAAAAATGGGCAGTAAAATTTCGAACATTTCTCCTAGCAATATTTTTTCTGATATATCTCCTTGGGCAAGGGAAACAAAAGACAATATAAATAAATGGGACTACATCAAACTAAAAAGTTTTTGCACAACAAAGGAAACCATCAAAAAACGAAAAGATGACCTACTGATTGGGAGAATAGTCACCAATGATACATTTGATAAGGGGTTAATACCCAAAATTTATAAAGAACTCAGACAACTCAACACCAGAAAAACAAACAACCCAATTAGAAAGTGGGGAAAAGACCTGAATAGACCCTTCTCCCAAGCGAACATACAAATGGCCAATAGACATATGAAAGATGCTCAACATCACTAATCATAAGAGAAATGCAAATTAAAACCACAATGAGATATCACCTCACTGCTGTCAGAATGGCTACCATCAATAAATCCTCAAACAACAACTGTTGGCGAGGATGTGGGGAAAAGGGAACCCTCGTGCACTGTTGGTGGGAATGCAGCTTGGTGCAGCCACTATGGAAAACAATGTGGAGCATCCTCAAAAAAATTAAAAAATAAATTGCTTTATGTCCCAGCAATTCCACTTCTAGATATAGATGAGTGGATAAAGAAGAGATGGTACATATATACAATGAAATATTACTGGGCCATAAAAATGATTGAAAACTTACCATTTCCAACAGCATGGATCCAGGGGTGGGCAAACTTTTTGACTCGAGGGCCACAATGGGTTCTTAAACTGGACCGGAGAGCCGGAACAAAAGCATGGATGGAGTGTTTGTGTGAACTAATATAAATTCAAAGTAAAGGAGCGGAGGGGAGAGCAAGAGAACCGGATAGAACAGCCGGATCAGGCCCGCGGGCCATAGTTTGCCCACGGCTGACCTAGACTCTAGGTCCTAGAGGGTATTATGCTAAATGAAAAAAGTCAGTCAGGGAAACACAAGTACCATATACTTGCACTTATATGTGGAATCTAAAGAACAAAACAAAATAAATGAGCAAACAAAACAGAAACAGACTCATAGATACAGAGAACAGACTGATTGATGGTAGCCAGAGGGGAAGATGTTTGGGGGGCCAAGTGAAAAAAATGAAGGGATCAAGAGGTATGAATTGGTAATTATAAAATACTCATGGGATGTAAGTATAGCATAGGGAATACCGTCAATAATATTGTAATAACTAAGTATGGTGCCAGTTGAGTACTGGAAACATCAAGGGGTGTCACTTTGAAAAGTATATAATTGTTTAAGCAGTATACTGTACACTTGAAACTAATACAAGTTAATATTGAATGTAACCTGTAATTAAAAATAATATTTTTTAAAAGAACTGCCCAGTCAATGTGGCTCAGTACTTGAGCATCAACCCATAAATCAAGAAGTCTCTGGTTCGATTCCCCGGTCAGGGCATATGCCCAGGTTACAGGCTGGATCCCCAGTAGGGGGCGTGCAGGAGGCAGCCAATTAAGGTTTCTCTGTCATCGATGTTTCTTTCTTTCTTTGTTTTTTATCTTTATTGTTGAAAGTATTACATATGTCCCCTTTCTCTCGTTGATGTGTCTATCTCGCTATCCCACTCCCTTCCTCTCTCTCTAAAATGAATAAAAACATAATTTAAAAAGAAAAAAAAACTGATTCTTCATTTTGAGTCTTTACTTGTGTATCTCTATTGTTCTCTATTTGTGGCATTTAGCTCCTATACCTATGTTCACTTGTCCATTCCAGTTGATTGAGGAATCCAGTACAGAAAGTTCTTTTGAATATAATCAATGTCAATATGGATAATCAAGAAAGGATCATATAGGGCTGTTAAATCAAAACTGAAATTGTGCCTCTTGGACTGGATCTTTTTGCTTGTTTCCACCCTTCTTACATCTGCTCACTGGATAATGAAGAAAGGTTTGAGGTTTGAAATGCTAAAAAAAAAAAAAAAAAAAAAAAAGCTGAATATATCTCATTTCTACAGGAAAGTAGAGCTAAGGGCGAAATAGACTAGCTTGAGAAATTAAAACTATCCTCGATAGCAAAAAGTTGTTTAACATTAACCTGTCTCAATATAGTAAGATTCTCCTGGTTAATCAAATATTGATGATACACTCACTCTCTTTTCCCAGATAAACAAAATGTTCACATATATGTCATGTACAGGACTTCTCACTTACTATTCCACAGACAGTTGCTTGCAACAGTAAGCAACATTTGCATAGCAAGAGTACCCCGTGCAAGCTCCCGAGGGATGAAGTTGAATTCAATTGAATCTGAAGAACGACAAAACTTTCTATAATTTTTCACTTAGTTTGATTTACAAGCTGGCTTTTTTATCATTCTCACACCAACCATATATGGGAATGCAAATTAAGGTAGAACTTATGAAACAGAGAATCTAATAAATTCAGAGAAACACTAAATTCCCAATTCAGTGTTTTTCTCACTATAACTGTTATTCTATGTTCCCAACATTTTTGTGCTCTCTTTGAGCATCAGCATCATTCCTTGACTCAACTTTAGTAACCGATCCTTGCCAGGCACTCTGCTAGGCACTACAGTTGCAGAGGTTGATTGGACCCACTGCCTACCCAAGACAACTGAGCATGACAAATATCATTCTCAGGGCCAGTGAGCGTTTGAGACCTGAAAATAAGTGTATTGGTTCCAATACATAAAAAAGAAGAGTGCAGCCCTAGCCAGTTTGGCTCAGTGGATAGAACATTGAACGCTGGCCGGCAGACTAAAAGGTCCCAGGTTCGATTCCAGTCAAAGGCACAGGCTCAGGTTGTGGACTCAATCCCCAGTAGGGGATGGGCAGGAGGCAGCTGATCAATGATTCTCTCATCGTTGACGTTTCTATCTCTCTTTCTCCCTCTCCCTTCCTCTCCTAAATCAATAAAAATATATATTTTTAAAAAAGAAAAGTACAGCCCTAGCTGGTTTGGCTCAGTGGATAGAGTGTTGGCCTGCAGACTGAAGGGTCCCAGGTTTGATTCCAGTCAAGGGCACATGCCCAGGTTGCGGGCTCAATTCCCAGTAGGGGGAATGCAGGAGGCAGCCGATCAATGATTCGCTCTCATCATTGATGTTTCTATCTCTCTCTTCCTCTCTGAAATCAATATATATATGTGTGTGTGTGTGTGTGTGTGTGTGTGTGTGTGTGTGTGTGTGTGTATACAATAAATGAATGAATAAATAAATTTTTAAAAATGAAAAGAAAAGTGCAAAATGGAAAATAGTTAATGTGAACTCGAATGTCTACAAAATACAGTATTTGGTCAATTTTATTAACTGTTTAATTCAGAATTCATAAAATTTGGAGTATCCATTACATTTGAAAACAATTTTTAGATTAGACTTTCTCACATCACAAAAGTTCCCAAGTCAGCAGAATTTATTGCTAGGAAATCTAACCCAATTACAAATGGAATGAGTTACTTATAGACAAATGTTTTCAAAAAACAAAACTATATCAATCCCTTCAAAATGTGTTACAGAAGGAACATATATTTAATGAGAGATGTGGAGGCATTTCAGTTTGAAAAGTTATGCAGTGAAGTCTCCGAAAGTAAGAGAGCCCAAAGTCCTCTGTAGAGATCTTAGTGAGGGCCTGACTCTAACCTTCAAAAGAATCATGGGCCTCAGGCAAGCGTGATAGCCTTTTATCTTTTTGCTTACATACCCTTTAAAAGGATCTTGGAAAACTATACCGCCTTGTATATTTTTCAGTTGACATCTGAAATGTTTTCATCATATTTAACAACTTTCAAAGGCTATCATTTTCACTCACTGTACACATTTCAATTCAACTGTCGCATCATTCTTTTAAATCTATCCAATGGGCTCTAAACACCATAGCCATGTGACTATCAGAAATTTTATAGCATTTCTCATTCAACTGATTTACATTCCACTTCCCCCACAGAATTTTATCTTCCTAAAATATTTTTATGTTTAACATTATTTCTCGATCACCCTGTTACCATATATATCAGCAGCAACAATGACAACAACTACTATAACATTTTTTATCTTCTGGGACTATAAGTCTCAAAATATTAAATTTTTCCTTCAAGACTGAGTTGTTATTCCTGTGGACACAGACAATGGGGTGGTGAGGGCCTGGGGCAGGGGAGGACAGGAGTGTGCTGGAAGAGGTTAATGGGGGAAAAAGAAGGACCTATGAAATACTTCCTTTTTTTAATATATTTTATTAAATTTTTTACAGAGAGGAAGGAAGAGGGATAGAGAGTTAGAAACATCAATGAGAGAGAAACATTGATCAGCTGCCCAAGGACATGCCCTTGACCGGAATCGAATCTGGGACCTTTCAGTCCGCAGTCCAACGCTCTATCAACTGAGCCAAACCGGTTAGGGCCCTATGAAATACTTTCAACAATAAAGATTTTTTTAAAAGACTGAGTTGTTATTATGATGATAATTGTTAGTATGTAATTGATAAAAATAATATAAATTACAATTTAAAAGTAGCATAAAAGGTAAAAATAATTTGGAAATGCATCCCTTAATGAGATAAATGGAGCTTTTTAAAAATTAGTTCATGTATCCACAGATAAATATAATTTACTGCTAGAATGAAACAGCATTAAGCAACACTTCTATTCCTGTTTTTCATTTATACAGATTTAAGCACTGATAAGTAAGTAAGTAGATGGAAATGGAAGAGGCTGTGTTATAACAATGTCACTCAATTCTTTGAACTCCTTATAATTATATGCTAAAAATTACGTACTGCTCCACCATCAAAATCATTTAGAATGATTTACCAACTGCCAAATCCATTAGGTTCTTCTTTTCCATTTTGTTGAAAGCAACAAATTGGAAAACATCTGGTTCACAAAAAGATGTATTTCCTAGTAGTACAGTAACTCAGTTTCTCAACACTAAAACAACTATTTGGAATGTCCCCTTTATTGGATACCCAGAAGCTTTTTGACACTTCAGGGATAGGGCACTAAGGTAAGAGTTTGGACTGGTGTGAGATCTGCCTTTCTTTGTAGAGAGAGAAAGAGGATTGTTAAAGGAGAGGGAATGAAGAAGACTGGTACTCAGGCAGATCAGTGTTAGAAAAGAGGAAATATTATTGAAGTTGAGGATCTGAAAATTAATTCTCTTAAAACTATGTGCTTCTATGAGCCCCTTATAAGGCCTTTGTGTGACACCAGGAGTAACTTTACCCATTTAATGGCTGTTGGCCTAATAGCCTCAGTGTAATTCCCTGATGATCAATACACTGTTAAAGAAAATGCATTTGACTTTCCAAAGCATTCTCTCAAATAGTTGCTTTGCCACTGCTCAGGGAGCTGCAGATGGCCGGAAGGACTGTGATTGCCTGTGGTAGATAAAGAACCTGTGGCCTAGCCCAGCCAGTGTGGCTCAGTGGTTGAGTGTTGACCCATGAACCAGGAGGTCATGGTTCGATTCCCAGTCAGAGCACATGCCTGGGTTGCAAGCTCGATCCCCAGTGGGGACCATGCAGGAGGCAGCTGATCAATGATTCTCATCATTGATGTTTCTATTTCTCTCTCCCTCTCCCTTCCTATCTGAAATCAATAAAAATATATTTTTTAAAAGAACCTGTGGGCCCTAACTGGTTTGGCTCAGTGGATAGAGCATCGGCCTGTGGACTGAAGGGTCCCAGGTTCGATTCCGGTCAAGGGCATGTACCTGGGTTGCGGGCACATCCCCAGTGGGGGGCGTGCAGGAGGCAGCTGATCGATGTCTCTCTCTCATCGATGTTTCTAACTTTCTATCCCTCTCTCTTCCTCTCTGTAAAAAATCAATAAAATATATTTAAAAAAAATAAAAAATATAAAAAGAACCTGTGGTCCAGAGAGAAGGAAGCCTTATTTGTACAAGAGGCACAGCCAATAATTCTAGTTCCCTGTCTCCAGCATCAAAGCTTCTAGGGCCACTCCACATTGCCTCTCAAACTCATGTTCTAATCAGCTGGGCATCAGTAACTGCTTATTAAAGCCTTATTGGGTGCCCAACATTATGCCCAGCAGCCCCATCTCTGTCTTTTTATTCCCAGCTAAACCTTTTACTCTGGGTGACTAACTCATCCTAAGTTAATTTGCTGACATTTATTGAGCATTCATTGCCAGTCAATAGCGCTTTATATAGCAAATCTCATTTAATCCCCATAAAATCATAATGGAGTAGGCACTACTTTTACAGTGTTTTAAAGGTCAGTCCTTATCAATGGGGCTGCCTTGGGTGAGATAATATTTTATTTTTTTCACGGCGGTAAAATAGAAATGACAAGATATCAGGAGACCAAGGCTGGGTAGTGGTTTTCAGTCCACTTCTGTTCTCTATTTTGGCAATTCCAGGTATTACCTTTATTCAAGCCCTTTGCCTTGAGATACTCAGTCTCAGGCCCCAGACCTGGATTAGATACAGAGAACACAGTTTCATATTCAACCTGTGTCTGAACCCGAGCTGACCCAAAGGGGAAATGTTCAGGGAAGCCACATAGGGCTATGAAATTGGTGCACAGCATGGAGTGGGGGGGAGCGGAGGGGGGAGATAAGAGATCAACCAAAGGACTTGTATGCATGCATATAAGCATAACCAATGGACACAGACAGTAAGGGGGTGAGGACCTGTGCTGGGGGGCGGGAGCGAGCAGGGAGAGGTCAATGCGGGGGGGGGGGGGGGAAAGGAGATATATGTAACACTTTTAACAATAAAGAATTTAAATTAAAAAAGGAAGAGCCCTAACTGGTTTGGCTCAGTGGATAGAGCGTCAGCCTGCAGACTAAAGGGTCCCTGGTTCAATTCCAGTCAAGGGCGTGTACCTTGGTTACGGGCACATCTGCAGTGGTGGGTGTGCAGGAGGCAGCTGATCGATGTTTCTCTCTCATCGATGTTTCTAACTCTCTATCCCTCTCCCTTCCTCTCTGTAAAAAATCAATAAAATATATTTTAAAAAAGAAAATAAAATTAAAAAGGACGAAATTGGTGCACAGCACAAAGTTGCCGAGTCAAAAAGGCAAATGGGGGCTAAAATCCAGGACATGCTCTACTTGTCAAGTCCCAACTGCAGGACTGCAGCCACCCAGTAAGGAGGCCCTTTCCTTATTCAACTGCTTAAATGGATCACCTCTCTCTCATGTACACAGGACATCCTATAGGCTGCCATATGTCCTGGTAATGTTCTCTCTGTTGATTCACTTAGTCACAATAATGTAAATAGTGTGTACTGATTTTCAGTTTTAGAAAACCTATATGCAAAGCCTGGTAGACTTAGTTATGCTTTTGGAACAGAAGAGACATGTTATCAACATTTAAAATGTAACAACAGTCTGGCCAGCGTGGCTCAGTGGTTGAGCGTTGACCTATGAACCATGAGGTCATGGTCAGGGCACATGCCTGGGTTGCGGGCTTGATCCCCCGTGGGAGTCGTGCAGGAGGCAGCCGATCCATGATTCCCTCTCATCATTGAGTTTCTAGCTCTCCCTTTCTCTCCCTCTAAAAATCCATTTTTAAAAATGTAACAAGAAAAGAATGACTGCCAGTAGGTGGGAGGAAGGAGAAAAAATAAATTGCATAAATGGGGTGGAGATATTAAGAACAGGTAATGGAACAAACAATCAAATTAGGCTTTAACTCAAGAAGTTAGAAAACAGAGCCAAAAAGTAAATGAGGAAGCAGAACAGACTGGTGAAAACCACAGCATAAATTACTTACTTGAAAAATTAAGAACTAGAGCTATAGAATCCGTTGTTACAAAGGTAGCCAAAAGAAAAACGAAAAATAATAGTATAACTTAATAGTATAACCAAGCTACCGCCACTCCTCTGTGCAGCCTGGGCCCCAGGGCACATCTCTCCACTGGCTCTTTGACACCCTCCTCCCCTCCCCAAAGTCTCTCCGGCCTCCTGCGGGGGCGGGAAGGTGAGCCCAAACAATACAGACAGGGCCCCTCTCCCTGTTTTTCTCTAATTCTCTATCATCCATCTTAGTTTCTGACTCTAGATCTTTTTATCACTATATCTCTCTCACTCTTTCCATTTCTCTCTGTCCTTCTGTAACTCTGGCTCTGCTCTCCTGACTCCTTCCCCACAGGTTTCAAACCTGCACAAGTCTATCGTGTTATTAAAAAGAAAATACTTCGCCAAAACCGGTTTGGCTCAGTGGATAGAGCGTCGGCCTGCGGACTGGAGGGTCCCGGGTTCGATTCCGGTCAGGGGCATGTACCTTGGTTGCGGGCACATCCTCAGTGGGAGGTGTGCAGGAGGCAGCTGATCGATGTTTCTCTCTCATCGATGTTTCTAGCTCTCTATCCCTCTCCCTTCCTCTCTGTGAAATATCAATAAAATATATTTAAAAAAAAAAAAAAGAAAACACTTCTCCCTGGACTATGCATACCACACCAACATTTTCCCGTCCTCCAACCTCAACCCACAGCACGGCCAAGCTTCTCACAAGTGGAATGTCCACTCTGGGGATTGGCCTGCTCATCTCATCTCCCCTTCGACCCTCACCCCCACTGCAAGCAGGCTCACCCTGGTCCCTTGCTCAGTCTACTCTAGGACCGGTAGGAAAGGCTCCTTGCTCTCATCTCTAGAATCCTGTCTTCCTGAATGACCCTCTCCTCCTACTTCTTCTCCCTAACTCTCCCTCTCCCCTCCCTTCCTTCTTCCCCCTCTTTTTTAGTTTTGTTTTGTTAATCCTCACCCAAGGATTTTTTTCCATTGATTTTTAGAGAGAGTGGAAAGAAGCGGGGGGAGACACAGAGAAAGAAACATGGATGTGAGAGAGACACATTGATTGGTTGCCTCCTGCACACGCCCTGGTGCCTCCCACGCATGCCCCAACCTGGACGGGGGGATCAAGCCTGCAACCAAGGTACGTGCCCTTGATTGGAATTGAACATGGAACCTTTCAATCTTTAGGCCAACACTCAAACCACTGAGCAAAACCAGCTATCCCTTCTTCCCCTTCTACCCATTCCTCCTCTCTCTGTCTCCCCAGCCCCTCTCATCTGCACAACCCTGTTGCTAAAGTTCCTCAGGGCCAGGCGGGAGCCCCCTTTTCTTCTTTGTTTTCCTTACTCTGCACAATTCCCCGGGGTAATCTCATTTGCCCTTGTGGTCTCAACCACCAGTCCCAGCCAGATTCTTACTCTTCCCGAATCTGAGGAAGCTAAACCCCAGTCCTTCCCTGAAATGTACACAATAGGACATTCTCCTCACAATTTGGGGGTATCAAGACCTCCTGGACTTCTGTCTGTCTATGGCCACAGAACCACTTTGCCAGCTACTTCCTCAAATCCCTGTGTCCCTCCGGTTGCTGAAACACCACTCATTTCTGCCCTTCTACTTCTCTGGCTGCTCCTTCTCAGACTCATAGGTGGCACACTCCTCTGCCTCTGTTTCACCCTTGCCCACCTGAATCTTCAGGGCCCTGACCTCTCCCTCTCCAAACACCCTCTGAGAGAGGTATTGCCATCTATGTTCCTGTCTTGGTAGAGGAGGAGTCCTTGGGGTAGGTCTTGGGAGATGAGCAGGAAATTCCTGTGGCGGCTGTAAGACTCCAGGGTATAGGCAGATGACCTTGCTGGGAAGAAGGCTTAGTTGCTGCCTCATGGGCTTCAGACACTAGACATTAAATACATGTTCTGCACTTAATGATTTTATAGTCTTCATCCTGTACTAACTTTATCAGGATGCCCTAAGTGTGCCATTTTCAGCTTTTCTTTTCTTTTCTTTTCTTTTTTATATAGGATATGTGACTTTATTTTATTTTTTTATTGTCTAAAGTTTTACATATGTCTCCTTTTTCCCCAATTGACCCCCCACCACCACCATTCCCACCCCGGGCAAGCCCCCACCGCCCCAGTGTCTGTGTCCATTGGTTATGCTAATATACATGCATACAAGTCCTTTGGTTGATCTCTAAACCCCCCCTCCCCTGCCATTTGTCTCTGGATCTATTCTTGTTCATCAAATTATGTTGATCATTATAACCCACGTATGAGTGAGATCATGTGATATTTATCTTTCTCCGACTGGCTTTCAGCAGTCACAGCTATTTTTCCACAACAGTCATTGGCTCATAAATCATTTGAATGGTGTTGGGGGAAAGCCTCAGAAGGTTAAATTCAGGACTGACTCTGAAGAACTGACACGTAGCCTTATTCAAATTCATAAGAGCTTTAATAGGAGAAACTTACATACACAGGCAAAGCAGCTGCACTGCCAGTGGTGGCCAGCCAGGAATTACCCACACCCCTCCCAGGACAGGGTCTCTTTTTTATAGGGGTAATAGTAAAACCATATGGTGGGTAGTCACGTAGACCACCAGAAAGAACAATGCATTCCTAAGTTAACAGATTCAGGCAGTTATCATACTCTATACATTCATTAACGTTCTTCCTAGGGGTATGACGTTTATCTTGAGGCGGTATTCCGGCTGTCTGGGTAGTCAGCCAAGCCTGAGGCTACAGTGAGTCAATCAGTCACAGGAAGGTTAAACAGAGAGTCCAACATTTCCCAGACGCCTTTCCTGATGAAGCCATGTTGCATTTCTAAGTGAGTTCCCCTACAAATGGTAACACTTACTAAAAATCCTACCTCTATAGATACAGACAAATCCACAAATTGTCCAGAAAATTTCTTGTGCAGGTTTGGCTGAAGGAAGACCAAAAAGGGTGATACCATGAACGGGAATGTTTCCACAGCACAGGATCATGTACTGTGCAAGAATTAAACAGAATGAGATAGATCTGCACATACTGACAAGATTAGAACTCAAGTCTATTGTTGACTGAAGCTGCAGATAGATATATAAAGTGGATTCCTCTAATGAGAAGGGACTAAGGATGGAGCATATAGAAAAGGGAAGAATTTCATTGTGGAAGGGACTGAGCAGAGGAAAGCCTATAGAGAACACTAAAAGTGGGCAGGACAGAGAGACCCAAGTGTGGGTAGGACTTCTTAGATCAGCCTATTGGGAAAAGAAGGTCTCCGATGTGGGTGGGACTCAGCAGGTCACGGGTCTATAGAGGAGAATGTCCCTACTGGAGGTGGAACTGAGTAGAGGCCTATGGATAAAGTGATGGACCCCTCTGCCTGACTTGAGGCTTGCTTACAGAGAATATAAGAGCCCTGTGTTAGGAAAAACTAGTGAGAGAAGTATCATTGAGAAGATCATTAGTATAGACTATATATATATATATATATATATATATATATATATATATATATATATATATATATATATAAAGCCTAAGCGACTGTCACAACCGAAACAACCGAATGGATGACTGGGGCTGCGTGCGGTGACCAGGCCAGCAGCGGGGGGCAGTGAGGGGTGACCAAACAACTGAACAGTAGGCTGCGTGGGGTGACCAGGCCAGCAGGGGGGGCAGTTGGGGGCAACCAGGCTGGCGGGGAGGGGGGCAGTTTGAGGCGACCAGGCTGGCAGAAGGGGGGAGCAGTTAGGGGTGACCAGGCCGGTGGGGGGGGGCAGTTAAGGGCAATCAGACAGGCAGGCAGGTAAGCGGTTAAGAGCCAGCGGTCCAGGATTGTGAGAGGGATGTCCAACTGCCGGTTTAGGCCCGATCCCCGGAATCGGGCCTAAACCAGCAATCGGACATACCCTGAGGGGTCCTGGATTAGAGAGGGTGCAGGCTGGGCTGAGGGGACCCTCCCCCTCCCATGCACGAATTTCGAACACCGAGCCTCTAGTACTGATTATAAAACTACCTGTATAGACTAGAACTGTGGTCGGCAAACTGCGGTTCACGAGCCACATGTGGCTCCTTGGCTCCTTGAGTGTGGCTCTTCCACAAAATACCACGGCCTGGGCGAGTCTATTTTGAAGAAGTGGCGTTAGAAGAAGTTTAAGTTTAAAAAATTTGGCTCTCAAAAGAAATTTCAATCGTTGTACTGTTGATATTTGGCTCTGTTGACTAATGAGTTTGCCCACCACTGAACTAGAAGGACTCCCACCTGTATTTTGGGAAGGACCCTGACCTGGACATAGAGCATTCTGGGATGGCTTCCTAGAATGGAAAGGATCCTAATGCAGGTCAAGGTAACTATAGTTATTCCTATTCTGCCTGTGAGGGAGAAACAGATCTGGACCAGAGCATGGCTGACCAGAAGCTTGAAAGTAATGAGGAAGACCCTGGGTTCTGGGTAAGAGTTTCTGCTTAAACAAGTGGGGGAATGGCAGGTGGTGTGGCCCAGGACGTGCCAAGCAACATCAGGTTGGAGGTTGTCCTCACATGTACTGAGTAGAGTAAGGGTCTTGGTGTTTGACAGGCATGAATGAGTCTCTGAGTGTGGCTTGAATAGGTATAGAAATGGGCAGAGCAGAAGCGGGGGGCTCCTGATATGAGAAAGGACTGTCCTGGTGCATGTGAAGAGCACTTCAGGGTCAGATTTGTATTGATGAGAGCCAGCTCAGGGATTGAGTGATGGGAAAAAGGGTCCTGTCCTGGGCAAGGCATTACCAAAAACATCTACTGTCTGGAATGGAGAATTTTTCAAAGATCTCTGTAGGTCGATGATATGGTGTAAGTCCCAATGGTAACCAAAGCCAAGAAATTAATCTCAATCAGTTTTCTCCCACACTAACTATAAATGTGTGGATTTCTCTCTCCAGAGTTTACTCTGCTAAAGTTGCCTCACAAAGACCTTTATTACTACCTGTAGGGCTGAACCCTTGTAAGCCAATGCTTCTCAAACTCCAAGGTAAAGAACTCTTTGTGACAGGATTTAGTAAATATTACATAATATTTTCCAAGATTATAAGCATTTTATGCTAGCTGTGTTTTCATAAATGATTGAATGCTATTTATATGGGTAATCACATTACTATGGTACAAAATCTCTTGTATGTGAAACAATTCTGTGCCTGTGTCATCCAACCTGGTGGAAAGTGAGGAACCACATCTGGCCCAGCCCTATTCACATGCAACTCAAAGACATTTAAAACAGCATAGCAATGATCACAATGCAGCAAATTTAACTTTCTGTGTAAAGGAGGTTGCTATCAACATAGCCACATGATCGGTTTCCATAGAAATACAGGATGTCAGAGTTGCAAAGAACCACCAGCTTGAATTCCCTCCGTTTTCAGATGAAGAGATGCACCTGGTTCAGCTTTGCTTGCAAGCAGTTACTGACATCTCCTGTGTTCTGGGTGGTGTTTAGGATATATGGGGGAACACAGATGATGCAGGCAGGGTTCCTGCCCTTGAGCAGCTCACAATGTTGAGGGGGAGACACATGCACAATCTGAATCATCGCCTTGATTGAACCTCTATGTGGTGCACTGTGTCACTCCACAAAGACCTCAAGACATAGGTCAAATCCCTTTATACCAATGCAGACACGGCTGATGGTGGTTTGGTAACTCATCTAGTAAATGGTAGAGCTTGGAATATACACTCAGGTTTGCAGTCCTCTTCCCATTCATCATGGCAACACTTCACTTGTTTTGTAGATGCTGGGAGACAGGCATCATTCCTAATGACACAGCCACTCCTTTCCAACATGGTTCACAGCAGGACAATCCACCCATCCATCAATTCAGGGAATCCATGTAAAGTGCTAGGTCTGGGCACTGGGTCAGATCTAAGAAGATCTGTGTGAAACCAATGGGACTGGGGCACTGCTTTCTGACCATTTATTAATCTGTAGGGCAGGCAGCTTAGAAAGTGACAGATTCAGGAAAGCTGGAATCTTTAATAGCATGAAGGGTTACCTTACTGTCTCTGCCCTTTAAGTGGGACCTATTCCTAAGATAGGTAACAGAAGCTTTCCAGAAACTGCTGTTACCCTAGAAAGAGGAAGTGAAAGGCCTGCCAGATCTCTGTACCTTTCTCAGCTGGGCAATTTCGTCTTCCAGGGTGCCTTGTGGGGAGGAAAATACAAAAAGACGTCTAGTAATCTTTCCCTAGAAGTTGACTCCTGGTAACAGTCTGGACATCATTTCACAGATTTTAAGAATACAGGGGCAGCCCAACCAGCATGGCTCAGTGGTTGAGTGTCAACCTATGAACCAGGTCACGGTTCAATTCCTGGTCAGGCACATGCCCAGGTTGCAGTCTCGATCCCCAGTGCGGGGTGTGCAGGAGGTAGCCGATTGATGATTCTCTCTCAGCATTGATGTTTCCATCTCTCTCTCCCTCTCCTTTACTCTCTGAAATCAATAAAAATATATTTTAACAAAAAAAAGTATAGGGGCAAATAGAGCCACAAGAAAAGAAGGTGGAGTCTGTGAAATAAAACACACAACATCATTATGAGAGAACTTGGTTTAATGAAAAGAGCATGGGACTGAGGAATTAGACATACCTAGGACCTTGTGACCTTGAGCAAGTAATTTAACCTCTCTGACTCTCAGTTTGCTCATTTGTAAAATGGAGCTAAGGAGTCTAAATTTGTAAGTGGGACCAAATATTAATCAAAGGCTGCATAAATGTTGTCAACATTTGCTAGACTTATGCATAGTATAATAAGATTTGTTGACTGAGTTTAAAAGCTTAAGGGAGAACTAGGACTTGACACTTTAATAATTGATGTATTAATCTTTAAAAACTAATCTCTGAATAATCTTTTCTAAGCCCCCAAGCCACCCTGAAGGCATCAAAATAATTAGTGAACATTCATTTCTCATTCATACTGCTACCCAATCCAAACAAACCCTTCTCAGTCTTCATCTTACTTGACATTTCAGCATCATTTAACACTATTAGCCACTCCTCTTACTTACAACTTCTATTCCTTTGTTTGCAGAACAACAAAAATCTTCAGGTTTTTCTCTGACCCTGCTACTTTTTTCTTCATACGTTTGTGGGGTAATCTTCCTTAACTTGACCATTAAATGTGGTTCCTCAAGACTCAGTTCTAGTCTTCCTCCTAGCCTCTTTCTTTTCTTAGGAATTTTATTACTACTGATGACTTCAATCACTATCTATTTCTGTATGTGTCACTGTGTCAAGAGTCCTTAAGACCATCTCCAAATACAGTAACATTAGGAGGACTCATAAGACTCAGCATATAGTCATACTTTTGGCTAAAATTTGTTACAGTAAAGGGATACAAACAAAATAAGGAAATAGAAAGGCGGACGGGACAAAGTCTGGAGGGAACCTTCAAGATTCCTCTTCTACTGGTGTCACACAAGACATGCTTAATTCCCCTAGCAACCGGTGTGACAAGCCATGTGAAATCTTGTCTACCAGAGTGGTTCATCATAGACTCAGCATCCAGGATTTTTTACTGGGACTAGTTATGTAGATACCCTCTACATAGGTACCCTCTGCCTAGCATGTACCAAAATTCCAGACTCCAGGAATGAAAGTGTTCAGAATAAATCACATTGTTTATTATGGACATTTTAGGCACAGTGAGCCACTCATGTCAGTTCTGGGAATGGTAAAAACCCTCCTGAGATCCAAGTTACAGCCAACAGCCAACCTTGCAATCAGGCTCTTCAAAGGATAGCTGCCAAGCCTGCTATGTTAAATCTTTTCTGCACACTTATAAGCTGTATCTCTAGCTCTGATGCCTCCTCTGAACTCCAGACCTATATTTATAACTCCACTAAGCTTCCAGTTATTGAGCATTTACTCTGCCCCTGGCACTATTCTATGCACTTTAAATATACTAAGATATTTAATCTTCATAACAACCATATGAAGTAGCATAATTACATGCATTTTATAAATAAGGAAATTGAGGCACAGAGAGGGTTAAGAACTGACTTCTAGATACGGAGTTAGTAATTCAATCCCAGTCTATATGACTTCAGAACCCATCCTATCTAATAAAGAGGGAATATGCTAATTAACCATCACTCTGTCACAAAGATGGCTGCACCCACAGCTGAGGCCAAGTTCCCATAAGGAGCCTTAACAAGCAATCAGCAGGGACCTGAGGCTACACCCTCCCCAGTCCCTGTGGGGCTTGACAGGGGACCTCAGGCTAGCAGGGCTTGACAGGGGATTTCAGGCCGCACCCTCCAACCGGTGGGGCTTGACGGGGGACCTCAAGGTGCGCTTCCCTTCCTGGTGCTGGGCTAGGGGACCTCAGGCGGCTCCCCCCACCCCAGTGCCAGGCCAGGGGACCTCAGGCCGCGCCCCCCACCTGGTAGGGCTTGACGGGGGACCTCAGGCCACGCCCCCCACCAGGTGGGGCTTGACAGGGGACCTCAGGCTGCACCCCCCGCCCCAGCACTGAACCAGGGGACCTGAGGCTGCATCCCCCTGCCTGGCGGGGCATGACAGGGGACCTCAAGGTGCACCCCCAGTGCTGGGTCGGGGGAACTCAGGCCATGCCCCCCGCCCAGGGGGGACCTGAGGCTGCACCCCCCCTGCCAATGGGGCTTGACAGGGGACCTGAGGCAGTTCCCCCCTCCCGGTGCCGGGCCGGGGACCTGAGGCTGCACCCCCCCACCTGTCGGGGCTTGATGGGTGACCTCAGGCCATGCCCCCCACCCAGTGGGGCTTGACAGGGGATCTCAGACCATGTCTCACACCTGGCGGGGCTTGACGGGGGACCTCAAGGCACGCCCCCCCACCCCGGTCTGGGCTGGGGGACCTCTGGCCACTCCCCCCATCCTGGCACCAGGCCAGGGGACCTGAGGCTACGTCCCCTGCCCGGCGGGGCTTGACAAGGGTGGGACTGGCCAGGTCTGGATCTAGCCCAATGGGGGCGGGGGCCAGCCGGGTCTGGGTCTCACACAATTTTGAGGCACATGTGGGTGGGCAGGACTCTGATGCGCCCTAGACTCTGACAGGAGGAAGGTTTTCATATACATTTTACTAATTTTCTTTCATTTCTGACACTTCTATTATAGAGAAAGGGCAAATAGCAATATTAAATTATTTCCTCTAATTAATCCCCTTTTAACATGCACGAATTTCGTGCACCGGGCCACTAGTATTCTTAATAACTACTCAGTATTGCTTCAACATACCCAAACGAAACTCAACTTCATTTCTCTTCCAAGTTTCCCTATCTCTATGACAGTCATCATCATCATCTATCCCACCAGGTAGGACACATACTTGGTAACTTTCCCTCTCTCACATCACCATTCCCTATAACCAACTTATCACTAATTTATGTCTATCTTTCTTTTACACATTTCCTGAATCTATCCAGGTTTCTCAATCTTTGCCTTCACTAGGCTAATCTGAGCTACAATCAAGTGAATCGCTGCAATAGCCTCTGCATTGATCGCTAATCCTATGGATCATATGGATGTAATCAACCACTTAGTGATTGTGAAGTAACAAGATGGAAGAAGCCTAGGCTGTGGACAGAATTCACAAAGCCAATCTGACATATCAGCTTGGAACTTTTACATAAAAGAGAAGTCCATTTCTGTCTTTTTAAAACCACTGTTATTTTGAGTCTTTATAAAATGCAGCCATATCATAACTGATATAAAGTGTTTCTTCCTAATGGAACACATGTTAAGGACACACCAGAACACTGTGCATTGGGAGTCATTAGAAATATTATTTTAGCCCAATTAAAAACTGCACTTTCGGAGAGAGAAACCAAGATGGTGGCATAGGTAAACACTTAAACTGCTGCCTCGCACAACAATTTCAAAACTACAACTAAAAGACAAAACAAACACCATCCAGAACCACAAGAAAGCTGTCTGAGTGGAAATACTACAACTAGAAGGAAAGAGGAAAGCACATTGAGACTCAGAGGAGCTGCAAAAGGCTGAGGTATGGAGACGCGTGCGCGAAGATGACGGGCCGCTGAATGCACTGGTGGCTGAGTGCACGGCTGGCTTTCTAAAGCGGGAGGGAGAAGGAAGCTCCTGACTGCACTGAACTCCAGTCCCGGACGAGACGCTGGGAAACCAGACTTATTTGGGGGGAATCTGGACTATGAGGAAAAGAGAAAGCACACTGAGACTCGGGAGCTGCAGAAGGCAGAGGTCCGGAGGCGCACGCGCTGAGAGGACTGACTGCTGAATGCATGGGAAGCTGAGTGCGTGGCTGGCTTTCTAAAGTGGGAGGGAGATGGAAGCTCCCAACTGCACTGAACTCCAGTTCTGGGCGAGTTTCTGGGAACCCAGACTCATTCGGGGAGAAACTGGACTGTCTGGCAGTGGGCAAAACTCGAGTGTGGCTTTCTCTCAGAGGTGCTTGCAGCGATTACCGAGGGACACTGAGACCCAGGGGCCTCATAGGGCAAGGCTGACGGGAAGCCAAGGCTGTCGGCTCCGCCCTGAACTCGGCCCCATCCAAGCTGAGCACAGAGGCTTTTGCAATTTTCCAAGTCTTGTCCCATAAGGGTGTCTCCAGCATAGAAGTTCTTCCAGCGTAGACACAGCTGATCCTTACAGCCAATTGGCCTGGAGGTCAATTCCTCCCAGTGATACCAACAACAATCAAGACTTAACTACAACAAGGCTGAGCAGACAGCCCACAAAGGGGTGCACCAAGAGTGTCCACCTCAGGTAACTGGGGAGGCTGAGCCACTGGGCCCTATAGGACACCTACCACACAAAGCTACTCCACCAACTCAGGGAAGTAGTGAAAATGCAAAGACAAAGAAACAGATCACAAATGAAAGAAATGGAAGAAAGCAAACGACTGGATATAGAGTTCAAAACCATGGTTATAAGGTTTTTCAAGAATTTTCTAGAAAAGGCCAATAAATTTAGTGATACCCTCAAGGATATGAAAAAGGACCAACTAGAAATTAAGCATACACTGACTGAAATAAGAAATATTATACAGAGATCTAACAGCAGGCTAGAGGATCGCAAGAATCAAGTCAAAGATTTGAAATACAAAGAAGCAAAAAACACCCAACCGGAAAAGCAAAAAGAAAAAAGAATCCAAAAATATGAAGATAGTGTAAGGAGCCTCTGGCACAACTTCAAGTGTACCAACATCAGAATTATGGGGGTGCCAGAAGAAGAGAGAGAGCAAGATACTGAAAACCTATTGGAAGAAATAATGCCCAAAAACTTCCCCCACCTGGTGAAAGAAATAGACTTACAAGTCCAGAAAGTGCAGAGAACCCCAAACAAAAGGAATCCAAAGAGGACCACACCAAGACACATCATAATTAAAATGCCAAGAGCAAAAGACAAAGAGAGAATATTAAAAGCAGCAAGAGAAAAATAGTTAATTACCTACAAGGGAGCACCCATACGATTGTCAGCTGATTTCTCAACAGAAACTATGCAGGCCAGACAGGAGTGGCAAGAAATATTCAAAGTGATGAATAGCAAGAACCTACAGCCAAGATTACTCTACCCAGCAAAGCTATCATTCAGAATTGAAGGTCAGATAAAGAGCTTCATAAGAAAAAGCTAAAGGAATTCATCACCACCAAACCAGTATTATATGAAATGCTGAAAGGTATTCTTTAAGAAGAGGAAGAAGAAGAAAAAGGTAAAGATAAAAATTATGAACAACAAATAAATGTCTATCAACAAGTGAATCTAAAAATCAAGTGAATAAAAAATCTGATGAACAGAATAAACTGGTGAATATAATAGAATCAGGGACATAGAAAGGGAGTGGACTGACAATTCTTGGGGGGAAAGGGGTGTGGGGGTGTGGGAAGAGACTGGACAAAAAGTGTACACCTATGGATGAGGACAGTAGGGGGGGGTAAGGGCAGAGGGTGGGGTGGGAACCGTGTGGAGGGGAGCTATGGGGGAAAAAGAGGAACAATTTTAATAATCTGAACAATAGATTTATTTTAAAAAAATAAAAAATATAAATATTATTTTACATGAAAATAACAGATATATTATGGAGAATACAAAACTCAAAAGAATTTTTTAAATGTTTTTTATTGATTTTAGAAAGAGAAGAAGGGAGAGAGAGAGAAAAAAAAGAAGTGATCGGCTGCCTACGGCATGCCCCCTACTGGGGATCAAGTGTGCAACCCAGGCATGTGCCCTCATGGGGAATCAAACCAGTGACCTCTCAGTGCATGGGGCGACACTCAACCAACTGAGTCACACCGGCCAGGGCAAAACTCAAATGAATTTTTAAGATAAAGCATTGGATGTCTAAGAAATCTCATTTCCCACTTGCAGCAGGCTTATTCTAGCCCTGTCCCCCAGATTCTCCTAAATATCAATTTGATCTCCTCACTCACTATGTTAATAAAATTTGAGCACCCCTTTCTGGGGTACATACCTGAAGGCCACATAGTCTTCTCCTTCTAATCACTGATTTGGAGAATAGCAAGCCACTCAGATAAGTATGGTAACAAAGGGTTTTTGTGAGTAGTACTGCTCAGGAAGGAAAATATCATATTAAAGTCAGGAGAAATTGTTAGAAACATGTATGCAATGAATAGTTGTAAGATATTCTACATAGTCAAGGATTTTGAGGATATTTTATACATTGTTTTGCTGGTAGAAGGATTTGATTAATATTATTTTGATCAGGAAGATTAGATTGATCAGGAGGATTAGATTAATATTATTCTGTCAACAAAAACAAGTATCAATATAATAATATGTTTGGAAATACAGGAATAATAAAAAATAAAAACCAGTCTATTATGCAAGGAGCTTGGAAGTCCTCACTCAATCCTAACAAGTACAAAGCAAAACATTTTGACTAATCAGTACCTCTTCTTAGATCCATTAGAAAAGTTAGGTTATAGAGTAAACCACTGCCCCCCAAACTGGAGACAGACAGGCAAATACAGACAATCACAACTTACTAAAGCAGAAACCCATGAGCAGAAAACTCTGTGAGTAGTTCAGGGTAGGAAAACCTGAACTATAATTGATAAATTGCTGGAGGCTCAGTATGGCTCAGTCTGAGAGTAAAACTTGAGAGTTTTACTTTAAAAAGCTCAACCAAGCTCTTACAGTAAGTATCAAAGTCCCCTCATACTTCCAGCAAGGGGGAGGTAAAAGGAACCATGTTGAAATATGCCAGAGAATGTGGATCTTTTCAACAAGGATCCACATTTCTCTCTGCCCTCAAGAGAATCTCTTTTACCCGAGCTTAAACTATTGGGGTTTTATTAGATCCTAACCAAACTAAGACAAAAGAAATACCCAACTCCATCTGCCTCTAGACATCCTGTCCTACCTAAGGGGAGAGAAAAAAAAAACTGAGAAACACTTGTTAAGTTCACAGTCCAGAAGTACAGGCTCACTAAAAAACTTAGACCTAATCATAGACCTACTAGAGGCTGGTGCACAAAATTTGTGCATGGGTAGGGTCCCTGAGCCTGGCCAGCAATCAGGGCCCATCAGATTCCCCGCTTCCCTGCCTCCCTGCCTCCCCACCTCCCCCACCCTCCTCCTTCCCTTGCTCCCTCAGTGCCCCACCACCGCTGCTGGTGGCCTGCCATGTTCTGTGCCACCCCTGGTGGTCAGTGCATGTCATAGCAAGCAATCGAACTCCCAGTCTCCTGGTCAAACTCCTGAGGGGACACTTTGCATATTAGCCTTTTATATATATAGATAGAAAGTTTCCCCTCCCCATACCTTACTACCTTACTAAAGGCCTATTCACAGCAGTTCATTTAACCCAGTACATGATGTCTGGCTATTTTTTAAAAACCTACAAGGCATACTAAACATAAAAAAAAAGTTTGAAGAAATAAAGCAAGCACCAGAACCAGACTCAGATATGGCAGCGGTGTTGGAATTATCAGACCAGGAATTAAAAACAACTATAATTAAGACTTCCAGTCAAGATGGCAGAGTACATAAATGCTGTGCTTGCCTCCTTCCAGGACCACATCAAAATTACAACTAAATTATAGAACAACCATCATTGAGAACCACCTAAAGACTAGCTGAACAGAAGTCATGTAACTGAGGATATAAAGAAGCCATGTCAAGACTGGTAGAAGGGGCAGAGACACAGTGTAGTGATTAAGAATAAGGAAGGATCCCTGACCGGTTTGGCTCAGCGGATAGAGCGTCGGCCCCGCAGACTGAAGGGTCCTGGGTTCGATTCTGGTCAAGGGCATGAACCTTGGTTGCGGGCTCAGTCCCCAGTAGGGGGCATACAGGAGGCAGCTGATCAATGTTTCTCTCTCATTGATGTTTCTAACTTTCTATACCTCTCCCTTCCTCTCTGTAAAAATCAATAAAATATATTTTTAAAAAAATCAGGAAGAAGCCTGGCCGGTGCTGCTCAGTGATTGAGCATCAACCTATGAACCAGAAGGTCATGGTTCAATTCCTGGTCAGGGTACATGTCTGGGTTGCGGGTTCATTCCCCAGTAGGGGGCATGCAGGAGGCAGCCGATCAATGATTCTCTCTCATCACTGATGTTTCTATCTCTTCTCTCCCTTCCTCTCTGAAATCAATAAAAGTATATTTTTTAAAAAAGAGAGACAAAGGAGGACATTGCATAATGATAAAGGGGTCAATGAAAGAAGAGGATATAATAATGGCAAACATCTATACAGTACACCCAAATGGAAACACTTAAATATATAAAACAAAAATTAACAGCCATAAAGGGAGAAGTTGACAATCTATAATAATAGTAGGGGACTTGAACCCACTTAAATCAATGGACAAACCATCTGGACAGAAAATCAAGGAAACAATGCCCTTTACCCTCACATTAGACCAACTTGACTGAATAGATATTTATAGAGCATGTCTTCCAAAAACTGCGGAATACACATTCTTTTCAAATCTCAATAAAATAAAGAAAACTGAAATCACGTCATGCATCTTTTACAACCACAATGCTATGAAACGAGAAATCAATTACAAGAAGAAAACTGGGAAAAAACAAATGCACTTGAAGACTAAACAACATGCCACTAAAGAACCAAAGGATCAAAGAGTAAATCAAACAGGAAATCCCAAAATACCTTGAGACAAATGAAAATGAAAACACAACTCCCCAAAATTTATGGGATGCAGAGAAAGCATTTCTAAGAGGAAGTTCGTAGCTATACAAGCCTACCTCAACAAACAAGAATATCCAAAATAAACAACCTAACATTACTCCTAAAAGAACTAGAAAAAAAGCCAAAGTAAGTAGAACGAAGGAAATAGTAAAGATCAGAGCAGAAATAAACAAAATAGAAATTGAAACAAAAGAAAAAAAAATCAATGAAACAAAGAGCTGGTTCTTTAAAAAAATAAGAAAATTTGACAAACCTTTAGCCAGAATCATCAAGAAAAAAAGAGTGCCCAAAATATATAAAATCAGAAATGAAAGAGAAGTTACAACTGATACACAGCAATATAAAGGATTATTAAAGAATACTATGAATGCCCTGGCAGGTAGTTAGAGCAGTGGTTAGAGGATCAGCCAGCACACTGAGGGGATGGGTGTAGGAGGCAACCAATCAATGTGTCTCTCTCACATTGATATTTCTATCTATCTATCTATCTATCTATCTATCTATCTATCTATCTCTGTCTCAAAATCAATAAATATGTCCTCAAGTGAGGGTATTTTTTAAAAAGAATTGTATATATATAAACTTAGACTCTGGCCTCATACCTATACAAAAATGAACTCAAATGGATCATAGACCTAAATGTAAGAGATAAAATTTTAGAAGAAAACATAAGGAAAAACCTTTATGGACTTGAGTTAAGCAAAGTGCTCTTAAATATGACAACAAAAGCATGATTCCAAAAAATTGTTAAATTGGATTTCTTTAAAATTTAAAATGATTGCACTTCAGAAGATACAATTAAGGAAATAAAAAGACAAGCCATTGACTATGAAAAAATATTCGCAAATCATATTTCATACAAAGGACTTATATCTGCAATATATAAATAGTGCTTACAATTCAACAATATGAAGACAAACAACCCCACTATATAAATGAACAAACTATTTGTATAGACATTACACCAAAGACAAGCCAAGAATGGCTAATAAGCACATGTGAAAATTCTCAACATCATTAGTCATAAGGGTAATGCAAATTAAACCACAATGAGATGCTACTGCGCCGCTGTTAGACTTGCTATAATAAAAAAAAATAGAGCCTGGCTGTGGTCGCTCAGTGGTTGAGCATCGACCTATTATGGTTCAATTCCCAGTCAGGGCACATGCCCAGTTGCAGGCTTGATTCCCAGTAGTGGGTGAGCAGGAGGCAGCCGATCAATGATTCTCTCTCATCATTGATGTTTCTGTCTCTCTCTCTTTCCCTTCCACTCTGAAATCAATAACAATATGTTTTTTAAAAAACAGACAATAACAAAAGTTTAATAGAATTTGAAGAAACTTTCATTCATTGCTGGTGGAAATGTAAAATAATGCAGCCTCTGGAAAATAGCTTGGCCATTTCCTAACAAGTTAAACAATTTTATCATATTATGCAGCAACTCCACTCTTAGTAGCAAAGCATGGAAAATAGAAACATATGTTCACTCAAATTTTGGGCATAAATGTTTATAACAACATCACAATAGACATGCTATGGAAAAAAATCAAGTATACATCATCCAGTGACTAAATAAATAAAATGTCATAGGGCCCTAAAATGGAACATTATTCCACATTAAAAGGAAAGGACTACTGAAATATGCAACTTTGTGGAGGAACCTCAAAAACATTATGTTGAGAGAGCCCAAAGGCAAAAGACTCCATGTAATATGATTTTATTTATATGAAATGTTTAGAAAAGGCAAATATATTAGAGACAGAAACTAGGTTAATGGTTGCTTGGAGTTCAGGATGGGAATTGAGATTAAGGGTTCATGGGCATAAAGGATTTGAGGGAGAATAATATAACTGTTCTAAAAATGGATTGAGGTCATGAAACCACAATTCTGTAAATTTACTAAAAATCATGGTATTAGACACTTTTTATTTAAGTTGATATACAATATCACATTCATTTCAGGTAAACAATATAGTGATTTAACATTTTATCTTCCTTATATATGAGTTATGATCACCATACTAAGTCTAGTAATCATCTGTCACTTTGAAAAGTTATCACAAGATGGACTATATTTCCCTTCACTTTTTTCACCCAACTGTCCCACCTCCCTCTCCTCTGGCAACCATAAGTTTCTATGAGTCTGTCTTTTTGTTTCTTTTGTTTTTAGATTCCACATATAAATGAAATCATGTGGTATTTGTCTTTCTCTGCCTGACTTATTTCACTTAGCATAATATCCTCCATCCATGTTATTGCAAATGGCAACATTTTGTTCTTTTTATTGCAGAGTAATATTCCATTGTATATACACTACATCTTCATTATCTATTCATCTATATTGTAAATAACGCTGCAATGAACATGGGAGTGCATATATCTTTTGAATTAGTGTTTTTGTTTTCTTTGGATAAACACCCAGAAGTAGAATTGCTGGGTCAAATGGTAGTTCTAGCTGAGTTTTTTTAAGGAATCTACATACTGTTTTTCATAGTGGCTATAGCAATATGCATTCCCACCAACAATACAAGGGTTCCCTTTTCTCCACATCCTCACCAACACTTGTTAGTTCTTGACTTTTTGATAATAGCTATTCTGACTGGTACAAGGTAGCATCTCATTGTGGTTTTGACTTGCGTTTCACTGATAATTAGTGCTGTTAAGCATCTTTTCATATGTCTATTTGCCATCTGTATATCTTCTTTGGAGAAATGGCTCTTCATGTCCTCTGCCCATTTTTTTTTACCAGATTGTTTATTTTATGGTTATTGGAATACATGAGTCCCTTATATATTTTGGTTACCAACCCCTTATCAGATATATCATTGGCAAATATATTCTCCCATTCAGTAGGTTGTGGGATTATTTTCATCTTGTTGATGGTTTCCTTCACTGTGCAGAAGAATTCTAGTTTGATGTAGTCCCTTTTGTTTTTGTTTTTGTTGCCTTTGCTTGAGGGGACATATCCAGAAAGATAATACTAAGATTGATGTCAAAGAGTTTACTTCCTTTATTTTCTTCTAGGAGTTTCATGGTTTCAGGTCATACGTCTTTAAATCCATTGAGTTTATTATTGTAAATGGTGTAAGACTGTGACCCAGTTTCATTTTTTACATGTATTTCTGGGCTCTCCATTCTGTTCCATTGATCTATGTGTCTGTTTTTCCTTCCAGTACCATACTGATTTGATTGTTATAGCTTTGTAATGTAGCTTTAAATCAAGGAGCATGATAGCTCCAACTTTCTTCTTTCTCAAGATTGCTTTGGCTAGTCATGGACATTTGTGGTTCCATATAAATTTTAAGATTGTATTTTCTAGTTCTGAGAAGAATGCCATTGGTATTTTTTAGGGATTGTATTGACTGTAGATTGCTTTAGGTAGTATGAATATTTAAATGATATTTATCTTTCCTTTCTAGGAACACAATATATCCATCTATTTATTTATGTCCTCTTCAAATTCTTTCTTTAGTGACCTATCGTTTTCAGAGCAAAAGCCTTTCACCTCCTTTGATAAGTGTATTCCTAGGTACTTTATTCTTTTTGGTGTGATTATAAATGTAGTCTGAATTTCTCTTTGTTATAAGTGGATAAAAATGTGACAGATTTCTGTATATTAATTTTGTATTCTGCTACTTTGCTGAATTCACTTATTCTTATAATTTTTGGTGCAGTTTTTAGGGTTTTCTATATATAGTATATGTCATCTACATAGAGTGGCAGTTTTACAGCTTCCTTTCCAATTTGAATGCTTCTTATTGCTTTTTCTTGTCGGAATGTATTGAATAAGAGTGATGGGAGTGGGCAACTTTTTCTTGCTCCTGATTTTAGAGGAAAAGCTTTCAGATTTTCACCACTGAGTACAATGTTAAGTGTGGGTTTCACATATTATGTTGAAGTAAGTTTCCTCTGTACCCACTTTGTTGAGAGTTTTCATTACAAATGAATGTTGAACTTTGCCAAATGCTTTTTCTGCATCTATTGAGATAATCACATGAAATTTTTCCCTGGTTTTGTTGATGTGGTGTGTCACATTTATTGATTTGTGGATACTAAAACATCCTTGCATCTCTGGGATAAATCCTACTTGATCATGGTGTATAATATTTTTATGTATTGTTTTTGAATTCAGTTTGCTCATATTTTGTTGAGAATTTTTGCATCTATGTTCATCAATCATATTGGGTTGTAATTTTCTTTTTTTGTAGTGTCTATATCTGATTTTGGTAGCAAGGTAATGCTGGCCTTATAGAATGAGTTTGGAAGCATATTTTGGAATATTTTGAGAAGGATAGGTATTAATTCTTCTTTAAATGATCGAATTCAACTCTGAAGCCATCTGATTCTGCACTTTTGTTTGTTGGGAGTTTTTGTTTTACTACTGCTTCAATTTTGTTGCTAGTAATCTATCTGTTTAGGTCCTCTGTTTCTTCCTGGTCCCATCTTAGAAGGTTGCATTGATCTGCTGCCTCCTGTACACCCCACACTGGGGATAGAGCCTGCAATCTGGGCATGTGCCCCCTGACCAGAATTGAACCCGGGACTCTTCAGTCTGCAGGCTGATGCTCTATCCACTGAGCCACACTGGCCAGGCTGGAGCTTTAGTACATTTACAGCAGAGTCAGAGGAGCTGACTGAGGGTCAAATACATCATGTCTGTATTGATTATTTTTTCTTTTATCTTTTTTATAACAAGTTTATGGTAATTTTTTAAAATAACATATGTCTTAAAAGACAGTAAGAGAATTCGATAGACTAGCTCCATCACCTACTTGTTGTGTTACCTTAGTCAAGTTAGTCTCACTAAGCCTCAGTTCCTTCATTTGTAAAATGGGGAAAAGTATATTCACCTCATAGAGCCAAAGAACAAACCTATGTAAAGGGTTGTTTGGATTAGGGCTCTTTTGGGTGCAAGGAACAGAAACCTAGTAGAGCTAGACAAAAGTCAGAAATGCGCCCTAGCTGGCTTTGCTCAGTGGATAGAGCCTTGGCCTGTGGACTGAAGGGTCCCAGGTTCGATTCTGGTCAAGGGCAGATGCCCGGGTTGCGGGTTTGATCCCCAGTGAGGGGCGTGCAGGAGGTAACCAATCAATGATTCTCTCTCATCATTGATGTTTCTATCTCTCTGTCCCTCTCCCTTCCTCTCTGAAATCAATAAAAATATATTTAAAAAACAACAACAACAAAAAAAAAGTCAGAAATGCAAGGGCAGGAAGTCAAGTATGTAAGAGCTCATAAGCCTGGAGCTGCAAGAAAATTCTGGATGAGGCATGGACCTCTGCTCTAGAGCTTTGCCATTAACATGGCTCATCTACACTACATGTCTGCTTCTCTCTGCACATTTCCCCCATGCTCCTCACTCAACTCAGAATGTCAGCTTGCACTTCACCTGGTCCATAATGCCCACTTCTCATCAGCACCATGGTCTACTAGACCTGTTGGCTCAACTCTCCACAACTAACTGGCAACTTCCCTCTGGAGCTCTTATTTCACAATCCCAAAAGAGCGATCTGATTGGCCCACCTCATCTTTTCAAGTGGGTCATAAAACTCACCGGTTGTGGGGCTGGCCTTGGATCAGGTGCAATTGGCTGTACCCATAGTTAGGCCTCACTTGACCATTCGGCAGAAGCCGTAAGTAGAACAGATTACCCCAGAGCGGGTGTAAGGATGGCAGGCAAGAAGTGACATTTCTGATGCGTGCATGTGGCAGAAGGATTGGCACATAGTAGGTGTTCAACAAATGGTCATAATTATTAACAGTAACATTATTCCACCTCTTATAGGAAGTCTTCTCAGAGCTCTCAAGCTTCCCAAACTTTCCCCTCAGAACAGAACACATACTGCAGGAATCATCATCCAATTAAGAAATCAATGAAATTCCTTCATTCAAGACAGACTTTTAAGGCCTCATAATTATGAAGTACTATGCTGGGCACTGGCAAGAGAGATACACAAATGAATCAGGCCCTTATCCTGGCCTCAAGGATCTTCCAGGACAGTGCAAGAGAAAAGGGAACCTAAGGCATGAGATATTCAAAGATAGGGAGATCTGGGAGTTCAGAGAAGGGCAGGCTATTGTTTATCCATATGTATGCCTGTCTCCTGGATACCTCCCCTTAGATGTCCCAAAGGCACCTCCAACTAAACATATTTAAAACTGATCTCATCTGTCCCCTCCCAAACATGTTCCTCTTCTCTGATTCCTTGTCTCAGTGAGGCAAGTTCATCCACTCCAGTTGCCCAAGCTTGAAACCTGAGCTGCACCCGCTTACAATGTCAGCTGTTGCAGTTGCTAAAGTTGTCCCTGAACCTTTGGTGCGTGTTTGTCTTGCCCCAAAGGTCAGAACTAATAATAAACTTGAGCATTGCTGCAGGATGGAGACAGACAAGACCCGGAGTTCGCTAGGGTTGATTTCGGATTTGGCCTCTGGTGTCAATGGGTACCATACCTTTCAGGAAAGCGGGTGGACAAGAGCCTAAAATGTGTTTGTGCCATTCTCCCAGTAATTCTGCTCCTAAGTCAATAGCCACCCGCCTTCACTCAGAAACAAGAAAAACCTCTAAGCACAAAAGTATTCTTTGCAGGACTATTTTCTGATGGTCAAGCACAAGGAAGTCGTCTTAATATCCAAAAAGAGGGAAGGGTTAAGTGAATCGTGGCACAGCTGTCTGATGGAACATTCTACAACCATTACTGAGGGATGACGGCTGTGGAGATTCTATAGCAACAGGGAAAAATTATTATGCTGTAACTAAGGATACAGGGTTATGTGTACATTCCAATTGCAACAACGTAAAAACTGTGTGGGCTCAGGATCTGCTGGTGGACATTTATGTCTTATCTATGAAAAAAAAAAAAACCCTAAACTTTCTTTATGTAAACTGTGAACATCTCTGAGGTTTTTTTTTTGCTTTCTTTTTTTCATCTTTTCCGTCAATCAGTCAACCGTCTTAATAATGTGTCTTTTTTTGTACCAGGCCCTACGTTAGTTGCTGGGGATTCAAAGGTGAAATCGCCCACGGTCCTTTTTCACTTGTAGGTTAGGACAAAAGAGGAAAGAGGTACAAAAATAAACGGTTTCAAAATTTACGGGCCAGACTGTGGGTCCACTTGAGGACGTGTACAGGCACGGTCACCCCCTGGCGGCCACCTGACTACCTGCCCTGGGGTGGCGCTAACTTCTTTCTAGGCAGCGACCTCCATTCTAGGGGTCCCAAGCCCAGGCTAAGTTCCCAGCGCGTCCTAGACTCCTCGCTCTCCCCTCTTCTGGGACTCTCCATCTCTTAGTAGGCGCTTCAGTCCGGAATGGGCCCAGATCTATCCCACATTCTACACTCACCCAACCTCCTCCCTCCCCCCAAAGCCTCCTTCCCGCTCTGATCTGCAAGATTATGTCATTCTCACTGGTTCGCATGCGCCCCCACCACTGGCCAATTGGAGCGCCTCTGCAACAAGTGGGGCGGGGCTCCGGGCTCCGGAGTTCTCTCTTTTCCCTTTTCCAATGTTGTAAAAAGTGGCAACACACGACTCGTCAGAGACAAATGGAGGCAAACTCGTGGTTCTGAGATAGCAAAACCCAAGGAAAGCTTCGAACCCCAAAGCTCCGCTTTTGTCCCACCTACTCCCGAGCTAGACACCGCCCCTTTCTGACTCCGCCTCCCGCCTTCGAGCGTGGGAATTGAAGCCCCGCCCCGTATGCGTCTTATTCGTCCACGGATACACAGCGTGCACATACACCGGGGCGGGGCCAGCGGAAGGCTGATGCAATCTAGCCCAGCAGGAGGGTGTGTGTTGGATGAGACGGGGTCTGCGATGGGAGAGGGATATTTCAGCCTGCTTAATAATGCTAGTCACAGTGGAACCCTAATATATTAGTAAAAGTTTGTGCCCTTTTTTGGACAGGTGATTGACGGTGTCTAGTAAAATTGTTAAATGCATATATCCTATTGGCTCAGCCATCCCATTTCTATATATACACCCAGGACTCCTAGATCAGTGCATTAGAATCACCCAGGGGCTTAATCACAAGGAACAACAGCCTGTAATTATTGGAATGGAGAGTCTAGGGGGCTTGTTAAAAATTTGGTTGTTACAACCCACACACAGAGTTTCTCATTCAGTAGGTTTGGAATGGGGCCTGAGAGTTTGCGTTTCTAACAAGTTTGGGGTAATGCTGATGCTAATTGGTTGGGGGAATGCACACTTCCAGAACCTTTGATCTAGAGAGGGTAAAAAAAATTGCAAGGAAGCATGTATGAACAAGTATAAGCCTTGCTAGTTTGTTTGCAGTAATGAAAAATTTAAAACAACACTAGGAGGGTGATTTTATTAGTTAAAAAATGGGCTATAACTCATCCTAGTGGGTTTGGCTCAGTGGTTAGAGCATTGGCCCTAGGACTGAAGGGTTGTGGGTTCGATTCCTAGTCAAGGGTTGTGGGTTCGATTCCTGCTAACCTCTGTTAGCAGGTTCCATGCCCAGGGTTGTAGGTTTGATCCTGGCCCTGGTCAGGGAGGCAACGAATCCATGTGTCTCTCACCTCTTGTTTCTCTCTCTCCCCCACCTCCTCCCTCCCTTCTACTCTCTTTGAAAATCAATGGAGAAAATAACCTTGGGTGAGGACTTTTTTTTAATGCACTATATCTTTATAAACTGATATGGAAAGATATTGATGATGGTAGTGATGATAATGATTATAGCTAATATTTATTAAGCACTTACACTGCTCCAGGCACTGTGCAAAGGATTTTATACTCATATACTTCTGCAGCAACACTGGCTGGTATGTACCATGCCTAATTAACCCTATAGGTTCTGGCACCAAAGATCTTGTCAGTAAATGTGTGTGGCCTCATATAATCAGCCCCACCCCCAGTTTGATGGATGAGACAACAATACAGGCAAAAGAAGGCTCTAGACAGCTGTGGGCAAACTACGGCCCGCGGGCCGGATCCGGCCCGTTCGGCTGTTCTATCCGGCCCGCAGAGCCGAAAGAGCGGAGGGTTCTCTTGCTCTCCCCTCTGCTCCTTTACTTTGAATTTATATTAGTTCACACAAACACTCCATCCATGCTTTTGTTCCGGCCCTCCGGTCCAGTTTAAGAACCCATTGTGGCCCTCGAGTCAAAAAGTTTGCCCACCCCTGCTCTAGGACAAGCATGTCAAACTCAAAGGCTAACATGGGCCAAATAAACGAGGCATGCGGCCCGCAGGCCACGAGTTTGACATGCTTGCTCTAGGAGCTCAGAGGAATGTATCAGGCAGGATTTCAGGAGGAGATAGAACCTGAAAGGTATGTAAGAGTTTGCCAAATGAGAGGAAAAGGTCATCTCAGACTAAATGAGTTAGTGGCGAAACATCCCATTCCAGACTTTAGGACTTCAAAGGCCAAACAACATTTTAAAACATTGTGAGGTGACCTCAACTGCTGGTGAGAATGTGGAGTAACAGGAACTCTCAGTCATTACGTGTAGGAAGGCAAATGGTACAGCCACTTTGAAAGATAGTTTAGCTATTTCTTACAAAACTGGAGATGAGTGGAGGGGGGCAAAAAGGGAGGAATGTGAGACATCTGTAATACTCTCAACAATAAAATAAATTTTAAAAAACTACACAACCTTGGCCAGTAGCTCAGTGGTTGGAGCATTGGCCCATGGACCGAAGGGTCACGGGTTCAATTCCAGGTCAAGGGCACCTACCTCGGTTGCAGGTTCCCCAGCCCCAGTAGGGGCGAGTGCAGGAGGCAACCAATTGATCTCTCTCTTACCCTCCCTTCCACTCTCTCTAGAAACCAATGGAAAAAATAGCCTCAGGTCAGGATCAAAAACAACAACAACAAAAACTCAACATACTCTTACCATATGAGCCAGCAATCACATTCCTTGGTATTTACCCGAAGGAGCTGAAAACTCATGTTCACTGACAAAGATTCTTTGCTCAACGAAACTTCAGTCAGGCTCCCTGAACTCCCTCTCCAACAAGGCCCATCCATGTAATTCCTTGTAGAATCCAGTTTTAACAAGAATCCTGATGGGTCACTTTAGTGTTAATTCCCCACCCTTAATATCTGACCAACTCCTTATCCCCACTATCCCACAAGTGATAACTGAACACACTGGCCTGCCTTCAGTAAGAATCCTGTTGGGGCCGAAACCGGTTTGGCTCAGTGGATAGAGCGTCGGCCTGCTGACTGAAGGGTCCCGAGTTCGATTCCGGTCAAGGGCACGTACCTTGGTTGCGGGCACATCCCCAGTGGGAGGTGTGCAGGAGGCAGCTGATCGATGTTTCTCTCTCATCGATGTTTCTAGCTCTCTATCCCTCTCCCTTCCTCTCTGTGAAATATCAATAAAATATAAAAAAAAAAAAGAATCCTGTTGGGTCAGTTCACCCAGAATCCTCCCAGATTTGATGTTTCCTCTTAGTAATTTTCTATCCACCAATGCATCCCCCCCCCAACATGCTACTTAGCTATATATAAATCCCCACTTGTTCTGGTTGTATTCAGAATTGAGCCCAGTTCTCTACTGGAGTCTCTCTCTTCCCATATTGCAATAACTTATTGAATAAAATCTATCTTCACTGCTTTAACTTCTGTCTGGCTCTGGTTCTCATTAAGTTTTTGTTGCCACAACTCAGATCTGGATCACAACCACCGTCAGACCCTCAGGTGAGGCAACCACGCCTCCCATCTCCCACCACATTTTGTCTCCAGTCTGCTTGCTCATTTGGGTAGCCAGTGGTGAGTCTGACACCAACCAAAATCCAGTGTTCCAGATAAATGTCCACTGAAGCACAATGAGGATTTATTTTTACTCTTGAGATTCTGCATATACTAGTACTCTAGAAACCAGGTTTACAAAGTCAGTCAAGCAGAGGCCAGTTAGAGTCCTAAGTCTCTCTGTTTGTAACAAGCTGGGTTAGAATGCTAAGAAAGTAGCTGTTTCTAAGTAGCTGGGTTAGAGTCTATTTGTAAGAGGCTAGTCTCTGTAAGGAACAGAGCCTCAGTTAGAATCTCTGGATTCTCTGTAAGTATAAAGCTGCCATTACTCAATAACATGGGAGCTTTTCTATCGTTGACTATATGCGTCCCCATCAAGGCCCTAATACTGTCCATTCTTGCTCTCACTGGCAAAACTTCACTAAAAACTCTATTTTTATTGATTTTTAGAGAGAGAGGATAGAAGAGAAACATCAACTTGTTCTATTTATTTATGCATTCATTGAGTGGGGATTGAACCCACAACTCTCTAACCAACTGAGCTACTCAGCCAGAACTACTAAAAACTCTCTTGAGCTACATTGGCCCAAATTAGTCCACCTACAGGGAGTGCTAGAGCAAAAAGGAACAAAAATCTCAGATGCACAATGGTCTGCTCTATTCTTTTGGTATGAAAAAACCAAAAAGCTGCTAATAATTCAAACCTCATTCAAGCTATTGAGGTTCTTAAACAATGCCTTCAGAAAAATTCTTATGATCCAGTGAACCCCCTAACATCCTCCATAGCATCCTCATATTCTCCTCCAAGCTCTCTTTTGTTTTTTTATTTCAGAGAGGAAGGGAGAGGGACAGAGGGACAGAGGAAAGGAGGGAGGGAGGGAGGGAGGAAGGGAGGGAGGGAGGGAGGGAGGAAAGAGAGAGATAGGAACATCAATGATGAGAGAGAATCATTAATCGGCTGCCTCCTGCACGCCCCGCACTGGGGATTGAGCCTGCAATCCGGGCATGTGCCCTTGACCAGGACTCAAACCCTGATCTCCTAGTTCACAGGTCGATGCTGAACCATTGGCAACACATTCTATTCTTAACACCTCCTTGTTTCCTGCTATACTTCCTTGGAGTCACCAAACTTTGCCAGTGGTGGGTTTTGGTAATATACTTCATGATTTGCCTCTATCACAGCGCCTTAAAATTTCTACAGGACCTGCCAAAACCGGTTTGGCTCAGTGGATAGAGCGTCGGCCTGCGGACTGAAAGGTCCCAGGTTCGATTCCGGTCAAGGGCATGTAACTTGGTTGCGGGCACATCCCCAGTGGGAGGTGTGCAGGAGGCAGCTGATCGATGTTTCTCTCTCATCGATGTTTCTAGCTCTCTATCCCTCTCCCTTCCTTTCTGTGAAATATCAATAAAATATATTAAAAAAAAATTTCTACAGGACCTCTTAAAATGCAACACAGATTCCTTCTCAGTTTTACCACTTTCATAAACCTGTTAGGAAGGGATCTCCTCATAAATTGGGGCATTAAAATTCACTGTACCCCTGACGGACTCCTTCTACAAGCCTCTGACTCCTCCTTTTCACATCTATGTAATGTTGTCTGACTTCTCTGAGTTCCTGTACTCCCTTCAACCTAATTTCTATTTCACTGAAGATTTAAATCAACTATTAAATAGAATTCACTCTTGTTTATGGACAAAAAACTCCACAGATATTAGATGCATATGGGAGGCAGAACCCTTTAAGATAAAAGTAGATCCTTCCATGATTCTCCCCAGGATTCCTCAATATCATTAAAGCCAGAATGACTTGAAGGGCTCTGCTAAATAATTCGTTTCATAAAACAAAACCTTCTGGTCCCCACCACTAGTCCATGCAATAATCCCATCTTGACCATCTAAAAAGCAAAGTGGAAAGGAAATCAGGCCAAGACCCAGCAACAAAATTGTCAAATCCAGATTTCCCTTGGTGCCTAATCCTAATGCTATCCTGTCTGCTATCCCTTCCAACATCCAATATTTCACAGTCATCTCTTTGTATTTGACTTTTTTAATATTCCCCTTTTGTAGGTAATCTCAATACTTATTTGCCTACACCTGGGATAGCCAGCAACATACCTGGACTGTTATGCCCCAAGGATTTACCAAGGCATTTAGCTACTTCTTGTGCACCCCAAATGCCAATTTGAGGCAACTTAAAATTACCAGGAGAGCCCTGGCCAGTGTGGCTGAGTTGGTTGGGCATCGTCCCATGCACTGAAAGGTTGCCAGTTGGATTCCTGGGTTTCGGGCTCAATCCCCATTAAGGGGCATGCAGAAGGCAGCCAATCAATGTTTTGCTCCCACATGAAGTTTCTCTCTCTCTCTCTCTCTCTCTCTCTCCCCCCCTCCATCTCCCTTCCTCTTTCTAAAAAAAATTAATAAAAAATAATTTCCAAGAGACTCCACTTTAATCCAATATGTAGATGACTTCCTTCTATGTTGCGACAGTTAAGGCAATTTGAACACTGCATACCTTCTTAATGCACTAGCACGAAAGGGCCACAAGGTGGCTAGAGAGAAAATTCAATTATGTTCTCTGAGTCATGATATTTCAGCCACAAATAAAACTGTCTCCACAGACTGAGACTTTACTCTCAACATTTTCCTCTCCCTGACACAAAACAAGTGGGAGGTTTCAGGGTCTTGTGGGACATTGTAGGATACACTAGTAGATACCTAATTTCTCGGTGATTGCTTCACCTCTCTATGCCCTGACTAAGGAGACATCCCCAGACCAGTAGTCTGGAGCCCCCATCCAAAGAGGCTTTTGATTACCTAAGGGTTCTCTACTTTCATTTCCCACCCTTGAACATGCCAAATCCTCCCTCCCTTGTTCCTTATTTCTACATGAATGAAAAGATAATGTCCTTAAAGTGTTATCTCAGAAGCATAATGGACATCAAAGACCTCCAGGATGTTACAATTGGGTTTTAGACACTGTAGCTGAGGCATGTCCCCCTTGCCTGTGATCTGTTGCTGTAAATGCTAAACTTGTCCAGGCTACATCTGATTTAGTAGTAGGTCATCTGCTTAACATACATGTTTCTTGTGCTGTGCAGACCCTATTGCTTAATGAAAACACAGCACTTTTCTGTGTCTTGACTTACTTCATGAATACCACTCTCTCTCTTTTGCATCATCATATATCATTGTTAAAACCTTAACCTTGCCCCCTTTACCCATTGATGGGACTTCCCACAATTGTGTCATTAGTGCTAGATAATTCTCCTCTTAGGCTAGATTTGTAGAACAACCTCTCCCCCAAGTTAACCTCACTCTTTGTGTTGATGGCTCCTACCTCTGAAAGGAAGATAGGAGATTGCAGGATGGATATGCTGTCACTAATCAATATAAAGCTCTAGAATAGCAAGCCCTGTCAAAAGTTATACCACCCCAGGTAACCAAGTGCATTGCTATTGCTGGGACTTGCTTGCATAAGAGCAGAGGAAATGAAAGTTAACATTCATTGTGCCTTTCGGGTAGTACATGATTGTGGTATGTATGGAAACAGAGAAGATTCATGGCAGCAGCTGGTACCCCAGTCAAAAATGGACCCCAAATAGCAGAACTGCTAGAGGCATTGTTATTACTCCAGCATATCGTTATAGTTAAAACTGGAGGACAAATTACATAAAAATTTAGATGAGGACCAGGGAACTAAATTTGTTGATAAATATGCTAAATTAGCAGCCTGTTTCCCAGCCACCCAAGTAGTTTCCGAGCCTTGGACTATACCCCTTGATCAGAGGTCTACAGTTTTTATTGTCTCCATAGTTTTGCATTTCCTAGAATGTTATATAGTTGGAATCATACAGTATGTAGCCTTTTCAGATTGGCTTTTTTCACTTAGCAATATATATTTAAGGTTTTTCTGTCTTTTTATAGCTTGATAGCTCATTTTTTTTTATCATTGAATAATTTTCCATTTTTTGGATATAGTACAGGTTGTTTATCCATTCACCTACTAAAGGACATCTTGGTTGCTTCCAAGTTTTGGTAACTATTAATAAAGCTGCTATAAACATCCACTTACAAGTTTTTGTGTGATCATAGATTTTCAACTCCTTTGAGTAAATACCAAGGAGTGTGATTGCTGGATCATATGGTCAGAGTATGTTCAGTTTTGTAAGAAACCACCAAACTTTCTTCCAAAGTGGCTGTACCATTTTGCATTTCCACTAGCAATGAACAAGTATTTCTGCTCCACATCCTCACAAGTATTCAGTGTTTTCATTGTTCAAGGTTTTGGTCATCCTAATAGGTGTGAAGTGGTATCTCATCATTGTTTTAATTTGCATTTCCCTGATAACATATGATATGGAGCATCATTTCATGTTCTTATTTCAAAGATTTATTTACCTTCTTTGGTGAGGTGTCTGTCAAGGTCTTTGGACCATTTTTTAGTCAGGTAGTATATTTTCTTATTGGTGAGTTTTAAGAATTCATTGTATATGTTGGATAACAGTCCTTTATTAGATGTCTTTTGCAAATGTTTTCTCTCAGTCTATGGCTTGTCTTCTAATTCTCTTGACATTGTCTTTCACAGACCAGAAGATTTTAATTTTAATGAGGTCCATCTTATTATTTCTTTTATAGATCATTCCTTTAATGTTATATCTAAAAAGTTATTAGCATACCCAAGATCATCAAGGTTTTCTGTTATGTTATCTTCAAAATTTTTATTTTTATATTATACATTTAGGTCTATAATCAATATTGAGTTTATTTTTATGAAGGGTGTAAGGTCTGTATCTAGATTCATTTTTCTGTATGTGGATGTCCAGTTGTTCCATCATCATTAGTTGAAGAGAATATCTTTTGTTCCATTGTGTCAAATATCAATTAACTATATTTATGGAGGTCTATTTTGGGCTCTCCATTCTGTTCCATTGATCTACTTGTCTATTCTTTCTCACTGTCTTGAGTACTGTAGCTGTATAGTAGGTCTTGAAGTCAGATAATACCAATCCTCCAGTTTTTTTCTTCTCCTTCAGTGTCTTGGCTCCTTATATCAACTTCTGAATTACTTTGTTGATATCCACAAAGTAACTTACTTGGATTTTGACTGGGATTCCGTTGAATCTATAGATCAATATGGAACATCTTGAAACTATGGAGTCTTTCTATCCATGAATATGAACTATCTCTCCATTTATTTTGCTCTTCTTTGATTTCATTCATCAGAGTTTGTTTTCATCATAGAGATCTTGTACACATTTTGTTAGAATTATGCCTAAATATTTACTTTGGGGGGTAACAATGTAAATAATATTGTATTGAATTTTTGTATTAGGATTATATCCTGCAACCTTGCAATAATCACTTACTAGTTTCAGTTTTTTGTTAATTCTTTCAAATTTTCTGCATAGGTAATCATGTCATCTGTGAACAAAGACAGTTTTATTTCATCCTTCCCAATCTGTATACATTTCTTCCTTTTCTTTTCTTATTGTATTAGTAAGGACTTTCAGTATTATGTTTAAAAGGAGTGGTAAAAGAGAACATCCTTGCCTTGTAGCTGATCTTAATGGGAAAGCTTCAAGATTCTTAGCATTAACTAGCTGTAAATTTTTCATAGGTAGTCTTTATCAAGTTGAGAAAGACCCCCTATATTCCTGGTTTACTAAGTTTTTGTCATAAATCAGTGTTGAATTTTGTCAAATGCTTTTTCTGCACCTTTTGATACGATCATATGATATTTCTTTTTTAGGTAGTTGAAGTAATGGGTTTCATTTATTGATTTTCAAATGTTGAAACAGCTTTCATGATTGAGATAATTCCCACTTAGTCATGGTATATAATTCATTTTATACATTGTTGGATTTGATTTGCTAATATTTCATTGGGGATTTCTATATCTGATAACCTAATTTTAAAAATAAAATTTAGGTGACTTTAGCACCATGGTAGATTAAGAAGACTTCTCTTTGTATCGTCCTTTAAATTTACAAGTTGAACAAAGATAATCCAACAAAGGTTTGCTGTTCAACACATAAACATGAATGAGAGATACATGCATTGGTACATTTGAAGATAGGGATATCTGAATGAGTAGAAGAAGCAGGATGGGGGAAGGAAAGGGATGATGTCCAGATGCATTTCGGCATCTGGAGCAGCCCAAGCTAACAAGGTAGCAATTGGAGGCGTTAGCCTGTTGCCTTAACACTCTAGCTTGGTGGAAGGTAAGAAGGGCAAAATCAGCCTCTATGCCTAAGAAGCTGGCTCCCTTTCCTCGCCTACATTGCAGCAGAAACCTGTAGAAGCAGCATAGCTGCATCAAAAAGCATAACAGTACCAGCAAGCCATTATTAACAAGAAGGCAGTGTTACAGGCTCACAAACCTGACTTCCCCACACACCATATCCCCCTATCATGGTGGTGGTGACCCAAGATCAAGGCAACCCAGACACAGCAAGGACACCCACCCCAGGGTATGCAGCAATTTCAAAAACATCCCCACCACCATGACCCTAGGGCAGTGGTCGGCAAACTCATTAGTCAACAGAGCCAAATATCAACAGTACAACGACTGAAATTTCTTTTGAGCGCCCAATTTTTTAAACTTAAACTTCTTCTAATGCCACCTCTTCAAAATAGACTCGCCCAGGCCGTGGTATTTTGTGGAAGAGCCACACTCAAGAGCCGCATGTGGCTCGCGAGCTGCAGTTTGCTGACCACAGCCCTAGGGGGTGTAACCAGCATAAGACAAAATCTTGCATGATAGCACCATCTGCTGGAAAACAAGAGAAGGCCACCTCTTATCAACCCACTGATATAAGAGCAAAACTGTAAACAAGAAAAGAGTTCAGTACCTCAAATACACAAAGAAACAATCCATCAATGACCATGTATAACCAAGGTAACATGATAACCCAGAAAGGAAAAGTCTCCAGAAACCAAACTCAGAGTCATGAAAGACTGTGATTTAAATAACAGTGAATTCAAAATTTGAGTTATGAAGAAATGCAATGAGATATAAGAAAACTCTGAAAGACAGTTCAATGAGCTCAGGAATAAAATTAATGAACAAAAGGAATACTTTACAAAACATATTGAAACTATTTAAAAAAGAACCAAACATAAATTCTGGAGCTGAAGAACTCAACAAATAAGATAAAGAATACACTGTAGAGCATTGAAAATAGAGCAGACTGGATGGAAGAGAGAATTAGCAAGCTCAAAGATAGAAAACTAGAAATTATTCAAATAGAAGAAGAGAGAGCGCTAAGAACTTTTTTAAATGAAAGAATGCTATGGGAACTATCAACTCTATTACAAAGAGCAATACAAGAATAATGGGTATCCCAGAAGGAGAAAAGAGGGAGAAAGGTACAGAGAGTCTATTCATGGAAATAATTGATGAGAACTTCCCAAACCTAGGAAAGGAGCTGGACGTTCAAATATAAGAAGCTAACAGAACACCTAATTATCTCAAGGCAAAAAGACCTTCTCCAAGACACATCATATTAAAATTGTCAGATTTTATGATAAACAAGAATTCTCAAGTCATCAGGGCCAGGGGTTGGGGGGAGTAAGACAGCGAACTATAAAGAAAATATTATGATTATCATCAGATGTCTCAGTAAAAACCCTACAAGCCAGGAGAGAGTGGAATGACATGATTATCTATGTAGAAAGTTCAATTAAAACTACAAAAAAGCTAATAGAAATAAATTTATCAAGGTTTCAGGATATAATATTCATAAACAGAAATCAATTGTATTTTTATACACTAGCAGTGAATGATCAGAAATTGAAATTTTTAATGTTTTTATCTATTTTAGAGAGAGTGGAACAGAGAGGAAGAAAGAGAAACATCAATCAGTTGCCTCCCATATGCACCCCGACCACAGAGACCAAACCTGTAATCTGGGCATGTGCCCTAACCAGGAATCGAACCAGCGACCTTTTAGTGCATGGGACAACACTCAACCAACTGAGCCATACTGGCCAGGGCTAGACATTGAAAGTTTTAAAATACCATTTATAATAGCATTCACAATATAAAATATTTAAAGATAAATATGAAAAATGTGAAAGACCTTTATAAAATATTGCTGAGAAAATTAAAGAAGGCCTAAATAAGTGGAGAAATATATCTTGTTCATGAGTCAAATACTCAATATTGTTGATGTCAATTCTCCCCATGCACTGCTCTATAAATTCAATGCAATCTTAGTCAAAATCCCAACAAGCTCCTTCAGAGAAATAGACAAGCTGATTCTGAAATTCACTTGGAAATGCAAAAGACCCCCAAATAGGTGAAACAACTCTGAAAAAGAAGAAAATTGAAGGACTAAGACTATCTGGTTTCAAAAATTCTGATGTTACAATAATCAAAACATTGTGGTATACAGTCATGGGGATGTAAAGTATAGCATAGGCAATATAGTTAACAATATTATAATCCTATCTAATAAAAGAGTAATATGCAAATTAACCATCACTCTGCTACACCCACAAGCCACGCCCACAAGCCAATCAGGAGCGAATATGCAAATAAACCCAACCAAGATGGCTACAGCTACAGAGAGCAGGAGGGAGGCTAGGGTTGCCCACGGCAATGGAGGAAGCCAAGCTTTCTGCACACCTTGGCCGGCCCAGGCTTCTGCTTAAGGCTACAAAGTTTCAATTATAGAAGATACATAAACCCAAACAGAAATGGCTGCTGCCACAGAGCAAGCAGAAGGCCTGGCTCCGCTCCAGGCTACAAAGTTTCAATTATAAAAGATAAATAAACCCCAGATACCAGGGCCTCCGCTTGGGTCGCCAGGGGGCGTGGCCAGCCTGCAAACCACCACAGGCCCCTCGCCCAGGCCACCCCACACCCCAAGGGAACCTCCACCCTGATCTGGGACACCCTTCAGGGCAAACCAGCTGGCCCCCACCCATGCACCAGGCCTCTATCCTATCTAATAAAAGAGTAATATGCAGATTGACCATCACTCCAACACACAGATGGCTGACCCCATGTGGTCAAAGATCCTGCCCCCATGTGGACACAAGATGGCCACCACAAGATGGCCAGCAAGGGAGGGCAGTTGGGAGGGACCAGGCCTGTAAGGGAGGGCAGTTGGGGGCGATCAAGCCTGCAGGGGAGGGCAGTTAGGGGTGACCAAGCCGGCAGAGGAGGGAAGTTGGGGGCAACCAGGCCTGCAGGGAAAGGCAGTTGGGAGGGACCCAGGCCTGCAGGGGAGAGCAGTTGGGGGGAACCAGGCCTGCAGGGGAGGGCAGTTGGGGGGGACCCAGGCCTGCAGGGGAGAGCTGTTGGGGGGGACCAGGCCTGCAGGGGAGGGCAGTTAGGGGTGACCAGGCCTGCAGGGGAGGGCAGTTAGGGGTGACCAGGCCTGCAGGGGAGGGCAATTAGGGGCAATCAGGCTGGCAGGGGAGCAGTTAGGCATCAATCAGGCTGGCAGGGGAGTGGTTAGCGGGTGATCAGGCTGGCAGGCAGAAGCAGTTAGGGGCAATCAGGAAGGCAGGCAGGCGAGCAGTTGGGAGCCAGCAGTCCTGGATTGTGAGAGGGATGTCCAACTGCCCGTTTAAGCCCAATCCTGGTGGGTCCCAGATTGGAGAGGGTGCAGGCTGGGCTGAGGGACACACCCCCCGTGCACGAATTTTGTGCACAGGGCCTCTAGTAACTATATGTTGTGCCAGGCCAGTACTGGAAATATTAGGGGGAACACTTTGTAAAGTATGATTGTCTATTATACTGTATACCTGAAAGTAATACAAAATAGTATTGAATGTAAACTGTAATCAAAATAAAATAAAACATTGTGGTATTGGCATAAAGATAGACAAATACATCAATGGGACAGAACAAAGATTCCAGAAATAAACTCACACATATATTGACAACTGGTTTTTTACAAAAGCACAAAGGCAATGTACTAGAGCAGTGGTCGGCAAACATGTGGCTTGCAAGCCGCGGTTTGCCGCTCTGTTGACTAATGAGTTTGCCGACCACTGACCTAGACTCTTGATTCCAATAATTACAGGCTGTTGTTGTTCCTTGTTATTAAGCCCCTATCCCAGTGGTCGGCAAACTCATTAATCAACAGAGCACAGAGCAGCAAACCGCAGCTCGCAAGCCGCATGTGGCTCGCGAGCCGTAATTTGCCGACCACTGTACTAGAGAAAGGACAGCCTTCTCAACTCATACTACTAGAACAACTGGGTAACTAAATGCTAAAAAAAAAAATTGATCCATACCTTGTGCAATATACAAAAATTAACCCAAAGACCTAAATGTAAAGCCTAAAACTATAAAAACTCATAAAAGGAAACATAGAAAACCTTTGTACTCTTATGATAGGTAAAGATTCAATAGATAGGACACCAAAAGCATGATTCATAAAAGAATAAGATGATAAGTTAAACTTTATTAAAATTTTAAATATTTTTTCTCTTCAGAAGACACTATTAGATCAACAAATAGTGTTGTGAAAGCTGGATATCCATATGCAAAAGAATGAAGCTGAACCCTTACCTTACACCATATATAAAAATTAACCCCAAATAGATCACAGACCTAAATGTAAGAGCTAAAACTATGTATAAAACTCTTAGAAAAAAAAAACAGGGCAAAGCTTCATGACATTGAATTTGGCAATGATTTCTTGGATATGACAGAAAAAGTACAGATTACAAAAGAAAAAACTGGACTACATCAAAATCAAAAATTGTTCATTAAAGGACAAAATCAACTAAATGAAAAAAGCAACCCACAAATGGGAGAAAATGTTTACAAATCATGTATCTGATAAAGACTTACTAGTAATATGCAGAATATATGAAGAACTTCAACTAAACAACAAAAATCAAACAACCCAACTTAAAAATAGGCAAAAATACATTACTCGAGATTTGAAGATGGTGGCATAGGTAAAAGCCTGTACTCACTGCCTCCCACAACCACATAAAAATTACAACTAAAATACAGAACAACTATCATCCAGAACTGCTGAAAAGCTGGCTGAATGGAGGCCCTACAACTAGAGAAATAAAGAAGAAAGCACACTGAGACTGGTAGGAGGTGCAGAGGCACTGAACAGGCTGATCTGGCACCCATGTGGGCCACTTTTTTAAAAATATATATTTTTTTATTGATTTCAGAGAGGAAGGGAGAGGGAGAGAGAGATAGAAACATCCATGATGAGAGCAAATCATGGATCGGCTGCCTCCTGCATGCCCCCCACTGGGGATCGAGGAGGGAGATCATCTCTGTGGAGGCCGTCTGGAGGAGCGAGGGGTCCCAGCCCCACACCAGAAGCCCATCCCATGATCCCAGAGCTGGGAAGTCTCTACAGGAAGTAAGAACTACAGGCTGTAAAAACCAGTGCAGATTGGGGCTCAGTGACACAGAGGCTGCTGGAGACCCAGCTGTTCTTCTTAAAAGGCCAGCACACAAACTGAACTTACAAGGTTCCACTTCCTCTGAGCTCCAGCATTAGGGTGAGGCTCTGTGGAACACAGACATCAAGGCGAGGAGGAACTGGTTTATCTGGCATCAGGGCAGGAATAAGGGTGGGGCAGCTTTCTTCCAGACGGAGGTGCTTGCAGGGATCTCCCCAGTCACAGGGCTGACTGGCAGCCATTTCTGTTTGCTCCACCCTGGTGATTCCCTAAGACCCCACCTCATCCAATTTACAACCCCACCCAAGCTATGTGCAGCAGCTTTTGCATATGAATGGCCTGACCTTGCTCAAGCTAAAATCTCTCAAACAAGCTGCAGCTGGGTTAGGGAGCCCCAAACCTATCAATAAAAGGCCCAACACCTGGCACCTGCACCAACCGGCCTTGCTTCATAGCTGGGCTTCATATGGGCACTTCCAAACGTGATACAAAGAGGAGGAATCTGCAGATCTCTCTGTAGCTCCTGCTGGGTGGCCCCAGGCAGTGGCTGACTTTGCACCTCCCTGGAGACCCAAGAGCCAGTGTACCCAGTTGTCAATGTGAAACCATACCAGATTACAGCTCTTCACACCCATAAGTGACACACTCAAGGGGCAGACTCAGTGAGCAAAGCCCCACTGAAGCAAGTCCTGCTCCACAGGGGTGTCTCCTGCACAGCAGCTCTCCCACTGTAGTCACAGCTGGTCCTCACAGCCAATTGGCCTGGGCGTCAATTCCTCCCAGTGACACCAACATTAATCAAGGCTCAACTACAACAAGACTATGCACACAGCCCACAAAGGGGGGCACCTAGAGTATCCACCTCAGGTGACTGGGGAGGCTGAGCCACTGGGACCTATAAGACACCTACTACACAAGGCCACTCTACCAACTCAAGGAGACTTAGCAGCTCTACCCAACACATAGAAACAAACACAGGGAAGCAGCCAAAATGCAGAGACAAAGAAATATGTCACAAATGAAAGAAAAGGAAGAAAGCAAACTACTGGATATAGAGTTCAAAACCAGAGTTATAAGGTTACTCAAGAATCTTATAGAAACCTCCAAAAAGATGGAAAAGGACCAGTCAGAAATTAAGCACACACTGACTGAAATAAAGAATAATATACAGGGATTCAAAGTAGAGGATTCTGAGAAATCAACAATTTGAAATATGAGGAAGCAAAAAAACACCCAACCAGAAGAGCAAAAAGAAAAAAACAATAAAAAATATTAAGATAATGTAAGGAGCCTCTGGAACAACTTCAAGTGTACCAACATCACATTATGGGGGTGCTAGAAGAGAGAGAGCAAGATATTGAAAACCTATTTGAAGAAATAATGACAGAAAACTTCCCCCACCTGGGGAAAGAAATAGACTTACAAGTCCAGAAAGCACAGAGAACCCCAAACAAAAGGAATCCAAAGAGGACCACACTAAGACACATCATAATTAAAATGCCAAGAGCTAGAGATAAGAGAGAATCTTAAAAGCAGCAAGAGAAAAACAGTTAGTTACCTACAAGGGAGCACCCATACGATTGTCAGCTGATTTCTCAACAGAAACTATGCAGGCCAGACAGGAGTGGCAAGAAATATTCAAAGTGATGAATAGCAAGAACCTACAACCAAGATTACTCTACCCAGAAAAGCTATCATTCAGAATTGAAGGGCAGATAAAGAGCTTCATAGACAAGAAAAAGCTAAAGGAGTTCATCATCACCAAACCAGTATTATATGAAATGTTGAAGGATATTTGTTAAGAGGAAGAAGAAAAAGATAAAAAATATGAACAACAAAAGGGCAACAAATACATACCTATCAACAATTGAATCTAAAACTCAAAATAAATGAATAAGAAATCTAATGAACAGAATAAACTGGTGAATAAAATAGAATCAGAGGCATGGAAATGGAACAGACTGACAATTCTCAGAGGGAAGGGGGGGTGGGGGGCCAGGAAGAGATTAAACAAAGATCTTATATGTATTACCAATGGACAAAGACACTAGGGTGGCAAAGGCCTGGGGTGGGGCAGGAACTGGGTGAAGGGGGACAATGGAGGAGAAAAAGAAGGACATCTGTAATAATCTCAACAATAAAGGTTTTTTTAAAAAGACATTACTCAAAGATATACAGGTGACAAATAAGCACATGAAAATATGCTCAATCTCTAGTGAGAAGGGAAATGCAAATCAAAACCACAATGAGCCCCGGCCCGTTGCTCAGTGTTTAGAGCATTGGCCCGTGGACCAAAGGGTCTCAGGTTCAATTCTCAGTCAAGGCCATGAACCTCGGTTGCAGATTCCATCTCCAGCCCTGGTCTGGACGTGAGCAGGAGGCAACCAATTGATGTGTCTCTCTCACATTGATGTTTCTCTCTCTCTCTCTCTCTCTCTCTCTCTCTCTCCCTCCCTCCCTCCTCCATCCCTTCCACTCTGTTTAAAAATCAATGGAAAAAATATCCTTGGGTGCCCGGTCAGCATGGCTCTGTTGTTGAGCATTAACCTATGAACCAGGAAGTCATGGTTTGATTTCCGGTCAGGGTACATGACAGGGTTTCAGGCTCCATCCCCAGTGTAGGGTGAGCAGGAGAAAGCCTAACAGTGATTCTTTTTCATCATTGATGTTCCTATCTCTCTCTCCCTTTCTCTCTGAAATCAATAAAAAAAAATTTTTAATATCCTTGGGTGAGAATTTTAAAACACACAATGACATAACACTGCATCCTACTAGAATAGCTCATGTCAAAAATCTGACAATGCCAAGAGCTGCAAAAGATGTGGAGCAAGTGGAATGTTCACATACAGATGGGAATGCCAAATGGTAGAGCTCCTTTAAGAAACAGTTTAGCAGTTTCTGAGAATGTTAAACATATACTTACCGCCCTAGCTGGTTTGGCTCAGTGGATAGAGCGTCAGCCTGTGGACTGAAGGGTCCCAGGTTCGATTCCAGCCAGGGGCACATGCCTGGGTTGCGGGCTCGGTCCCCAGTGGGGGGCGTGCAGGAGGCAGCTGATCAATGATTCTCTCTCATCATTGATGTTTCTATCTCTCTCTCCCTCTCCCTTCCTCTCTGAAAATCAATAAAATATATTTTAAAAAAACAACAACAAACATATACTTACCATATAGCCCAGCAATCCAACTGCACGTATTTACTCTAGAGCAGAGGTGGGCAAACTTTTTGACTTGAGGGCCACAATGGGTTCTTAAACTGGACCGGAGGGCCGGAACAAAAGCATGGATGGAGTGTTTGTGTGAACTAATATAAATTCAAAGTAAAGGAGCGGAGGGGAGAGCAAGAGAACCCTCTGCTCTTTCGGCTCCGCGGGCCGGATAGAACAGCCGAACGGGCCGGATCCGGCCCGCGGGCCATAGTTTGCCCACGGCTGCTCTAGAGAGATGAAAACACAAAAGATTCGCATGCAGATGTTTGTAGCAGCTTTATTTGTAATCATTCAAAACTGGAAGCAATCCAATGTGACTTCCACTGAAGAATGGATATACAAACAGTGGTACATCCATACAATAAAGTACAACTCAGAAACGTGGATGAACCTCAAATGTATTATGCTTAGTGAAAAAAAAGCCAGTATCAGAAGGCTATAGCCAGCCGTGGGCAAACTACGGCCCGCGGGCCGGATCCGGCCCGTTCAGCTGTTCTATCCGGCAAACTACGGCCCGCGGGCCGGATCCGGCCCGTTCAGCTGTTCTATCCGGCCCGCGGAGCCGAAAGAGCAGAGGGTTCTCTTGCTCTCCCCTCCGCTCCTTTACTTTGAATTTATATTAGTTCACACAAACACTCCATCCATGCTTTTGTTCCGGCCCTCCGGTCCAGTTTAAGAACCCACTGTGGCCCTCGAGTCAAAAAGTTTGCCCACCCCTGCTCTAGACTGTATAATTCCACTTACATGATATTCTCCACAAGACAAAACTGTAAGGGCAAAGAACAAATCAGGGCTGCCAGGAGTTAGGGGCAGGGAGGCTTTTACTATAAAGCAGCAGGAATGAATGTGGCGGTGGTCAGAGGGTAGTGGAACTGTTCTATACCTTGTGTTGTCAAAACTTATAGACCTGTACACCAGAGCGAATTTTATTCTATGTAAAATTTTTAAAATAAAAATGTAAAACCTATAGATAAAATCAGCCTACATGCTGTATGATTCTTTTTACATGACACTCATGCTAAAGCAAAAGTATAGGGACAGAAAACAGATAAGTGGTTCCCAGGATCTGAGGGTGAGAGTGGGGGTTGACTACAAAGGGGCCTGAAAGTGTTGGGGGTGATGTAACTATTGCATATCTCAATTGTGATGCTAGTTCACTACTGTGTACATTGTTCAAACTCACAGAACTTATAAAGAGTCAACTTCTCAATATTTTTAAATTTTATTTTTCTATTACAATTGACATACAATACTAGATTAGTTTCAGGTATATAACATCATGATTAGACATTTATACAACTTATGAAGTGATCACCCTTATAAGCCTCGTGCCCATCTGACACCATACATAAGTTATCACATTATTATTGACTATATCCCGTGCTGTACTTTACATCCCCGTGACTATTTTTATACTGGCAATTCATTTATTGAATGTAAATTATATATATATATATATTCTAAAGGTAAAGGGGGGGGGGAGTCAAGAAATGGCTTTTTTTTTAAAAACTTGATATGCTGTAGAGAATCAGGAGTCCCGTATTCTTACCTCGACAATGATTATAGTTCTGATTTGGGACAATTTCTGTTCCCATGCTGTTTCTTAGTCAAGCTACCGCCTATTTCTAGTACTTAGTAACCAGCATCTCCTAGGAGTACTAGAAAATATTTTAAATGCTAAATTATGAAATGCCATATGGTTGTAAAATGGCCTTAGCTGTCCTGACACCCCAATTTTTCATTGTAACATACATCTACCAGGAGAGTTTGATAACAGTGTGAAATAAGCTGTACCTCATCCAAGACAGTGTGAAATAAGCTGTACCTCATCCAAGACTCAGGGAAATGATAGAAGGACCCTATTTTTTTAAAACCAAAAAAGAATATATTTAAAGGGTTGAGATCAGAGGCTGGCACACAGCAGGTGCTTAATGGATGCTGAGGCAGAACAATGCAGAGAACATGGCCTGCTGCAGGTTATCACACCTGGGTTCCAATGGGCACTACCACTTAATGTCTTGTGTGTCCTGACAACTACATGAACCTGTTTATTTTTCCTACATGGGGAGACTAATCCCTTCCTGGCAGAGTAGTATTGAGGGTTGATGGAGGTGAACAGGTTTCCAGGGTTTGGGGGTTTGTGCTCAAGCAGTACATAATTCTCTGCCCTGGCTGCTCCAGGACTCAGGAGCGGCCCGCGCTTCCCTGTTAATCAGCCTGCTCGCCAATCCTTCCTATGGTCCCTAGGATTTGAATAGGTAAATTTTGGGGTGACAGCATGAGAGGCAAGGCTAAGATATGGCTCTGGGTCCAGAGATGGTGTGGAAGTTTGAGGGGGGGGCGGGGCGGGGCAAAGACTGAAGCAATGTAACGCCCATTCCCTTCAAGTGTCCAGTCTCGGGTAGATGGCTGGGAACTGAAGTCATGTGCTTAACCCAACACACGGAGTAAAGATGGTGTTTCTGCTGCCATCATCCACCAAGTCCCTGTATGAGGGCCCCTGATACTGCTGGGGCTTCTCTGTCCTTGTCTGTCCCCAAAGGAGGTGGCTTATTATATTTCAATGGGGTATAATGACTTTGGACACCAGAAAAGGAGTTGGATGGTGCACCCCCGATTGACACCTGTCTTAAGGATGCAGCCTGTGAATAAATGGTACTAGAACCCTTTTGAATCACAGAATTCAAATGCTGGTGCTGGATGAGCCATGGTCATACAAGGGCGGAGCTCACCCAGAATGCTTCAGTCCAAGGGATTCCTCCAACTCAGTCTGCCCAGAAATGCCCTAAGGTGAGGTTTGCCCCTAACACACCTGCCTTCCCAACAGGTGCCTTGTTTTCCCTTTGTGTGAACAAGGTGGCACTTACGCTTCAGCACCAGCCAGGCTTGTGTGTTGTCTCCTTCCTCTGTCCGATCCCCAGAGCCTTCCAGACACAGAAGGCTCATTGCTGTTCACTCTACTCCCACTGCAACCCAGGTGAGGATCTGTGGATTTGGGTGAAAGATGCGTGGCCTGCAGCCCATTGCAGGAAATGTCTTGCAGCCAAGTTCTGTTGTGGACTGGTAAAGAAATCATCACCATCCAGGGACCACCAGGTCTACCAGCAGCCTAGCCTCTAGTTGCATGATTAGCTGTCCAAGAGAATTTGGTGAGGGGTTGGTCCCCCTCCATCCTCAAGCAGCCCAACTATAGGGTGGGGGATAAACTGTTAGCATCAGATGTCATGATTATTTACTTCTCTTGTCAACTATGATGGGGGTTAAATAAAGGGCATTGGGCTGGCCAGTTCCAGCCACTTGGGATCCTTTATCTTCCCTGGAGAATGGAGGGAACAATGTGGGGGAGGTATGGTGGAGGGATTCTTTTCATGTGCGTGTGCTTCAGGGAGAAGCAAACCATTTTTTTTCATCTGTATCCCCCATCGCACTGGAACTGGTACTTGGAGAGTGGAGAGGATGAGATCAGCTGGTCAGTCACCAGCACTGTCATCAGTGTTGCCAGAGAGGTCGAGGGCAGACATCATGGAATCGGACAGCTTACTGGCGAGTTTATCTGCAGATGGAGAAATACAGGCAGTCATTTGGTGGCTGGCTTGCCAACAGGAGGCCTGCAGGAGCTAGCCTACATTGACATTGGTCTGCACCAAACTCCAAAACTGGCTCACTTACCCCCTAACACTACACAAAACACCTGGAGAGCCGCTAGCAGCCATTGCTCAACCTCTGAGGCAGACCCATTTGTCTACGTGTGAAATGATCACTCCAACACATCTTCCATCTTAGAATGCCAGACTCACTGGGCTCTAAGCATTTTTATTCCTTCCCAGTATCAAAATATCAATTTCCTTTTACTGTGTTGAACTTAATAGCACTCTGTCATCACCCTCAAAGTTCTCACAGCAAAGGGACACTAGGTACACTGAGCATGAATTCTCACCTCCCGTCCTCGTCACACCCTATTGTTCCTCTGGGAAGCCTTCTCTAACCACCCCTACCCCAGTACCACCTCCAGACTGGGTGTCTTCATAGTGATCACTCTGTGTTGCCAATGTCTGTTTTCTTGTTTCCTCCTCACTCCCCAATAAGACCAGGATTTCCAGGGCAATCCATCTCTGGATTCCCAGGACTCAGTGTGGAACCAGGCCAAGAGTGAATGGGTAGGAACACAGTCTAGTTCAAAGAACGGAGCTTATGGGGTCAATCAAGCCTAGGTTTTCATTTTGGCGCCATTAAATACTAGTTGTCTTGCCTTGAGTGTGTCACTTAATGTCTCTGGAGCTCAGTTTCCTCACTTACCAAATGTGGGTAAGACTTTTACAATGGGGTTAGTGAAGGTTGGCATAGCATGAAGACAAAAATGGGCCAGCCACACAACAGTCCAGCACTAAAATGAAGAAGTTCTTTTGTGAGTTGACATGGAAATATCTCTAATATGTATTAAATGGAAAATGAAGTATTTGTATAGAAAAAGAGAATAAAGAATATATAGACGTTTGCCTGTGTACCAATCTCAGGAACGAGATACAAGGAATTAACTGGGCCTGGCTGGTGTAGCTCAGGAGTTGAGCGTGGACCTGTGTAACAAGAGGTCACCAGCTCAATTACAATCAGAGCACAGGCCTGGGTTATGGGCTTGATCCCCAATAGGGGGCATGCAGGAGGCAACCAATCAATGTCTCTCTCTTTGATGTTTCTGTATCATTGATGTTTCTATCTCTCTTTCTCCCTGTCCTTTCCTCTCTCTCTAAAATCAATAAAACATTTTTTTTAAATTAACTGGTGGCTGCTAGGAGGAGGCCTGGCTGACTAGGGGATTGGTAAGAGAGAGACATTTTATCATATATCCTTTTATGCCTTTTGGATTTTGAGTACAATGCCTATTGATAAAGTAACCGTTATATATAGCCTATAAGCTTCCTAATACATAGATAGCACCTGATAAATGGTGGTTATTTGATACACAAACTAGGCCAGTGTTCTCCAAGTGTGGTCCCCAGACAAGTACTAAAAGCATCTTGGAAGCACTAAGAATCACAATTCTCAGTCGCCATGGCCGACCTATTCAATTAGTAACTCTAGAGACGGGTCCCCAGAAATCTGTGTTTTAACAAGCCCCCCTGGCAGTTCTAATATGAGCTAGAGTTTGAGAACCACTGTGCCTATAGGTGAGCCTCCTAACCCATCTCTGCCCCTAACCCTTGCGTAGGGCTGGATACTTGGGGGTGCTCACTTAGGAGCCCCTAATCAAGGCTCCAGGTGAGCCCTTTTTGGTCACAGGGGGATGGTCAGGTGTCCCCACCTGTACGCTTCTGCATCTTCTTCTTATTCTTCAGAGCGCATGCCAGAGCCTGGCCCTGCTGCAGGGGGTCTGTCTCCATGATCTTCTGTACCATTGGGCGACGGTCCACTGGGCAGATGTTCCTGGGGTAGGAGTCCGCATTGCGCTTAGCCCACGCCTTCTGATGACCATTCGAATTCATGCAGTATCCAGTGAACTCTCCATTCTGGTGAGACAGAGGACAGCAGTGAGTTCTGGACCCCCAAAGTGCCTGCAAAGACTTCTGCAGAAGAGGCAGGGTAAGAACAAGGAGCCCAGAGCCACGCAGAACTAAGCTCCAAGTCTGGCTCTACCACTGACTAGCAGGTGCTTAGTTAACCTCTCAGCCACAGCCTGATCACCTGTCAAATGGGGGTGGATAATGAGTAGCTTGCATGGCTTTCATAAGGAGAAAATGAAAAGGTAGAGGTACTTGATCAGTGACAATTGTATTACAATGATTCTTTGCTCAAGTGACCCTTCAAGGTCTTAGTCAATGTAACAAATATTTCCTGATACCTATTTTGTGCCCAGCTGTGTAGGGACATGCTGGAGAAATGAGCCATACAGTCCCTTCTTTAGGAAACAATCAGACTAAAAAGGTTACAACCAACCATACAAGACAGAGTGTGGTAAGTGCCCACCAGAGACACAGTGTAAATGACAGAGGTTGAGGGAATGGTGGTGGTCAACACACTTCTGATAGGAGTCATTCCAGACTGAACACTGGAAAAGCACAGAGTATAACTGGGCACCCAAAAGGGTGTCTGTTGGCTTGAATTGAAGATACATGTGGCGGGGGTGGCTGGAGGGGGGTTAGTGGGTGAAAAAGGGAACATATGTAATAGTTTCAACAATAAAGAATTATTTCATAATAAACTAAAGCAAAAGAAGATACATGTGGGTAGTAAAAGCTAATGACAGAAAGCTCACTGTGTGTCAGACAGGTACCATTCTAAGCATACATATTATGTGTATGTGTACAACAGATATATGTACATGTATACATGTACACACACCTATTAACCCATTTAATCCTTACAACAATGCTAGGAAAAACAAGGGCATGTATGACTACCTGCTACACTACAATGGGGAAAAGGCCAGGCTACCAAGCACACTGTGTAACTCTGGGGTTGTGGGAGTGGGGGACACCATTCACAGTACAGCACACCTAAATGGCATCTCCCAGAGTCAGGCAATAGAGTGGCCCTGCTCAGGGTCCTGAGCCTGAGTCTGGAGGTTATAGTAAAGAATGGGGACCTACTATAGGTCCCTGAGGGAAAATGGTATGCTATGGGGCTTATGGGCTCAGTGGGAAACATTATCAGGGGATGGCCTTAAACACACAACTTCATACTAATTTTCCTGTAAGCACCAGGGGAACCTTTGAAACTAAGTGAGGATGGGAATGGTGTGAAATCCTGCCACTGCCCTAGTGCAGGCCTCATCATCTCTTAAGAGTCCAGGTGACAGCTTCCTTCCTGGACTCCCTGCCTCCACCCTAGGCCCTTGCTTTCTAATCTGATTTTTACCCCACCTGCCAGAGTAATGTTCTAATATACAAACCTGACCATGGTGCTTAAGAAACCCTTCCAGATATTATGTAGCTATAAAAAATAAAGGGCAGCTCTTGGCCCTGGCTGGTATGGTTCAGTTGGTTGGAGTATAGTCCCGTACAACTAAAGGTGGCGGGTTCCATTCCGGTCAGGGCACATACCTGAGGGTTCAATCCCCGGTTGGTCATGGTGCATATGGGAGGCAAATGATTGATGTTTCTCTGTCACATCGATGTCTCTCTCTCACTCTCTCTTCCTCCCTCCCTCTCCCTCTTCATATACCCCTCCTTCTCTTCCTCTCTCCTCCCCTTCCTCCCTCTAAAAAAGTCAATAAAAACATATCCTCAGGTGAGGATTAAAAATAAATAAATGATAGCTCTATGAAGTAATCATGTGGGACAATCTACAAGATGAATTTGTAAGTGAAATAAGCAAAGTGGAAAGCAGTATGAATAACATACTACTATATGAATTAAAACAGATCTCTGTACCTGTTTGTATGTATATACGTGTGTGTATGAAGCTGAAATAGCTCTGAAAGGACACTCAAATCTGCTAATGGCGACTGCCTCCAAGGAGGGGACAGAGTGGCTGGGAGATAGAAGCAGGAGAGAGATTTACTTGTCCCTGTAGACCCTTTAGTTCCTTTTAAATTTTATACCATGTACATGCATTACCTAGTCAAAAAAAGTAAATAAGAAAAAAGATTTTTAAAAAATATATTTTATTTATTAATTTCAGAGAGGAAGGGAGAGGGAGAGAGAGAAACAAACATCAATGATGTGCCCTAGCTGGTTTGGCTCAGTGGATAGAGCGTCAGCCTATGGACTGAAGGGTCCCGAGTTCGATTCTGGTCAGGGCACATGCGTGGGTTGCGGGCTCAATCCCCAGTGGGGGGCGTGCAGGAGGCAGCCAATCGATGATTCTCTCTCACCGATGTTTCTATCTCTCCCTCTCACTTCCTCTCTGCAATCAATCTACACTAATAAAAGAGAAATATGCAAATTGACTGTACCTCCGCGGCAACCACCATCCAATCAGGAGTATGCAAATTAACCCAACAAAGATGGAGGGTTAACTTGCATATGCAGGCACCGAGCGCCAAGTGGCCTGGGTCTCAGGGACAGACACCAAGCAGCCTCCTGGGACCATTGCTGGCCCAGGGAGGCAAGGTGGCCCTGCCCGCAGCTGCCTGCAGCCGCCTGGGGCCATCGCTGGGCCTGGGAGGTGAGGGCAGCCACGCCAAGCCAAGCCCGCAGCCTCCCGGGACCATCACCGGGCCCGGGAGGCGAGGGCAGCCAAGCCAAGCCGAGGGCGGCCGTGCCAAGCCAAGCCCGCAGCCTCCCGGGACCATCGTCGGGCCCGGGAGGCAAGGGCGGCCGAGCCAAGCCAAGCCCGCAGCCTCCAGGGACCATCGCCAGGCCCAGGAGGCAAGCACAGGCCGTGGCCCAGCACAGGCCCGGAGTAAAACGTTGACAGCAAGTCCTTTCAGTATAATTGGGGCATTAGAGGCCCACAGAATGATCATTTCCTTTTCTATGAAACACATAACTCTGACACACTATTTACAATTAAGTAAGTTCCACGTATTTTGACATTTTACAGCCCTGGAAAGTTACACATAATGATCAGCAAAGTGAGAAGATGAAAAGAATTTTTAGGCTTTTAAAGATGTAACTAATTTCTGTCTAGAAGACACACCAATTCAAAAAGTGATGGTTTTATTGTCCTATAGGACATTAGCCAGATTGTATCTAATTTAGCAGTTTTACTTCAGGCTTTCATCTTTGGAAATCACATTTGGAACTGCATTATCATCCTGCCAGTCCCTTCACTGAGTTAAACAGAACTTTTGCATCTGCTATTATGTATTTGAATAAGAATTTTGTATTTAACACATGCAAAATTTTGTTTTGACACAATAAAATAAAAGATCATTTGATTCTTCCCTGGAACACAGAAAAGCACAAACTTGAATCATTGGTATGGCTTAGGCTAATTTTCCAAATATTGTTAATAAAATTCATGTAGGGATCTTCACAGAGCCAAGAATTCTCTCTTTCAGGCCTACATATTCAGTATCTCCAAGGAGGAGGCCTGTTATTCTGTGTTTTGTTTTGTTTTGTTTTTTAATACTCACCAGAGGATATTTTTTCACTGCTTTTTAGAGAGAGGACTGGATAGAGAGGGGAGGGAGCGGGAGCGGGAGTGGGAGCGGGAGAGGGAGGGGGAGAGGGAGAGGGAGATGGACAGGGAGAGGGAGAGGGTGAGGGAGAGGGAGAGCCTCGGGCTGCCGACCGCAGGGTCCAGGTTTGATTCTGGTCAAGGGCATGTACCTAGGTTACAGGCTCCTCCCTGGCCGGGGCCCAGGTCAGGGCTCATGCAGGAGGCAACCAATCGAAGTGTCCCTCTCACATTGATGTTTCTGTCTTTCCCTCTCTCTTCCACATTCTTTAAAAATCAATGGAAAAAATATCCTCAGGTGAGGATAAAAAAAAAAAGAAATAAAGAAATGTCATATCCTATGAAAGAGACATCTTGAAAATGCCTAAAGAAAGTTGTCTTTTTTTTGTGGTGAAGGGACTGGAGTCCATGTTGATGAAAACACCTTGGCAGCTGTGATGGCCGGCAGTGGCAGTAGCAGGGTGATGGGGGCGGCACCTTCCCCTGATCAGCCAGATTGCCTCCTGCAGAGGGAGGCCTACTGACGGCTTAGGCCCGCAGGGAGCGGGCCTAAGCCATCAGTAGGACATCCCTTGAGGGCTCCCAGACTGTGAGAGGGGGCAGGGTGGGCTGAGGGACCAACCCCCCAGTGCACGAATTTCGTGCACCAGGCCTCTAGTAAAAATATATTTTTTTAAAAAAGAAACATCAATGATGAGAGAGAATCATTGATAGGTTGCGTCCTGCACACCCCACAAAGGGGATCGAGCCCGCAACCCAGGCATGTGCCCTTGACCACAATCGAACCTGGGACCCTTTAGTCCACAGGCCAACACTCTACCCACTGAGCCAAATCAGCCAGGGCAGAAAAAAGATTTTAAATAAACAAAATGGAGGAAAACAAAACTCCTTGACCATAAAAAAATAACCAACTTTTAAGAACAACCCACATCTCCCCACCATTATAGGCAGACGTCATGGGGGCCAGGCAAAAGGGACTGACCACTTACCAGAGTCATGGGTAGAGGAGAGGGCTGCCATAAAGAAAAGGGACAGGTACCTTATACACGGTGGTTTTATTTTCCAAGGCATCTACTATTTTCATCATCGGAGAATGGAGCCATTTGATCTCCGTTTGAAGCGGGTCCATGTCACCCAAGAGCTGATCAGATTCTCCATTGGCCAAGCCTTTAACACAAGCAACAGCACTGTCAGGGCCCTGGCTCCTCCCTGCTGCTAGCCTCCTGGTCAGGCCTCAGTGGATAAGATATGTGGACACCGCCCAGGGGAGTTGGGAGGGAAGGCTCTTTCATTCCTACTGGGAGGCCCCAGGACAAAAGATTAAAGGCATGGGTTTTGCAGTAGGGCACTCGCCTGCCTGAAGCTGGCCTCCCCTGCAAAGCACAAATGTGCCCATTGCCTGGGCCCACATCACCCTCACACCTGCTTCTAAACTTCCCTTCCATCCCCTTCCCTGAGCCTATAATCCCTATTCACTCTTCAAGATCCAACACGAGGGCCAACTCCTGTAGTAGAAAACTCTCACTGGGAACCTCCCCCGCTTCTCAATTTCCCAGACCTCCATCTTTGTCCAGTGCATTCTCAGTGACGGAGCCCCTGTTGCCCTCACATGCAGCTAGGGCCAAGCATCATCCTAAGAATGAAAGCGGGAATTTCTCCCAACTGCCCATGTGATACAAGAGGAAAGTAACCTTCAGAAAGGGGGCTGACTTGCCCGAAGCCACCTGGGAAATAAACTCTAAAGCAGGCAAGTTCTCTTATCCTCATTTGGAATCCAAGGACACCAAAAGGTCCAGAGGACTACTGGTCCTCAAGAAAAACAGAGAACTAGAAGGCAGGCCAGCCGGGGCTTTCTCCACTACCCAGAGTGTCCATAGACTGATCCAGAGAGCACTGGGTACCTTTCTAGGGTAGGGTAGAGAAGGGAGGAGGAGCCATAAGCCAGGGCTGCAGATGGTAGTATCTGAAAAAAGCAAACTTCCTTCCAGAGTTTTGGGAAACCACGTGGCTCCATAACAGCTCACAGTTACCAAAAAAGTACTATAGCCCAGCTGGTGTGGCTCAGTGGTTGAGCATCGACCTATGGACCAGGAGGTCACGGTTTGATGCCCAGGTTGCGGGCTCCATCCCCAGTAGGGGGTGTGCAGGAGGCAGCCAATCGATGATTCTCTCTCATCAATCACTGATGTTTCTCTCTCTCCCTCTCCCATCCTAAAATCAAAAAAACATATACAAAAAAGAGAAAGCACTATATACATGCCAGTCACGGTTCTCAGTGTTTTTATGTATTAAATAACAGGTGGATGCTATAGTCCGTCTTATGAATGATGTCAATGAGACATGGAGAAGTTAAGGAACATGTGCAACATCACACAGCTAACAAGAAACAAAATTTGGATTTGAATCCAGGTGGTCCCTTCTTTTAACCACTCTGAGGTAGGAGAGTCTTCGACCACAGCAGAGGCGAGCTGCTTTGAATGCCACCTCTGCCTCCCACTGACTATGCATCATTCAGCAAATATCACCCTTCTGTGACTCAGATGCCTCACCCACCAATGGAGGTGAGAATGAAAATCTAGGAATGGACATGCAGTGGTTGAGGCGAAGCCTAGGGCGTGAGAGGAGGGGTTTTTGAGAGAAGCGTCTCCATCCACGCCAGGTCCCAAGAGACGGAGAAAGGAAGCTTACGTTTCCTGAACACCTCACGGTGTACAGTACTTTGCTGATTTTCTTCCTGTCTACCAAGAGTCACAACCAGCCCCATGGCCCAGATGAGAACTCTCCACCTTGTGGGTGAAAAGCATTAAACTTCAGCTGGTTAACTAATTTTCTCAGAGCCAGAGCAGGGCCAGGGAAGGGGGAGGTCAAACATGGAATTTGTTGTCAGGTCCCTGTGGCTCCACTAGGGCAAGACCAAGTGGGGGCAGGCCGGTCCCCTTGCCCTCACTTACATTCCATGGTGTCTTCGTTGGCCTGCTCCGTGTCCTCAATGTCGAAGACTTCGGTCATCTCCTTAACAATCTCAGCACTAAGATGGGTGGGCAGAGTGTGTGTGGCGGGTGGAAGTGTGTAGAAGCTGATCTTCCCACTACATTGGGAGGTTGGAGGAAATTGGTGGTGATGTCACCGACAGAACAATTGACTAATCACAGAAAGAACGAGTTCCTGAGTCAGAAACACTGAGGGACAATGAGCAAACCCAGCCGGTGGCTTCTGAACAAGACGTGGAGTTGCTAGACAATCACTGACCCAGGGTCCTACAGCCCAGTCCCCTTTGTGGAGCCTCACCCTGACCCCTACGCGCTCCTCACCTCACCCAGTCAGACAGGACTGCTTTGGCTGCCTCCTCCTGATTATAGATGCCTCCCTTCTTCTTTTTACCCAAGCGCTGGGCCACCGCCATCAGAAAGTGCTCAGTGGTCTGGAAACCAGAGACGCCGTAATAGTTGGAAATCTGGTGACGAGAGGAAGAGGAGAAATCAGAAAAGAGAATGAAGGGTCCTTGGAATAGGGTAGGGCATGATCAAGAGCCCTGCGCACCTCCTCCAGGTTGCAGCGTTGCAGGATGGTCTCCACCGGGGTCACGGGGTCCGCCAGCTTCTGCACGTGGATGCAGTTGCGCAGGATGGTGCCCACCTCCGAGTTGGGTCCTGGGACAATGCCTGGGGCATCCAGCAGCCTGATGAACTTGTCCAGGTGGACCTCCTGCATGAACCTAGGCAGGAGAGGAGAGGAGAAGATGCAGGACACTGATGAGGCCAGATGTGTAAGGCATCCTGTAGGCTCCAGGCACACAGCTGAGAGAAGGGGTGAGGGGCAGATGGCGCACAGATGAAGCTGGAGAGATGTAGGGCCAGGGATTTGGGGTCCTACAGAGCTGGGACTGATCTAGTCTAGCCTCTGCCATTGGGGACTGAGCTGCAGGACCGTGGTCAGCTTTTGACTCCCTGAGCCTCAGATGCTTCATCTAGGAAGCTAAGCTGCTTCTTCATAGCCCAATCCTGCAGGGCTGGTAGGAGGCTTCAAGGAGCTAACAGGGGTGAGAGGAGACACCCAGCTGGGAGCCTAGACCACACCTAGGGTGTACCAGGTAAATGCAGGCTGTTCACGAGACTCCCATGCCCAGGGAAGAATCAGAGGCTGCTCTGAGATAAGTAAAGAGGCAGGGGCTGAAGGAGTGAGAGTAGAGGGAATGGTGAGTCAGTGGAAGTGGGAGAGCAGGCAGCTGCTTACTTGGTGATCCCAGGAACGGCTCCCACACTGCAAGCACGGCTGCGTTTCAGACTGTTGATCAGGCTGCTCTTCCCAACATTTGGAAGGCCTACAAAAGAGCAGCAGGTGGCTCAGGGCAGGAGGGGCCCTTAGAAACATTTGGGCCACACTGTATGGGGGAGGCCCAGGTACGGACAGTGACCAGGCCACGAGGAAGCCAAAATCAAGAGCCTGGCCTTTTGCTTTCCCACCCCCAGGCCCTGACCAATTCCCTGCATGGCCTTTTCACCCCTGCCCTCCATTTGTAAGCACACTGGGTACATATGCCCCTCTCTCTAGATGTGACAGTCACCTCCCACCTACAACCAGCCTGGGAAAGGTGCTCAATGCAAGGCCTCTGCGACATGATCCAACAGAGAGGGACATCGGGAAGCGTCCATAAAACAGACAACCGTCTGTCCTGGTGTGTAACTAACCGGGATGGGGGACTCATCTCCAGGTGTCCCTCTCTCTGAGCAGCTGTCTGCTTGTGTTTTTCTGGTTGGGCTTCTATGAGCACCTCTGGGTTTGTGGATATCTTTGTATTTCTCCCTCCCTGCGTCTCTCATTATTACCATTTTCCTTCTGTGTCCTGGATGTTACGTATCTACTGCTCTTTTTTCAAAAACTATATTTTTATTGATTTCAGAGAGGAAGGGAGAGGGAGATAGAAACTTCAATGATGAGAGATAATCATTGATTGACTGCCTCCTGCACGCCCCCCACTGGGGATGGAGCCTGCAATCAGGCATATGCCCTGAGCAGGAATCAAACCGTGACCTCCTGGTTCATAGGTTATCGCTCAACCACTGAGCCACACTGAACCGACTATGTCTACTGCTCTTTCACAGATGCGCCTGTGTGTGTGTGTGCACACTCACATGCATGTATATGTATGTTGATTGTTCTCATTCTAAATATTACTGCTTTTGCCATGTTTTTACTTTCCTCAGTCTTTCTATCACATCTGTATCTAAGCATCTTTCTTTGCCAGTTTGTCTCACTGTCTCTCATTCTAACCATTGTTCTTTCTTTTTTTCACCCCCGCCCCAATTCTGCCTCTTTGTAATTCCATCTATGTCAACTCAGCTCACGTTCCTTCCCCCAGTGGGCCACTCTGTACATGTTTCACTGTGTCCCCTTTTCTCTCTCCCAGTCTGTGTCTCCCAAACTACCTCTCTCCTTCCCCGTCTCTACCCCTCTATGCATATACACTGAGTGGCCAGATTATTATGATCTCTAAACGCATATCTGGCCACTCAGAGAGAGAGAGAGAGAGAGAGAGAGAGAGAGAGAGAGAGAGAGAGAGAGTGTGTGTGTGTATGTTCCTCTGTGTCTCCATATTTTGTTCCTGCTTGTTTCTATGTGTCTCTCTAAATGTGTCTCTCTAGCCCTGTGTTAGTTTCTCTCATTCTTTCTTTGGGTATGTATATGGGTCTGCCTTTCCATATACATGAGTGCCTCTAGTCCTCCTGTTTCTCTCTGCAGGACTCCGTGCATGTCTGTCTCTATGCCCATTTGGTATTTCTTTCTGATCACATATCAGTCTCTCCGCATGCCTCTATCATTTAAATGTCGCCCCTCTCCACTGACCACCAACCCCACCCCTTGGCTTTCCAGTTCCTTTTCTGTCTATTCAGGTATGTGTATCTCTACCCTTTTCTCAGTGTCCAGCTCTCTCTGACAATGTCTTTCTCTGCTGGCTTCACTTCCTCTCCCTGCTGCTCCACCTCTGCCTCTCTCAATTCCCCTATTCCATACCCACCATCCTCCCCTCGGTGCTCTGGGATCCAGACAGGCCCAGGTTTGAGCCTGAGCTCTGCCTTGTCTCATACAGAGCTGAGACCCTCAAGTCTCCTTCCCATCTCTGGGCCTCAGTGTTCTTATCTGTGAAAGGGAGATGTTCACCACTCGTTCCCACAGCTCTGGTAGGGTAAGATGGTACCAACTCCAAGCCTAGCCCTATGCATTTGGTCCATGGTTCTAAAATGCAGCACATGGCCTGGCTGCGTGGCTCAGTGACTGAGCATCGCAACCCATGGACCAAGAGGTCCTGGATTCGATTCCCAATCAGAGCACATACCTGCACTGCCGCTTGATTCCCAGTAGGGGGCGTGCAGGAAGCAGCCAACCTATGTTTCTCGTGGATGTTTCTATCTCTGTATCCCTCTCCATTCCTCTCTCTCTAAAATCAATAAAAACATATTTAAAAAATAAAATGCTGCCGAAACCGGTTTGGCTCAGTGGATAGAGCGTCGGCCTGCGGACTGAAGGGTCCCGGGTTCGATTCCGGTCAAGGGCATGTACCTTGGTTGCGGGCACATCCTCAGTGGGAGGTGTGCAGGAGGCAGCTGATCGATGTTTCTCTCTCATCGATGTTTCTAGCTCTCTATCCCTCTCCCTTCCTCTCTGTGAAATATCAATAAAATATATTTAAAAATAATAATAAAAAAAAATAAAATGCTGCCCTGACCAGTTTGGCTCAGTGGATAGAGCGTCAGCCTGCGGACTGAAGGGTCCCAGGTTCGATTCCGGTCAAGGGCATGTACCTTGGTTGCGGGCACATCCCCAGTGGGGGGTGTGCAGGAGGCAGCTGATCGATGTTTCTCTCTCTCATCGATGTTTCTAACTCTCTGTCCCTCTCCCTTCCTCTCTGTAAAAAAAGCAATAAAATATATTTTAAAAAATAAAATAAAATAAAATGCAGCGCATGGTGATGATTCTGAGTATGTGTTCCCACCAATCCAAATTACAAAGCACAAAACCCTTCCCCCAAAAAAGGTGACACAAAGTTCCCAGGATCCTTTCCCGGCAATGAAGCCCCCAAGAGCCTGAGCCCTGTGACCGCTCCCCAGGCGCCTTACCCACAACGCCCACACGGATATGGGTGCGCACTTCACCGAGGCGGCAATAGTTCCCCAGAACCCTCATGAGGTTTTCAGCTCCAAAGCAGGCTTTGCTCTTCAGCAGTGACTCAGAGGCCTGCTCCACAGGCACACTGCAGCGGTTCTAGAAAATGAGGGATCGTACAGCAGAGGCATCAGGAGGGAGATGTGATTTGAGCCCCGAGTTTCAAATTTCAGGGCCTGCCTGTGATCAAGGAGATCCTCAGGCCAAAGTGGGAGACTTCTCACACAGGCTCCAAACCTGCCGTTTCTCTGCCCCCCTTGGAGACCCGCGGTTCTGGTTTTCCACTGTCTTTGAATCTCCGGTCTTCTTTGTCCCTGTCTCTGCCTACACACATCTCCTGCGTCCCTCAGCAGGGACAGTATGGCATTCTAGCCTCGAGACAGGCCAGACTGGACTTTCAACTCTTCCTCTCACAGGTGTGTGCCTAGCAAATCCTGCTTCCCTTCTCGGGACCTTGGTGCCCTCGTGTGCACAACAGGGATGCCTGCCATCCCTGCCTGCAAAGGGGAAAGGTAATGACTGGCCCACACACAACCCACCTTCCCTTGATTCCTCACACAGAACAAGGCCATTCCAGCCTCTCTTTTTTTAAAATATGCTTTTATTGATTTTTAGAAAGAGAGGAAGGGAAAAGGATGGAGAGATGGAAATAAAGACGAGAGAGAAACACCATTGATCGGCTGCCTCCTACACACCACTCACTGGGGACTGAGCCTGCAACCCAGGCATGTACCCTGACTGGGAATCGACTCTCAACCTCTTGGCTCATGGGTCAATGCTGAACCAACTGAGCCACACCGGCCGGGCCAGCCTCTATCTCTTTACTCCTGATGCCACCTACTCTACCCAGAATACCCTTCCATCTCTTCCTCTTTCCTTACTTACCCACCACACTATTGCAAAATAGAAATTAACCTAACTATCCATCAACAAGAAGCAGATTAATGAGATGTATCTTTAAAGTGAAAAACAAACGAAAGAAAGCTGATAGCAAAGGATTCTTACCACATTTCTGCCATCAAAAAGGTCAAAAAATTTTTAATGAAATTATCGTGTCTTCCAGATTAGCAAAGATGAAAACGTTTAATGATATCAAACGTTGGCAAAGGTGGAGGGAAATAGGCCCTGTCACACATTCATTACCCCAATGGCAGGAAGATAAATGGTACAGCCACTTGGTGGGGGGGGGGGGGAGGTGTGCAATTTGTCTGTGTCTAGGAAAAGAAAAAATGCATAAAGCCTATGACACAGCTACTCTACCTCTCAATACCTAACCTACACAAGCATGTGCAAGGGGGTGTGTTGAAGTACTGCTTAACCTCTCAATACCTAAGCTATACAAACATGTGCAAGGGTGTGTGTTGAAGTACTGGTTAGAACAATAAAAAATTGGAAACTAATTTTACTTAGCATCAGAAGATAGATCTCAGTAAAAAGATATCCAAGAGGGGAAAAAAAGCAAGCCACAGAATAAGACATGATACCCACAAACACCATTTTCTCTTTATATATACACTTCTCTGTGTATATATAAAGTACAGAAAAACATCTGGATCCTTCCATACTTACAATGATGGTTATTTGTGGTTATAAGTGGATAAAGGAGACTGGAATTAAGGTATTGGTGAAAGGGTAATTAAGCTTTATAAGCAATTGTTTTTAATTTTTTCTACTTTATTTTTTAATAAATAAGTTTTATGCTGGTGCAAAATTGAAAAGAATGTCCCCTGCACCAGTTTCTCTCCCTAGAAGCAACCAATGTTTCTGTATACTTTAATATTTTACGGTGAAAATGTATTTCTGTGTTAATGATCTAATTAGAACAGTGGTTCTCAACCTTTCTAATGCCGCGACCCTTTAATACAGTTCCTCATGTTGTGGTGACCCCCAACCATAAAATTATTTTCGTTGCTACTTCATAACTGTAATTTTGCTACTGTTGTGAATCGTAATGTAAATATCTGTGTTTTCCGATGGTCTTAGGCGACCCTGCTAGCGGTTCTCAACCTGTGGGTAAATTACAGTTATGAAGTAGCAAAATTACAGTTATGAAGTAGCAACGAAAATAATTTTATGGTTGGGGGTCACCACAACATGAGGAACTGTATTAAAGGGTTGCAGCATCAGAAAGGTTGAGAACCACTGAATTAGAAAGTAGTGTGATGTTTTAAAGAGAAAAACAAACAAAGGCATGTATTTTAGAATGGAACAATTCTCTAACTATATTTTCCAATATATATTACCCCTTACATCTGGGAAAAATGCTTCCTAAAGAGCAATAATATAGGAAGAAATGAAATGAATATTAAGTCATCCAGTAAAGCAAAAAGCTCAAAGCTGAAAGCCTAGTTCAATTACCAGAGAGTTGGAGACCCAGTCCAAGTCATCCCTGGCCCAGGCTATCCTGAAAGAGTCTAGAAGCCCCTTGCCCCCGCTTACCAGGTTTTTGACCTGATGCTGGGTGCTGGCCTTGAAAGCCACAGTTGGCAGCTCATTCCGAAGGTAATCCAGCCACTTTTCTATAATCTCCTTGGGGACCAGGTCTGGGGGAAACAGGAACAGATAGAACAAGTAAGGAGAACATAACTTCGACAGCTCACTCCGAAGATGCATCTACCCATACCCAGGGTTAGGCCCACCTCCTGACAGATAGTTCCCTGGCCCTGCCAGTCCCTATACTCCCTAAGTTAGAGTTAGAAAGGACACCGTATTCTAGGGGAGCAGTTGGCCCTCCCTGAGGGGACCTCTATTCCCTCAGGGAGAATGGGAAAGCTAGCTCTTTGGTCCCAGGTGCCCTTCTTCTAAGCCAAGGTGCCCAGGGTGCCAGAGGTCTCCCAAAGATTATATTTCCAATCCCCTCTCTGGATCATTCTAATTTGGACCAGATGTCAAGAATAACGTGGACAAAAAATGGCTACCATTTGTGAGGTACTGACCACACATATACCAAGCACTTTATTATTCATTCTCACAACAACCCTGTGAGTTGGGACAATCACAGCCCATTTTAAAGCTAGAGAAATGGAAGCTCTTAGGTGATATGACTTGTCCAAGATCCCAGACGAAACAGCACAACTGAGATGAGAGCCAGACCCGAGTGACTCCCGAGTCCATGTGCTATTGTGCCCTAGTCTCTGGGTTCCAGCTTGGAGAAGACACTCTTTAGGGATGGCCAGTCACAGATAAGGCTTCAAATAGCAAGAATGGAGGAATCAAAGTCAGCCAGGCTTGCACACCATTCCCAGCTTCTGCTGCACTGTGTCTGTCTTTAGACCAGGGGTGGGGAACCTTTTTTCTGCCAAGAGCCATTTGGATATTTGCAACATCATTCACGGGCCATACGAAATTATCAACTTAAAAATTAGCCTGCTGTATTTGGTCAAACATTTAATTAACTCACCCCTAATGCCTTGACTGGGTCAGACCAAATGATTTCTTGGGCCTTATACGGCCCGCAGGCCAGACGTTCCCCACCCCTGCTTTAGACAAAGGATTTCACCTCTCAGATTCCTGGCTAGAAAGATTGGAACAAGAATTCCTACATTGCACAACTGTTAGGAATACCACTGAGTTGCTGCATCTCAGGATCTGGTCAGAGCTGGTCTTTCAAGAAGGCCTGTCCCCTGCCATGCCTCACCCAATGCTTCTCAATACCCACCAATCTTGTTCAAGACCAGGACCAGCTTCTTGTTGCCCTCTGCCCGCAGGACAGTCTCCTCCATCTGGAAGCAGCGGCAGCCCAACGGGTCCCTGGCATCCAGAACTTCCAGAATCACGTCAGAGTATTCCACTACCTGCAGGGCAGAAGGCGAGGATGGAGGCAGGCAGAGGACTGGGTAGCAATCGCAGAGGGCCGTGAATGAAAAGGCCTCCATCTCAGTCAGGGAAAACAGAAATGGAGAGGAGATGGGACTGGATTGATACCCTCCCTGAAGGGCCTAAAAGAGTCCCCATACCTTACGGAACTCCTTGTAATAGGCCTTCCTTGTGGCTTCATCATCCAGCTGAGGAAACATATTTAACTCCTGCAAAGCTTCCTCCTAAAGGAAAAAAGAATAGAATGGTCCATGGGAGGAAACAGAGCGAGAGAGAGCCAGGGCATTGGAGACCATGGGAGCCACATGAGTCCCAGCCACCAAAGCTGGGAAGTGGAAGAACAGACGGGCCCACACGGTACCTATGTGTGCCTATGTGTATGTGTGTGTTCTAGCACCAGAGAGAGGCCTGAGTGGGCACCTGGGTGTGTAAAAATTAGCCTGCTATATTTAGTCAAACATTTAAGTAACTCACACCTTGGCAGGGCCAGACCAAATGATTTCGCGGGCCTTTTATGGCCTGCGGGCCAGAAGTTCCCACCCCTGCCTTAGTCCTCCCAACCGCCCCTCCCTGTCTTTGGATTCCAGCTTGGGAGAAAGGACCTATCCAGGGTTGTCCAGTCACACACAAGGCTCAAAATGGCTCTTTACCTCCCTCTCACCCTCCCTCCCTCTGTCCTCACTGTTTTCCCATCCTTTCTCCACAGACTACCTACTTCCCTTTCAACCATCTCACACCCTTTCTCTCCCTTTCACAGAGCAATGGCAAAAGATGCTCTTGAGCAAACCAGCCCCAGTACTACCCAGGGGCAAAACTGCTCTCTTACCTTGGACTCAAACTCCTCCTGGCGTCGCTGGACATCCTGACAGTAGCTCTCCATGGTCCTGCGTCTGTGTCTCTCTTGCTCCCGGGCAGCCTGCTGCTTCTCCCTCATCTCCTCAATCTAACAAGGGAACACACAACAGGACCTCAGCTGACTAGATCTGCAGCCTGAGGGAGGGACAGGAGACGGAGAGGAACAGGGAACGGGTGATAGCGGGAGGAAACAGTGTGGCATGGCAGAGGTGGAAGGAGCAAGGATACAGGGTGAAAGCAGATATTACAGCAGGATATAAGGGGTTTGAGAGAAAGAAAAAAAAACAGAGCACTGCAGGAAGGGAAAGCGGGGAAGAGAACAATAACAGAAGGACAAGGAGGCCCAGCCAGTGTGGCTCAGTAGTTGACCGTCAACCTGTGAACCAGGAGGTCACAGTTCATTCCCGGTCAGGGCACATGCCCAGTTTGTGGGCTCGATCCCCAGTGTGGGGCCTGCAGGAGGCAGCCGATCAATGATTCTCTCTCATCATTGATGTTTCTATCTCTCCCCCCCCCTCCCTCTCTCTCTCTCTCTCTCTCTTTCTCCCTTCCTCTCTGAAATCAATAAATATACACTGAGTGGCCAGATTATTATGATCTCTGAACGCATAATAATCTGGCCACTCAGTGTATATCCTATATAATAAAAGGCTAATATGCAAATTGTCCCCTCGACCAAGAGTTTGACCAGCAGGCAGGCCAGCCAACCGCTCATGTCCCCTCCCCCTGGCCAGGCTGGCCGGACCCCACCCATGCACGAATCCATGCACCGGGCCTCTAATATACATATATGTACACTGAGTGGCCAGATTATTATGCGTTCAGAGATCATAATAATCTGGCCACTCAGTGTATAAGGGCATGGGAAGCTGAGAGAGAATGTGTTCCTGGCAGAGGGAACCCCTTAAGAACAGAGGGAGAAGGGGACAAAGTTGTGGGATGCCCCACCATTTAGAGAGCAGGGAGAGACTGGCAGAGAGAAAGGAGGACATCTAGGAGAGTAAGATGACAAAAAAGTCAAAGTGAGAGTACTTCAAGAAAAGCAGGTCTCAAATGCAGAGAATTCAGATCAAATTAGATGAAAACTCTCCATCAGAGAATGCACTGGTGAGGCTGGTAAAGATTTCAGTGGAGCCGTGGGAACACAAGCCAGACAGCAATGGACTGGGAGGTGAGCAAATGGAGACACTAAGTCAAATATCAAAGCAACACCCTCCCTTCCACCTTCCATAACAGTCTCTACAACGCTAACCATTGTGGCCTTTGCCCTTCCATTCACCACTCTGAGGACCTGGCAGTCCAGGCAAGCCCCCTCTCCCCCATGGTACAGGGCTTACCCTCTTCTTCTTTAATTCAGCCTCCCGGTTGGTATGATCATTGGAGTGAACAAACTGGGGAGTGGAGACCAACTTGAAGGCTGCTTTCTTCCCATTCTGCTTTATAGGATGGTCACCACACGAGAGGAAAAAAAAAAAATCAAACAGAGCTAATGAACCTATGGAAATCACCCTCCAAGGAGGGGTTAGAGCTTCTTAAAAGTGTTGTTGCCAAGGGAAAGGGAGAAGAAAAAAAAAGGGCTTGCCCCAAAGGTATGCCCATCTTGCTAAAGAGAGACCCTCCCTCCACTAGCCAGGCAGGAACTGACTGAAGAACCCCAGGAAAGGGAGGTGCAACTCGGAAGGTTTCCCAAGTAAAGGCAAAGGGAAAAGCTAAGTAGTTCTCAAAGTGTGGTCCTTAGAGCAGCAGCATTAACACTTGGCAACTTGTTAGAAATACAAATTCTCAGAAGCCACGACAGACCCATGAATCAGAAACTCAGGGGTGGGGGCCCAGTAATCTGTGTTTTAACCAGCCCTCCAGAGTTACCTAAGCTGGTTAAACATGTCCAAAGTGTGAGAACTTTGCCTGGCTGGTTTGGCTCAGTGCCCAGACTGGCACCCCAACCCCGGCAAATTCCTAGGGTTTCCTTTGTCCCTCAAAAGTACACATAGCCCGGCCAGCGTGGCTCAGTGGTTGAGCATCGACCTAGGAACCAGGAGGTCAGTTTGGTTCCCAGTCAGGGCACATGCCGGGGTTGCAGGCTCCATCCTCAGTAGGAGGTGTGCTGGAAGCAACTGGTCAATGATTCTCTCTCATCACTGATGTTTCTATCTCTCTGTTTCCCTCTCCCTTCTTCTCTGATATCAATAAAAACATTTTTTAAAAATAGAGTGTGAGAACTTAAACCATCTGCTATAATCTGACAACCACTGCTTTGGCCCAAGTCTGACTTGTCCATATCTTTCCTAGCAGGGCCAGGAGATCCAGGAGCCATTATGTTTCGGCGTTTCTCCTACCCATGAGTGACAGGGACTGGGACTCAGACAGACTCAAGTCCCAGCTGCACTACCCCGAACCTAGGAACTTTCTCACTGAGCTCAGTTTCTTCATCTAAAAAATGGGACCATGGCAATCCCTACCAAGGTAAATCAAGCACTAAGCAGCGTGTGGCTTGTGGTGTAAACTTAATAAATGCTGCTGATTCTCTGCTGCAGCCACCCAGAGAGAGAAGGGAAGCCCTTAAGAACAGAGGGAGAAGAGGACAAAGTCATGGGAGTCCGATGTGTTACTCTATGCAGGGGTCCTCAAACTTTTTAAACAGGGGGCCAGTTCACTGTCCCTCAGACCGTTGGAGGGCTGGACTATAGTTTAAAAAAAAACTATGAACAAATTCCTATGCGCACTGCGGGCCCGGGACGAGTCGGCTGCTAAGAAGGACAGGTAGCGGCACCCAACGGGCTGGATAAATGTCCTCGGCGGGCCGCATGTGGCCCGCGGGCCGTAGTTTGAGGACGCCTGATCTAGAGTCACCCACCATCTCTACTGGGTTTTATGGGTCTCTTCTAGGGCAGGTAACCTGTTCCTAGCCTTACCCCAACAGTGGGCACATCTTACCTGAGGGTTGGGCCAACTTACCTTCTTGCAGCCTTTGGAACCTTTACCTGGCTTCTTATTTTCTACAAAAAAAAAAAAAAAAAAAAAAAAAAAAAAAAAAAAGAGGCATCACTCACCGATACAACATTTTTTGAAACCTTAATTAAGATCCGGCCGCAATGAGACCTAAGGACGCCTCTGACACCATGTTTGTCTAGGGGGGGTGGGCAAACTTTTTGACTTGAGGGCCACAATGGCTTCTTAAACTGGACTGGAGGGCCGGAACAAAAGCATGGATGGAATGTTTGTGTGAACTAATATAAATTCAAAGTAAAGGAGCGGAGGGGATAGCAAGAGAACCGATAGAACAGCCGGATCCGGCTGGCTAGGCCCAGAACAAGACAGACAGGGAGATGACATCAACATTGTTAGAAAAACTATCGAATATAATGCTCAGGGCATCATTTCAATGCAAACTGAAACAATTGTTAAAGAATCCTGTGAAGAGAGTGAGCTGAATATCTCCTTGTAACTCCTCTCTCTCCCCCAACTTCTGGCAGGAGGAAACTCAAAAAAAAATTTTTTTAGTTAATCCTCACCTGAGGATACTTTTCCATTGATTTTTAGAGAGAGTGGAAGAGAGAGAGATAGACGGAGAGAGGAAAAAACATTGATGTGAGAGAGACACATCGATTAGTTGCCTCCCACACATACCTCGACCAGGGCCGGGGATCCAGCCTGCAATGGTGGTACATGCCCTTGACCGGAATTGAACCCTTCAGTCTGCCTGCCAATGCTCTAACTCAGTGGTTCTCAACCTTTCTAATGCTGCGACCCTTTAATACAGTTCATGTTGTGGTGACCCCCAACCATAAAATTATTTTCGTTGCTACTTCGTAACTGTAATTTTGCTACTATAAATGAATAGTAATGTAAATATCTGTGTTTTCTGATGGTCTTAGGTGACCCTGCTAGCGGTTCTCAACCTGTGGGTCGCTGTAGAGCCTAAGACCATCGGAAAACACAGATACTTACATTACGATTCATTAACAGTAGCAAAATAATTTTATGATTGGGGGTCACCACAACATGAGGAACTGGATTAAAGGGTCGAGGCATTAGAAAGGTTGAGAACTGCCCTAACCGGTTTGGCTCAGTGGATAGAGTGTCAGCCTGTGGACTGAAGGGTCCCAGGTTCGATTCCGGTCAAGGGCATGTACCTTGGTTTCGGGCACATCCCCAGTAGGAGGTGTGCAGGAGGCAGCTGGTTGATGTTTCTCTCTCATCGATGTTTCTAGCTCTCTGTCCCTCTCCCTTCCTCTCTGTAAAAAATCAATAAAATATATATTAAAAAAAGAAAGGTTGAGAACCACTGCTAACTGCTGAGCAAAACTGGCTAGGGCTCAACAATATCAGCACCAGGCTGAGGTGGGGGGGCTGGCAGCATGGGAAGGTGATCTGAGAAGTCCCAGCTGGTTAAGCTAGGATAGATGCCCTCGGCACATGAAGAGAGAACTGCCCCTTCCTGCCAACCCTGCTCAGGCCATTGCCTCCAAAGGGACTTTCCCTATTCAGCTAAAGTGCAGCCCCCCCTTGGATACAAGGAGAAGAGAGCTCACCTGCCTCAATCCCACCTTAACAAAGCCCAGGGATTTTTTTTTTATATTTTATTGATTTATTTTATAGAGAGGAAGGGATAGGGATAGAGAGTTAGAAACATCGATGAGAGAGAAACATCGATCAGCTGCCTCCTGCACACCTCCCACTGGGGATGTGCCCGCAACCAAGGTACATGCCCTTGACCGGAATCGAACCCGGGACCCTTCAGTCCGCAGGCTGACGCTCTATCCACTGAGCCAAACCGATCAGGGCAAAGCCCAGGGATTTAAGAGGCCTCTCCACAGTCAATGAGAAGTCCCACCTGCCATCCCATTAACAGCTGAGCTCTTAGGGAAGAATGACTTTCCTTAATTCTCACCACCTGCAAGAGGGCTAAAGGAATTCCTAGAGGGGGTGATTCTGGAAGTTCAGGGCACAAATATAGGAGCAGCTTGAGATTACCACCACAGGCACCCCCATCCCAAGTGGTTTGCACTGAAGCAGTTAATGTAGAAAACAAGAGAATTTTTTAAAAATGTATTTTTATGGATTTCAGAGAGGAAGGGAGAGAGAGATAAAAACATCAATGATGAGAAAGAACCATTGATTGGCTGCCTCCTGCACGCCCCCCACCAGGGATCGTGGCCGAAAATCCAAGCATGTGTCCTTGACCGGAATCGAACCTAGGACCCTTCAGTCCGCAGGCCAATGCTCTATCCACTGAGCCAAACCAGCTAGGGTGGAAACAAGAGAATTTAAACACTACAGTAGCCCTCCCCTTATCTGCAAGGTATTCGTTCCAAGACCCCCAGTGGATGCCTGTAACCACTAATAGAATCAAGCCCTATTTATAATATGTTTTGTCCTTTACATACATACCTTTCCACTTAAAGGAAACATTTTTGGGGGTATTATTAAGTAAAATAATGGTTACTAAACACAAGCACTGTGATACCAGGACAGTGGATTCAATTCCTTGTCAAGGCACAAGGTTCAATCCCCAGTAGGGGGCGTGCAGGAGGCATCTGATCTTATGTTTCTCATTGATGTTTCTATGTATCCCTCTCCTTTTCTCTCTAAAAACAATAAAACATTTTAAAATGTGGTATTTCCTAATGGAAAAAATCCACACGTTTTATAAAAATAATAGATAAAAAGCTCCTTTAATTGAAAACAGGTTTGAGGTTTCAGATCAGAAAGGCTCAAGTAGCGCCAAGATTAACACAAAAGATATCCTAGACTCAGGCAGACCCTGGTGAAATTTCTGAACTCCAAGGGTAAAGAGAAAATCTTATAAACTTCCAAACAGAACACGTTTCCAACAAAGACCAGAGCAGTGGACAGCCTTCTCAAATCTACAACTCTGGACACTGAAGACAGAAGAATAACCATTACAAGTTATGAGACAAGGGACTGTGTTCCAAGCTAAATGCCTATACCTGATCAATAGATTACTCTGAAGTTTAAAAGAAAAATAGATGTGTGGAGATTACCACTTCTATTCCCTTTCGTTTTAAAAATTGTTTTATTTATTTATTTATTTTAGAGAGAGAAAGTAGGGATGGGGTGAGGGGGGGAGAGGAGAGGGGGAGGGAGAGGAGAGGGGGAGGGAAGGGGAGGGGGGAGGAGAAGGGGAGGGGAGGGAAGGGGGAGGATGAAAGATTGATTTGTTGTTCCACTTACTTCTGCATTCATCGCTTGATTCTTGTAAGGTTCCCTGACTGGGGATCAAATCCACAACCTTGGCATATTAGGACAGTGCTCCTAATTAAACTATGTGGATAGGGCACCACCTCTATTCCCTTTCTGGTAAAACTACTTGAGGAAGTACACCAGCTAAAAATTTAATCAGAATAGAGATATCAAGCTGCCCTTGCTGGTGCTCAGTGGTTAGAGCATCAGCCCGAGGACTGAAGAGTCTTGGTTTTGACTCTAGGTCAGGCGTCCTCAAACTACGGCCCGCGGGCCACATGCGGCCCACCGAGGACATTTATCCGGCCCGCCGGGTGCCACTGCCTGTCCTGCTTAGCAGCTGACTCGTCCCGGGCCCGCAGTGCGCATAGGAATTTGTTCATAGTTTTTTTTTTAAACTATAGTCCGGCCCTCCAACGGTCTGAGGGACAGTGAACTGGCCCCCTGTTTAAAAAGTTTGAGGACCCCTGCCTAGGTCAGGGGCACATCCCTCGGTCACAGGTTCAATCCCAGGCCCCAGTCAGAGTGCAATCGGGAGGCAACCAATTGATGTGTCTCTCACACAGATGTTTCTCTCTCTCCCCCTTCTCTCCCCTCCCTCCCACTCTCTAAAAATCAATGGAAAAAATACCCTCACTCCTCAGGTGAGGATTAAAAACACACACACACATACAAAGACCTCAAGCTAATGGAAACAAATAATGGTGGGCAGGAAATCTAGTCCCCCCTTATATGCAAGATATTCGTTAAATCATTAAATCTCTTTTAAAATGCTAGTAATGTAGCTAAGAACTATGATACATATTACGAAAGGATTTTTAAAATCCAGGAAGCATATCTTAAGAAAATAGCTTAGAACTAAAATACCAAATTATTTCAACAAAATCCAGTAATCAAGCAACAAGCGTTGGAAAAGCAAAAGCACAAAAGCATGCTAAAAGTCTCCCTTTGAAAGAGTAAGATAAACAGAGTCGTTATTTAACTTTGGTAAAGTGATAGAGAAATTTGAGTTTAATTATGTTTGCTATCAATAAATGCAACTACCAACATAACTTTAATTACTGGTGGAGAATTTTTTTTAGACTTGATCAATTTTTTCAAAGTAAATAAGGGAATAAGAAGAAATAAACAGAAAACATATAAGATGGTAGAAATTAGACCAAGCATATTAGTTACCATAATGAATGTGAATGGGTCGAATTTCCCAGTAACAAAACAAAACAAAAAACAAATAAACAAAAAACAGACCCCTGCGTCTCCTTTCCTTCCAAAGTACTCATGTCGCAATGAAAAGAATGTGAGGTCTGGAATGAACCAGGTCTGGCCATTTTACTCAACAATTTCCATCTGCCTAACTTCCCTGGAAACAGAGCTTGCACTGGATACAGGCACACATTGAAAGAAAATACATCACGTAGAGAGGGGAAAAACATCTGCTTCACGGAGAAGGAGGAGAGAATGGGGAAGGAGAGACGTGGGGAAGGGTGCAGCCATCACTTGCAGCACTGCAACACCCAGGAGTCACTGTTAATCTGTGTGGGTTTTTTTTTTTTAACGGCCTGAGAGAGAAAACAGCTTCCATTTTGTTGCCAGCCACACGTAGTTTCCTATTCTGGCTCCATAATTGCCTAGCTATACTGTATGACCTTGAAGAATTCTCTCAAATCTCTCTGAGCCTCAATGTCTCCACTCACCAGCTGTGACATCAATCAATATTCAAAGGCAGAGCTCTCCATTCACCCATCATCTCCCACACTCTCACCCTGCTATATATCCCTGGACACCCAGCCTGGCACTGACTCCACCACCATCCGCCCTCTGCCTCTGCTTAAAATTTCCCACAATGCCCTCTGAAGCTCCCATTGGGGAGCTCAGCACCCCTAATTCTTCCATCTCTCCACGGGAACAATTCCCAAACCTCTTGCCTTAGTGGAGACACCTGTGAGGACACTGCTTCACCTGCAGGCCTCTGGAAAGGCGGCTATCGTTTTCTCTGGCACTTGAATGAACACCTTGGGGCCCCTTAGGTAGAGATGTTCTCTGGACATCATCATTGCCAAACCAAAACTATTTCTCCCTCTTGTTGAAAAAGAAAAATAGCCCAGCTGGCGTGGCTCAGTGGTGGAGCATAGAGCTATGAACCAGATCAATATTTTTATTGATTTCAGGGAGAGGGAGAGAGAGATTAGAAACATCAATGATGGCCCCTAACCGGTTTGGCTCAGTGGATGGAGCATCGGCCTGCGGACTCAAGGGTCCCAGGTTCAATTCCGATCAAGGGCATGTACCTTGGTTGCAGGCACATACCCAGTGGGGAGTGTGCAAGAGGCAGCTGATCGATGTTTCTCTCTCATCGATGTTTTTAACTATCCCTCACCCTTCCTCTCTGTAAAAAATCAATAAAATATATATTTTTTTTAAAGAAACATCAATGATGAAAATCACTGATCGGCTGCCTTGGGCACGCCCCCCACTTGGGATTGAGTCTACAACCCAGGCATGTGCCCCGGACCGGAATGGAACCCAGGACCCTTCAGTCCACAGGCTAATGCTCTATTCACTGAGCCAAACTGGCTAGGGCAGTGGTCGGCAAACTGCGGCTCGCGAGCCACATGCAGCTCTTTGGCCCCTTGAGTGTGGCTCTTCCACAAAATACCACGTGCAGGTGCACACATACAGTGCGATTGAAACTTCGTGGCCCATGTGCAGAAGTCCGTTTTCGGCTCTCAAAAGAAATTTCAATCGTCATACTGTTGATATTTGGCTCTGTTGACTAATGAGTTTGCTGACCACGGGGCTAGGGCAACAAAAATATTTTTTAACAAGAAAAATAAAGAGGGAGGAAAATCCTGCTCTTTAAACTGTTGCTATGCCTGTCACTTTTCCTCATTTATGGAAGCACAGGGCTCAGAGCATTACTTTCAACCCAACTCCTGCCACCATCAACCTGGGTAACTCTGGCAATTTCTGGGCCCCTTCCAACACTCCGGTTTCCCACTTCAACATTCTCACCTCCTGGAACCTGCAGTCCATGCAGCTACCTGCTCACCCACGATGGTGACATCTATGGTGACCATCTCTAACTACTTGTACTTCAGAAAGCAGTCTCACACACCCCTCAACTATCCTCAAGCTCATTTGTTCAGCCTCCATTCTGTTCCTTATTCATCAGCCACCCGCTTCCTTCCTTCCCTGTGCAGCTTACATTCACAGTCTGTCATTACAATGGATTATATAGAGTGGCCAGATTATTATGATCTCTGAACGCATAATAATCTGGCCACTCAGTGTATATCCTATATAATAAAAGGCTAATATGCAAATTGTCCCCTCGACCAGGAGTTCGACCAGCAGGCAGGCTGGCCAATTGCCCATGTCCCCTTCCTCTGGCCAGGCTGGCCGGACCCCACCCATGCACAAATTCATGCACCGGGCCTCTAATATATATATATATATATATATATATACACACACACACACACACACACACACACACACACACACACACTGAGTGGCCAGATTATTATGCATTCAGAGATCATAATAATCTGGCCACTCAGTGTATATCTGTGCTACCATTCACTGATCGGTGTAAATCTTTTCAGTGATAAAACACACCTTCCTTTTTCTTTTTTAAATATATTTTTATTGATATCAGAAAGGAAAGGGGGGGGAGGAAACATCAATGATGAGAGAGAATCATTGATCAGCTGTCTCCTGCACGCCCCCCACTGGGATTGGAGCCTGCAACCCGGCATATGCCTTGACCAGGAATCGAACTGTGACCTCCTGGTTCATAGGTCGATGCTCAACCACTGAGCCAGCCAGGCTGGGTGCACCTTCCTTTTTCTTAACCATTCAAAAACGTACAACAAAAACAAAACATAAACACAAAAAATGTACAACAATTGAAACTGTATTTGAACACTCTTTGTAAGGCTCCTCAATAACGTTCCCAGATTTAATCACTATGATTACCATTTGGATCCATGGTATCTCTAGCTACACCACCCAGCATTGCCCCATCTACCACTGTAATCGTCCCAGTTACTCATTACATACTTTAGTTGCAATTCACCACTGAAAGCCTTTGTGTTGTGTGCACATGTGAAGTTTTTCTATTCAATATAATGTTCAGTTTCCCCCACTAATATAAATGTGTATGATTGCTCTTAAACAGGTCATAACGTTCCAAAATAAGAAGGTGCACTTTGAGAGGTCTTCCTCCCATACTTAGCCCTAGCCACTGTAGTCCCCTCAATGTAAAAAGAAACCACTGTATGCCCTAGCCCAGTGGTCGGCAAACTGCGGCTCGCGAGCCACATGCGGCTCCTGAGCCGCGGTTTGCCGCTCTGTTGACTAATGAGTTTGCCGACCACTGCCCTAACCGGTTTTGCTCAGTGGTTAGAATGTTGGCCTATGAACTGAAGGGTTGAGGATTCGATTCCAGTCAAGGGCACATACCTCAGATGCAGGCTCGGATCCCTGGCCCATCATGGAGTGTGCAGAAGGCAACCAATTGATGTGTCTCTCTCACACTGATGTTTCTCTCTCTGTCTCTCCCCCACTTCCACTCTCTCTAAAAATCAATGGAAAAAAATATCCTTCAGTGAGGATTAACAACAAAAAGAAACCACTGCCTGGCCGGTGTGGCTCAGTGGTTGAGGGTCGACCCATGAACCAAGAGGTTACCAGTTCAATTCCCGGTCAAGGCACATGCCTGGGTTGCAACCTCGATCCCCAGTAGAGGACATGCAGGAGGCAGCCAACCTTTTCTGTTTCTCTCATCTTTGTTTCTATCTCTCTATCCCTCTCCCTTCCTCTCTCTCTCTCTAAAAAAAAAAAAGAAATCAATAACAAATATTTTTTAAAAAGAAACCACTGCATGAGTTTATCATGCATCATTCAGTTTCTTTATGCAAATGCAAATATACACTGAGTGGCCAGATTATTATGATCTCTGAACACATAATAATCTGGCCACTCAGTGTATATCCTATATAATAAAAGGCTAATATGCAAATTGTCCCATCAACCAGGAGTTCAACCAGCAGGCAGGCCAGCCAACTGCCCATGTCCCCTCTCCCTGGCTAGGCTGTCCAGACCCCACCCATGCATGAATTCATGCACTGGGCCTCTAATATACACACACACACACACACACACACACACACGTGTGTGTGTGTGTGTGTGTGTGTGTGTATCCTATCTAATAAAGAGGGAATATGATAATTGACCATCACTCTGTCACAAAGATGGCTGCACCCACAGCTGAGGCCAAGTTCCCATAAGGAGCCTTAAGAAGCAATCAGCAGGGACCTGAGGCTACGCCCTCCCTGCCCCTGTGGGGCTTGACAGGGGATCTCAGGCCGCGCCCCCTACCGGGCAGGGCTTGACAGGGGACCTCAAGGTGCACTTCCCATCCTGGTGCGGAGTTAGGGGACCTGACGCTGCTCCCCCCGCCCCAGCACCAGGCTGGGGGACCTCAGGCCGCACCCCCCACCTGGCAGGGCTTGACAGGGGACCTCAGGCCATGTCCCCCACCTGGCAGGGCTTGATGGGAAACCTCAAGGTGCTCTTCCCGTCCTGGTGCTGGGTTAGGGGAACTCAGGCTGCTCCCCCCGCCCCAGCGCCAGGCCGGGGACCTCAGGCCACGCCCCACACCAGGTGGGGCTTGACAGGGGACTTCAGGCCACACCCCCCACCCCGGCACCAGGCCGGGGGACCTCAGGCTGCACCCCCTGCCCCAGCACCAGGCCAGGGGGCCTGAGGCTGCGCCCCCCTTCCTGGCGGGACTTGACAGGGGACCTCAGGCCATGCTCCCCACCCAGCAGGGCTTGATGGGGGCCTCAAGGTGCACCCCCCAGTGCTGGGTTGGGGGAACTCAGGCCACACCCCCCGCCCAGCGGGGCTTGACGGGGTACCTGAGGCTGCACACCCCCCCTCCTGGCGGGGCTTGACGGGAGACCTCAGGCCATGCCCCCCACCCAGCAGGGCTTGACAGGGGATCTCAGGCTGTGTCCCCTACCTGGCGGGGCTTGACGGGGGACCTCAAGGCACGCCCCCCGCCCTGGTCTGGGCTGGGGGACCTCAGGCCACGCCCCCCGTCCTAGCGCCGGGCCAGGGGACCTGAGGCTACGTCCCCTGCCCGGCGGGGCTTGACAAGGGTGGGACTGGCTGGGTCTGGATCTTGCCCAATGGCGGGGGGGCCCGGCCGGGTCTGGGTCTCACGCAATTTTGAGGCGCATGTGGGTGGGCGGGGACTTAATTCTGAGTCCCGTGGTGCACTCCAGACTCTGACAGGAGGAAGGTATTCACATACATTTTACTAATTTTCTTTCATCTCTGACACTTCTATTATAGAGAAAGGGCAAATAGCAATATTAAATTATTTCCTCTAATTAATCCCCTTATAATGTGCACGAATTTCGTGCACCGGGCCACTAGTGTGTGTGTGTACACACACACACACACACACACACACACACACACACACACACACTGAGTGGCCAGATTATTATGCATTCAGATATCATAATAACCTGGCCACTCAGTATATATTCTTATTTCCCCCTATTTTCTCCCAAAAAGGTAACATACTCTTTTTCACTTAAATCCTGGAAATCTTTCCATCTAATAGTTTTTCCATACAGTACAGTCTTTCCACATAGTATTCCCATATACTACTTCATTATTTTAAACTGCCAGGGTTCTTTTGTATGCATATACTCTTTAACTATCTAATTATGATCTTCTTTATCACTACCAATAATTTTATTATAACCTGGTATTTGATATTCTTAAATATAGTTGATTTTGTTCATTTTTCTCGTGTTACTTGAAAAAAATTATTATTTGCTTTTGGTATTAACATACACTTTTTATGATTATATAAAGTAAATGTATTGACTCTTTTTTTCATCAAGCCCCACATAGGCAGGGCCACCATTCACAGAATATGGGGCTCCTGGGGTGGTACAGTTCTCATCCAGTCTATCCAGTGTGCTATCCACAGTGCCAGACACTGTTCTAAGTCTCTTACCTATTTTAAATCATTAAATCCTCATAAAAACACTATTAGGGAGATACTATTTTTTTAATCCTCACCTGAGGGTATGTTTTTATTGATTTGAAAGAGAAAGGGGCCAGAGAAAGAGAGAGAAAAACATCGATCACTTGCCTCCCGTATGCACCCTGATGGGGGATTGAACATGCAATCTGGGTATGTGCCCTAAGCAGAAATCAAATCCGCCACCTTTTAGTGTAGGGGATAACAGTCCAACCAATTGAGCCATACCGGCCAGGGCTAGGTAGATACTATTATGCTATTAGGTAAATACTATTATTATCCCATTGTGTAAATAAAGAGACTGAAGTTAAGTATCTTGCCTAAGACCACACAACTAGTAAGTGGAAGAGCTAAGATTCAAACTCAGTCTGGCTCCAGAGTCCATTCTCTTAGCCACAGGTACAATATATGGTACCAACTTAAAAGTACAACTTAAAAAGGAAAATGTTAGGGTTCCAGACAGTGTGATATAGTATTTACTGCTATTCAACTCAGATCAAGTCACTTAACTTTGCTGAGACTGTTTCTCATCTGTAAAATGGGAATGGGAGATAAGGGGAGCCTTACCTCACAAGGAAGTTGAGAGACAACAATGATCCTAATATATAAAAACCCTGGGTCTGTCACATCCACAACAACTGGAGGCTCGACCAACCGGAAGTCAGTCCTGCAGTCAGTGCTGGGTTGCCGTGGCGACTCAGCACTGACTGCAGGAGGGGACTGCTGAGGGGACTGCATATCAGGCCCAGAGAGAGGCCTGAAGAGAGAAGCAAGGTCTGATCCGTAGCCTCTGCGGCAGCTGTTGATCAGCACTTGCCTCTCTCTTTCTCTCCAGGCCTGGCCAGCACCCGCGCCTCCACTTCTCTCCAGGCCTCCACCAGGGCTGCTGATCAACCCTGCCTTTCTGATCAGGCCCCGTTGGTAGGCCCATAGATACTGACTGGCATAGAAACTGACCAATCAAAACCAAATCTGGGTGAAGTGTGACAAACCAATGGCTGCCTAGGAAGCGGAGCTTTTGATGCTGACTGGCATAGAAACCAACCAATCAGAACCAAATTGGTCAGCAGAGGCGGGCAGATGGGGGTGAGATCAGGCCTGCAAAGGAGGGCAGTTGGGGGTGAGATCAGGCCAGCAGGGGAGGGCAGTTGGGGGCGATCAGGCCGGCAGGGGAGAGCAGTTGGGGGCGAGATCAGGCCGGCAGGGGAGGGCAGTTGGGGGGACCAGGCCTGCAGGGGAGGGCAGTTGGGGGCCATCAGGCCGGCAGGGGAGGGCAGTTGGGGGCGACTGGGCCAGCAGGGGAGCAGTTAGGCATCAATCAGGCTGGCAGGGGAGCAGTTAGGGGGTGATCAGGCTGGCAGGCAGAAGCAGTTAGGAGCAATCAGGCAGGCAGGCAGGCAGGCAGGCAGGCAGGCAGGCAGACAAGCGGTTAGGAGCCAGTAGTCCGGAATGTGAGAGGGATGTCCAACTGCTGATTTAGGCCCAATCCCACAGAGCAGCTTAGGAGATAGGTTCAAATCTGCAGGCTTTCTTCCTGTCAGACATCCCCCGAGGGGGTCCCAGATTGGAGAGGGTGCAGGCTGGGCTGAGAGACACCCCCCCACCACCTGTGTATGAAATTTTTGCAAATCGACCAAACAACAGAACAACCGGTTGCTGTGAAATGCACTGACCATCAGGGGGCAGATGCTCAATGCAGGAGCTGTCCCCAAGTAGGAAGCCAGGCTCACAGCTGGTGAGCGCAGCTGCGGCAGCACTAAGGATGTCCAACCACCAGCTTAGGCCCGCTCCCCCCAGGGAGCGGGCCTAAGTGTCAGTGGGACATCCCCGGAGGGCTTCCAGACTGCAAGAGGGCACAGGCTGGGCTGAGGGAACCCCCCCCCCCCAGTGCACGAATCTTGTGCACTGGGCCTCTAGTACCATATATAAAAGACATTCAGAGTGATCTGGTACATTATGGACAATTTTTAAAGTTGCCATGAAACATTATGAATATTCACTATAATTTAGAATTGAGAGGGGTGATCAAAGAAACTCACTGTGTCTAAGTTTCATCATGATGAGCAGCTTAGGATATAGGTTCAAATCTGCAGGCTTTCTTCCTGTTAAAATGGAAGCAGAACCAATCTGAAGACAGGAGTGGGGAACCACAATGCCATAAGCCTCCTCTGAGCCCCCCAAAGGCAAAATAAAAGAACATAAGGAAGCCTTCACAATTTGAGGAACTAGAAGGGACTATACCAGGGGAGGGCAAACTTTTTGACTCAAGGGCCACAATGGGTTCTTAAACTGGACCGGAGGGCCGGAACAAAAGCATGGATGGAGTGTTTGTGTGAACTAATATAAATTCAAAGTAAAGGAGCAGAGGGGAGAGCAAGAGAACCGGATAGAACAGCCAGATCCAGCCCACGGGCCGTAGTTTGCCCACAGCTGGACTATACTGAAGCTGGGGCCTGGTATGGCTGAGTCCACACAGGGAAGGCAGGGTCACACTACCCAAAGGAGGCTCAGTCTAAACCTCTCTTTCTGGGTGGAGTCAATGCCACAATGCATCGGATGGGGTCCTTGGTCCTTACTTCTCCACCCTGTAGGTAAGGGAGCAGCACCAAGAATCTCTACACTGAGGGAAGGAGTTGCAAGAACAATCTAGTTCTACATTAGGTTTTTTTAGTATTTCTTTTCCCAAGTACGGGGTTCTGTGTCTCATCTACTCTAAACAGGTTGGTAAAGACAAATCCCAGGAAAAGGGGCCCCAGAATAGGGTTTTTTATGTATGTATGTGGACTGAGGTCAGTGCAAAACCTTGGGGGAGGGGAGAAAACATGTGCCTGCATGTGTGGTTGGGGTCTGTTTCTTGGTGACTGGGGTGGGGGGGACAGAATGCCTTCTGTCCCTCGACTCCTGGGTGCAGAGGAACAGGGGAAACTGGTACCGTGGCTGTGCGTATCTCTGCTGCCTGGGGGAGAAGGGTGGGTCTGATCATCTCTAAGTTGTACAAAGGGTGGTCCTGGGCCTCTTTGCCCTGGAGTGGTCTGTGGGATGGGACTGATATGCCTGTCTTTACTACAAGGTAACATTAGTGCCACACTAACAAAGGGGGGACTTATGCTGCTTTGCATGAGTGGGGTCTGCACTTTGCCTGCTGTGGGCTATTCCAGACCCTTCTATGGGAGGTGGAATGGGGAAGATCTATTTATCAGTGTACTAACATTGAAGGGGATAGGACATCTGTTTCCCAGCAGGGGGGTGGCAACCCAACTATAAATTCAATGGACTGGCCCTTACTCTTGGGGAGCAGGGGGTGTTCCTGTGTTTTAAACTTGGGTAGTCCTGTGTTTTCACCCTGGATGGAGATTATGCTCCTCTACCTTGGGTAAGTGGGGAGCCCATATGCACGAACTGTGGGTGATCAATCAGTGGTGTCATTGCCTCTCAACACTGCAGAGAAGGGGAGCTCTGTTCCCTTGGAGGCTCTTCTTGCTACATTTGATGATTCTAAATCCTTGGGGCGGGGGGGTGATCTCTGTCTACCTCAAAAGGAGAACAAATCTAAACCCCTCTACCCTGGGAGCCACACAAGAGACAGATCTGACAGTCACTTTGTGGGTTAAGGTCTATTGCAGTTTGCTGTGGGGCATTTTTGGGGTCCTCACAAATTCAGTAAATCGGCACCTCCTTCAAGAGTGGTCTGAATTTTCCACAATGGGTACTCACGCTAGCCTAGGAGGAGGAAATCTGCACAGTTCGGTTCCCCCTTAGGCTGAGACTTGTGCCTCCCATCAGTTGGGGAGGGGTGATCTACAATCTCTGCAGGAGTGGGGGCGGGGCTTCCATCAATTAGCTACACCGGAGCGAGGCTAGGGGGTCTCTAGGTCTTGACATGAAGGATTGTTCTCCCCCTCGGTATATTAAGTTCCACTTTACTAGTGACCGGGCGGGGGTAGGGGGGAATATATCAAAATCCCTGTCCTAAGAGAAGAGGTGTGTTGAGGCGAATCTGTGTGCCTTAGTGCCCACAGAGGTCAGCGCTGGTCAGCCCCGTGAGGTCTCTACAGGGGTGAGGTCGATGTCGCCACACCTTCAGGCAGGGAGGTAGACACCTGTCAACACCCGGAGAGTGCGGATGGAGCCTCACTATCATGAAGGGAGGAGGGCCCTCGACGCTTTTCCCCACAAATGGGGTCTAAGACTCTACACAGTGTGTACCGGGTCTCCAGCTGTCTAAACGGGGTGGGGCCGTGCTCCTCCACTAGGCATGAGTGCATTGGGCGCATGTCCACGTGCACAGCGATCCCTGACTTCATCCGGGCCCTTTACCCTGGAAGGGAGCCGGCTCTTTACCTCTCTATTCCCCGGTGGAGGGCACCTCTTGCTTCACCTCACATGGCAAACCCTTACCGCGCGGCCGGCTGGGCGCGTGCTCAGCACGAAAAAAGAGAGTCGTCCCTTACCTCCACTTCCGGCGGGGAGCTGAGAGGAGAGGGTGGAAAGACAACGCAGTTGGCCCAGAGGCTGCGCTCGCGCCGCTGGGTTCCGACTTCCGGTTCCCAGGCTCCCGCCTCCAACTCCGCCCGCCGTGCGCTGCGAGGGGCGGAGCTTCGGATTGACAGCTCGCGCCCGCCGGTCCCTTCCCCGCGGCCGCGATGGCCCCGCCCTCCGGCTGCCCTAAAGGAAAAGAAGCAGGCCAAGGGGAGGAGGGGACGAGGGGACGAGGGGATGCGGAAGGGGGTGGCGGGTGGCGGCTCGACTGGTGTGGTCACCTAACCAACTTGGAAGCTCAGATTTTCCCCGCGGTCCTCAGCCGAGGCGTAAAGATGCGTGTTCCCGAAACGTGAAGGCCAGGCGAGAACCAGGGCTGCATCAGACGAGGGTGGGGAGCCGTACCTTTGTCTACAGTGGAAGATGGCGACGGGCAGGGTGTGAGAAAATGGCCGCCTGAGTCACATGTCTTGCCGAGTATTCCCCACCTGGAGCGACTTGGTTAGCTGTTTGCAGCAACCTTCCAGGCTTGTAGGGCCCGGACAGACCCGTTGGCAGCCAATGCCAGCTCTCTCTGCAAAAGCTAGGATCCATGGCCAGGCCCAAGAGCCAAACAACTGGAAGCCTCTCCCACCCGTTTGCCCTCTTCCTCTCCTTCCCCCGCTTCCATCAGACCCAGGAGCCGTGTCTGCAGAATTCATTAATTTATATCTCGAGCGGGGGCAGGTTAGGGTTTCTCCAGAAACTAGAGGAGCTCCTGACCTGGCTGGAGAATGAGGTCTCCTCCTAAAAAACGTAAATATCAGTCTGAAAATGTCTTCTGACCATTTAATTGCAGCCCCTCCTCTTCCCCCTAGCCTAAACTTTGGGGTGGGGCCAAGCCCCTCTACCCTGAGGGTATGTCCCTTCACCTCCACCTACACCAAATCCAGTCAGAAAATGACACCCTCTGCCTAGTCCTAGTCCTTAAACACACAGGACTCACTGCCCCTAGCAGGGGTGGGGACCCTTTTTCCTACCAAGGGCCATTTGGGTATTTATAACATCATTCTTGGGCCATACGAAATTATCAACTTAAAAATTAGCCTGCTATATTTGGTCAAACAATTAACTCACCCCTAATGCCTTGGCAGGGCCAGACCAAAGGATTTCGAGGGCCTTATAGGGCCTAGATCCTTCAGGCTGGACGTTCCCCACCCCTGCCCTACATCGGGATTCTAATCTCTCACCCTAGACACATACAAAACTCCTCTGGACCCCCAAACCAGCCCTGGTCACCTTCACCTTTACCCCAGAATTAGCAAATCCTTGCTGTTTCTTTAATACCTAACCCTTGTCACTTCTAAGAACTTCCCCAGCTGAGTTAGAAACCCAGGACACTCTCTCACATATCACTTAATACTGTTATTGTTTACTTGGATATACCTCCACAGACTATGGGCCATATATCTTCGAACCTTGAACAAGACCCAGCACAAGACTGGTACAAGCAGGCTTGGGCAAATGTTTGTTAAATGGGTGAAATTTTAGGCCTGTACCGCAAATCAATGGAGAATGGACATTTTGGTAGATAGCATTGGGAAATTTGGCTCACCATAAGGAGAAAAATAAAACTGGATACCTACTTACTTCCCCACAAGAGGGTGGGAAATATTTTTGTAACCTAAGACAGGTATAGGCTTTTTTTAAAATTGATTTTAGAGGGAGGGAGGGAGGGAGGGAGGGAGAGAGAAACATCGATTTGTTGTTCCACTTATTTATGCATTCATTGGTTGATTCTTGTATGTGCCCTGACCTGGGATGGAACCTACAACCTTGGTGTATCTGGACAACACTCTAACCAAATGAGCTACCCAGCCAGAGCCCAGGTATGGACTTTTTAAACAAAGTTTCAAATGAACAAACTATAAGAAAAAAAATTCCACTATCATCGATGTACATGTGTGTGTGTATATAAATGTATATCCATCCCCTAGACTTTTACATCCTAGAGAATTTCTTATGCATAAGGAGGCATGTGCAAGGATATTCATTGCAGAGCTGTTTGCAATAGAGAAAAAATATGTATCTAAAAGTTCAACAGGAGAATGAAAAAATAAATAGTGGTACAGCCTATAATGGAATACTATACAGCAGTGAAAAAATGAACCAGAGTTGCATGTTTCAACCCAGATAAGTTTCAAAAACACAATGCTGAAATAAAACACAAGTTGTAAAAGGATACATGAAGTATGAGACCATTTATTCATGTAGATTTTTAAAATCTAGAAAACAATGCACTGTTGTTTATAGATTACATAAAACTATAAATGTTTTTAAGACAAGGGAAGTAAATACCAAATACAGAATGGTAATTACCTCTGGGGTAGAAAACAAAGGAACAGTTTGTCTAATAGTTTATCTGGGTAAACTATGGTAGGTACATGGGTGTGTCTTATTCTCTATACTTATTTGCATGCCTAAACGATTTCATAAATTTCATAATATTTTTAGGAAGACTACAAGGATCTACAACAAAATTAACAGTGGTTAAATCTAGATCACTGGTCCTCAAACTTTGGCCAGTAGCAGAATCGCTGGGCTTGTGAAAATACCAGTTGCTGGGCCCCAGGGCCAGAGTTGTGTTTGCATTTCAAAAAAAAAAAAAAAGAAATTTGCATTTCTAACAAGTTCCCAAGCAATGATGATAATGGTGATGAAGCTTCTGCTGCTAGTCCATGTGCTACATTTTAAGAACTACTGACAGAGAAAATGAGAATATCAGTGAATTTAGTTTTTTTCATTGTACCTTTCTGTGTTTTCACATATTCAATGAATATCTATTACTTTAAGGAGGTTTTTGCTATTTGTTGAATTCATTTTCATCTCTACTTTCCACTCTTATTTCCCTAATGTACACAAAAATTCTAAAATATATTATGCTTCTCTTTTGTATATGTGTTCTTCCAAAATATGCACTGTTTTATGTGCAAGTATTTCCCCCAAATCTTTATTTTTCAATTTTTCAAAATTCAGAACAGCTGAAAGAATAGTACAATGAAAGCCCATTTACCCTTAATATTTTGCAAAATTTGCTCTACTTCTATTGATATGTGTATGTATACATTTTCTTTTTAATGAACCAATTGAAAGTTACAGGCAGTATAACACTTCACCCCTAAATTCTTCAGCACACATCTATTAGAATAAGGACATTCTCCTACACAACCACAATAACATTACTACACCTAAGAAAATGCAATAATTCAGTAATTCAATAAAAAATGCCCTATATTCAAATTTTCCAGTTGTACCCAAAATGGTTTTAGACCTGCTCTTATTTTTAATCCAATGATCTAAATCAAGGTTTATGAATTATGTGTGGTGGTTGTATTGCTTTAACCTTTTCAGTCTAGAACAATACCCCTGTATTTTCTGTGTGTTTTATATTACACTGATTTTTTTTTCAAATAAAATTGATTTTTCCAGAGAGGAAGGGAGAGGGATAGAGAGTTGGAAACATCGATGAGAGAGAAACATCGGTCAGCTGCCTCCTGCACACACCCCCTACTGGAGATCAAGCCTGCAACCAAGATACATGCCCTTGATCAGAATCAAACCCAGGACCCTTCACTGCGAGGGCCAATGCTCTATCCACTGAGCAACACTGGCTAAGGCTACACTGATATTTTTGACAAGTTTCTTGTAAACTGTCCCCCATTCTGGATTTATCTGCTCTTTCCACATGATTAAATTCAGATTAAATGTTTTCAGCAATAACAGTACATAGGGGATATTATTTACTTCATACTGTATCACCTCAGGAGGCACATAACATCAGGTTGTCCCACGCTGAAGGATGCTTTGTGTGTGTGCAATTGTATTTTATATAAATGGTATCTCATTATGTTTCTCACTTTTTCATTCAGCCATGTGTTTTCAAAGTCTGTCCACATTGCTATGTATACATCTAATCTATTGCTCCTGACTGCCCATGCTAACCACAGTGTGCCTTCACCACATTTTCCCTGAATATTCCCATAATGACCAACAGCAGGATTACTTCTAGCTCCCAGATACTACAAATAATACTGTGATGCAAAGTCTTGTTCGTGTCCCCTTAGTGGCCTATATGAGAATTTCCTTTGGCACATATACCCAGGAAGAAAATGATTGCATCATAAAGTATGCACAGCCCTAGTCAGTTTGGCCTGTGGACTGAAGGGTCCCGGGTTCGATTCTGGTTAAGGGCCCCTTCCCTGGGTTGTGGGCTCGATCCCCAGTAGGGGTGTGCAGGAGGCAGCCGATCAATGATTCTCTCTCATCATTGATGTTTCTATCTCTCTCTCCCTCTACCTTCCTCTCTGAAATCAATAAAAATATATTTTTTAAAAGTGTGCACATACTTAGTCTAAGAACACTAATACTGCTAGATGGTTCTCTGAGATGACTACACCAGTCCAGTTTTACCATCAGTGTACGAGGATTCCTATATTTCTACATCCTCACTAACACTTGACATCTTCCAGATTTCTGGTTTTTGCCAGTCTAACAGGTATAAAGTGATATTTTGTCTCAGTTTGCATTTCTCTAATTACTAATGAATTTTTGAGCATCTCTTCATATGCATATGCATATAAACACCTCTGTATAAATTGCCTGATTGTATAGTTGGCCCATTTTTTTCTACTGGGGTCCCTCTTTCCTGTTGATTTGCTAGAGTTCCTTATGTAGTCCAGCTATTAGTCCCATCAGTTTCAGACATTGTGAATATTCTCTCCCTCTTTTAACTTTACCCATGATACACTTCTTTGAAAAGAAATTAAGAAAAAGAAAAAAAATGTTCATTTTATTATATTCAAATTCATAAAATGTTTGATCTATGGTTTCTGGTTTGGGCAATTTTATTTAAAAAGTAGTTCCCTATGCCCTAGCTCAGTGGTCATTAAACTGTGGCTCGCGAGCCATATGCGGCTCTTTGGCCCCTTGAGTGTGGCTCTTCCACAAAATACCACGGCCTGGGCGAGTCTATTTTGAAGAAGTGGCGTTAGAAGAAGTTTAAGTTTAAAAAATTTGGCTCTCAAAAGAAATTTCAGTCCTTGTTCTTTTGATATTTGGCTCTGTTGACTAATGAGTTTGCTGACCACTGATCTAGGGCATAGGGAACTACTCATTAGTCAACAGAGCCAAATATCAACAGTACAACGATTGAAATTTCTTTCGATTTCCAGTGAAGGGTGTACAGAAGGAAGCCGATCAATGATTCTCTCTCATCATTGATGTTTCTATCTCTCTCTCCCTCTCCCTTCCTCTCGGAAATCAATAAAAATATATATTTTTTTTAATAAATAAATAATAAGCCCTAGCTGGTTTGGCTCAGTGGATACAGCGTTGGCCTGCGGACTGAAGGGTCCCAGGTTCAATTCCAGCCAAGGGCATATGCCCGGGTTGCGGGCACTATCCCCAATAGGCAACTTGCAAGAGGCATCAAATCAATGATTCATCATTGATGTTTCTCTCTCTCTTCTTCTCCCTTCCTCTCTGAAATCAATAAAAATATATTTAAAAATAAATAATAAATAGTAGTTCCCTCTTTCTTGGTCACAAAGATATTCGCCTACTTTTATCTATTATCTTCAGAGTTTACCTTTCATCTTTTGATTTTAATCCATCTAGAATCCACTCTCATATGTGGTGATAGGTAAGGATACAATTTTATTGTTTCCACACACTGAGCCACATTTCCTACCAACAAATACTAAACAGTACTTCCTTTTTTTGTTGATTTGCCATACCACCTTATCATATACTAGAGGCCTGATGCACGGATTCATGCACTGGTGGGGTCCCTCGGCCTGGCCATGCGGGGATGGGGCTGAAACCGACTCTCTGACAACCCCCGAGGGGTCCTGGATTGCAAGAGGGCACAGGCCAGGCTGAGGAACCCCACCAGTGCACGATTGGGGTGAGGAGGGACTGCGGGAGGGCTCCAGGGCGTGTCCGGACCCTCCAGCCCAGTCCCAGTCGGCCTGACCCCAGCAGCAAGCTAACCTACTGGTTGGAGCATCTGCCCCCGGGTGGTCAGAGCGCATCATAGCGATTGGTCGAACGGTCAGACACTTAGCATATTAGGCTTTTATTATATAGGATTATGAAACACACACACATAGGTCTGCTTGTGTTCTTGCACTTACATCACCTTGTTTTTACTTTGTAATGTATCTTTGTGTGTGTGTGTGTGTGTGGTTCAAATGTCATACTTTTTTTTTAACACTTTGAAACAGAATCCAAAGATAAGGGCTATACAGAGAGATTAGTTGCTATGTCTTTTATGTCTCTTTTAATCTCTAAATCTCCCTCCCCCCGAACCTGATCAGTTTATTTGTGGAAAAAAACACATTGTCCTGCAGAGTTTTCCACTGTCTGGATTTTTCATCTTTCTGTTATAGTTTAAAAAGTTCCTTGATCCGCCGAAACCGGTTTGGCTCAGTGGATAGAGCGTCGGCCTGCAGACTGAAGGGTCCCGGGTTCGATTCCAGGCAAGGGCATGTACCTTGGTTGCGGGCACATCCCCAGTAGGGGGTGTGCAGGAGGCAGCTGATCGATGTTTCTCTCTCATTGATGTTTCTAACTCTCTATCCCTCTCCCTTCCTCTCTGTAAAAAATCAATAAAAAAAAATATTAAAAAAAAAAAAAAGTTCCTTGATCCTACATATATATATTAGTTGTAAGTTAGAATCTAGAGCAGGGGTGGGGAACCTTTTTTCTGCCAAGGGCCATTTGGATATTTATAACACCATTGTTGGGCCATACAAAATTATCCACTTAAAAATTAGCCTGCTAGGAGGCAGCCGATCAATGATTCTCTCTCATCATTGATGTTTCTATCTCTCTCTCCCTCTTCCTTCCTCTCTGAAATTAATAAAAATATATTTTAAGCCCTAACAGGTTTGGCTCAGTGGATAGAGCGTTGGCCTGCGGACTGAAAGGTCCCAGGTTCGATTCCGGTCAAGGGCATGTACCTTGGTTGCAGGCACATCCCCAGTAGGGAGTGTGCAGGAAGTAGCTGATCGATGTTTCTCTCATCGATGTTTCTAACTCTCTATCCCTCTCCCTTCCTCTCTGTAAAAAATCAATAAAATATATTAAAAATATATATATAAACACACACACACACACACACACACACACACACACACACACACACATATATATATATGTTAAAGTTAGCCTGCTATATTTGGTCAAACATTTAATTAACTCACCCCTAATGCCTTGTCAGGGCCAGACCAAATGATTTGGACAGCCCTCGGGCTGGGCGTTCCCCACCCCTAATCTAGAGGCTTGATCAGATTCAGGTTTTTGTTTTGTTTTCATGACCACTTCATAGGTTTTGGTGTGTTCTCTCGTCAAGAGGCTCATAGTGTATAGATGTCCCTCCTTTTGTAATGTTAGCAGCCATGGAATTCCCTTTTCATTCTCATCTTATTGGACCTCAGTATATCTGCCATTCTTGATTATGTTCTCTGTAACATCCTCTTTTGTCTTCTGTGATATCACTTTCCTTGTTTGCCTCATTCCTCAGTTTACTTTGTCGACTATTTCTACCTCGATTTTATTTTATTTAAATCTTTATTGCTGAGAGTATTACAAATGTGTCCCCCTTTCCCCCATTGGCCCCCTCCACCCATATCCCGCCCTGCCTGCACCCCCGCCAGGCCTTCACCACCAGATTGTCTGTATCTTAACATCTGATAGGGCAACTCCCTCCTCTTTAGTCTTCTTTTAGGCTTGTCTTAGTGACATCTCCACATAAATTTGAGAAAATTTTTCAATCTCTTCAAAAATCCAACTGGAACATTGGTTAGGATTGCACTGAATTTATAGATTAATTTGCGGGATTTAACATCATCAAAATATTAACTTATCCCATCCAAGGGCATGGAATAGCTCTTCATTTGTTCAGTTCACCTTCTATCTGTGTTTTCTTTTTAAATATATTTTTGTTGATTTCAGAGAGGAAGGAAAAGGGAGAGAGAGATAGAAACATCAATGATGAGAGAGAATCATTGATCAGCTGCCTCCTGCATGCCCCCTACTGGAGATCGAGCCCACAACCTGGGCATGTACCTTTGACCAGAATCAAACCCAGGACCCTTCAGTCCGCAGGCCGAGACTCTATCCACTGAATCAAACCAGCTAGAGCTGTTTTCTTTATTAAGAGTTTAAAATTTTGCCCTAACCGGTTTGGCTCAGTGGATAGAGCGTCGGCCTGCGGACTGAAGGGTCCCAGGTTCGATTCTTGTCAAGGGCATGTACCTTGGTTGCAGGCACATCCCCAGTGGGGGGGGGGGTGCAGGAGGCAGCTGATTGATGTTTCTAGCTCTCTATCCCTCTCCCTTCCTCTCTGTAAAAAATCAATAAGATATATATTTTTTAAAGCGTTTAAAGTTTTGCCCAGCCGAAATGACCCTAATTTTTCACGTGTCTCGGTATCCGTACCCTTTGGTAATTCCTTCCCATACTGACTCTGAGTTTGACCATATAACTTGCTTTAACCAACAAAATAGTATCAAACTATAAGCAGAGACTTGAAAAAGCTCTTGCATATTCTGCTTCCTCTCTTGGACCCCTGCCACTGCTATGGGAACATACCCAGGCTAGCCTGCTGGAAGGATGGGAGACACATGTAGAAGTGAGCCCCATCCTCCCAGCCAAGGCGTCCTATAGCAGCCAACCTCCAGCCAGGCCACCAACTCATGAGCTAGCCACTTGGATCAACAGAGCTTGATCCAGATTGTAGACCCTCCCAGGTGACCCATTGACTCGATAAGTTACATAAAAATTCGTTTTCCGTGTTTTGTTTTGTTTTGTTTTGTTTTGTTTTTATACATAGCATATTGTGGCAATAGTCCCCCATCATTGTTCTTCCTTTTCAGAAATATTCTGGCTGTGCTTACTTGTTATGTTTCCATTTGAACTTGAATTCAGCTTGTCTAGTTTCAGAAAAGAAGAAAGTGATATTTTTAATGAGCTTATATTAAATTTATAAATTATTTTGACATCTTCATAATCTTGAGTCTTCCTATTTAAGAATGTGAAGTGGCAGGCACTATTTTGAGCCTCAGCCCATTTGGTTTTCCAGATGACCTAATAAATGTATAATCCCTTAAAAAAAGAATGTGGAATGCCTTTCCATTTGTCCCTTCAGAGTTTTATAAATGTTTTCTCACAAAGATTTTGGACATTTCTTATTAAGTTTGTTTCTAGGTATTTGTTATAAACTGAATGTGTGTCCCCAAAATTCATATGTTGAAATCTAATCTCCAATGTGATAGTAATTGGTGTGCCTTTTGTGAGGGGATTAGGTATTGAGAGTGAAGCCTTCGTGAATGGGATTAGTGCCCTTATAGAAGAGTTCCAGAGAGCTCTCTAGCCCTTTCCACCATGTGAGAACACAGCTAGAAGAAGGCAGTCTATGAACCAGGAAGCAGGCTCTCAACAGACAGTGGATCTGCCGACATCTTGATCTTGGACTTCCTAGCCCCTAGAACTGTGAGAAACAAATTTCTGTTGTTTATGAGCCACCCATTCTATGGTATTCTGTTACAGCAGCCCCAGGAGACGAAGATAGCATTTTATCTTTTTTGTGGCTCTAATAAATGTAGCCTTCTCTTCCATGACTCTTATATATTAAATAGAGGCCCATTGCACAATATTTGTGCAATAGGCCTTCCTTCCCCTGACTTCACTCCCAGCCCGCCCGGGAGCTGGCAAATCCCTGCTCCCGGCCCACCAGGGAGCTGGCAAGTCCTCGCTTCTGTCTGGAGCACCACTCCTGTAGCTCCCTCTGCCACTCCCCCTCCCCCTCATAGCAGGTGTCCTGGCCACTCCGCACCTGCATATGCAAATTAACCCGCCATTTTTGTTGGGTTAATTTGCATACTCTGACTGTGGGCGTAGCGGAGGTACGGTCAATTTACATGTTTATCTATTATTAGGTAAGACTAGAAGCCTGGTGCACGAAATCGTTCACTTGGAGTGGGGGGAGGATCCCTCAGCCCGGCCTGCACCCTCTCACAGTCCAGGAGCCCTTAGGGATGTCAGATTGCTGGCTTAGCACTGCTGCAGAGGCGGGAGAGTCTCTCACCACCGCCGCTGTGCTTGCCAGCAGTGAGCCCGGCTTCTGGCTGAGCAGTGCTCCCCCTGTGGGAGCACACTGACCACCAGGGGGCAGCTCCTGCATTGAGCATCTGCCCCCTGGTGGTCAGTGTGCATCATAGTGACCAGTCATTCCACCATTCGGTCAATTTGCATATTAACCTTTTATTATATAGGATTTTATATCCTGCTACCTTACTGAATTGTTTATAGTAATTTTTCAATTGGTTTGCTTGGGTTTTCTGGCTATACAATCTTATCTACAAATAATGATAGCCCTAGCTGGTTTGGTTCAGTGGATAGAGCATCGGCCCAAGGACTGAAGGGTCCCAGGTTCAATTCTGGTCAAGGGCACATACCTTGGCAGGCTCGATCCTTGGGCCTGGTCAAGGGACGTGCAGGAGGCAATCAAATTGATGTGTTTCTCTCTCTCTGTGACTCTCTCCCTCCCTTCCATTCTCTCTAAAAAAATAAAATAAATAATGATAGCTTTACCTCCTCCATTACAGTTGTATACTTCTAATTTCTTTGTCCTTTCTAGTGACAATGCTTGCTACCTCCAATATGAATGTTAAATTGTAGTGGAGAGGGGATATATCCTTACCTGGTATCTATTTTAGCATGTAGTGTTTCCTGGTTAAGTTAAATGCTGCTAGTGTTTCCTGGTTAAGTTAAATGCTGGATAAATGGATTTGAAGACATGTTACATGCACATACATGCATAATTATATCAAGGGACAAACCATATACTTTTCTTTTGCACTTTAAAAGTAACAGGTGTTGAATTTTGTCAAATGATTCTTTTGCATCTCTGAAAATAAGATTTTTTAGACTTAATGATATGTTAGATGTTATTAATAGACTAGAGGCCCGGTGTACGAAATTGTGCACAGGTGGGGTTCCCCCGGCCTGGCCAGCGATCGGGGCCAATCAGGGCCGGCCGGCCAGGGGGAGGGATCGTGGGAGATTGGCTGTGGGAGCGCACTGACCACCAGGGGACAGCTCCTGCGTTGAGCATCTGCCCCCTGGTGTTCAGTGCACGTCATAGCAACTGGTCATTTGGTTGACCAGTTGTAACGGTTGCTTAGGCTTTTATATATATATAGACTAGAGGCCTGGTGCACAAATTTGTGCACTGGTGGAGGGCATGGCCTGTGGGGATTGGCCCACTGTGGGAGCACGCTCATCCCTGTCAGCCGAGCAGCTGTGGCCCTGCCCTCTGAGCGGTTGCTCCAGCTGTGGGAGAGCCACTCATCCTGGTCAGCCAAGCAGCGCTCCCACTGTGGGAGCACACTGACCACCAGGGGGCAGCTCCTGCATTGAGCGTCTGCCCCCTAGTGGTCATTGCGCATCATAGTGACTGGTCGTTATGGTTGTTCCACCGTTTGGACGCTGGGCTTTTATATATATAGATTCCTACTATTGAATGATTCTTTTCAGGGGATTTTATTTTTTTATTATTTTTTATTTTTTTATTACAGTTGACATTCAATATTATTTTATATTTGTTCCAATATTGAATGCTTCTTGCATTCTTGTAATAAACCCACACAGTCATGGATTCTGTTTGCTAATATTTTATGTGGGATTTTGCATTAATACAAGTAAAGATTGGTCTATATCACTTTCTTGTGGAATCTTTGTCAGATCTTGGTATCAATGTTCTACTCATTTCATAAAAAGAGTTTGAAAGTGTTCCTACTTTATTCAGGCTTAGGAAAATAGAAATAGCATCCAGATTATCTACTTTTTAGTTCTCTCCCCTGTGAAAGCATCATGGTATGGTGCATTAGGGAGGAAGTAGCTCTTTATAACTATTTCTGTTTCTCCCTTGGAAATTGGTCTATATGGACTTTTCTCCTTTTTTTCTTTAAACGTTTGTATTTTATTCATTTTTTAAATATGTTTTTATTGGTTTCAGGGAGAGGGAGAGAGAGATAGAAACATCAATGATGAGAGAGAATCATTGATCAGCTGCCTCCTGCATGCTTCCCACTGGGGATTGAGCCTCAACCCAGGCATGTGCCCTGACTGGGAATTGAACCATGACCTCCTGGTTCATAGGTCGACACTCAACCGCAGAGCCACACCAGCAGGGTGCAGACTGATATTTAAGTTGAGAATTTTGTATAGCCTGAGAATGTTATAAATATCCAAATGGCCCTTGGCAGAAAAAAGGTTCCCATGAAATTCGGCAATTTTGGTTTGAGTTTCCCCTTTGACCCAAGAGTTGTTTGATAGAGACTTTTTTTTTTAAACATATTTTATTGATATTTTACAGAGAGGAAGGGAGAGGGATAGAGAGCTAGAAACATCGATGAGAGAGAAACGTCGATCAGCTGCCTCCTGCACACCTCCCACTGGGGATGTGCCCGCAACCAAGGTACATGCCCTTGACCGGAATCGAACCTGGGACCCTTCAGTCCGCAGGCCGACGCTCTATCCACTGAGCCAAACCGGTTTCGGCATGATAGAGACTTTTTAACATACTTAGATGGAAGATTCATGTTACACTGATTTCTAGTTTTATTCAGTCATATCAAAGAACATTATATTAGTTCCACTTTAGGGAATTTTCTGAGATTTTCTTTTGGCCTAATATTGATTTTGTTGTTTAGGTTTTCTATATTCTTAGTAGTTTGTTGTTGTTGACTTGACCTGTCCTGGAATGAGAAAGGGGAGTTAAATTTCTCCTGCTTGTAGTGTGTTTCAATCTATTCTGTATTTCTCCTTGTACCTTTTTTATTTTTATTTTACTTTTTTCCATCACCATTTGTCCCCTCTATGCCCTCTTCTACCTCCACTCACTCCCCTCACCCCTTCAGTCACCACACTGTTGTCTGTGTCCATGAGCTCTCTCTCTTTTTTTCTTTTCTGCTCAATCCCTCCTTATACCTTTTAACATTTCACCTTTGTGGAAGTTACTGTTATTTGGTACAAAAATGGTCATGCCTGGCTGGCGTGGCTCAGTGGTTGAGCGTCAACCAATGAACCAGGAGGTCACGGTTCAATTTCGGTCAGGGTACATGCCCGGTTGCGGGCTCAATCCCCAGTGTGGGGTGTGCAGGAGGCAGCTGATCAGTGATTCTCATCATTGATGTTTCTACCTCTCTCTCCCTCTCTCTTCCTCTCTGAAATCAATAAAAACAATTTTTAATGGTCATAACTTTATATTCTCATTGTGAATCATGGCGTTTTTTGCCTCCATTAATGCCTTTTTTATAATAAGCTATTTATTTTGGAATAATTTTAGATTTACAGAACATTTGCAAAGATATATCCTTCACCTAGTTGCCCCTCATGTAAATATATAACTTCAAAACTAAGAGATTAATTATGGTACATTGCTATTAACTAAACACCAGACTTTATTCAGATTTTACCTTATTTTTTCTGTACCAGTCTCCAACCCAGGATCCCACATTGCATTTAGTCATCATATCTCCTCCAATCTCTGATAGTTGCTCAGTCTTTCCTTGTTTTTAAGGACCTTGTCAGTTAATTAATGCCTTTCATTCTGAGGTTTTAACTTGTCTGATAATTAAGATTGCAACCTCTGCTTTGTTTATTTGCATTTGACTAGTATACCTTTTCCCTTTCTTACACTTTTAGCCCTTCTGAATAAATTTGTTTTATTTTTAAAAAATATTTTTTATTGATTTCAAAGAGAAAGGGAGAGAGAGAGTGAGAGAGAGAGAGAGAGAGAGAGAGAGAGAGAGAGAGAGAGAGAGAGAGACATAAATGATGAGAGAGAATCATTGATCAGCTGCCTCCTGCACGCCTCACACTGGGAATCAAGCCCACAACCCAGGCATGTGCCCTGACCGGGAATGGAACTGTGACTTCCTGGGCTGAATAAATTTGTTTTAGTTGAGTCTTTTGAATACAGCAGTTTTGCTCAGTGATCCAATGGAAAATATTTTTCTTCAAATAGATGAGGTAAGACCATTTATATTTATTGATACAAAAGAAGTTCTGTTATTAATATAGTCTTATTTTTGTTTTTTTTTCATTATATGTTTATATATTAAAAGCATTTGACTATGCAGTCTGGGTTTTTTGTTTGTTTTTAGTTGTACTGACATTTAGAAAAGTTTTTATTTTGGTCTAGTGATCATTTTCGGTATTTTAAAAATATTTTTATTGATTTTTAGAGAGAGAGGAAGGGAGAGGGAGAGAGAAACATGGAGGTGAGAATGAAACATCAATCAGCTGCCTCCTGCACACCCCCTGTCCACAACACAGGCATGTGCCCTGACTGGGAATTGATCTGGCAACCGTTTGATGCACAGGAGAACTCCCAACTAAGTGAGCCACACCGGGCAGATTGGTATCTTATTTTTTTTTAATATATATTTTTATTGATTTCAGAGAGGAAGGGAGAGAGAGAGAGAGAAAGAGAAATCAATGATCAGCTGCCTCCTGCATGCCCCCTACTGGGGATCAAGCCCACAACCCGGGCATGTGCCCTTGACCGGAATCGAACCCGGAACCCCTCAGTCTGCAGGCCGATGCACTGTCCTCTGAGCCAAACCAGCTAGGGCGGTATTTTATTTTTTATTACTTTTTTCTAGCTGTTTATTGCTATTGTAGAGAAATACTGTTGAGCTCGGTCTGTAAGGCTCAGTGGTTGAGCATTGACCTATGAACCAGAGGTCACGGTTCGATTCCAGGGTCAGGGCACATGCCCGGGTTGAAGGCTCAGTCCCCAGTGTGGGGCATGTGGGAGGCGGCTGATTGATGATTCTTTCTCATCATTGATGTTTCTATCTCTCCCTCCCTCTCCCTTCCTCTCTGAAATAAGCAAAAATATTTTTTAAAGAAAAAGAAATACTGTTGATTCTTATAAGTTGATTTTGTACCTGGCAACCTTGCTGAATTCTTTAATTCTAATAGACTGTCTGTTTAATCTGATTCGTTTTATTTCTTCTCTTCTAATTCTTACACCTCTCATTTCTTTTTCTCCTTTTATGGTATTGACCAAGACTTCCAGTCATATGTTAAACAGTAGTGGGGGAGAGTAAATATCTGCTTTCATTCTCAGTCCTCAAGGAAATGCTGTAAAGTTTGGGTATGTAAACTTTACCAAGTTAAGAAATTTGCCCTCTATTCCTAGTTTGCTAAGAGTTTTTATCATAAGTAGGCATGTAACAAACTTTTTCTACATTAATTGAGATAAGCATATGATTATTCTCCTTTAGTCCCTCAATGTGGTAAACTACATTGATAGATTTTCTGAGGCTGAACAAATCATCTTTACATTCGTGGAGTAAACTCCCTTTGATTATGATGTATTTTTAATATACTTTTGGGTTTGATTAGCTAATATTTCATTTAAGATTTGTACATCTATATTAGTAAGTGAAATGAGCCTATAATTTTATTTTCTTTCCTTGTCCTTATCTGGTTTTAGAATCAAGATTTCAAGATTATACCAGACTAATAAAATGAGCTGGACAGCTTCCCCTCCTTTTCTATTTTCTGCAATAACTTGTATAAGAAAAGTAACTGTTCCTTGAGAGTCTGGCAGAATACACCTGTAAATCCATCTGGGCCCGGATTTGGGGGAGAGGCGAGGTCCTTGCCTACTATTTCCATTTTATTGATACTTAGTATTCACCCAGCCGGTGTGGCTCAGAGGTTGAGCAACAACCTATGAACCTGGAGGTCACAGTTAGATTGCTGGTCAGGGCCCATGCCTGGGTAGCGGGCTCGATTCTCAGTGGGGGGCGTGCAGGAGGCAACTGATCAAAAATTCTCTCTCATCATTGATGTTTCTCTCTCTCTCTCTCTCTCTCTCTCTCTCTCTCTCTCTCTCTCCCTCCCTCTCCCTCTCTGAAATCAATAAAAATATAAAAAATAAAATAATACGTAGTATTCTATTCTAGGTCTCTACTTCTTCCTATACCATTTTTGCATTTTATATTTTTCTAAGGAAAAAATTTACCTAGATTTTCCGATTACTTTGGTCTAGTTTCTAACAGTCAAGTTTCTAGTTTGAATACGTGGTAGTGCCTTCACAGAGAGTGGGTGCTGGGGAACAACGGCATGTCTGTCATTCGGGGGCCAGAGGGAGCTTGACCTTCCAGCAAAGCGATGGCTACGTGCGATTCTGTTGCTTTGGATATCTGTGATTGTATATGAATGTGCACACTTCTATAAATATGTGTTTATACATGATGTTCTGGTATGCTTCTGTTTATACCAAAATATCAGACTGAAAAAGCAGTTTCTCAAAGGGGATTTAGCTGGATGATTCTCTGTGTAACTATTTTTCTGTGTCTGTTTGCCTGGGCCCCTGAGGTATGAGGGGGTAATTCCATGGGTCTTGCAATGTCCCTGTACATCTCTGCCGGGGGTGGTCCGTGCTGTGCGCTTTTTCACGTCTTGGAGTATCTGCCACTGTGAGGGTTGGTGATTCTCCGTGTCTCCGTGGGTCTCTGCACAGGTCTGCATCTCTAAGGACAGCAGATTCTGTATGCATCTGTGTTTCACTGTAGAAATATATGCATAGACTGCACATGCTACGTGGCAAGTTCAGACTTTCCAAGTCTGGAAGAAGCATTACAACAGGAAATGCTCTGGATTCCAGCTTCCGGATGGAATTTCACTCAGAAAAATACCCCTTCCTGGTCCTCCCAATAACTGCAGCATTCTTTGTCTTTCTTCAGGAGGCTGAGTTGAGAGGGTTTATGTTAACCTTGACCTCAGAGGCCACGTCTTTCAGGAGGAATTGGCAGAGCCATGAAATTCCACACCCTGCCACTCGCTTCTTGCCAGGCCCACTTCTTCCCCCTAAACCTTTTTATAGCTCCACATTATCTACCAGACCAATTCCGATCTAAATAGTCCATGGAGGCCAGAGGAAGACCCAGGGAGATGAGGGTGAAGAAACAGAGTAAGATTTTTTTAAGAGAATAGATGAATAAAGATAGATATGGGGACAGAGGAACGGATAGAGAAATGAGAACAAAGAGACAGAGACCAAGAAATAGGGCCTGAAAGGTGAGAGCAGAAAATTAGAAACGGAGATAAAGAAACAAAGAAGCCCTACCTGGTTTGGCTCAGTGGATAGAACGACAGCCTGCGGACTGAAAGGTCCTCGGTTCGATTCCCGGTCAGGGCACATGCCCGGGTTGCAGGCTCAATCCCCAGTGGGGGGTGTGCAGGAGGCAGCCGATCAATGATTCTCATCATTGATGCTTCTATCTCTCTCTTCCTCTCTGAAATAAATTTTAAAAATACATTAAAAATAAATAAAATTACTGTCTTTTAAAAAAAAAAGAATGAATGATGGGACTGAGCAATATACACAGAAAGATGGAGTGAACAGTGTGGAACAGAGAGAATGACAGAAATAAGACAAGAATTTAGGGAGGAAGAGAGAGAGAGGAGATGGGGATGGGGATGGAGACAGAGAATGGGGCCACAGAGGCAGCTACATAAAAGATGAGAGCCCTAGCCGATTTGGCTCAGTGGATAGCATATCGACCTACAAACTGAAGGATTCTGGGTTCGATTCTGGTCAAGGGCACATACCTCGATTTCAGGCTCGATCCCCGGCCCTGGTCAGGGGAGGCAACCAATATATATATAAAGATTCTGTCTTTTAAAAAAAAGATGAGGGGAGAGAGACAAAGATGATAACAGCTGGGTAGATGGGGAGGGAATGACTGGGGTTATAAAGACAAAGGTAGAAAAGAGAAGGTGATGAAGATTAGGAGGAAGAGATTAATGATGTAGAAACTAAGATTTCTGAGTATTTGTTATGTCTGAGGCATGGTTCTAGGAGCTGTACGTGTATTAGCTCATGGAATACTCAGACACATGAAGAGAGCAACCCGGCAAGATGGTAGCAGAGATAGAAAGGGGGTGGTAGAGCCCTAGCCAGTTTGGCTCAGTGGATAGAGCATCAGCCTGCAGACCGAATGGTCCCGGGTTCAATTCTAGTCAAGGGCATGTACCTGGGTTGCAGGATCCTCCCCTGGTCAGGGCTCGTGCAGGAAGCAACCAGTTGATGCGTTTCTCTCACATCGATGTTCCTCTCTGTCTTTCCCTCTCTCTTCCACTCTCTTTAAAAATCAACACGAAAATATCCTCAGGTGAGGATTAAATAATAATAAAATATTTAATAAAGAAAAGGGCTGGTAGCCGAAACCGGTTTGGCTCAGTGGATAGAGCGTCAGCCTGCGGACTGAAGGGTCCTGGGTTCGATTCCGGTCAAGGGCACGTACCTTGGTTGCGGGCACAACCCCAGTGGGAGGTGTGCAGGAGGCGGCTGATCGATGTTTCTCTCTCATCGATGTTTCTAGCTCTCTATCCCTCTCCTTTCCTCTCTGAAAAATCAATAAAATATATTAAAAAAAGAAAAAAAAAGAAAAGGGCTGGTAGAGAAATGAGAATCAAATAGGGGAAAGGGAGCAAGAAGACCAACATAGGGATGTGTGTGTATGAGAGAGAAAGAGACAACAAATGTAAATATTGGGGGGGGGGTGGCGTAAAGGCAGAGGTAGGACAGAAAGGTGAGCATAGAGCAAGACAGGTGAGGAGCAGAGCCAGAGCAAGAAGGTGAGGAGCAGAGGCAGATGAACACAGCAACACAGATTGACAGCAACACAGATTGACGAGGCCTGGGAGATAGCCAGAGATCAAATAAATAGGGGTTGAGTGATGAAGACAGAGAGGCAGGCAGAACAGAGGCCAAGGAGCCAAAGGAAATTGAAAGAGAAACAGACAAGACAGAAATTCTGGAACACAACAATTCAGAAACATGTGGTCTCATATATGTGAGGACGGAGACACGAACCAAATGAGAACCATCAGTTAGATGCAGACAGGATGGAGAAAAGGTGATCCCCCCAACATTGGCAACATGGTGAGAGTGAGAACAGGAGCAAGAAGGGCAGAGCTATCCCAGCTGATGTGGCTCAGTGGTTGAACATCAACCTATGAAGGAGGTTCAATTCCTGGTCAGAGCACATGCCCAGGTTGCAGGCTCGATCCCCAGTGTGGGGTGTGCAAGAGGCAGCCAATCAGTGATTCTTTCTCATCATCGATGTTTCTCTCCCCCTGCCTTACTCTCTGAAATCAATAATCCTAAGTGAAAGAAGGCAGGCACAAAAAGATACATATTGTATGATTCCATTTATATGAACTGTCTAGAAGAGGCAAAGCTATAGAAAGTGGATCAGCTCTAGCTAGTTTGGTTCAGTGGATAGAGCATTGGCCTACAGACTGAAGGTTTGATTCTGCTCAAGGGCACATGCTCCAGGTTGCGGGCTGGATCCTGAGTGGGGGTGTGCAGGAGGCAGCCAATCAATGATTCTCATCATTGATGTTCCTATCTCTCCCTCTCCCTTCCTCTCTCTGAAATCAATAAAAATATATTTTAAAAAAACACACAAATGTCTATCAACCGTGCTATTAAGAAAGGCTGACTAATATTTCTGTTCTCTATAGAAAATGACCTTACCTCATGCTTCAATGATACACATAGAAGCCCTCACACATTGAGAGTTGTCGCAAGGCCCTCATCTACCCACCACTGCATCTCTAACCCTCCCAGTGTCTGCAGTGCTCCTTGCCTCTTTCCTTCCTGTTACAATGAGAGGCCCCACGACCTCTGCTCCTCTGAGGCCCAGCCCTTCCTTTCCCTGGTGTAATTCCCTTTCTCTTCTGGTTCTTCATCCTCTACCTCTCTACTGGATTGTTCCCAGCAGCAAACAAGTGTAGTCTAGTACCTCCCATCTTTTTTTTTTAACTATGTTTTCATTGATTTTAGAGAAGAAAGAGAGAGAGAGAGAGAGAGAGAGAGAGAGAGAGAGAGAGAGAGAGAGAACAGCAACAAGAGCCCTAGCCGGTTTGGCTCAGTGGATACTGTCAGCCTGCAGACTGAAGGGTCCCGGATTCGATTCCAGTGAAGGGCATGTACCTTGGTTACAGGCTCAATCCCCACCCCACTCCCATTGGGTGTATGTGGAAGGCAACCAATCTATGTGAGAGAGACACATCGATGTTTTTCTCTCTCTGTCTCTCCCCCTCCCTTACACTCTCTAAAAAACATGAATGGGAAAATGTCCCCGGATGAGGTTAAACCAAAAAAAAAAAAAAAAAAAAAAACCATCAATGAGAGAAACACCAATTGGCTGCCTCCTGCAAGCTCCCACTGGGGATGGAGCCCGCAACAGGGCATGGGAATCCAACCATGACCTCTTAGTGCATGGGGTCGACGCTCAACCACTGAGCCACACTGGCCGGGCAAGTATCTCCCATCATTCAAAATATTACCTCTGACTGTCCTCCTACCATCACGTTATCTCTCTGAGCTCTGTTCCCATGCCCAGCCAGGTTCTCAAGGGCACTGCCTACACACCTGGCTGCACTTCAGTGGGGTGGGCGGGGTGTTCTGTTCCCTCTGACTTTGGGGAGGGTCCTTAACAAGCTGCACTCCCACCCACACACTAACCAATTCTTCCTGTCTTTTAAATTGATTTTCTTTTCTCATCATATACATTATAAATTTTAGGAGAATATATATATATATATATATATGTATATATATATATATATATATACACACACACACACACACACACACACACACACACACATACAGTTTGAGTAAATAATAAAGGAAATAGCCAGTATACCTATCACCCAGCTGCAAAAACTGATCATTTCCAAATGGCAAACCCCCCTGTGTAGTCAGCCCAAACCAGTGACATTTCCTTCCCCTCCCTGAAGAACCACTCTCCTAAAATATTTTATTTCATTTGTTTAAATATATTTTTATTGATTTCAGAGAGGAAGGGAGAGGGAGAGAAAGAATATCAGTGATGAGATAGAATCATTGATCACCTGCCTCCTGCATGCCACCCCACACTGGGGATTGAGCCCGCAACCCAGGCATGTGCCCTTGACCAGAATTGAACCTGGGACCCTTCAGTCTGCAGGCCGACACTCTATCCACTGAGCCAAATTGGCTAGGGCTTTTTTTTTTAATCCTCACCCAAGGATATTTTTTCATTGATTTTTAGAGAGAGTGGAAGAGAGAGGGAAAGACAGAAATATCGATGTGAGACAAACACGTCAATTGGTTGCCTCCTGCATGCACCCTGACCGGGGCCTGGGCCCGGGAGGAGCCTGCACCCGAGGTACATGCCCTTGACCGGAAATGAACCCGGGACCCTTCGGTCTGCAGGCCCATGCTCTATCCACTGAGCAAAATAGGCTAGGCATGAATATTTTATTTTTCATTCCTTGCTTTTCTCTATAGTTTTACAACATATGACTGCATCCATAAATTGTGTAATTTTACACGTTTTCCACTTTAAACATTTTTATGACTTTTTTTGCATCAGCATTGGGTTTTCTGAGTTTCACCCATGTTGATACATATAGCTACAGTTCATTCATTATTTCCATACAGTATTCCGTATATGTCTCAATTTATTCATCCCATACTCTTGTTTGCATTTCTTGCAGTTAAAAACAGGCTTTGGTGAACATTCTTTTAGTGTCTCCCAGTACACATGTGCAAGGATTTCTCTAGGGAAGTGATTCTCAGACTTTTTGGTCCAGGACTTCCTTTAAGGACATTCTTAAAAATCATTGCAACCCTAGCCGATTTGGCTCAGTGGATAGATGTATCTTGGTTGCAGGCTCCCAATTGATGTGTCTCTCTCACATGGATGTTTCTCTCTCTCTCTGTCTCTCACCCTCCCTTCCACTCTCTAAAAATCAATGGAATAATATTCTCGAGTGAGGATTAACACACAACAACAACAAAAATTGTAGACCCCAAAGAGCTTTGGCCTTTGTGGATTATATCAATTGATATTTGCTGTATTAGAAATGAAAACTGAGAAAGCTTAAATATATTAAATTTTCAATAACAATAAAACCTGTTACATTTAACACAAAAACATGTTCATGAAAAATAACTGTGTTTTCCAAAATGAAAATAATCTAGTGAGAAGAGTGGCACTGTTTTACATTTTTTGCAAATCTTTTTACTGTATTGCTTAATAGAAGGCAGCTGGATTCTCGTATCTGCTTCTGCATTCTATCTGTTGTGCTGTCACATGCCATGCAGCCTCTGGAAAACTCCACTCCACATTCTTGAGAAAATGAGAGTAAAAGAAGCAAATAACATCTTACCAGTGTCATGGCTTGGGCTCCCTGCCCTACCACCCCCTCCCCGCCCCCAGGATCCCCAGACCACACTGTGAGGACCACTGCTCTGTGGTATATACCTACACTGAGTGGCCAGATTATGATGATCTCTGAACACATAATAATCTGGCCATTCAGTGTGTGTGTGTGTGTGTGTGTGTGTGTGTGTGTGTGTGTGTATATATATATATATTAGAGGCCCGGTGCATGAATTCGTGCATGGGTGGGGTCCGGCCAGCTGGCCAGGGGGAGGGGACATGGGCGGTTGGCCGGCCTGCCTGCTGGTCAAACTCCTGGTCGAGGGGACAATTTGCATATTAGCCTTTTATTATATAGGATATACACTGAGTGGCCTGATTACTATGCGTTCAGAGATCATAATAATCTGGCCACTCAGTGTATAATTCCTGGCTTATAGCATACGTGCATCATTCAACTTTACTAGAAAATGTCCAACTATTTCTAAAATGGTTGTATCCATTTACACTCGCATCAATGGTATATCTGTTCGGTCTTCATTCATTCTGGTGTTTACCCCACCACTCCTCCAAAACTACTTTTATCAAGGTCATTACCAATATCCATATTGCCATATCCAATGGACTCTTTTTAAAAATATGTATTTTTTTAATTGATTTCAGACAGGAAGGGAAAGGGAGAGAGAGAGATAGGAACAGCAATGATAAGAGAGAATCATCGATCAGCTGCCTTCTGCATACCCCACACTGGGGATCGAGCCCGAAACCTGGGCATGTGCCCTGACCGGTAATAGAACCGTGACCTCCTGGTTCACAGGTCAGCGCTCAACCACTGAGCCACGCCGGTTGAGCCCAATGGGCCCTTTTTAATTCATCTTGTTGACGTCTCAGCACTCTTGAAACATCACCAACACACCCTCCAGTGCAGCGGTCACCAACCTTTCGGAGCTCGCGGACCACCAGTGGACCACTGGTTGTCCTTATCTCTTTACCTCTTTCTCAGTTTCTTTGCCACCTCCTGCTTCTTCGCCCCTGAGTTCCTTGGGGCTCAGTCAAGGATCTTCATCCTTTCTTTGTGCTCTGTTTCCAACTAACCTCTCATTTATATGTGAAACCCTGACCACTCTTCTGGGGTGTGCTGCTACTGGCTTGACTTCCCCACTTGGCTATCTCAACAGCATGTGGAACTAAACTCTTGGTGTTCCCTGAAAACCTGTCCCTCTTTCTGTTTTACTCACCTTAGTGAATGATCTGGCTCCACGTGACCAGAATCCTGGGCGGCATCTTTGATTTCTCCCTTTCTCTCCCACCCCCAAGCCACCACACCAAGCCCTTTCAATTCTAAATATCTCCCAAATCTGTTTACCTCTCTCCATCTCCACCACCCCACCTTCTTCCACTCACCATCATCTGATTGCAGTAGGGTCCTAATGTTGTCCACCTCCAGTGCAATTCACAGCAGCCAAAGTAATTTTTAAAACTATTTTTTTATTGATTTCGGAGAGGAAGGGGGAGGGAGAGACAGAAGCATCAATGATGAGAGAGAATCATTGATCAGCTGCCTCCTGCACGCCCCACACTGTGGGTCGAGCCTGCAACCTGAGCATGTGCCCCGACCGGAAATCGAACCATGATCTCCCGGTTCATAGGTCGACGCTCAATCACTGAGCCGTGCTAGCCGGGTCAAGGTAATTTTTTTAAACATTAACTATACCATGTCAATCCCAAGCTTAAAACCTTTCAATGTAGTGTATTCAGCATTTCTCTATAAGAGATACTATTTCATCGTGATTCACTTCACCTATGATACAAACTGAAACAAAAGTTTCATAAAACATACCCTTCCCGGGAAGCTTATGATACACTTTGCTATTTTCTATTCTCTTCTCACAATGATTTAAGTACCTTCTGCAAATTCACCCACATTTAAAAGCACTGTTTGTTTTTTTAAATATATTTTTATTGATTTCAGAGAGGAAGGGAGAAGAAGAGAGAAACATCAATGATGAGAGAGAATCATTGATTGGCTGCCTCCTGCACGCCCCACACTGGGGATCGAGCCCACAACCCAGGCATGTGCCCTTGACTGGAATCGAACCCGGGACCCTCCAGTTCACAGGCCAACGCTCTATCCACTGAGCCAAACCAGCTAGGGCTAAAAGCACTGTTTCAATAGCTTTTGGTTGCTCATAGAATAAGACCCCTTCTCCTTTACCATGTCAATAAAGCCCTGGCTCCCACCTACCTCTTCTACCTCATATCCCACCCCTCTTGGCCTCAGCTCACTATGCTCTAGACCAGTGGTCAGCAAACTCATTAGTCAACAGAGCCAAATATCAACAGTACAACGATTGAAATTTCTTTTGAGAGCCAAATTTTTTAAACTTAAACTTCTTCTAATGCCACTTCTTCAAAATAGACTCACCCAGGCCATGGTATTTTGTGGAAGAGCCACACTCAAGGGGCCAAAGAGCCGCATGTGGCTCGCGAGCCTCAGTTTGCCGACCACGGCTCTAGACACTCTGGCCTTCCTACAGTTCCTAAGTATACCATTCCCCAGGGCCTTCCCACTTGCTGTGTCCTCTGCCTGCAACACTCTTGCCTCCACTCATCATCTGCTAACTCCCACTCCTTCATATCTCAGCTTAACAGTCCCTGTCTGACCCCTCAAAATTAAATTACCCCTGCCCATGATCTAGTTCCTATCACCTTGTTCTGTCCCTTTATAGCCTTACCAGAGGCCCAGCACACAAAATTCGTGCATAGGTATGGTCCCCAGGCCTGGCCTGCGATCAGGGCCATCTTCCCCGGCTGCTGGCAGCTGGCCCCACCCCCTGCTGCCATCCCCCCTCCCAGTTCGCCATCAGGCAATTGGACCCTGCCAGCCAGGGGGAGGGACCAAGAGATTGGCTGTCCGCCCACTCACCAGCCCATCCCCCAAAACCGGTTGCCCTCTGTGTGTGGGCAACTAGCAGGGTGGGGGCCTTGGCCTGGCGCCGCAGGTGTCCCCCACCACCCACTTCTGGTTCCCCATTCCCCATCGGATGATCAGAGCCTGCCCGCTGGGGGAAGGGACCAAGAGGTTGGCCGGCAAGCCCCAATCAGGATCAGGGCCTGTGGGCTGGGGGCAGCTCCTGCATTGAGAGTCTGCCCCCTGGTGGTCAGTGCATGTCATAGCGACCGGTCGTTCTGTCGTTTGATCGCTATGCATATTACCCTTTTATTATATAGGATCACAACTGGTAATTATGTATGTTTATTCACTATGTGTGTTTACTTCATGGTCCCTCCAGCACCAGACTGTAAAATGCAAGGGCCAAGTTTGTTCACCAGTCTTTTTTAAAATATATTTTTATTGATTTCAGAGAGGAAGGGAGAGGGAGAGGGAGACAGAAACAACAATGATGAGAGAGAATCTCCGAGCCTGCAACCCGGGCACATGCCCTGATCAGAATCGAACCTGGGACCCCGACGTTCTATCCATTGAGCCAAACCAGCCAGGGCTCACCACAGCCTTTTAAATTTTTATTTTATTTGTTGATTTTAGAGAGAGATGAAGGGAGAGAGAGAGAGAGAGAGAGAGAGAGAGAGAGAGAGAGAGAGAGATTTGTTGTCCCACTTATTTATGCCTTCATTGGTTGATTCTTGTATGTGCCCTGACCAGGGATCAAACCCACAACCTTGTATTGTGATGATGCTCCAACCAAATGAGCTAGCCATCCAGCCAGGGCTGTTGACCACAGTCTTATTCGTGTCTGTCTTATTCACTACCATGTAACTAGCGCTACACGTGGTTCCTGGCCCATAGTTTGTGCTCAAAAGGCATTCATAAAATGAGTGGTACCCAGCCAACATGCTCAATGGTTGAGCATCAACCTATGAACCAGGAGGTCATGGTTCAATTCCCGCTCAGGGCACATGGCTGGGTTTCAGACTCCATTCCCAGTGTGAGGCGTGCAGGAGGCAGCCTATCAGTGATTCTCTCTCATCATTGATGTTTCTATCTCTCTCCCTCTCCCTTCCTCTCTGAAATCAATACAAATATATATTTTTTAAAATGAGTGGAGATCTGAAGAACAAATGGAGATGTGGAGAGAGTTTCACGCAGAGGCAACAGCATACACAGACTCAGAGGCTAGAGAGACTAAGACGGTCTAAGAATTTTAGCTTTCGCTTGCTTGGAGTCTAGAGACAGCCTGGCAGAGGCCAGACCATGCAGGGCGCAGCTTAACCTTCCCTGTTGTGGAAGGTAACTTCCCTTTTGAGTCAAAGGGGATTCATTGAAAGGTTCTCAACATCGAAGTGATATGATTTGATTTACCTTTTCAAAATATCAACTGCCTACAGTGTAGAGAATAGATTCCAGGGAACAGGCGTGCAATGGGAAGGTAGGGAACAGCACTGCAGGTTAGAAATGATGCTGGCCTCCCTCGGGAAGTGGCAGCAGAAATGAAGAGACTATGGAAATCAATTTGGGAGATATTCAGGAGGTTAAAATGATGAGACTTGCCCTAGCCAGTTTGGCTCCGTGCATAGAGAGTTGGCCTGAGGACTGAAGGGCCCCAGGTTCCATTCCCATCAAGGGCACATATTTCAGTTGCAGGATCCATCCCTGGTCCTGGTCCCGGTCCACGTGTGTGCGGAAGGCAACCCATCGATGTGCCTCTCTCACATCAATGTTTCTCTCTCTGTCTCTCCCCCTCCCTTACACTCTCTCTAAAAAATCAATGGAAAAGATATCCTCAGGGAGGATTTTAAAAAAAAGGTGGGACTTGGTGATTGCAGCAGATGGAGCAGAGAGAAGAATCAGGGGTATAGCTCAGGTTTTGGCTTTGATTGGGATCAGTCACTAAGGCAAAATACAAAGAAGGACAAACAGGTTGGGTAGAGAATGTGTTGAGTTGGGAGAAGCTAAGATTTTGGGTGTCTCTGAGGTATCAGGTAGAGCTGTCTAGTAACCAGTTGAATGCATAGGTCAAGAGAAATATCTGAGACAAATATCACATGATATCACTTATTTGTGGAATCTAATGAACAAAAAGAATTCACCAACAAAATAAGACCCAAAGCAGGGAGGTATAGGACAGACGGACATACATCAATGTGGGGGTTGGGGGAACAAGTAGAGATAAACCAAAAAACTACTATGCATAGCCCATGGACACGGGCAATAGGGTGGTGAAGACCTGGGGTGGGTCAGGGGCTGGGAGGGGGGGGAGGGGGGGAAAATGGGAGATATCTGTAATACTATCTCTTTTTTAAAAAGAGAAATATCTGAAGAGCTTCACAGATAAGAAAAAGCTAAAGGAGTTCATCACCACCAAACCAGTATTATATGAAATGCTGAAAGGTATTCTTAAAGAAGAGGAAGAAGAAAAAAGTAAAGATAAAAATTATGAACAACAAATACATATCTATCAACAAGTGAATCTAAAAATCAAGTGAATAAAAAATCTGATGAACAGAATAATCTGGTGAATATAATAGAATCAGGGGCATAGAAAGAGAGTGGACTGACAATTCTCAGGGGGAAAGGGGTGTGGGGGGTTCAGGAAGAGACTGTACAAAAATCATACACCTATGGATGAGGACAGTGTGGGGGGGAGGTAAGGGCAGAAGGTGGGGTGGGAACTAGGTGGAGGGGAGCTATGGGGGGAAAAAGGAGAAACAATTGTAATAATCTGAATAAAGATTTATTTAAAAAAAGAGAGAGAAATATCTGGACTTGGGCCAATCAATTTGGGAGTCATCTGCAAAGAGATGATAATTGAAGCCATGGAAGCCAATGTGAAAGAAGACAAGAGTGCTCAAGCCAAAGCCCTAAAGAGCACCATCATCTCAAGGATGGACAAAGAAGATCCTGGAAAGTAAAAAGGAATTACAAAGAAGTAGGAGAAAAATGAGAATGTGGTGTCATGGAAGTGGCTTAAGGAGGAGGGAGTGGTCACCAGGGTCAAATGCTACCAAAAAGTCAGGTAGAATTACCTCTGAAAAGATGGTTGGGACCTAGCCAGTGTGTCTCAGTGGTTGAACATTGACCTATGAACCAGGAGGTCACGGTTCGATTCCCAGTCAGGGCACATGCCCGGGTTGTGGGCTCCATCCCCAGTGTGGGTCATGTAGGAAGCAGTCGATCAGTAATTAGTAATTCCCTCTCTCTCTCTCTCTCTCTCTCTCTCTCTCTCTCTCTCTCTCTCTCTCTGAAATGAATAAAGATATATATTTTTAAAAAGATTCTGTTGGGTTTAGTTATACAGGCCACACAGACCTTGATGAGAGAGCAGTATCAGGCAAGTAGTGAAGGCAGATTGGAGTGGGTTGAAAGATAAGTGGGAAGTGGGAAAATTAAGACAGTTTAAGTGTAGGCGACTCTTGAGAAGTTTATAGAGAAGAGAGGGAGGTTGTTGGAGATGAAGACTTTGTGGTAATTGATTTGTTTAGAGATGGAAGAGACCTGGGTATGTTTAGATGCTGATGGGAAGGAGCAAGGGACAGACTCGGTAGGTTTGGTGGCAAAAAGTCAAAAACTTCCTTCTTGGTGACTCTGTGAAGTAGGAGAGGGGTCATCTGCTGAGGGTCAGGGGGCTGATGAAGAAGTTGGGTGTGTGAGGAGGGGGAGGTTTGAAATAGCTGCTGTAGAACAGGTGGGAGGGAGAGCTGCTTAGGGACACATAGAGTTGTAGGTCAGCTTTGAGGGCCTAGTGCAGCCTTGGGCAAACTACAGCCCGCGGCTAGATCCGGCTGTTCTATCCGGTTCTCTTGCTCTCCCCTCTGCTCCTTTACTTTGAATTTATATTAGTTCACACAAACACTCCATCCATGCTTTTGTTCCGGCCCTCCGGTCCAGTTTAAGAACCAACCCATTGTGGCCCTCAAGTCAAAAAGTTTGCCCACCCCTGGTAGTGGAAGCTAGGGACCAAGAGTTTATAGTGGCACAAATTTATGAGGTTGGATGCTTTTCTCCAGCAGTGTTTAGCTGCCTGGGCACAGACATGGAAAAGGCGGCTAGTTGGACTGACCCAAGGTTGGGATGTTGCCAGGTGTATGCGACAATCTTGGGAACTGAGGCTACTGGCAAGAAAAGGGCGAAGTAAACGATCATGAGGTCCGGTCCTCCGAGCAGAGTGAAGAGTATCAAAGACAAGCCCTCTATGAGCCAAGCCATAGGGAAACTCTGGAACATGTGGCAAAGCTTCTGGAAAAGACATTGAAGGACAAGTGGAGGGAGGAAGACCTGAGATGGGACAGAAAGGCAGATTTGGGGGGTTGAGCCAGGAGACTTGCCTGTGTGGGACCAGGAACGGATGGGGAAGGCAGGCAGAGGGGGAATTTTCAAGGGGGGGGGAGGGACTTGGAGGCGGTCGCTGCGAGAAGTGAGGCGGCCCCCAGTGAGGGGGCGTGGCCAAGAGCCAATCCCAGCGAGGGGGCGGGGCCCGGGTAACTGGGTCCCAGCGCCGCTGTGCCTGCGGCTGCCTCAGACGCTGCTCCCGCCTCCCCACCCCCCTTCCCCGGGCTCCTTCCCGCCCGCCGCCGTGGAGACCCAGGCCGAGGCTGGGGAGGACGGTGGAGCCAGGCCCTGGCCTCTCCCCTGCCCCCGCGGCTGGAGCATCATCCGGACGGATTGGCTGAGGGCGAGCCCCGCAGCCTGAGCGCGAGGCGGACACGCGCGCCCCCCGCCTCCGCCGTCCTCCTCCCCCTCCCTCCCCTCCCCTACCCGCCCCCCAGCCTCCGCTGCGGCGGGAGGAAGAACCCTCTCCGACCAGCCAGGGGAGCCCAGATCGATTCCCATTCGGGGAGAAAGAAGAGACCCCGCTCTCCCACCAGCCCGACTCGCCCCGGGGCCTCGGAAGTGGCTCGCTGCCTGCGGGGGAGCCCCGACCCTCGCCCGGCCGCTGCCGCATAGACAGCGCTCCCCCGCGGGCCCCCGGCCCCGCCGAGCCCACTCCCAGCGCGGGGCCCGGGCCGGCGATGCCAGGCACGGCAGCGGCGGTGGCCGCGGCTGCTGCTGGTACTGCCACCGCTGCCACGGCCGCTGGCCCGGGCCCGGGCTGGGGACTCGAGGCTCCGCAGTGGGGCTGAACCCGCAGCCCCGCCCCCCGAGCCTGAAGCCGCTGCTTTGCCGGGCGCCGGGCCTCCTCAGCCCGCGCCTCCACCCCAGGAGCTGGAGCCAAGCGGGGAGCCCGGGCCCCGCGCCCAGGCCCGGACCATGCATGGCCACCGAGCCCCGGGGGGCGCCGGGCCTTCTGAGCCCGAACACCCGGCCGTGAACGCCCCCGGCGCCGCTCCACCGGCCTGTGCCGACTCGGACCCCGGAGTCTCGGAGCCTGGACCGCCGGTGCTCAGGGACTCGGGCTTGGCTCTCGGCGGAGCCCTGGAGCCCCAGTTTGTCGGACCCTCGGACGCTGGCCTCGGCGCTACTCCGGGCCCCCGGGTCTTGCCCTGCGGCCCCAGCCCACAGCACCACCGGGCCCTGCGCTTCTCCTACCACCTGGAGGGCTCGCAGCCCCGGCCTGGTGAGTGATCGAGAGAGCATGGGAGCCCGGCCGCGGGCCTGGTGCTGGGAGGGGGTTCCCGTTCTCGGGCTCTCCAAGCTCCACCTTGGGGCCGGCCCGCTCACCCTAAACCCTTGGAGTCTTCTCAACCTCCAACCCCTTCCCTCCCCCCTAGGCCTTCATCCAGTCCTTTCAACCTCTGTCTCCAGTCTTTTCTCTGGCCCCTGCGCCCCCTCAACCCCTCTGACCCCCTTCTGTTCCATCTGATGAGGCTAATGGGAGAGGGAGCACTCCAAGAAAAAGGGACAGGATGGCAAGGCAGCAAGGGGGGTTTGGTTGGGGAACCGGGGTTTGGGGGAACAGGAGAAAAGGAGTCTCCCATTTGCCAAGCGCCTACATTGTGCCAGGCACCAGGCTGGGTGCTTTACATGGGTTCTCATTTCATCTTCAGGAGCCTCCTGTGAAGGAAGGATCATTAGCCCCATTTCGCAGGGGAGGCTCAGAGAAGTTTAAGTAACTTGCCCAAGGTCACGCAGCTAGTACGGGGCCAGGTTTCCAAACCAGATCTGTTTGAGTCCAAAGTCTGTGCTCTTTCTGCTTCCCCCAAACTGAGGTTGGAGACCATGTAAGTAATGCCAAGCCTTCTGCTTATGTGATTTTCTCCTGTACTGTTAGCAGCTCTGGAGTATGAGTGGAAAAAAAAAAAAAAAAAAAAAGGATGGCGGATTGATCCAAGGTTGGGGTTTTGCCAGGTGTGTGTGGCGGGAGGACAAGGGAAGGAGGGAATGGAAGGTGCTGATGAGAGAGAAAGGTGGACGAGGTGAGCCTGGGGGTCAAGCTGGAGGGGAGGGCTGGAGGGGCTGGTGGATAGGGAGACAGCGGAAAGGTAAGGGCAGGCATAAACCAGTTGCACCCAGCTGGAGAGCTGCAAGGCTACAAGGTTGTTTGTGAGGAGAAATCAGGATGCTTGAACTTGGATTTTCGGCAGTGGAGCAGCTCTTGGTCAGGTCACAGATCACTGCCTGGGGAGGCCTTCGCACTGCCCAGAACTTAGTGTCTGAGGAGTCCAGCAGGGCCTCCCCATCTGGGGACATCCCCATGGGAACCTGAGCTTCCAGGCTCCACAGGTCTCTGGGATTGCGACCCAGCACCGGGTAGTAGGAGCGAAGCATCAAACCCCAGGCGAGAGCCCCTAGCCGGTTTGGCTCAGTGCATAGAGCCTCAATCTGTGGTCGAAGGGTCCCAGGTTCAATGATGGTCAAGGGCATGTACCTCGGTTGCAGGCTCCTCCCAGCCCGGGCCCTTCAGGGCGCATGCAGGAGGCAACGAATCCATGTGTTTCTCTCACATCGATGTTTCTGTCTTTTTCTCTCTCTTCACTCTCTCTAAAATCAGTGGGAAAATATCCTCAGGTGAGGATTTAAAAAAAAACAAAAACAAAAAAACCCAGGCAAGTTGGATCCCTTGCTACTGTTATGAACTTGGGCTAGTCATGGAACCTCTGGTCTTTTTGCAGGGGCTCCCTGGGTGTGGGCAAGAGATATCCAGCTGACAATGGCCTTTAACCCCCTCCCCTACATGTGGCTCCTGCCACTTTCCAAACTCCCCCGATACACTGGGTGGAGCAGGCTACTCACCCACTTTACTGCAGCACCTGCTTTCAGATCCCAAAACGTGCCACAAGCACTGCCACCTCAGGACCTTTGCATCTGCTTTTTCCTCTGCCTGGCAGCTCTTCCCCCTGCGTTCCACCTGGCTTGTTCCTCATCTTTCAGGTCTCAGCTCAGATGTCACCTCCTCCGAGAGACCTTCCCTGACCACTTAGGTAGGGCCACCTGTGAGTCTCCATTGCAGTTGCCAGCACACTCCCGTCCCTGTACTCAGTACAGTCCGCAGTGATCTCATTGTGCCTGTCTACTTGTTTATGGCCTATCTCCCTCCACTAGAATGTGAGCTCCGTGAGGGCAAGGGGATCGGATCTATTTTGTTCACACTTGTATCCCCAAGACTATTGCAGTGCCTGGCACACAGTAGGCGCTCAATAAATCCTTGTTGAACAAATGACTGAACAAATTCCAAGGGAGCACATGGAAGACCCTCAGTAACTATTGTCTAGGACTCTAGGTCCTAGGAGAAGGACAACCGAATTCCTGCCCTCCAGATATGCTTGGTCTGCAAGTCAGTAGCTGGGCAGCGTCTAGAACACTCGTCCCTGGCCTCTGATCCATACACAGTGGTGATTCTGAGTTGCCTTCCCCCTCCACCAGTCCTTCCAAATTACCCATCACGATACCCACCCTGCACTGCTCCCCTCCTCCCCCCCAAAAGTTTCCAGGATCCTTTTCCCAGTGAAGTCCCTGCCTCTGTCACTGGTGGGTGTCTTTTGTTGAACTCCAAGATGAGGATTGGGATTAAGAAGGGTGTCAGGGAAGGACCTGGCCTCCCAGCCAACCATCCATAACTGACTCACTGTGTGGCCCTGGGTGAGAGACTTCCTTTGTCTGAGCCTCGGTTTCTTCATGTAGAGAATGCCATGAGGCATCTAGGAGGTACTGGTTGCAAGGCCTGCAGAATAAAAAAAAAAAATTTAAATAAGAGGAAAACCTGAAGAGGAGGCGGAGGAATTACTCAGGCCCTGGCAAGGCGGGTGCTGGGCCATGTGATTCACGGCAGCATGAGGCGTGAGCGGCCCGCCTCCTCCACTGCCCAGCCGGCTCAGGGGTAGGCACAAATGACTTGCTTCTCTCTGCACAGCACTCGCCTATAATTGGCCCAGAGGACAGGGTTGGTGATTGTCAGGGGTGTGTGTGTGTGTGTGTGTGTGTGTGTGTGTGTGTGTGTGTGTATGTGTGAAAAGGGTGGGGGGGAGAGAGAGAGTCCTGAGCTTCAATTAAAGCGTTGAAACATTTTAGTCCACATGTTAAGACTTCTGTGTGCCTGCCAACTTCCTCCCTCAGAAGGCTGAGGTCTTGATTGAATCGCTATCCTTAGGACCCAGTGGCCCATTCTGGGCAGAGGGGTTTTTTAAAATATTGGTATCATCCATGTGAAGAGTCTTGAGTTGCTCCAAAGTGCTTTCTCTTTTAGTGATCCTGGTTCCTGGTAGGGGGTAGGGCCATGGTTTAGGTCCCATTTCCCAGATTGATTAAACCTGTGGCCTCCCCAGTGCGATGCCAGAGAGGGCTTTGAGAGAGTCAGAAAGGAGTTCCCAGGTATAGGATTGCTCATAGAGGTTTGGGGGGAAACCTACCCCATTTCTCAGGCCTAGAATATCCTTCCAGATGCTGGGTATGGGGGGGGGGGGGGCCTTGGGGCCTGACTCTCCCTCGGTGGAAAGAGTTGTACCTGATGATTTGTACCTTTCCTGGGCTTCCCAAACTGGGTGAGCGTCAGAATCCCTTGTGGACTTTGAAAAAAATAAATGTGATTCCCAGACTCCACCCCAGAGCTCCAGAATCCTGGGGTTGCAACCCGGGAATATATTTTCAAAACTCCTTAAGTGATTCTGATACACAGCCTAGAATAGGAACCACTGGGCAAGCCCATTTCCCAGTTGGAGCGGTGGAAGCCCAGAGAGGCAGTTTATCCATGGTTCTACAGTGAGTCAGCATCATTAGGACCAAGAGAATGCGTCGGGCTCCCCTCTGAGATCCTCTCCCTGGTGCTCCTGTGGGCCTCACTCACGCCTCCCAACCCCAAAAGAAGGCATGGGCCCTGGCTGGTGTGGCTGAGTTAATTGAGCATCATCCTGTGCACCGAAAGGTCGCCGGTTTGATTGTAGGTCAGGGCACATGCCCAGGTTGTGGGTTCGATCCCTGGTCAGGGTGCATACCAGAGGCAAACGGTCAATGATCAATGTTTCTCTCACATCGATGTTTCTCCCCGCCCCCCTCTCTTTCAAAATCAATAAAAACGTATTTTCAATAAAAGGAGGCATAAGATCTAAGTTACAAAAGTCGAGTCAACCCCTCACCCACATACACCCAAACACTGGCTGCCTCAGTTTACCCTCTATGCGCTGCGAATGCCTAGAGTCCCAGAACTGCAAGTGCCTTCCAGCCTAAACTGCCAAATGGTAGGCATTCATTAGAGCTGGAAGGCACTTGCAGTTCTGGGACTCTAGGCATTCGCAGCGCCCAGCACAGGGCCTGGTCCTAAGGAAAGGCTCTGGAGGGGTGTCAGCGAGGTTTGTAGAGCTGGGAGGAGCATGGAGGGTGTTTAGGTAGGACGTTCAGTGGAAGCAAAGGCACTGAGACATGGGGCATCCTGGGCCTCGGGGCTGGTATTGAGAGGAGCAGAGAGATTAAAGCTGGCAAAGGGACTTTATGCTGAGGGCAAGAGGGGACCCTTGAGGGTTTACCAAGCAAGGGAATGATGCGCTCGGAGGCGAGTGTTTGAGAGATTCCCACAACTGCATGTGCAGAGCTGGTGGTAGGGGTGCAAGATTGGGAGACAAGCAGGTGAGGTTTGCAGTCATCCCAGCACGAGGTGACGGTAGCTTCGGTTTGAGCAGTGGCAGTCTAGGAGGGTAAGATCTGAGAGACATCCAGGTGGAGGTGGCCAGTAGGGTTGGGAAGCTCAGAAGAGAGATGTTGGCCAGAGATATTTTTTTTAAATATATATATATATTTCTTTATTGATTTCAGAGAGGAAGGGAGAGGGAGAGAGAGATAGAAACATCAATGATGAGAGAGAATCATTGATCGGCTGCCTCCTGCACATCCCCTACTGGGGATTGAGCCTGCAACCCAGGCATGTGCCCTTGGCTGGAATCAAACCCGGGACCCTTCAGTCCACAAGCTGATGCTCTATCCACTGAGCCAAACCAGCTAGGGCTGGCCAGAGATATTTGAGCGTTCTCACGGCCAGCGCTTACCCCGGACCACACAACTGCTCATGGTTCGGGGGGGGGGGGGTGGCAGTCCCAGCCTTGAAGACATGGATAGTGAGGTGGCACTCACACTTGCTTGGGTAGATCATGCACTACCTGCCCAGGCTTTGCTTTAGACATGCCTTTAGGGAGCCGTTTTAAAAGCATATTTGCATAAAGCAAAGACCATTTCGCAGACATCCAGGGTAGTGGCTACTGCCAAGAACTGAGGGGGTACTCCTGAATTCCTGTGGCTCTGTAGGGGTTCTCTCTGTGGAGGGCATTCTGAGAGGCATAGAAGGAGGCTGCTTTTGGTAAGGAGAAGAGGGGACTCATCACAGGAGGGGGTGGGCTTTGCTGGGATTTTTGGAGAGCAGCAGTTGGAGATTCCAGGGGAGTGTCTTGAGAAAAGACCATCCGCCGGGGCCTTAAACACACACAACAGAATGGAGAGCCTCTGGGTAGCTGGGAGAAGGACTTCCCCGGACAAGACTAAGAGAATTGAAATTTCCAAGGTGCAGGTGGTTGGGGCCCCCATTCCTCCGCCCCTTCAGGTGCCTCTGTCCCCGGGGCGGGGCCCAGCTGGTGCTACCTGCTGCCTCCAGAGGGAGTGGCAGCTAACAGTCCCCCAGATGGACTCAAACCGGGCCTTTCTGGGGGCCAGGCAGCTAAATGCCTTAGGCAGATGTGGAGCTGGCCAGACGCTGGCTGGGTGGGGCTAAGACCTGTCTGGAATGGGGGCAGGAAGCGCAATCTGCCACCGGCCTGCCCCTCAGAGCTCAGTTCCCCGCATCTAGAGAGAGCAGATACCCTTGGGGCAGTGAGTCCAGCCGCTCCCGTCTCCAATACCCAGTTCTTTGGACCTAGAAGGTATCACACCTCCAAAAGGTGCCTCAAAACACACAGGGCTGGAGACAAGGCTGCAGGGCAGCAGCGGAAAAAAACCCTCAGCACTCCTGGCTCTGCCATGGATTCACTGTGCCCCCAGGCTTCCCTTCTCCCCTCGGGGCCTTCGTTTCCCCATTTGTAAGCCTGTGGGCCCAGTCATCGACTCTGATTGGTGTAATAGTGTATACATACTTGGGGAGCGGTTGAGCAAGAGCGACAGGGGAGCAAGGAGGGCATGTCTTCATTTAACAAGCGTTTATTGAGCACCTACTATTTGCTTGGTCCTGGGAGAGGTAATGGATGGGCAACGAGGCAGGCATGGATCCCTATCCTGGTGGAGCTCCTCTCTAGCAGGGACGACAAACATCACAACTAAATGCAAGCCCAAATGCTGCAGGGACGTATGAGGAGGGGGCGGGCCAGGAAACAGGACACTTGTATGAGACCTGAAGGGAAAATAGGGGTCCAGAGGTAAGGAGAAGCAGTAACTGCCGCTCGCTGGGGCCACGGGAGCGACATGTGCCAAAGCCCCAGGCGGAAGAGAGCACTTTCGAAGAACAGACAAGAGGCCATTGTGACTGGAGGGTGGGGGTGGGGAATGTTCCAGAGCTGGGCCTTACTGGTCCCCAAGCTCAGGAGTTTGGAGTTCACCCTGGAGGTGAAGCAAAGGGAGCCATTCTCGGGGCTGCAGGAATCGGAGGGGACCCGTTTTCACAAACTGGCTGTGGTGCTGAGTGCCTTGCCGAGGGCTCTAAGGATGGGAGGGAAAAGTGAGTTAGGCTGGAGTGAAAATATGTATGGGTTGTAGAGTGATGTTAAGTCCCGTCTGCAGGGTTGGGGTCTGGCTGGATGTATGAGTAGAGGGAGAGAGAGGAGTCATAGGGAAAGCCAGCCTGTAGCTTGGGGAGCTGGGTGGATGGAGGTGCCATCCCAGGATGGGGCAGGCAGGCAGGAAGAGAAGCCGCCCAGGGGCTGGGGCAGGGGTGTGGTTTAGGGTGCAGAGCCTGCGAGCCTGGAGATGGGCATTTAGGTGTCAGTGCCCAGTGGGCATCAGCTGTGCCCATTGGGGGCCCAGAGTAAGGCGGTGAGGGGCACAGGTGTGTGGCAGAGGCCCAGACAGGGAGCTGCAGGTTCCGCCTGGTGCTGGGAGCCTCTAGCCATCGGGGAGCTTCCCCGTGTCCCGTGCACGGAAGGGGTTAAGTCATGGACGGAAGGCGTCTGGAGAAAGCGGGAAAGGCAGGACTGGCAGGGCTGGCCCCAAGGAGCCGCAGCTGGCATGGGAGCCCTTCCGCCCCGGCCGGCCTGCTAGGCCCGCGCCGCCGCCCACGCCGCCGCCTTCTCCTTCGCCTCTACCTCCACCTTCCCTGCTCCCCCTCCAGCTCCGCCGGCTCCCTGAGGCGGGGCCTCCGCCTAATGCATTCCAGGTGTGGACCCGGCCCCTCCCCCACCCGGGCAGCCGGGAGGGGGCAGGGACGGTGTGGGTCTCACTGTGCATCTCTTAGGGCCTCCAGCCTACACACCCCGTAGCCTGCTGTCTCGGGAGAGTCCCTTCAGAGATCTCTGTGTGCGCCCCGTGGGTCTGGCAGGGTCAGGCAGTGGGGAGAGCCCCCCAGATCTGGCCCTGCCACTTTCTTTCTAGCTTCCTGGGACAGCACCTCTCTGAGCCTCGGTCTTCTCGTCTAGAAAATGGGGTGATCATCCCCACCACCTAGGTATTGTAAGGATTGAATGCCACAGGGAAAGCCCTGGCACACTGTAGCCACGTTCAACAGATGGCCCCGCCTGCCCTTTCTGTCCCTGCCCCTTGGCTTCTGGGCCTGCACTTCACTGTCCCCCTCTCCCTCCCACTTGCCCCTGTGATGTGTCTCCCTCTCTAGCTGTCCGGTTCTCTGGGTCTCTAGTTTTCCTGTCTTCTCCCTCCTTGTCTTTGTCCCAGTCTTTTGCCTTCAGAATCTCTCTTTAGCCAACTCTCAATTCCGACCAGACCTCTGATGACAGGGGAAGCTGGTGGGGGGGGGGAGAATGGGTGGGGGTTGGGGTCCCTGGGGTCACACACAGCTGGGGTCACAGGGGCCATCCCCTAGTGGCTTTGTCCTCACTGGGAGGGAAATCCCAGCCAGCGTGGCAGCCCCAGCACTGGGTAATTACTGCCCCCAGTGCTCCCAGCTGCAGCTCCACTCCCTTCCCTTCCTGTCCTCTGAAGTCCCCAGCCCCTCCCGGGGGTGGAGCAACCACCCCCATGCTGCTCTGGCCTTAGGTCCAGAGACACTGGGAGGAGGTAGCCAGGCCCTCACAGCAATCAAGGAACTGGAAGAGGGAAGGGCTGCCTTTATTCCCATGTGGTTGTGGTGTGTGCGTGCGCGCGCATGTGCCTGGCTGCCTGGCTGTTCTGTCCCTGTGGGTCTGTGTTTTGTGCATCTTAATGTTCTTGTTTCCGTTTGCCCCCGTGTATGTTTCAGCGTGTGTCTGTATATCCACGTGTCTCTTTGAGTCTGTATGTGTTGTGTGTTGCTGTGTGCCTGGGTGTGTGTCACCTTGGCTCTGTCTAAGCCCCTGGGGGTTTCTAGATGTGTCTGCATGTGGGTGTCTGTATGTAGATCTTGTGTGTGTGTGTGTGCGCATGCACACGCGCACGTGTGGTGTTTCTGTGCTGTTATCCATCTCCGTATGCCTCCTAGTACCTTAGTAGTGCTGGTTGATGTGTGTGTGTGGCAGGGGCCTTTTGGCCTTTCCTGACCCTTTCTCTTGTTCTGGAACCTTCTTGGGAACCCAGCTTCTCTGTTCACTGTGCCCTCAAACACACTCTTCACCTCCCCACCGCTAGTATCCGCACCTTTGCTCACTTTTCTCCCCTTGCCTGCACCACCATGCTCGGTCCGGCTCCTACCTGTAAAAACACACCCATCCTGGACAGCTGAGCTCAAAAACCACCTCCTTTAGAAAGTCCCTCCCCCCAATGTGATTTCTTTCCCAACTCAGCAGACATTGACTGAGGGTGTGGTGTGCTCTGTGGCTCTGGACATAGGCACACTTGGGATCAAGTCCCAGCTCAACCACTTCTAGCTGTTTATCCTTAGGCAGGGGTTTTTTGTTTTTGTTTTTTTTTTTTGTTTTTTTGTTTTTTGCTTCTATGTGCCTTAGTTTCCCCATCTGTAACATGGAGTCAATGGGCTTGTTAGGAGGGTGCCACACAGGAAAGCGTCAACACAATGCCTGGCCCAGAGTAGGTGTGCATCAAACAGTTGTATCCCCATACCTTACATCCTCCACTAAAAAGTGAGCACCTTCAGTTCCAGAGAGTTCTGAAAGTTCCTCCTGCTCTCTTCTCCAGGTGTCCTGCCCAGGGCAGGACGTGAACTGGACCAGACAGAACAAAAGGCAGATTCTAGTTCAGGGAACTGCTGACAAGTGTTGCAGGAGCCAGCACTCTGAGCCTTCTCAGGTCCAGAAGAGACTGGGCCTTCCAGTGGCTGGAAGAGGGGACCTCCAAGGCTGCCACCCAAGAGCCACAGCACATAAGATAGAGCAGGAGCCGGAACCGGTTTGGCTCAGTGGATAGAGCGTTGGCCTGCGGACTCAAGCGTCCCGGGTTCGATTCCGGTCAAGGGCATGTACCTTGGTTGCGGGCACATCCCCAGTGGGGGGTGTGCAAGAGGCAGCTGATCGATGTTTCTCTCTTATCGATGTTTCTAACTCTCTATCCCTCTCCCTTCCTCTCTGTAAAAAAAAAAAAAAAAAAAGATAGAGCAGGAGATAAACAGCAGAAATGGAAGGGGCTTTAAGGACCATCTAACTGAGGTCTTGCAAAGTGGTGGCCCACAAGTGGAATGTGACTCACAAGTTTCATTTGGCCTATTCACTGTTTTTAAAATTGGGGTATTTCACATAAAAGTCTGGATTTCTCATTCTCTCAAAATATTGGAAGATCTGAAAATAAATACAGGGCCCCATTAATTCAATGCAACAATTAAATGGATTGAAGAAGGAGCTGCGGTTCCTATTTTAGGAGAGGCATGTGCTGTCCAGTTTACCCCAGTCCTCACCATTCCCTATTGCCCTACACTGTCCCATTTGACAGAGATGTCCTCACTTTACACAAGGGTCCACACTTGACAGAAACATCCTTCACTTTTAAGAAGATGTCTCACTTTGCTAAGAAATTTCCTCCATTTTACAGAATAGTCTTTTACTTTGTCAAAGAGTCTTTCACTTATAGACAGGCCATCCATTTTACACAAGGGTCTTTTTTAAAATATGTTTTTGTTGATTTTTTAGAGAGAGGAAGGGAGAGGGATAAAAACATCAATGAGAGAGAAACACCATCCATTGACCACCTCCTGCACGCCCCCCTACTGGGGATCGAGCCCGTAGCAACTTGAGTCTGTGCCCTGACTGGGAATCAAACTGTGACCTCCTGGGTCATGGGTCGAGCTCAACCACTGAGCCACACCAGCCAGGCTACACCAGGAGCTTCATAGAACTCTTCCTCACTTTGCAGTATGCCCTTCCACTTTAAGGAAAGATGCATCCATTTTCTAGAAACTTCTTCCCTTCCCAGAAGGGACCTTCTTTTTATCAAAGAGACTGCGTTTTAAAGAAAATGTCTCCATTTTACAGGAGGGATCACTCGGGGAAGCTCCTTATTCAACGGCTCCCATTTTCCAAAGGTGCCTTCACTCTGAGGAAGGTGCCCCCCCCCATGTTTTTTTTTAATATATATATATATATATATATATATATATATATATATATTGATTTTTTACAGAGAGGAAGGGAGAGGGATAGAGAGCTAGAAACATTGATGAGAGAGAAACATCGATCAGCCGCCTTCTGCACACTCCCTACTGGGTATGTGCCTGCAACCAAGGTACATGACCTTGACCAGAATTGAACCCCGGACTCTTGAGTCCGCAGGCCAATGCTCTATCCACTGAGCCAAACCAGTTAGGGCAGGTGCCCCCGTTTTTATGCAGTGTCTTTATGTTTCAGAAAACCCATCTGCTTCAGGGAAGGGACCTTCCTGCTACTCACCCCCCCCCCCCCCCACACACACACACGGCTCACACTTGACAGAGCTTTGTGATTGAACTTTCAGAGGACATCTGCCAGGTCCAGCGAGGCTGGGTGCAGTCTGGCCACAAAGGTGGAGTGGATGTCATGTGCAAAGGGCCCATGGGAAGAGGTGGGGGAGCGCTGCCTTTATCCTGCTTTTTTCTCAAGCTGGGGGACTTCTTTGCCCCAACATGGAGCTGGCTGCCCAAAAGGCACTTTCTTATTTACTGCTGTTCTTACTTCTCCACTCCCTCTGTTCCCTCTCCCCCACCCCACCCCACCCCAGGAATTCCAGCAGTCCCAGGGGCCTACCTCTCAGCCTGGAGAGGCCAAGATCTGGGCGTGCACTGGGGATCAGGAGGCCTGAGCGCTGGGGCCAGCTTCATCCCATTCTAGGATATCACCAGTTCCTCACATCGCACATCTCAACATTTTGCAAATGGGGAGATTGGGGTCCAGGGCTGTGAAGTGACTCCCCAGGTCACCAGGGAGTTAATGGCCTGGCCAAGGTCCAGTCCGAGGCCCTATTAGCTATCTTGAGATTAAGCCAAGGCTACAGCTGGGAAAGGGAGTGGGGGTGCTTCTGGCCAGGGAGGGGGAACGCTGGGAGCTGAAGTTCCCCGAAAGAGATGAGGAGAGTCCAGCCTGTGTTGCTCAGTGGTTGAGTGTTGACCTAGGAACCAGGAGGTCACACTTCGATTCCCGGTCAGGGCACATGCCCGGATTGCGAGCTCGATCCCCAGTAGGGGGTGTGCAGGAGGCAGCCGGTCAATGATTCTCTCTCATCATTGATGTTTCTATCTCTCCCTCTCCCTTCCTCTCTGAAATCAGTAAAAATATATTTGAGCCCTGGCCAGTTTAGCTCAGTGGATAGAGCATTGGTCCACAGACTGAAGGGTCCTGGTCCTGGGTTTGATTCCGGTCAAGGGCACGCACCTCGGTTGCAGGCTCCATCCGGGCCCTGGTCTGGGCGCGTGCGGGAGGCAACCAATTGATGTGTCTCTCTCACATCGATAAATCTCTGTCTCTTCCCCTCCTTTTCCTCTCTCCCTGTTTCCCTTGGGAATGGGCAGCCGAGGAGTCCTGGTCCTCAAACTCAGCTGGAGGGCAGACCTGCTCTGCCTGTAAGCCCAGAAGCATGTGCTCAGGGCACCTACCAAGCCTGGACTTGCAGCAACCAGAAACAATTTTTGGAATGATTTTGCTATTTCAATAACAATAAGGTGTCATGGGAAAATTCAGACTTCTGTTTTAACACTTACTTCACCGTGGTTTACAGCTTGAGTTGAATTTGAATGGAGTGGGGATGGGGCGCCATAGTCTTTTCATTGCCACCTGCCTCTAGTGGGAATCCAGCCTGATCTGAGGAGCTGCCAGTGGAGAGTGGGGCTGGATTCCGAATCCAAATCCGAATCCGAATCCATCTCTGGCTGGATTGCTTGTTTTTGCAGTGTCTCCATAGCTTTGTGCTGGGTTGTGGCCTGTGGGTCTGTATAACTGTGTGTGCAGTTTCGTGTCTGTGATGTGCAGTTCTGTTAGCTTTTTAAAAATATATTAGAGGCCCGGTGCACGAAATTTGTGCATGAGGGTGTGTGTGTCCCTCAGCCCAGCCTGCACCCTCTCCAATCTGGGACTCCTCGAGGGATGTCCGACTGCCCGTTTAGGCCCGATCCCACAGTCCAGGACTGCTGGCTCCCAACTGCTCGCCTGCCTGCCTTCCTGATTGCCCCTAACCGCTTCTGCCTGCCAGCCTGATCACCCCCTAACCACTCCCCTGTCAGCCTGATTGATGTCTAACTGCTCCCCTGCCAGCCTGTTTGCCCCCAACTTCCCTCCTCTGCCAGCCTGGTCACCCCTAACTGCTCTCTCCTGCAGGCTTGATTGCCCCCAACTGCCCTCCCTTACAGGCCTAGTCCCTCCCAACTGCCCTTTCCTGCTGGTCATCTTGTGGTGGCCATCTTGTGTCCACATGGGGGCAGCATCTTTGACCACATGGGGGCAGCCATCTTGTGTGTTGGAGTGATGGTCAATCTGCATATTACTCTTTTATTAGATAGGATAGAGGCCTGGTGCATGGATGGGGGCCAGCTGGTTGCCCTGAAGGGTGTCCTGGATCAGGGTGGGGGTTCCCTTGGGGCGTGGGGCGGCCTGGGCGAGGGGCCTGTGGTGGTTTGCAGGCCAGCCACACCCCCTGGCGACCCAAGCAGAGGTCCTGGGATCTGGAGTTTATTTATCTTCTACAATTGAAACTTTGTAGCCTGGAGTGGAGCCAAGCCTTCTGCTTGCTCTGTGGTGGCAGCCATTTCTGTTGGGATTTATGTATCTTCTATAATTGAAACTTTGTAGCCTTAAGCGGAGGCCAAAGCAGGCCAGGGCTGCAGAAGCTTGGCTTCCTCCATCGCCAGGGGCAACCCTAGCCTCCTGCTCTCTCCAGCTTCATGGCTACCGCCATTTTTGTTGGGATTTATTTATCTTCTATAATTGAAACTTTGTAACCTTAAGCAGAGGCCTGGGCCGGCCAGGGTATGCGGAAAGCTTGGTTTCCTCCATCGCCGAGGAAACCCAAGCCTCCCTCCTGCTCTCTCCGTGGCCGCAGCCATCTTGGTTGGGTTAATTTGCATACTCGCTCCTGATTGGCTTGTGGGTGTAGCGGAGTGATGGTTAATTTGCATATTACTCTTTTATTAGATAGGATGTTTTATTGATTTTTAGAGAGAGAGGGATAGAGAGATAGAAACATCAATGAGAGAGAAACATCATAATTGGCTGCCTCCTGCACACATCCCTACTGGGGATCGAGCCCGAAACCCCGGGCATGTGCCCTGACCAGGAATCAAACTGGCAACCTCTTGGTTACTGGGTCGACACTCAACCACTGAGCCACACCAGCTGGGCAGTCCTGTTGGCTGTTAAGCCCAACACACCCACATTGCTCCGTGGGTGGGGGACACTATGCCCTTTCCCTTCATTGTCTCATGGACTCCCCAAACCGGGGAGTTGTGGTTATTATCCTATTTTTCCGACAATGAAACTGAGGCTCGGACAGCTGGCGAGGCTTGCTTAGGGTCACACAGCTAGTAAATGGGGGTGTTGGGATTTAACTGCCGCGTGAACTCTGAACCAGCTGTTCCTAATGAAGGTGTTGTGACACCTTACCAGTGGTCGGCAGACTCATTAGTCAACAGAGCGGCAAACCGGCTCACGAGCCGCAGTTTACTGACCACTGCCTTAACCCATGCCCTGTGCTCAGCAAGTGTAGTCATACTACCCTTCTTCGGAATCGCCAAGTACCACAGGTTTCTAATATTGACTTTGGTTTTTAATAAATAAGATGAGCCCGACTCGTGTGGCTCAGTGGTTGAGCAGTGAGGTCACAGTTCGATTCCCGGTCAGGGCACATGCCTGGGTTGCAGGCGCGAGCCCCAGTGTGGGGCGTGCAGGAGGCAGCCGATCAATGACTCTCTCATCATGGATGTGTCTATCTCTCTCTCCCTCTCCCTCTCTGAAATCAATAAAAATAGAAAGCAATCAAAATAAATAAATGAATAAATAAGACGAGATTCAAGATAATGCCTGAAATAATGGCACTGTCGCAAGCATTCAGGAGCCGGCTGCTGGGTCATAGGGTAGGGGTGCCACCTTGGAGTCCTGGCTCTGCTTCATTCACCCGAAGCCCTCCTTGACTGGGGTTGCTGGAATTCACCCTTAAAAGTCCTGTTAGGTTTGCATTTCAGATAGACAACAAATACTTCTTTTGCATAGCATAGTAACTTTTTAGTACAAAGATGCATGAGCCATGCTTCCACTCAGAAATTATTCATTGTTTTTCTGAAATTCAAATACAGCTGGGCAGCCTGTATTTTATCTGGCCACCCTGTGGCTGGCCTCTCCCTCCCCAGTCCCGACTGACTGACTCCCTTGCACTTCCTGAGCCGCACTGAGCTCCTCCTGAATGAGAGTCTCTTGTCTTTGAGATCCGGATCCTCCCTGAAGGTCAGGGTCAAGACTGCCCTCCGGCCTGTCCGCCTGTCCGGGTGCAAACCCCCACCTCCGCCCCACAGCAGTGGCGGGGCAGTGCCAGGGTGTGCTTCCCGTGCATAGCAGTAGCGTAGCTGTGTGTGTGTGTGTGTGTGTGTGTGTGTGTGTGTGTGTGCGCGCGCGCGCGCGCGCGCGCGTGCACGCCAAGCCTGCCACACACGGACATGTGAACAGCTCTGAGGTTCTCACTAGGTCTTGGAGGACGGTGCACACTGCCGTGTGGCCGGGTGCATTTTCACAGAGAGCGATGAGGTTTGGTGGTGTGACTTAGTGGGGGGTGGGGGTGGCCTTTTTGATCTCTGCTTCAAGGGGCACTGGGGACTCTGGCGAGCCCAGTGGTGGAGGGGCCAGTGCTGGTGGCGGACCTAGTCAGGTGTGTAGATGTGGGTGTGCTTACATGTGTGGGAGAGAATGTTGTGGATTATTTAAAAAAAACAGGCCAGCGTTAGCCGGTTTGGCTCCGTGGATAGAGCGTAGGCCTAGAGACTGAAGGGTCCCGGGTTCGATTCTAGTCAAGGGCACGTCCCTGGGTTGCAGGCTTGATCCCTGGCCCTAGTCAGAGCGACCCGTCACTGTGTCTCTCTCGCATGGATGTTTCTCTTTCTGTCTCTCCCCCCTCCCTCCCACTCTCTCAATGGAAAAATATCCTCGGGTGAGGAATAACAACAACAACAACAATTCTTTTTTGAATCAAATCAAATCAAATTTAAGACAGAAAGGGAAAAAAAGTACAAAAACAGGCCAGAGAAAAGCAATGCAGGCCATAGCTGGGTGGGGAGGAGATGGGGCAGTGGGCAGGGCTGTGGTATCTAGGAAGGAGAGAGCCTCCCGAGGGAACTCCCATAGCGCAGGGATGGGATTTTTATATCCTCCAGTTCCGAGTCCACCAGGCTCAGAGCAGAGCTCAGAAATATTTAGGGGATTAAATGAACCCAAGGGAAGCCAGAAAGTCCAGCAGGTCATGAGGGGCCACCGAGGCCTAGCTGAGCAGTTCCTATTTTCCCCATGGGAGCCACAGAAGGTTCTTGAGCAGGTAAGTGGCAAGACCTGGGGCCAACGGGTCACTGAGGGAAAGCAGGAGACAGGGACTTGTAGGCAGAGGGACAGGGAGGGGAGCACTGAACTGGGGGGCGGGGGCCGGGAATCTTCCTTTCCCTCAGTGGAGCCTTGCCTGGTTCTTGGCCAGGCTGAGGCTCCTGAACTGGAACCCCATTGTTCATCTCTGTATGGGTGGGTTTGGGGGTGTTGCTCTCCCTAACCACACTGCAGCTCACCTGTCTCTGAAGCACCGAGGTACACCCCTCTCCCCCTGGCTCCCCTCTTCTCCAGCCTCACTTTAGAGAGCATGCTTAAGGAAGGAGTCCAGTCCAGGACCAGTCTGTGGAAAGTCTGCATAAAAAAAAAAAAAAAAAAAAGAAAGTCTGCATAGACTTGCTGTGTGATCTTGGGCAAGTCATTGCCCCTCTTTTTTTGGGGGGGCGTTAATTCTCACCCAAGGATATTGTTTCTATTGACATTTATTTATTTAGTTAGTTAGTTAGTTAGTTAGTTTTTCCATTGACTTTTTTTTTAATATTTTATTGATATTTTACAGAGAGGAAGGGAGAGGGATAGAGAGCTAGAAACATCGATGAGAGAGAAACATCGATCAGCTGCCTCCTGCACACCTCCCACTGGGGATGTGCCCGCAACCAAGGTACATGCCCTTGACCGGAATCGAACCTGGGACCCTTCAGTCCGCAGGCCAAGGCTCTATCCACTGAGCCAAACCGGTTTCGGCTCCATTGACTTTTTTTCAGAGTCAGTGAGGGAAGGGAGGGAAGGAGGATGGAGGGAGAGAGAGAGAGAGAAACATCGATGTGAGACAGACCCATGGATGGGATCTATAGAACTTGCAACCCAGATAAGTTCCCTTGTCTGGGAATCGAACCTGAGACTCTGGTACATGGACTGATGCTCTAACCACTGAGAACACCAGCCAGGCCTTTTTTTTTTCCCCTGCTAATCCTAACCGGAGGATATTTTTTCCATTAATTTGTACAGAGAGTAGAAGGGAGGGAGAGAGGAAGAGGGAGAAACATCAATGTGAGAGACACATCGATTGGTTGCCTCTCACACGCACCCTGACAGGGGCTGGGCACAAACCTACGACACTTCTGTGTGGGGGGCCGATGCTCTAACCACTGAGCCACACAGACCATGGCTCATTTCCCCTCTCTCTGTCTTCATCTCCTCATTAGAACCTGGCTTGAAAATCCCTGCCCCTCTTCACCTGGGGATCCAAGATGCCCCAGAATAGCTGGATTTCATTCAGCTTCCCATTCTGCAGGGCTGTGTGCACAGTGGCCGAGACAAAGGAGAGGCTGGGCCACATCAGGGCCTTGGTATGGTCACCCTATCCCCAGGACAAGCAGTGGAGCAAAGGGAGAGGAGCCCCGGCCAGTGCCCCTGTGCAGAGTGGGGTGGGGGGGGACCTTCCTGCTTTGAGGTGGAGACAGGGCCGGGTCCTCCAGGCCAGAGGAGGCAGACAAGGGGCGCCTGGGACCCCAGCACCTATACGTGTACCTCCGATCGGGGTCTCTGCATGGCGGAGCGCCCGGCTTTGCTCTCTGGATCCCTGGCCCTGCTAGCAGCTCCTGTCTGCGTCTCTCACTTTCTCTGGCCATGTGTTTCTTGAACTGTGTCTCTGTGGGTGCCACCCCCCAGGTGATTCATCCTCCTCAACCCCACACCCAGGGGGAGGGCAGGGCAGGACCAGGCCAGGATGTGCTGAGCAGGGCAGGGTGAGCAGCCCAGCTGAGCTAGAGGAGCGCCTCCCCCCTCCCAGCCAGGGCCCTGCCTGCCCAGGTGGGAAAGGAAGTGAGGAAACTGCACCCAAAACAAGGTACAGGGTGGGGGTGGGGGGCTCAATCTGGGCCCTGGGACACCACGTTCCCTCAGGACTAGGAGGGCACCGTGGCCTCAGTCCCCTGGGGCCTATCTGGCTGGACTGTGGCCAGGGTGGTGTCAGGGAGTCCGGGAAGCTGCTGGAAACCCTGGGGGTTGGGCTAGTCCTTCCCTCCAGGACCGGGAGACCTAAAATTCCCTGGGACTCTTTTATGCCAGTGTGACCCTGTAGACCAGGGGTCCTCAAACTTTTTAAACAGGGGGCCAGTTCATTGTCCCTCAGACCGTTGGAGGGCCAGACTATAGTTTAAAAAAAAAAACTATGAACAAATTCCTATGCGCACTGTGGGCCCCGGACGAGTCGGCTGCTAAGCAGGACAGGCAGCGGTACCCAGTGGGCCGGATAAATGTCCTCGGCGGGCCGCATATGGCCTGCGGGCCGTAGTTTGAGGACCCCTGCTGTAGGCTGTCTTTGTGTGTGTGTAGCTGTGTTTTTGTAACACGGGCCACATGACCCATTAGACCAGGAGGTAAGTGTCGTGTGTGTGTGTGTGTGTGTGTGTGTGTGTGTGTGTGTGTGTGTTTGTGGCTGAGCCCCTAAGAGCCGGGGACATCATGGACATGCTTGTTTCATGTGTATGACCTAGTAAGTTATGGTACATGTTGTGTGTCTTCATGTTTCTGGGCACGTGGCAGTGTGTGGCTGTGCTGAGGTTGTGTCTCACATGAGATAATGACCCTGTGTGGCTGCTGTCTTTGGGACACCATGCTGCCATGTGATACTGCGGCCCTGCGATTGTGAAAAACGTGGTGTAAGTGACACTGTGTATGTTCGAGACTCACTGGAGCCACATTCGAGGAGTATATGCACAGGTATATGATGAAGAATGTTTGGGTGACTGTGTGCCAGGCTGTTTGTGAAACAGGCTTGCAAAGTGTGACTGCATGATCCTGTGCCACCCTGTGACTGGGGTCTTTGTGGCTGTATATGACCGGGTTTTCAGGAGCGTGATGGCATGTGATTGGACCTTTGAATTTATGTGGCTCTGCAGTCATGTGACACAGTAAATAACACCTGTGTCTCTGGGATAGGGTGGGCCCATTGGTGACTGAGATGGTGTGACACAGGGTAACAGACCCTCCATGACTGTGAGAGGTCACGTGGCTGTGGCATAGACACGCTGACACCGTGTGTGGGTGGTAGCTCTTTTAAAAAAATATTTTTATTGGTTTCAGAGAGGAAGGGAGAGGGAGAGAGAGATAGAAACATCAATGATGAGAGAGAATCGTTATCGACTGCCTCCTGCACGCCCCACACCAGGGATCAAGCCCACAACCCAGACATGTGCCCTTGACCAGAATTGAACCCAGGGCCCTTCAGCCCGCAGGCCGATGCTCTATTGGGTGGTAGCTCTTTGCCGCTTTCTTGTCCTCAAACCCTTCTGCCCACAGGATGGTCACCCGGACCCTCAGCCTGCCATCCAGCCTTGCCCTCTCTGCTCCGGCCTCCACTCACTTCTGGATCATCTGAGACCCCCCACACACACATTCCTTCCCTGAGGGCGTGTCATCTCTAGGGGCTCCCTTGATACCAGGCAGACCAAATCTTCTCTGCCAAGTGTGACCATGAGGTGGGTTTAGGGAGCCTATCTTGAGGCAAGAGGGACAGTACAAAAAGGCCTCCCATTTTCTGAATGTGTTACTGTCTTAAAGCTGATCACGTGACCTGAACTCTGGGTGCTGGGTGTGTAGGTGTGTGTAAGTGGAGGAAAGTAGTGCAGATTAGTGAGAATCTGGGATTTTAAGAAGCAAAACTTTTGCTCATGAAATACAATTTTATCATTTGCCAGACACTCAGCTATATAAAGTTGTCGGCAAGGATCTTAAGAAGAAGGGTTAAGAATGGTTTATGCTCAGCCCTAGTAGGTTTGGCTCAGCGGACCAAAGAGTCCCGGGTTCAATTCCAGTCAAGGGCATGTACTTCAGTTGCAAACTCAATCCCCAGCCCTGGTCTGGGGCGTGTGGGAGGCAACCGATTGATGTGTCTCTCTCACATCGATGTTTCTCTGTCTCTCCCCCTCCCTTCCACTCTCTCTAAAAATCAATGGAAAAAATATCCTGCCCTAACCGGTTTGGCTTAGTGGATAGAGCGTCGGCCTGTGGACTGAAGGGTCCCAGGTTCGATTCTGGTCAGGGGCATGTACCTTGGTTGGGGGCACATCCCCAGGAGGTGTGCAGGAGGCAGCTGATTGATGTTTCTCTCTCATTGATGTTTCTAACTCTCTATCCTTCTCCCTTCCTCTCTGTAAAAAATCAATAAAATGTATTTAAAAAACATATATCTTTGGGTAAGAATTAACAAAAAAAAAAAGAGAATGGTTTAGGCCAGTGGTGGGCAAACTGCGGCTCGCGAGCCACATGCGGATCGTGAGCCGCGGTTTGCCGCTCTGTTGACTAATGAGTTTTCCGACCACTGGTTTAGGCTCAATGTACCCACTTCGGTCATATAAACCAGGCCTACAACTAAGCAAACTATAGGGTGCTCGCTCCCACCCCCACCTGGGTAAACTCCCAAGTAAATAATGACATGCAAGGAATCAATGTATTGATCACAAAGAATTCTTATCCTGTGCCAAAGGTCTTCTCTAGTGATGAAAACTCCCAGCCCCAGCTCTGGGCCTGGCTCCCCGTCTGAGGGCTGGGATAGGGGCTTTTCAGGACGGCAGTGTGGCCAAGAGAGGGGCGCAGGGAAACCGGACACCCCAGACACCTGCTAAGATGTGCTACTCCCCAGTCCCCTTTGCAGTAACATCCGTTGCTTCACACCCAGTCTCTCCCTTCCTGCAGGGCTGCACCAGGGAAACCGGATCCTGGTGAAAAGTTTGTCCCTTGACCCTGGCCAGAGCATTGAGCCTCATCCAGAAGGTCCCCAGCGGCTTCGCTCAGACCCTGGCCCCCCCACCGAAACCCCCAGCCAACGTCCTTCTCCACTGAAGCGGGCACCAGGCCCAAAGCCGCAGGGTAAGTTGTTCCAGAGAGTGGCAGGGAAATGGCCCAGGAGAGGGGATGGGGGAAGGGAAAGGCTGGCCAGGGGCAAAGGAGAGGCGTGTTAGAACAGCAAGCACCGTGGTCTCGGGGCAGAGGCTGTGACTTGGAGCTAAAGTGCACACACTGGGATCTCACCCCAGGCCTGCTCCGCCTGCCTCAGGGTTTGCGGAAGGGCTTGTGGCCTGGCTGTGACAGCCCCATCCAAACCCAGCACATTGGCATCTCCTCTCTTTGTCCCCTGTCATCCAGTCCCCCCAAAGCCCAGTTACCTGCAGATGCCCCGGATGCCCCCTCCACCCGAGCCCATCCCTCCTCCACCATCACGCCCGCTGCCTGCAGACCCCCGAGTGGCCAAGGGCCTGGCTCCCAGGGCAGAGGCCAGCCCCAGTTCTGCAGCCGTATCCTCACTGATCGAGAAGTTTGAAAGGTGAGTGTGGTGCCTGGGGGACCCTCTAGGGGTGGGGGTGAGGGTGAGGGTGAGGGTGGGCCCGGGGTAGGCAGGACGGTCATAAGACAGGCCTCGCAGTCAAGCTCACACCTGCCTCCATGTGTGTCCACCACCCGCCTCAGGGAGCCTGTGATTGTCGCCTCGGACAGGCCAGCCCCTGGCCCCAGCCCAGGTCCCGCAGAGCCAGCCATGCTGCCACAGCCACCCCCGCAGCCTCCAGTGCCCCAGCTCCCCGAGGGCGAGGCCTCCCGCTGCCTCTTCCTGCTGGCTCCTGGGCCCCGGGATGGCGAGAAGGTCCCCAACCGAGACAGCGGCATTGACAGCATCAGCTCACCGTCCAACAGCGAGGAGACCTGCTTCGTCAGCGATGACGGGCCCCCCAGCCACAGCCTCTGCTCCGGGCCCCCTGCCCTGGCCAGTGTCCCCGTGGCCTTGGCTGACCCCCACCGGCCCAGCTCTCAGGAGGTTGATAGCGACCTGGAGGAGGAGGACGAGGAGGAGGAAGAGGAGAAGGACAGAGAAATCCCAGTGCCCCTGATGGAGAGACAGGAGTCCGTGGAGGTACTGACCCGTGTTCGCTGAGTGGCAGGACCATGTGAAGAAACCAGGAGTCTGGCTGGTCCGCTGGGTTCTTTCTCTAGCTCAGTACTTCTCCAAAGAGAGTGTGTTTTTACTTTGGATGTTGGGCTTCCCTAGTTCCCTGGTACTAACTATGAGTAGCAACACCCCGCCCCGCCACCACTGTGACTACCAGCCTGACTGTGCACAGTTCCAAATGCCCACTTGGAAAATGGTTCTGCCCTCATTGGAGAAACAGTAGCGGGACCTCAGGTTTTATATATATATATATTATTGATTTCAGAGAGGAAGGGAGAGGGAGAGAGAGATAGAAACATCAATGAGGAGAGAGAATCATGGATTGGCTGCCTCCTGCATGCCCCTCACTGGGGATCGAGCCCACAACCTGGGCATGTGCCCTGACCGGGAATCGAACCATGACCTCCTGGTTCATAGGTCGATGCTCAACCACTGAGCCACGCCAGCTGGGCTGTGCCTCAGTTTTTCCATCTTGAAGATGGCCATCCTAGTTGGGGACCTTCAGAGTCTTGTTCTAGCTCAAAAATCCCATGCTTAGCAGCTATGGGATGTTGGGAAAGTCTCTGCTCTCCCACCATGAGCCTCAGTTTCTTTATCTGTAAAATGGAAAGCCTCTCACATTCAAAGGGACTTCTCCACAGCTGGCCTCCGGAGGGGCTCAGGGGCTTGAGTGCCCCAGGGACCCGAGGCTCTGGGGACCAGGGCTCTCGGCCACAGGAACCTCTTTCTGGGGCCTGGTAGGCTAACGCTGCTTCTAAAGGCATCCTTAGGCCTCAGCCAGAAGTTGGGTCATGGCCAGGATGCCTGCTCCACCAGAACCCAGCTCAAATGTGGGAGCTGAGGCCAGGGACTCCCCAAATATATGTCCAGTGAATAGGAAACTGGGCCAACAGGCAGTGCGTTTTATACATTTTTAGATTTCTGTGTTTTCCTCCCACGCCAGGTACTCAGCAAGACTTTGCTGACAGTGAACTGAGTGGGTGAATAAATACTAACATTTATAGACTACTTAATCCGCAGTCTGCTCTGTTTCACTTATATGAAATCATTTGTCTCGATTACAAATGGATGGAGGTGCTATTATTAGCTGTATATGTAGATAACGACATTTAAATACAAAGCAGTTACACAGTTTATGTAAGCTAATGAGTGGCAGAGCTAGGATTTGAACCCGGGAAGTCTGACTTCCTGACCCACAGGCCTAACCACTGCACTATGTACATGAATGGAGAGAGCCGATCACTGGGTGAATGAGTGGCCTAGTGAAGGAGTGCATGGCATCTGGATTGAGGGGTGACTTTTTAAAAATATATTTGTATTGATTTCAGAGAGGAAGGGAGAGGGAGAGATAGAAACATCAATGATGAGAGAGAATCTTTGATCGGCTGCCTCCTGCACGCCCCCTACTGGGGATCAAGCCTGCAACCTGGGCATGTGCCCTGACCGGGAATCGAACCGTGACCTCTTAGTTCATAGGTCGATGTGCAACCACTAAGCCACGCCAGCCAGGCAAGGGGTTGCTTTTTTTATGATATATTGGAGAGTCAGGGATAAAGCTAGGGGGCTTAAAGGTCTAGAAATGGGATGTAGGGTTATCTCTGGCATTAGACTTAGACTAGCCTTTGAGCTATTCTGAGAATTCTGGGGCTTGGGTAAAGGTTAGAGTACAAGACTATGGGTCAGGTTGCCTCTTCTCCTTTCCAGTTGACCGTGCAGCAGAAGGTGTTCCACATTGCCAATGAGCTCCTGCAAACCGAGAAGGCCTACGTTTCCAGGCTCCACCTCCTGGACCAGGTAAATAGCCCCTCGGGGGTCCTGGGGCCCTGGGATCTGGTAGATGGATGCCCAAGAGGAAGTGATAGGACCTGAGCTCAACCCTTCCATTGGGGCTAGCTAGAATCTAGAGGTGGTAAGGTTCCTCTCTGACCTTGACCCCCATCCTGTCCCTAAAGTCTGTTTTGATTATGATCCCAAGCTTGATTTTTATACCAACCCTCATCCCTAACCCTGGGTGGGTACACCAGCCCTAATTGCAACTCTGACCCAGATCCTGAACTGACCCCTGCCTGTAAACCAGACTCTGAACCTCATTCTAACCCTGACCCCAAATCCTCTAGAATCACTAAGGGCAGTGACTTTTAACTGCTTTCTTCACTGCCTGGCACACAATAGGTGCTCAAAAATATTTGCTAAATGAACAGATCTAATTCCAACCTTCTCTCTGACCCTGAATCTAATTCTGACCTTGACCCTGATTCTGACTTTTCATTGTTCCAGTACCTACATCCAGGTCCTAACCCTGACCACCTGAAATCCAACCCCACATAGAAACCTAACGCCGTACCCTCTCTCCTCAGTCTCAAGACCATGCTGATCCCAAAGGTCCACAGCGCTACCCACAAACACTGCCCTTACCTGCAAGCCGCCCCTTCCCTAGCCAAACCCCAGGCCCAGCTGGGCTGAGCCTCCTGCCCTGCCCCACAGGTGTTCTGTGCCCGGCTGCTGGAAGAAGCGCGGAACCGCAGTTCCTTCCCGGCCGATGTTGTCCACGGCATCTTCTCTAACATCTGCTCCATCTATTGCTTCCACCAGCAATTCCTGCTGCCTGAGCTAGAGAAGCGCATGGAAGAATGGTGAGGGGCCCCAGATCTAAGCTTCCATCCTCCTGTCCACTTGCCTGTTGAGACTCAGGCCAGATGTGTGCACAAAGTTCATTGCTGCCTGCCCTCTGCACTTACCACCTGTCACAGAAAGAATAAGGCCCAAGCTCTGCCTTCTAGGCCCTCCCAGACTAATAGGAAACACAGTCCAGGACTCAGAAAATTATAACAGAACTGGAGGCCTGGTGCACGAATTCGTGCACCAGTGGGGTCCCTCAGCCTGGCCCGCGGGATTGGGCTGAAACCAGCTCTCTGACATCCACTGAGGGGTCCTGGATTGCAAGAGGGTGCAGGCCAGGCTGAGGGACCCCACCAGTACACAATCAGGGTAAGGGAGAGACACAGGAGGTTGTCCAGCCTGGGAGGGACTGCGGGAGGGCTCCAGGGCGAGTCTGGCCCATCTTGCTCAGTCCCAATCGGCCAGACCCCAGCAGCAAGCTAACCTACCAGTCGGAGCATCTACCGCCTGGTAGTCAATGCACATCATAGTGACTGGTTGACCGGTTGACTGTCTGCCCCCTGGTGGTCAGTGCACGCCATAGTGAGCGGTTGAGCGGCCTTAGCATATCATTAGCATATTATGCTTTGATTGGTTGAACTGCCGACAGGACAACTGGACACATAGCATATTAGGCTTTTATTATATAGGATAGCAAAGCCCTTAAGAGTATGAGATTAAGAGCCAAACGGGCTGGGTTCAAATTCCAGCTCTGTCATATGTAGATTTGTGATGTTAAGTTTCTTAAATTACTGTGGTTCAGTTTCCTCTCTGTGGAATAAAGGTAGTAAGAGTAGGCTCACTTGTAAGGTTGCTTTAAGGATTAAATTAGCTCATTCATGTAGAGAACAGTACCTGGTATATAATAAGTGCTCAATGAATGTGAGCTGTTGATATTTTTCACCGGTGCTATGGCAGAGCTCAGAATGGGAGGCTGTGGGAATCCAAACGAACTAAACCAAGCCTCGTGGGGAGGGGTTAGGGAAGGGTCCAGGGAGGAGGTGAGGCCTAAGCTGAGGCCTGAGGTAGGAGGGCAGGGGTGACAGACAGTCTCCCAACCTCCAGGCTCTACTCTTCCAATCCATCCTTTAGATCAGGAGTGGGGAACCTTTTTTCTGCCAAGGGCCATTTGGATGTTTATAACATCATTTGCGGGCCATACGAAATTATCCACTTAAAAATTAGCCTGCTATAGGCTCGATCCCCAGCCCTGGTCAGGGCGTGAGCGGGAGACAACCAATCAATGTGTCTCTCTCACACCGATGTTCCTCTCTCTCTGTCTCTCCTCCTCCCTTCCACTCTTTCTAAAAATCAATGAAAAAAAATATCCTTGGGTGAGGACTAACCACCACAACAAAAAAATTAGCCTGCTACACCCTAACCGGTTTGGCTCAGTGGATAGAGCCTGCAGACCGAAGGGTCCCGGGTTCAATTCTGGTCAAGGGCATATGCCTCCATGGCAGGCTCTTCCCAGGCCCGGGCCCTCGTCAGGGTGCATGCAGGAGGCAACCAATTGGTGTGTTTCTCTCACATCAATGTTTCTCTCTCTGTCTTTCCCTTTCTCTTCTACTCTAAAAAAAAAATCAATGGAAAAATATCCTTGAGTGAGGAGTAAAAACAACAACAAAACCAAAAAAAATTCACCTGCTATATTTGGTCAAACATTTAATTAATGCACCGCTAATGCCTTGGCAGGGTCAGACCAAATGATTTCCCCACCCCTGCTCTAGAGTCTACACCGCCTGCCATAATGGTCTTTCTGAAGGATAATCAGACCATGTCACTTCCTTTTTAAAATCATCTCTACACTCCCCACAACCACAGGATAAAATATGTCCCCCTCATCAGACAGGGACCAAAGAGAGCTGGCTGAAGCCAGTTCCTACATTTCCCCAACTGGCTGTGACCCTTGAAGGCTGGACCAGTCATCATCCTGTGTGTCCCCTAGCTGATTGAGACTCCTGAGGAGTGCGACGAGGCCTGCTCACTTTGCCTTCCCTACTAGACCGTTCCCCTCTTGGGGCTCCACTAAGTATGACTCATTTACATCCCCAGAATCACCCAGCACAAGACTGGGTGCAGAATCAATAATCAGTGTATGGCCCAGCCAGTGGGGGGCATGCAGGAGGCAGCCAATCAATGATTCTCTGTCATCATTGATGTGTCTATCTCTCTCCCTCTCCCTTCCACTCTGAAATCAATAAAAATATATTTAAAAAAAATAATGATCAGTGTATGAAGTGGCTCTTGCAGTGAGGTCAGGGCAGGTATCCAGGACATGTCACTCCTGGTGTTGAGCAGGGCAGTATTGGGGTAGGTGACAGCCCAGGCCAAAGTCTCACATCAAGCTGAGTCTCTTGGCCTAATTGGCTGATAATAGAAGCAGAACTTCCAAAGGAGCAGACTTGCCCGGCCAGCGTGGCTCAGTGGTTGAATGTCGACCTATGATCCAGGAGGTCACGGTTCGATTCCCGGTCAGGGTACATGCCGGGGTTGTGGGCTCGATCCCCAGTATGCAGTGTGCAGGAGGCAGCGAGCAATGATTCTCTCTCATCATGGATGTTTCTATCTCTCTCTCCCTCTCCCCTGCTCTCTGAAATCAACAAAAATATATTAAAACAACAACAACAACAAAGGAGCAGACTGGCTGAGAAGTAGATGTCCAGGACTAAGAGACCCCATGGGTCTCTGCCTGGGCCTGGTAGGGGACAGCGGGGGGTGGGGGGCTGGGGACAAGGATCAACAGGACCATGTCAGCCCCTGCCTCCATCCCAGGGACCGCTACCCACGCATTGGAGACATCCTGCAGAAGCTGGCGCCCTTCCTCAAGATGTACGGCGAGTATGTGAAAAACTTCGACCGGGCCGTGGAGCTGGTCAACACCTGGACAGAGCGCTCCACGCAGTTTAAAGTGATCATCCACGAGGTGCAGGTACGCGGCCAAGAGGGATGGGGCAGACGGGAGGAGAGGTCTGCGGGGCCTGGTATGGGGTCTGTGGCCAGTCCTGAGCCCCTGTGCCTCTGCCCATCACAGAAGGAGGAAGCCTGTGGCAACCTGACGCTGCAGCACCATATGCTGGAGCCTGTGCAGCGCATCCCCCGCTATGAGCTGCTTCTCAAGGACTACCTTCTAAAGCTGCCCCATGGCTCCCCGGACAGCAAGGATGCCCAAAGTGAGTGCCCACACCCAGTCATTCACCGGCCAGCCTTCCTTTGCCACGTAGTTGAAATCCCAGAATGGGATCTCCAAGCCGAAAGGCCCTGGAGTGAGACCCCAGGGTGAACCTCCAGGTTGAGAACTCTGCCTGAGGACACACACAGAACATTCAGGAGTCCCCCAGTCTGAAGTTCCCAACTGGAATGCCAGAGTTGGAGGCGCATGCCCAGAATGATCCCCTAAAGGCAGACACCTGTTTCCTAGGCCAAGACCCCAAGGCTGACCCCTAGACTTGTCCTCAAAGGAAGTTGTCCAAATCCAAAGGCACTGAGCCACTAGGCTGAGAGTCTAGACTGACCCGCAGGTCGGTCTCCACAGCTGAGCTGAGATTTGTCGGATTGTCCATCCTCCACATTTAGAGGTCCACTCCCTGTCTGCCAGCCCCCACCCAGAATGAACCTCCCCAAACAGCCTCCGAGCCTGATCGGAGCTCTCCAGAACGGAGCTTCCCAGACTGGACTGGGTATTTTCTGCCTCCAAGATTTAGATCTGTAGGCTGAGATGCCGCCTCCCCACATTGAACCACTAGAAAGTGTTTCATTCTGATTCCTCCAGTATGAGACCCACCCCCAGGGCCACACCCCCAAAAGTGCTCCCCGGAGTCTCCCCAGCTTTCTCCCAGTCTGGTCTCCTTGTTCACCATTCTATAGAAGGGTATTGCCAAACTGAGCACCCTAGATGAATCTCTCCATTTCCTGCCCCTCAGACTGAGCCCAAAAGACTGACACGCAAGATCCATCCCACAGACGGAGATCACTGAGCCCTCAGACTAGATTCCTAGAGTTCCCAGTGTGAACCCCAGAGAGAACCCTGAGACTGAGCTACCCAGACTGAGCTCCAGACAGAAACTCAGACTCTCTTCTCCCTAGCCCAAGTCCCCCAAATTAAGCAACTTATGCCAAGCTCCAAGGCTGACCTTCCATCTCAACTCCCAGATTAACTTGCCCCAGACAAAGCTCCCCCATTTTCTTTTTTTAATATATTTTTATTGATTTCAGAGAGGGAGAGAGAGAGATATATAAAAATATCAGTGATGAGAAAGAATCATTCATCAGCTGCCTCCTGCACGCTCCCCACTGCGGATCGAGCCTGAAACCCGGGCGTGTGCCCTGACTGGGAATTGAACTGAGACCTCCTGGTTCATGGGTCAACGCTCAACCACTGAGCCACGCTGGCCGGGCTATTGTGGTTATTTTTAATGGTAATAATAATCTTGTTAAGCTTGCATTGTATAGGCCGCCAGCTATTCCATGTATTATGATTCTGCATTGAGACAGCTTCTGATTTTGTGTAATGTTGCTATGGACATCTTTGAGGCTGGTGCTTTCTGGGATGGGGAGGGTGTAGGAAGTCCAGGAGGAGGTATTCAGGAAGCAAAGGAGCTCCCAAGAGCCTCTTCTCTGCTGGGCCTTCCTCCATCTGACCTCCCACTCTGCCCACAGAGTCTCTGGAGCTAATAGCCACCGCCGCGGAGCACTCTAACGCTGCCATCCGCAAAATGGTGAGTGGCCTCTCGCCCTGCCCTTCCTTGGCCACCCGCCTATGCTGTCTCTGTCCTGGAGGGCTTGCTCCTCGACCATCAGAGGGAAGGCCAGCACCCCAACCCTGCCTTTTGCTCACTGTCTCTTGCCAGGAGCGAATGCACAAGCTGTTGAAAGTATATGAGCTGCTAGGGGGTGAGGAAGACATTGTCAGCCCCACCAAGGAGCTCATCAAAGAAGGCCACATCCTTAAGCTGTCAGCGAAGAATGGGACCACTCAAGACCGATACCTCATATTAGTAAGTGCTAGGTGTGGGGTTGCGGGTGGGCCAGGCCCCCAACACGTGTTGACCTGGTACTCAAGACTGTACCTCCTGCTAGTCAGTCTTTCCTCCTTTGACTCATTGCGCTTTCACTACCTACACTAGGAATGGTTTTCCCTCTACTTTACAGATGATATAACTAAGACCGAGAGAAGTGACTTGCCCAAGATCACTCACCTAGGAAATTACTCCCATGCCTAGACTCTTTCCTTTCGACCTTTGTTGTATCTATCTGTCTATCTATCATCTATCTTATCTATCTATCTATCTATTTATCTATCTATTGTTAATCCTTACCTGAGGATATTTTTCCATTGATTTTTAGGGAGAGTGGAAGGGGGAGGGAAAGACAGAGAGAAACATCGATGTGAGAGAAATACATCAATTGGTTGCCTCCTGCATGGGCCAGGGAGGAGCCTGCAACCAATGTACATGCCCTTGACCGGAATCGAACCTGGGATCCTTTGGTCTATCCACCGAGCCAAACTGGCTAAGGCTCCTTGCGACCTTTGTGTCCTGTCTAGGCCATTGTCTCCTTCTGTTGCCTTGAATCCCCAGTAATAAAGCTTCGGGAGTCCTACAAGATTGTAAGGAGCTGGGCACAGCTCTCCTGGGTCCTGCACACATACAGCCCAAACGTTTTCCTTCCTAGTTCAATGACCGCCTCCTCTACTGCGTGCCCAGGCTACGGCTCCTTGGCCAGAAGTTTAGCGTGCGGGCACGCATCGATGTAGACGGCATGGAGGTAAGTGCCAGGGCATGGGAAATGGGAACCCGGAGTGGCGCCTTGGTGCTGGGAGGTTGTAACAGAGACGGCTGACTTTGCCCCCCAAGTCTGTGTGCGCGTGCGTGCAAAGGATGAGGGATTCACTAGACCTCACAAAGCGTCTTTCAACCTCCATTTCAGCTAAAGGAAAGCTCCAACCTCAATCTGCCTCGGACCTTCCTGGTGTCAGGAAAGCAGCGCTCCCTGGAGCTCCAGGCCAGGTACCTGCCCTTGCCTGTACCTTCCCTTCAGATAGGCTGAGGCATTCTCTGCCTAGGGCCATGCGCAACAGGCTATGTCCCCAGGGGAGAGATGTTCCCGGGAAAGGGTGGGCACCTTTTCCCAAAGATGCTTCTTCCTCTGGTGGGTTTGAATAACAAACAACACAAATAGTTTATTGTAGATTCAGAGATTCAAGAGAAATACCAACTGCAATGCGTGATCCCTGGTGTGAGAAAAACAGCCCTAAGAGATATTTGCAAGACAATGGGGAAAATGTAGATGTGAATTGAGCTTTTGGGAAATTACTGCTAATTTCCTCAGAGAGTGAATGAGAGAATGGTCTTGTTTTCTGATGATGCATGCTGAGGAGTTCCTATCTGTAATTTATTTTTAAATGATTTATCAACCAAAAACACATACATATACACACATTTTCACACACACACACACACACACACACACACACACATATATATATCAATAATAAAAATGAAGCAAATATAGCAAAATATTTTAAATTTTTGCATCTATATAATGGGTAGATATTTAATGTACTTGTGCTATACTGTGTTTTTCAGTATGCTTGAAATTTTTCTTTTTTTAAAATATATTTTTATTGATTTCAGAGAGGAAGGGAGAGGGAGAGACAGATAGAAACATCAATAATGAGAGAGAATCATTGATCGGCTGCCTCCTGCACACCCCCTACTGGGGATCGAGCCCGCAACCCGGACATGTGCCCTGACTGGAATCGAACCCAGGGCCCTTCAGTCCGCAGGCCAATGTTCTATCCACACTGAGCCAAATCAGCTAGGACGAAATTTTTCTTTTTTTTTTTTAACATTTTTTCCTTTTTATTGAATTTATTGGGGCGACAATGGTTAAATTGATAGGGGTTTCAGGTACACAATGCCACAACAGATCTTCTGTACCCTGTGTTCACCATCCCAAGTCAAGTCTCCATCTATCACCATTTATCCCCCCCCATATCCTCTCCCACCTCCCTCCACTCCCCTTCCCCCCAGCAATCCCCACACTGTTGTCCATGACTTTTGACATTTTTCAAACAAGAAAACAAATTTAAATAATGAAGTTAAAACTAATGTCCAAGAAGGCTTCTTTCTTTTCTATCCTCTACTTGGATGGTTATAATAGTAGCTCACATTTAATGAAAACGTACTTGCTCTTATGCCAGGCACTGTTTTAACTTAATTTTAGCGTCAACAATTTAAGTGTAATCAATCCTTAAAACAACCCCCTGCCTGGCCGGTGTGTCTCAGTAGCTGAGCGTTGACCTCTGAACCAGGAGGTCATGGTTCCATTCCCCTGGGTGCAGGAGGCAGCCAATCAATGATCGTCTCTCATCATTGATGTTTCTCTCTCTCTCTCTCTCTCTCTCTCTCTCTCTCTTTCCCTTCCTCTCTGAAATCAGTAAAAATACGTTTTAAAAAAATAAAACAACCCTTGAAGCTACTGTTACCATCTACCCCATTTTACAGATGAGAAAACTGAGGCACAGAACAGTTACGCACCTTGCCCAAGATCCCACAGCTAGAAAGGAGCAGAGCTGGGATTGCAGCTCATGCTGCCTTCTGAGGGCCCGGGGATAGGTACCCAGATCATGCTCGAGGCCAGAGAATGGATGCATATGGCTAGATGATCTGCTTCTGACAGACTGCAAGGATGTGAGAAATGAGAGTCAGAACCCTCATTGCTGGGACTGCTGAGAGGCAGGAGAGAGAGAGGAATGTGGGCTAGAGGGTGTTTGAAGCTCTGGGAGACAAAGCATCCTGGAGGCCTGCGGCCAGGAAAAGAAGAACAAAGCCTACTGGTATGGGGGCGGGGGGGGGGGGCAGGTGTGGGGCCCAGCAGGGTGTATAGTCTACTGGGGATGAGAGAGGGGGCTGCTGAGGAAAGCTGGGCGAAGAAGGGCGCGCTGAGCAGTGCAGGGTTTCCTCCTAGTGGCTGGAGGAAGGCATGGAGGGTTTGCTTTGCAATCCTGCCCTTAAAATATATTTTTTTTAATGAAAAATGTCAAATATGGAGAAAAGTCAAAATACAACCAACACCCATATGCCCACCATTTAGACAACCGAGTCTCAACCTTGGTGACAACCTCGCCTGGGGAGCTTTTAAAAAACCTGATGTTTGGCACCCTGCCCCCCAGAGACCCTGATTTAATTTGTGTGGGGTGTAGCCTGAACATGGGGAGTTTTAACAGTTCCCCAGGTGCTATTAGTGTGTGCAAAAGGGTTTAGAACCACTGACTTAGAAGTCAGCAACTATTGACATTTTGCCTTATTTATCTTTTACTGAATCATTTCTTTAAATGTCTTTTTTTTTTCTTATTTCAGAGAGGAAGGGGAGGGGAGAGTGAGATAGAAACATCAAAGATGAGAGAATCATTGATAGGCTGCCTCCTGCATGCACCCTGTTGGGGATTGAGCCCGCAACCCAGGCATGTGCCCTGACCAGGAATCAAATAGGTCGACACTCAACCACTGAGCCATGCTGGCCAGGCTTAGTAAACCATTTATTTATTTATTTATTTATTTATTTATTTATTTATTTATTTATTAATCCTCACCCGAGGATATTTTTCCATTGATGGAAAAGAGAGGGAAAGACAGAGAGAAACATCGATGTGAGAGAAACACATCAATTAGTTGCCTCCTGCATGTGCCCTGACCAGGGCGGAGCCTGCAACAGAGGTACTACCCATGACCGGAATCGAACCTGGGACCCTTCAGTCCGCAAGCCAATGCTCTATCCACTGAGCCAAACCTGCTAGGGCTTACTTAAACCATTTTAAAGTAAATTACAGACATGGCACTTCACCCCTATATACTTCGGCGTGCATTGCCAAAAACACTATTGTGGCTCTTAAAAATCAAAAGCAATCTTTTCTACTGCAAAGAAATTAGAAAATACACCGAGTGGCCAGATTATGATGATCTCTGAACGCATAATAATCTGGCCACTCTGTGTGTGTGTGTGTGTGTGTTTGTGTGTGTGTATTAGAGGCCCGGTACATGAATTCGTGCATGGGTGGGGTCCGGCCAGCCTGGCCAGGGGGAGGGGACATGGGCGGTTGGCCGGCCTGCCTGCTGGTCGAACTCCTGGTCGAGGGGACAATTGGCATATTAGCCTTTTATTATATAGGATATACACTGAGTGGCCAGATTATTATGCGTTCAGAGATCATAATAATCTGGCCACTCAGTGTATATACAAAAAAGAATTTAAAAAATAGTACAATCAGAATAAAGTAAAATTCCCTAGAATTGTACCACCTAGAGAGAACCAGTGCTGCTGTGTTGGCAGATCCCCTCTGAGGCCTTTCCTCTATTCATATATGTGTGCGTGCATGCGTGTGTGTGTGTGTGTGTGTGTGTGTGTGTGTATGCATATGCACACATAAGCACACAATGTTTTCTTTCAGTATTTTACTATGAAAAATTTCCAAGATATGGAAAAGTTTAAAGAATTGTACAGTGAACACCTATAAGCCCAATGTATAGATTCTGCAAATCTATCTTTTTATCCATCTACCAATCCATCTGATTTTTAAAATGCATTTTAAAGTCATTTGTAGACATTGCTACACCTCACCCCTAAAGACTTTGTGTGCATATAATCAACTAAAGTTCAATATTTGTTTTAGATATCCTCCTTCTCTTGAGGCAAAATTTTCAAACAGTGAAAGGCATATGCCTTAAGGGGGTCAAATGCATTGATGAGTTTTGACAAATATAAACACTCATGTCATATATATATATATATATATTTTTTTTTAAAAAAAATATTTATATTGGTGTTTAGAGAGAAAGGAAGGGAGAGAGAGAAACATTGATGTGTGAGAGAGAAACATCAATTGGCTGCCTCCTGCACCTTCCCCACTGGGGATCAAACCAGAAACCTGAGCATGTGCCGCGCCTGGGAATTGAACCCGCAACTTTTCGGTGCATGAGACAACTTCCAACCAACTGAGCCACACCGGCCAGGGCTCCTATATAATTTTTAAACAAAAATAGAATGCTGGCCCTGGCATTCAGTAGTGATGTCCTTTTTTTTTTTTTTTTTTTTTTTTACCTGATTCCCTATTGTCAGAGACTTAGGCTACTTCCAATTTTGTAGCTAAATATTGGCTCACATCCTTAATTTTTCATGAAGTGGTTCTAAAGATATAATCACACTTTCATACTAGAAAAGCACTTAAATTTTTTTTAATTGATTTCAGAGAGGGAGAGGGAGAGACAGAAACATCAATGATGAGAATCATTGATCGGCTGCCTCCCGCACGCCTCATACTGGGGATCAAGCCCACAACCTGGGCACGTGCCCTTGACCGGAATCAAACCTGGGACTCTTCAGTCTGCAGGCCGATGCTCTAGCCACTGAGCCAAACCAGCTAGGGTTAGAAGAGCACTTTTGATGTCTGGAGTGTGCAAATGAAGATCATTAGAAGAGACCAGGAGGGAATCAGCCAAGAAGCTGGGCTGAGTCCTAGTGAGCACATGATGGGGCTGCAACCAGGGCAGAGCCTTGGAAACTGCAGGGCAGACAGGAGAGTCAGGGAAGAAAGACAAAGGGAGGAAGAAATCCACGCATCTAGTGTCCCAGGGATTGTGCTGGGCGTGTAAATGTCACCTCAGTTAAGTAATGATCATCTCCATTTTCCAAGTGAAGAAAAAGAAACGGCTCTTCTGTCTCAAACTTGACATTCCTGCAAGAGGGAACTATTTATGGTTTCTTGTATATGCCTACTGTCACACACACCTCATCTTTACCCCTCTACCTGAAGCTTAGCACCTCCTTAAGGGAAGCCCTTCTTTAGCAACCCCCACCCAAACTGCAGACGGAGCCCCGATTTCACTGTTGCAGCACTAATGCCCTTGTATTGTCCCTGTTTGTCTCCCCCTGCCCCCCTCCACCCCTGAAGGCCACTAGCTCCTTGAGGGTAGGGTCCCCTCTGGGGCCCAAGTCCCTAGCACCCAGTCTGGAAGGTATTAGTAACTATTGGATAAATAGCTCAGACAGGTTAAAAGATATGCCTATGGTCACATGAGTTATAAGTGAAGCAGGCGTCCTCAAACTATGGCCCGCTGGCCACATGCGGCCCGCCGAGGACATTTACCCGGCCCGCCAGGTGCCGCTGCCTGTCCTGCTTAGCAGCGGACTCGTCCCGGGCCTGCAGTGCGCATAGGAATTTGTTCATAGTTTTTTTTTAAACTATAGTCCGGCCCTCCAACGGTCTGAGGGACAGTGAACTGGCCCCCTGTTTAAAAAGTTTGAGGACCCCTGGAGTAGAGGGTCCAACCCAGGTCTGTCTGACTCCAAAACATCTCTCTGATCGCTTTTGCTTGGCCTGCCTAACCCAACATCTTTCTTTTTTGCCCCCAAGGACTGAGGAGGAGAAGAAAGACTGGGTCCAGGTAACATCCAAGAAGGCTTTGTGGTAGGGGCAGGAAGAGTATTAACAGGCTCCCAAGGGGTTGGTGAACTCTCCCCTAAAACTGACATCTGACCACTGTGAACCTGGACAGCAAACTTTCCCATCCCCATTTTACAGATAAGCTCACTGAGGTCCAGAGGTAAAAACTCAACAAATTCTTCCTTTAGAGACCTGCCTCCTCTGGGAGTGTGAGCCCAGTGAGTTAAGCCCTGTAAAAGGGTAATTCAGCCCAGACAGTGGCTAGGAAGGCCTTTTGAGGTTTTTCAGCCACTGATCCCCGCCCTCATTTCACAAATACAAGAACTGAGCCACCCAGCAAGGGGCAGAGCTGTGCCCAGAACGCAACTTTTCTGACCTCGGGCTAGGTCATAGGAAAGTGAGGTGTGGGTGGAAATGGACGGGTTGTGAGGTGATCTGACCACCTACTTCTTACACCTCCTCCCCAGGCCATCAACTCCACCCTTCTGAAGCATGAACAGACGCTGGAGACCTTCAAACTGTTGAACTCAACGAACAGGGAAGATGAAGACACACCCCCTAACTCTCCAGTAAGAGTCCCGCCCCCTCCTCTATACTGGGCCTCCAAGTCCCACCGTACCCGGGGAGACCGGAAGCACAGTCTTGTTGGTAGGGCCGCAGAGATCACTGGGGAAATGGAAGCCCAGAGAGTAGAAATGACTTGTGTTCAGTAGCACAATAAGGTACGGACAGAGCCGGGACTCAAAGGCAGGTCTTTTTTTTTTTTTTTTCCAGCAATGCCTTTAACATGCATACATGTAACATATAATACAGTAGCAGAAAAACAGGAATTAACAAAACTGTATAGCAATATTAATTCTATTATCTCCTGGAATTTATTTCGTATAAATCAGAAGCATATACTAAAGCAGGGATGGGCAAACTTTTTGACTCGAGGGCCACAATGGGTTCTTAAACTGGACCGGAGGGCCGGAACAAAAGCATGGATGGAGTGTTTGTGTGAACTAATATAAATTCAAAGTAAAGGAGCGGAGGGGAGAGCAAGAGAACCCTCTGCTCTTTCGGCTCCGTGGGCCGGATAGAACAGCCGAACGGGCCGGATCCGGCCCGCGGGCCGTAGTTTGCCCACGGCTGTACTAAAGGGTAACTATGCTGATTGTGGCACAACACTCTGAACTATTAATAACCACTGACTAGTCATTGAATATGGGAATATTGTACAATACTATGGTACATGTTTTTTATATATATTTTTTTATTAATTCAGAGAGGAGGGGAGAGGAAGAGAGAGACAGAAACATCAGTGATGAGAGAGAATCATTGATTGGCTGCCTCCTGCACGCCTCCCACTGGGGATTGAACCCGCAACCCAGGCATGTGCCCCTGACTGGAATCGAACTGGACCTGTCAGTCCACAGTCTGATGCTCTATCCATTGAGCCAAACCAGCTAAGGGCTGTTATAAAAACAGCTTTGTTTTAAAAAACAGTGTAGGTAACTTTAAGGATAGGATTTTTAAAAATGCTTAACAGCTATGATAGGATTTTGTGAAATAAGAAAATTGTGAAAGGCAGGTCTTCTGACTGTGTCTGCTGTCTCCCAATGATGATCCAGGCCTTAGGGCACGGGCAAGGGTTGGCTGGGCTGGGCTGGGCCTGGGGAGTAGCTGCCTCTGACCCAGGACCTGGCCCTCTCTCCAGAACGTGGATCTTGGGAAGCGTGCACCGACACCCATCCGAGAAAAGGAAGTCACCATGTGCATGCGCTGCCAGGAGCCCTTCAATTCCATCACCAAGCGCAGGCACCACTGCAAGGCCTGCGGGCACGTGAGTGTTGGGAGGCTGGGCAGAGCCAGGGAGGGGCCAGGCAGGCCACCTGAAGGCCCACTTATGAGAGGGCAGGGTGAGGAAAGGCCGGGAGTCCATCATGGGAGTTGGGACACTGAAGGGGAAGGCCTTCTGGAAATCAGGCATCTCTTGCCCATTTGCCACTTCAGGTGGTTTGTGGGAAGTGCTCCGAGTTCCGGGCCCGCCTCATCTATGACAACAACCGCTCCAACCGTGTGTGTACTGACTGCTATGTGGCCTTGCACGGGGTGCCTGGGAGTAGCCCAGCCTGCAGCCAGCATACACCCCAGCGCCGGAGGTCCATCCTGGAGGTAAGTGCCAGGCCTATGAGCACTGACCCTCACACGCCAAGCACATGGGTCCCAGTCACCCACCCAGGGATGGAGGCCTGGGTATCTCTGAAACTGTAGTGCCACGTGCATCCACTGAACAAGTGACCCAAGCTAGGAGCTAGTAAAATGAACGCAACCGGATGAAAGCCAGTTGGGTCCTTTCGACCACCTGGCAAAACCACCTGGCTTTTTATTTGAGTGCTTTAGGCATTTATCTTCAGAGTAACGAATCTATCCATGCTGTTCCTATCCCTGTTTTACAAATGAGGAAACTGAGGCCCAAGGAAGTTACTTACCCAAGTTACACAACCAGTGAGTGGCAGAGCTTGCATGTTTTTTAATTAACCAATGATCTCTTCTTATTACGAAGTAGAATATGTGCACTGAAGAAAACTCGACAGTCTAAACAAATAATAAAAACACCCTATTTCTTCTACCCACTAGATTATCACTAACACTTATGCTTCCTATCTTTCTAGGCGCGTGCACATTTTGGTTTTGTTTCTTAGCCAAATCGAGGTATTTATTTTATTTAACATTTAAAGAACTCTTACTCTGTGCCAGGCACTATTCTAAGCGCTTTGCATCTATTAATTCATTTAATCCTTACAATAGCTCTATATGTTTTCCTTCCGAGTCAATACATCATCTAGAGCTGGGATTCTGAGCCTTACCCACCCCCCACCCATCCCTATCCCCTTAACCACAATGCCAGGTCACCTCTTGCTGAGTGTAGGGGATGGATATGTGACAAAAGATGAAAAAAAAAAGGTGAGGTACAAATGCATAAAGGACTTGAGGAATAAATGAACCGAGGGAAGAACGCCTGACTGGCATTTAGGTGCCTCTCCCACCAGCTCTTAGAGGTAGTAGCCATGGCCTGTCTGACTCACTGGGGGACACTGGGCAAATCACTACTGCCACCTGAGCTTCAGCATCCTCATCTGAAGTATGGGCAGAGTAATACCTCCGCTGAGGGGTACTGAAGCCCAGAGGAGCCCGGCCAGGCCTTCTATCAACACTGATGCCTTCTATGTCTCTGGCCACAGAAGCAGGCCTCAGTGGCTGCGGAGAACAGCGTCATCTGCAGCTTCCTGCACTACATGGAGAAGGGCGGGAAAGGCTGGCACAAGGCATGGTTTGTGGTCCCTGAGAATGAGCCCTTGGTGCTGTACATCTATGGAGCCCCTCAGGTGTGCATCCCCCTCCTTTGGGTCCCTTCAACCACCTGGCAAAGCCAGGCTACCCCCCATCCCCTTCAGTCCTTGACCTCTCCTTGGCCTTGGGGATTGCGTGAACCTAAGTAGAAATCAGAACCCCCACCCTTTGTGAAACAGGCTGGCTAGAAACAAGGAGTGATTGTGGGTCAATGTGGAGGGTGGGGGGGTGGGGGGAGGGGCTAGCTTCCCAGAGAAAGGCAGAGTGCAGATGGGGCACTACTAGGTCCAATCTGGATGGGGAAGAACGTGTAAATGGGGGCAACAGCCTAGACCAGTGGTTGGAAAACTGCGGCTCGCGAGCCACATGCGGCTCTTTGGCCCGTTAAGTGTGGCTCTTCCATAAAATACCACGTGCGGGCGCACACGTACAGTGCGATTGAAACTTCGTGGCCCGCCGAAACCGGTTTGGCTCAGTGGATAGAGCGTCGGCCTGCGGACTGAAGGGTCCCGGGTTCGATTCTGGTCAAGGGCATGTACCTTGGTTGCGGGCACATCCCCAGTGGGAGGTGTGCAGGAGGCAGCTGATCGATGTTTCTCTCTCATCGATGTTTCTAGCTCTCTATCCCTCTCCCTTCCTCTCTGTAAAATATCAATAAAATATATTTTAAAAAAAAAAGAAAAGAAACTTCATGGCCCATGCGCAGAAGTCGGTTTTCGGCTCTCAAAAGACATTTCAATCGTTGTACTGTTGATATTTGGCTCTGTTGACTAATGAGTTTGCCGACCCCTGGCCTAGACAAAGGCCTAAAGACATTACTTGGTATACACCAGTGGTTGGCAAACTCATTAGTTAACAGAGCCAAATATCAACAGTACGACTGAAATTTCTTTTGAGAGCCAAATTTTTTAAACTTAAACTATATAGGTAGGTACATTGTCATTAACTTAATTAGGGTACTCCTTCAATAGCACTGTACGTGCGCGCCCGCACGTGGTATTTTGTGGAAGAGTCACACTCTAGGGGCCAAAGAGCCGCATGTGGCTCGCGAGCCACAGTTTGCGGACCACTGGTATACACTAAGGAAACTAGCCTAGCTGGTTTGGGGTGTAGGAGGCAATGGGTATTTGAACCCAGCCTGCGTGCTAGCCCCAGACAATTTTCTGTTGCTACCAGGGGAGCCTTGGCAGGTTCTTGAGCAGGGGAAGGAAAAGGGGGGGTTAGCAGATGAAAAAGCAATGAGAAGTGCAGCCTCCGGTGACCCTGGCTCTGTCCGTTCCCCAGGATGTGAAAGCCCAGCGCAGCCTGCCCCTCATTGGCTTTGAGGTGGGGCCTCCCGAGGCCGGGGAGCGGCCCGACAGACGGCACGTCTTCAAGATAACCCAGAGCCACCTGAGCTGGTACTTCAGCCCCGAGACAGAGGAGCTGCAGCGGCGCTGGATGGCCGTGCTCGGCCGGGCGGGCCGTGGGGACACGTTCTGCCTGGGGCCCACACTGTCTGAGGACAGGGAGATGGAGGAGGCACAGGTGGCAGCTTCAGGAGCCACCGCTGAACCCTCTGAAGCCCCCCAGACCCGAGACAAGACCTAGAGGGTTTGGGGGGACCTGGGGCCCCCTGTCCCACACTCTAGCTGCCCATGTCCGACTGGGGGCCCCAGCCCCCTCCCTCCCAGCTCAGTCAATACTTGAACTCCCATCATGGGCACTTTCAATCCCGAATGCTGGGTCTTGGGTTTTTTAATTCATCTTTTCACAAAATGGGGGCTTTTAAAAGAAATATTCCTACAGTGATGTTCATTTTTTTTAATCCCCGTCCCCAGGGAGGGTGGGAGCTGTTGCTAGACCTGCCTGAACTAGGCCGTTTCCCCATCCCCTCAAAACCCCACAGATCCTGCCTCTACCCCATTCCCCTAAAAGCACCAGAGGCAGGAGAGACCTGGATTCAAGTGCCAGTTCTCCCACTGAGGCCCTGGCCCCGGCCCACCCCTGCCCCCTCACCCAGTGTCTTCACACGTACGATGCACGGTGGGGCAGTGACCAGATCCTTCCTGCCTCTCCATGGCTTACAGCTTCTACCCAACCCCAAGGCTACCCAGTATTTTATCGTCCAGACCCATGGCAGGGCCACCGGGCAGGACAGGGGAACAGGGGGGAAGAACAATGGATACTCTCGGTTTTGTTTTGTTTTTTAAAGAAAAAAAAATACAGTTTATTTCAGGCTTACGGAAACTTTCAGGGCACTGCTGTGCTCCGTTCGTCCATCTGTGTGTTTGTCCAAAGCACCAGACTGCTAGGGTGGGCCCAGAACCTGCTCCCTCGCTGAGCTCGGCGTCTCAGCTCCCCAGAGAACGATGCCAAGGCTACTCACAACAGCAGGCCAAGCGACAGGTTAAACATTAAGGTGTTATTTATTCATGTCTTTTAAGCCTCATCCCTGGACATGGATGGAATTGGATGAAGAGTTTGGAAAGAGGTTGCAGGAGACAGAAAACAAAGCCCAGGTCCCCCAAGCTCACCACCTTGCCAATGTCTTAGACTTCCTGAGGGAACCAGGGCTGGAGGCTGGGCTGCAGGATGGGGCTGAGCTGCTGTGTGTGTGTGTATGTGTGTATACGGGCAGCAGGAAAGTGGGAGAGGTAACACAGCTACTTTCGTTCACATTGTCAATGACTCTCTCTTCCAGCTGCCATGTTCATCTCATCGTTCCTGACCCAGCAGAAGCATTGATTCTGCTGGTCCTCTCTCCCTTCATAAATCTACCTGCCCACTGTCAACCAGCATTCAGCGTCTCCAACCACACCCGCACCCACTCATCCTACTCTTCACACTGACTGCACCCAAGGCACTGTGCTGGGAAACCAGGCCTCATCATTCAGATAACTTACGGCCCAAGGGGGTGTGGTCAACCAGGTCCTACCAACTCAAGGCCAAGGACCCTAGGGCTCTTCTTCCCCTGGAGGGACTAGACAGGGGAATAGGGAGAGGATGGAGATGGGATAACCAGTCCAAAGGTCCACAATCCTCAAAACAAGGGCCCAAACCATTGCCAGCCCCTCATTTCTTTCTCCGGACAATGGTCCAACCATCCTCCACTATATCTTCTTCCTTAATAGTCTGGGAGTCTGGACCAGAGGGTTCAGGCTGGGGGCAGACCCCACCGGTAGCTGCCCCATCATTTGTAGCTGTGACCTGCAGGATAAACACAGAAGAGAGCTAAATACACCTCCCAGTTGTGGCCATTGGAATACCCAGGCTCTCCTCCCCACTTTGCAAGGATTGGCTGTGTGACCTTAGGAAAGTTCCTTGCCCTCTCTGGATAATACAGCCACTACCACCCCACCCCCATCATTTCCCTATGAAAGTAGTTGATCTCCCAGAAAATTGAAAATATCTACATCTCACCCAGCCAGCATGGCTCAGTGGTTGAGCATTGACCTATGGACCAGGAGATCATGGTTCAATTCCCAGTCAGGGCATATGCCCAGGTTGCGGCTCAATACCCAGTGTGGGGCGTGCAGGAGGCAGCCAATCAATGATTCCCTTTCATCATTGATGTTTATATTTCTCTCTCCCTCTCCCTTCTTCTCTGAAATCAATAATAATAAGTTAAAGAAAAATCTACATCTCTTCACCCAAGGGCACCCCTCTCACCTCCATCTCCTCCGCGCTGTCCGCATTATCATCATCCGTCTGTTTGTCTGTCGAAAGTGCAGTGGCTCTAACCCTGCGCTTTCTTTGGGTGATGTGGGAGGCCAACTCCTTCATAGTGGCCCCATCACCCCTCTGGAAGTGGTAGAACATGGTCTGCAGCTGCTGGCTCACCTATCAAGAAAACATTCAACCAGCTTGGGTTTCCTAGAGAGCCTACAATACAACAGACCATGTTTGCAGCAAGAGTGGGGAAGGGTTTGGAATTTCCCAGAAGAGAATGGGGCTCTTTCCTCCCCCAAGGAGTTCACTCATGAAGGAACGACATATGAAAAGTTCAGGTAATGGCCTGAAGCATTGAAGGAGGGCCTCCTAGCTGGGAAGGCACTACTAACTAGTAAAACTGGGTTTGAAAGATGGAAGATGTAAAAGGAAAGGCAATCCCACCAGGGAAGTGATGTTAACCAGGGGAGGGGTGAAAATGTACCTGGCCCGGCCTGCTCTTGGGATGGGGGTGAGGAACAGACCTGGCTGGGAATGGTGTCTCAAGAGAAAAGAGAAGCCCCAGCCAGCTTGGTTCAGTGGATAGAGCGTCGGCCTATGAACTGAAGGGTCCCGGGTTCAATTCCGGTCAAGGGCACATGCCCAAGTTGCAGGCTTGATCCCCAGTGTGGGGTGTGCAGGAGGCAGCCAATTAATGATTCTCATCATTGATGTTTCTCTCTCTCCCTCTCTGTCTCTGAGATCAATAAAAAAAAATTTTTTTTAAAGAGAAGAGGTGGGATTTGAAAAGGCCTTGGAAGACCCTATAGGCAATAGGGAGTCATAAAAGGTTCTTGTGCAAGACTCAATGGTTAGAGCCAAGGGTCTTGGCCCAAAACAAACACTTGGGGAGAAGAAAAACTATAGGCAAGAAGGGGGCAGCTGTGCCCATGACATGCTCACCTGAGGCAGACTCCCATCCTCCACAACTGTATCAAACTCGTTGGTCATGAGCTCCCCGAGAAAGTCCTCCACCTCATCTAGCTCCAAGTCAGCTGAATAGGAAAGGACAGGGCCCTTTGGTCAGAGATGAGCCAACTTCACCACTCCTGCCTGCTACTCTTCAACGCCTACTTGCTGGGGCCACATCTGGTTGGTGGGTAAGGGTCCACACAGTGAGCCTTTTATTCGCTGACGTGCTCTGCGTTCTGGGTTTGAACATCACTTTTTTTGAAATGGAGAGACCCTTCATAACTGTGGCTCCATGGATACAGGAAGCCACAGACCAATGGGACAGATAAGAAGAAATGGATATAAATACTTGCGATGATGAAATATCATAGCCTTAACATCAACATCCTATTATGTGGCTTTGGCTAAGCCCTCCTCTGGGCTTCCGTTACCTTATGGGCCGTTACCAATGAATTGGAGAACTACTCAAGAAAGTCTTCCACAAAGCTCCTCCCTCCCCCCCACCCCCAAGACCTCATTCACCCCCTTGGCTTTTCCAACCACTCTAATCTAATATCCTCCAAATCTGTCTCCAACTCAGACTGCTTCACCTATTTCACAGGTGCCTCAGATCCTCCATATCCAAAGCCAGACTGATCACCTTACTTACCCTCCAAAGGTACTTTCTCACCCTCCAGGGTTCCTCTGTACCATGAAAGGCACCTAATCCACTAGGTCACCCATATCAGAAACCTGCCTCCTTTTCCTTCCCCCTCTACAGCCAAGCAATCTCCAAGTCCCTAACCCACCCCTTCTTTTCCATGACTCTCACCACTGCCCTAGTTCAGGCCTCATCACTTTCTAGAGAGAAACAGCCTCCCATTAGTCAGCAAATCCTATCCTATTACTCACTTTAGAACCTGCCAATGAATTTTTCTCACCTACTGCAGTATTCATATTTGGCTTTTGAGAAATAATTGTCCTGCTCGGTTTTAAAGGAATCTATTGCAGAAAGCTATTGGGAAACCAAGGTAAACAGGCTTCTTTTTACTAGTTCTTACCTTATCCAAGCCTTTACTATGTTAATGATTATTGTGACTCTTTTAAGGAGGAGCTGAAGAAAAGAGCTTTTCTTATATAATTTGGCTGCAGAAGTTTTTTCTTCACTGAACATCTAACAGAACTATGCCTCCATAGCATGCATTTTGGTAAACACTGGCCTAAAGGACAAAATCAAAGGCATGTAAGGCCATCAGCGTCCTACCCTTTTCCAGGGCCTCCCCACCCCCCCAGCTTCACTCTTTGCCACTCCTCTCCTCCACACACCCACAAGCAAGCAAGCATGCACGCACGCACGCACCACACACACACTTACTCCAATACTGAGCACCCTACCACTTTCCAAATATAACACATAATCTCCTCATACCACAGAATTTTGAGTGTTGCTCTCCCTGCCTCCTCCACCTAGTTAACTCTTTCTCATCTCTTCAGACTCAGCTCAACCACCACCAGAGAAGCCTCCTCCCAAGTCTCATGTTACCCACGCACCCTGAGCTCCTCTATATTAGAACACCTACCACCCCGTGTGTGAATGCCTATTTCTTTATCTGGATCCCTCCCTAGATTGTAAATTTCCTGGAGAGAAAGTCTCTGCCTACTGTCATCTCCAAGACTAAAAAACTGAGTGAAGGATTTTGTAAAAATCGTATTATGCTAAAGGCCCTCGGCAAGGCCCCTTATTCTTCTATGGCCCTCAAGACACAGCAAAGGTGTAGATCCCTGTTGTTCAAATGGCCAGATGTGGTTATCCAGCACTTAAAATGCGGCTAGGCCAAACTGAAATTTGCTAAAACTGGCCCTAGCAGGTTTGGCTCAGTGGATAGAGCATCAGCCTGGGTTCGATTCCGGTCAAGGGCACGTAGTACCTCAGTTGCAGGCTCCTCCCCGGCCTGGGCCCTGGTCAGGGCGCCTGCAGGAGGCAACCAATCAATGTGTTTCTCACATCATGTTTCTCTCTGTCTCTCCCCCTCCCTTCCACCCTCCCTAAAAATCAATGGAAAAATATCCTCGGGTGAGGATTTAAAAAAAAAAAAAAAAAAAGGAAGAAATTTGGTAAAACTAAAATACCCAGATTTTGAAAACGTAATTCTAAAAATGGGTAAAACAACTGCAGAATTTTTTTTAACGTAATGAGACGTGACTCGCATTATATTTCTATTGGACAGCTCTGGGGTGGCTACTTTCATGCCCATTTTAGGAATTAGGAAACTGAGTCTCAGGGAGATAAAATGACTTGCCTGGAGTGATACCATGAGTAACACCCCCTCCCGTAAGGCATCTGAACTCATAATTCTGACTCCAAAGCTGGTATTCATTCCACCTCGCCCTCAGGTACCAGCCGACAATTGCTCAAGAGGAAGTGCGGCTCTCCACCCCCAGCCTCCTGCTTCCCCACCCTCCGCCCCCTCGTCCCCTCCCCCACCCACCCCCCTCCACAGTCGCAGCACCTGACATTCGCTCACCATTGCGGAAGAAGTACTCCTCCACGGCACCTCCCAGCCACTCGGCCTTTTCCTGGCTGTGCACACCCCCGAAGCCATTCTCCACAGCGATCTGCGAACACAGGCCCAAGCCGACCACGTCAGCCCGACAGCCCGCTGGAGGTGACGCAGGAGTCCGCCGCCGAGGCCGCCGAGCCGCAGCGCCAATGCCGGCCGATTCTTAGTCTGTTCCAGGCCCTAACCATTCCCGTCCCGGACCCCACTCACCTGCAAGGCCGGCCAGGCCTCCAGCGCCGCGCGGACGCCAGCCCTGAAGAGAGCTCTCAAATCCTCCCCAGCGCCCGCCATCATCGGGCTGCTGAGCATGTGATGCGTAGGCGGACCAATCGGGTCGCAGTGCGGACCAATCGGGTTGCAGTACGGCCCAGGCAGAATGAGTCGATAGCCGAGCCTGAGAACTCAGATTCATCTTTCCGCTGACCTGGCACAAGACTAGAGCAATAGAGAAGTCTGTCAGAGCAATGGATGACACCATCACAGATACTGGCCTGCAATAATTAAACCAAAGGAAGCCAGAAGCGGAGGAGGATGGCGTGGGGCCAGGGTCATGTATACTGCGCAGAAAAGATGTGGGGATCCCTGGCTGGGTAGCTCAGTTGGTTAGAGCGTGGCCCCAATATGCCAAGGTTGTGGGTTCCATCCTGGTCAGGGCACACACAAGTATCAACCAATAAATGCATCAACAAGTGGAACAGGAAATCGATGTTTGTCTGAAATAAATAAATAAATAAATAAATAAACAAACAAATAAATAAATATCTCAAACATAACCTAACCTTCCACTCTAGGAAACTAGAAAAAGAACAAAATAACCGCAAAGCAAGCAGAAAGAAGGAGATAAAGATTGGAGAGGAAATAAGTGGAACAGAAAAACAATAGAAAAATCAGTGAAACCAAAAGTTGGTTATTTGAAAAGATCAACAAAATTGACAAACTTTTAGCAGGAGTGGCTAATGAACGAGAGACAGAGAGAGAGAGAATGAAAAAGGTGGCATCACTTATGACTAGTCAAAAAAGACCACATTGTATGATACCATTTATTTTTTTTGTACTTCTTTTTTTGTATGATACCATTTATAAGAAATGTACAGAACAGGCAAATCTATAGAGATAGAAAATAGATTAACTGTTACCCAGGGCTTAGGGAAGGGAGAAATGAGGTCTGACTCCTAATAGGTACAAGCTTTCTTTTGGGAGTGATGAAAATGTTCTACAATTACATGCTGTAGGGGCTGAGTTGTAACACCCCCCCCCCAATTCGTATGTTGAAAACCTAACCCCCAATACCTCAAAATGTAGAAATATATTTGGAGATAGAGCCTTTAAAGTAATAATTAATTATCACCAATAAGGGTTTAATCTCCAACATTTACAGGGTACTCATACAACTTAACAAAAGGTAGATAGCCCAATCAAAAAATGGGCAATGGACCTAAATATATATTTTTCAAAAGAAGACATAAGGAAGGCCAAGAGACATATGAAAACATGCTCAAAGTCACTAATCATCCAAGAGATGCAAATCTAAACGACAATGCATTACCATCTCACACCTGTTAGAAAGGCTATCATCAACAAATCAACAAACGACAAGTGCTGAGGATGCGGAGAAAAAGGAACCCTCGTGCACGCTGGTGGGAATGCAGACTGGTGCAGCCACTGTGGAGAATAGTATGGAGTTTCCTGAAAAAGTTAAAAATGGAACTCCTATTTGACCCAGTGATCTCACTTCTAGGAATATATCCCAAGAAACTAGAAACACCAATCAGAAAGGATATATGCACCCCTATGTTCATAGCAGCACAATTCACCATAGCTAAGATTTGGAAACAGCCTAAGTGCCCATCAGCAGATGAGTGGATTAAAATACTGTGGTACATCTACACAATGGAATACTATGCTGCGGTAAAAAAGGAGTTCTTACCATTTGCAACAGCATGGATGGAACTGGAGAGCATTATGCTAAGCGAAATAAGCCAGTCAGAGAAAGATGAATATCACATGATCTCACTCATTTGTGGAATATGATGAACAACATAAACTGATGAACAAAAACAGGTCCAGAGACAGAGAAGCATTGATCAGACTGTCAAACCTCAGAGGAAAGGTAGGGGACAGTGGGGGTAAGGAGGAGAGATCAACCAAAGGACTTGTATGTATGCATATAAGCCTAACCAATGGACACAGACAACCAGGGGGTGAGGGCATGAGTGGGGGGGACACTGGGGGAATAAGGACACATATGTAATACCTTAATCAATACAGAAAAAATAAAAAAAATAATGAAGTGATAATTAAGGTAAAATGAGCCATATTAGTGCATCCTAATCTAATATGACCGGTGTGATTGTAAGAAGAGATTAGGACAAACAGAGAGACACCAGACACATGCATGCATGGAGAGATGACCATTGAACACAGAAAGTGGACATCTGTGAGTCAAGGAGTAAGGCCTCAGAAGAAACCACACCTGCTAACATCTTGATCTTGAACCTCTAGCTTCTAGACTTTAGAGAAAATAATTTTTTGTTGTTGAAGACATCAGTCTGTGGTATTTTGTTATGACAGCCTTAGCAAACTAATAGTTACACAACACTGTGCATATACTAAAAACCATTGAATTGTACACTTTAAATAAGTGAAACATAAATCCTATATAATAAAAGAGTAATATGCAAATTAACCATCACTCCGTTATACCCACAAGCCACGCCCACAAGCCAATCAGGAGCGAATATTGCAAATAAACCCAACCAAGATGGCTATGGCCACAGAGAGCAGGAGGGAGGCTTGGGTTTCCCCGGCAATGGAGGAAGCCAAGCTTTCCGCCTGCCCTTGCTGGCCTAGGCCTCCACTCAAGGCTATAAAGTTTCAATGATAGAAGATACATAAACCCAAACAGAAATGGCGGCAGCCACGGAGCTGGAAAGAGCAGGAGGCTAGGGTTGCCCCCGGCCATGGAGGAAGCCAAGCTTTCTGCACACTCTGGCCAGCCCAGGCCTCTGCTTAAGGCTACAAAGTTTCAATTATAGAAGATACATGAATCCCCCCCAAAATGGCTGCTGCCACGGAGCAAGCAGAAGGCTTGGCTCCACTCCAGGCTACAAAGTTACCATTGTAGAAGATAAATAAACCCCAGATACCAGGGCCTCTGCTTGGGTCACCAGGGGGCGTGGCCGGCCTGCAAACCACCACAGGCCCCTCGCCCAGGCTGCCCCATGCCCCAAGGGAACTTCCACCCTGATCTGGGACACCCTTCAGGGCAAACCAGCTGGCCCCCACCCGGGCACCAGGCCTCTATCGTATCTAATAAAAGAGTAATATGTAGATTGACCATCACTCCAACACACAAGAAGGCTGCCCCCATGTGGTCAAAGATCCTGCCCCCATGTGGACACAAGATGGCCACCACAAGATGGCCAGCAAGGGAGGGCAGTTGGGAGGGACCAGGCCTGCAAGGGAGGGCAGTTGGGGGTGATGAAGCCTGCAGGGGAGGGCAGTTAGGGGTGACCAAACCGGCAGAGGAGGGAAGTTGGGGGCGACCAGACCTGCAGGGAAAGGCAGTTGGGAGGGACCCAGGCCTGCAGGGGAGAGCAGTTAGTGGGGACCAGGCCTACAGGGGAGGGCAGTTGGGGGTGACCAGGCCTGCAGGGGAGGGCAGTTGGGGGGGACCCAGGCCTGCAGGGGAGAGCAGTTGGGGGGACCAGGCCTGCAGGGAGGGCAGTTTGGGGGGGGGGACCCAGGCCTGCAGGGGAGAGCAGTTGGGGGGGAACAGGCCTGCAGGGGAGGGCAGTTAGGGGCAAACAGGCTGGCAGGGGAGCAGTTAGGCATCAATCAGGCTGGCAGGGGAGTGGTTAGGGGGTGATCAGGCTGGCAGGCAGAAGTGGTTAGGGGCAATCAGGAAGGCAGGCAGGCGAGCAGTTGGGAGCCAGCAGTCCTGGATTGTGAGAGGGATGTCCGACTGCCCGTTTAAGCCCGATCCCACCTTAAACGGGCAGTCGGACATCCCTCAAGGGGTCGCAGATTGGAGAGGGTGCAGGCTGGGCTGAGGGACAGCCCCCTCCCCCGTGCACGAATTTCGTGCACCGGGCCTCTAGTATTTCAATAAAGCTGTTCTTGGAAAAGTATTGTAGATGACTTTCTCTCACAACAAAGATTGTAAACTTAGGACTAGATCCTTGTTAACAAACAGTGCCTGGCCCTGTGCTAAATGCTGTTGGGTCATGGTCTTTGGTCAGATGCTCAGGGAGCTCAAAGTCTGGCGTGCAAGATTTGTTCAAAGACCATACAATATGATCAGTGCTCAGGGTGAATCTAGGTTTTGAAGGGCCTGAAGCAGATAGAATTTTGCAAGCTCTGTTTAAGAAAAATAGTACAGCCCAGGCCAGTGTGGCCAAGTTTGTTGTCCCCCCATGCACCAAATGGTCCCTCCTGGTCAGGGCGCATGCCCAGGTTGTAGGCTCAATCCCCAGTAGGGGGCCTGCAGGAGGTAGTCAATAGATGTTTTGATCACCTGAATGGAATGGAATTCTTTTTAGTCTCTCTAGGAAATGTTATTATAAAATAGATGTTTCTCTCTCCCTCTCCTTTCCTCTCTCTAAAATCAATAAAAGCATATTTTTAAAAAAGAAAAATAGTACCAATTTAGGTATGATAGTAAACATTGCTTTAGATTTACAAAGAAATCACAAATGATACAAATTACAATATTTAAAGTGCATTTATTTAAATAAACATCCTCAAATCCAGAAAACCAAAATATTCTTATCAATTGCCTGACTCACCCCTCTACTAATGTTTCCATTTTTATATTCTCTTATAAATAAATAGGACAATTATTTTATAATAACAATTCCTAAGGAGAATAAAAATAATTCAATTCCATTCAGGTAATCAAAACCTTTTTTTTTAATATTTGCTTTTATTTTTTAAAATGTATTTTATTGCTTTTTTACAGAAAGGAAGGGAGAGGGATAGAGAGCTAGAAACATCGGTGAGAGAAAAACATTGATCAGCTGCCTCCTGCATACCCCCTACTGGGGATGTGCCCGCAACCAAGGTACATGCCCCTGACCAGAATCGAACCTGGGACCCTTCAGTCTGCAGGCCGACGCTCTATCCACTGAGCCAAACCAGTCAGGGCCAAAACTTTTTATTATTGGTGGTTTAGAAAAATTTCACCCTTGCAACTCGTTAAGAGTAATGTGAATTTTAAGATTGTTGTCAAATTTGCGGAAACCTCTATCTAGTTTCTTTTACATGTGAGCTGTAAAATTTCGGGGTATTTTAACTATTCTTGTGCAATGACAAATCTTAAATACGTTTCAAATTGACGATGCCCAATAAGACAACCAGAGACTTGGAACTGGCCTGTGTCAGTGCTCGGTACTGAGGCTTAAGCTTGGTTAGTTCTCCAGCTCTGGGCAAAGCCGTTGGAGAAAGGAGGCCAAGAGAGACCAGCAGGGGGGGTCCCTGACCCAGTCGTGGGGGTTGTGGCAAGCCTCTCAGAGATACCAGGGGTGATGCAAAGTTTGAGAGGCATTTTGCCAGGCGATGGGCAGTTTGTGTGTATGAGGGAGGGGATGTCACAAAAAGAAAGAAAGAACCTTTCATGCCGTGGAAACAATGTATATACAAAGACTCGGAGGCAGGAAACAGCATGGTATGTGATAAGAAGAGTGAACATTCCAAGACTGATAAACTCAGGAGGCATAAACTCCTACCAAGCTCCAGACACTCATTCCAGCAGATGTAGCAATTTAAACTCAGCAATTTAGATTGAGTTCAAAGAGGCCCAAATGGAGAAACTGAGATTAGGCACCTCTGCCTGCGTTCCTAGGGTCTGAGACCTCAAACATATATGGAGGGAGTAGATTAGATTCTGGTCACCAGTTCCAGTGTATGCATGGGGGAGGTTGCAGGGGGATTTCCCTCACCACCAAGCAGTTCTCCGACATCAACTGGGTGTCCTACAATTCAGCTCAATTCTGACACTATATGTAGGTAGTGTCAGATCCCGTAGGTTAAGGGCTCAGTCCTACAAAACTCACTCCCCCCAACACACATTTCAGATTCCAATAGCAAATCAATAAAAAACATATACACTGAGTGGCCAGATTATTATGATCTCTGAACGCATAATAATCTGGCCACTCAGTGTGTGTGTGTGTGTGTGTGTGTGTGTGTGTGTGTGTGTGTGTGTATATATATATATATATATATATATATATATATATATATATATATATATATATTAGAGGCCCTGTGCATGAATTCATGCATGGGTGGGGTTCGGCCAGCCTGGCCAGGGGGAGGGGACATGGGCGGTTGGCCGGCATGCCTGCTGGTCGAACTCCTGGTTGAGGGGACAATTTGCATATTAGCCTTTTATTATATAGGATATACACTGAGTGGCCAGATTATTATGTGTTCAGAGATCATAATCATCTGGCCACTCAGTGTATATATATAAATCATTGGCCACTGGTGCTTGAATTCAATCTCCAGCCTCTCTCCCCTCCCAGGGGCTCGTGGGATAAGACTGAAAATTCCAGCCCTCTAATCACGTGGTTGGCTCCACAGGCAACCAACCCCCTTCCATACGGAGGGAATTTCCCAAAGTGACCTCATTAACATGGCAAAAGAACCTTTACCACAGTCATCGCTTAGGAAACTCTAAAGGGGACTTAGGGGTGCTTTGTTAGAAAAGGGGTGGAAGATCAAATATCCAAATACATATATCTTATTAAAAATCACAATATCACTGTAGGCCTGCTAGAAATCCCCACACAGGGAGCCCCCTTTTGGGCTCCAACAAGCCAAGGCCTGTGAATGAACCCTGAGATTTAGCCTTCAGACTGAATTTCAGGCTGAGTACATACTAAGTGACAGATTTCTTCACCTATTCTGTGCCTTGCACCCATCTGACAATCTGGTGAAGCTAATACATCCCTTCCCAGAATAATGTTTTTATTTTTAATTTAATTTATTTATTTATTAATTTGAGAGAGAGAAGAAGGGAGACACACAGAGAGAAATATCAATTTGTTGTTCCACTTCTTTATGCATTCATTGGTTGATTCCTGTATGTGCCCTGACTGGGGATTGAACCTGTAACCTTGGTGTATTGGGATGATGCTCTAAACCAACTGAGCTACCCAGCTAGGGCCCCAGAATAATGTTTGTAAATACATACAATAAAATATGGGATTATAAAGGAAACCAATTATATTAAAATGCAGTTATGAAAATATTACAAAAACGATTTGTAATATATGTGTTTCTTTATTAATTCATGAAATACTATGATCTACTAACAGGATAAATGACTATAGTGCTGAAATTCCAAATTAATGACAAGTGTAAATAATATTTTAAGAGATCTGCTATGAAAAGTATCTGTGTACTGATGATAAAGTCATAGGTGCTGCCAATACTCTTGTGGTTGGTTGCCTACATTCATTATTGAAAGAATTGTCAAATTTCATTGGTGGTTAGTAAAAAACAAGATATACATTTTGTTGTTGTTAAACCTCACCCAAGGATATTTTTCCCATTCATTTTTAGAGAGAGTGGAAAAGGGGGGAGACTGAGAGAGAAACATTGATGTGAGACAGACATCGATTGCTTGCCTCCCGCATACACCGAGGCTGCAACCTAGGTACGTGCCCTTGACCAGAATCAAACCCGGGATTCTTCAGTCCCTGGGCTGATGTTCTATCTACTGAACCAAACCGGCTAGGGCACATTTGTTAAAAGTATGTAGTTAATCTGTGCTTTCTTTTCACAGGTCACAAACTTGTATGAGTTACATTATGTAATACCAGCAGCAGCCAGAAAATTCAAATGACAAATTAAAAATAGATTCCCGCCTGGCCAGCATGGCTCAGTGCTTGAGCGTCATGGTTTGATTCCCGGTCAGGGCACGTGCCTGGGTTGCAGGCTTGATCCTCAGTTGGGGGCATGCAGGAGGCAGCCATTGATGATTCTCTGTCATTGATGTTTCCATCTCTCTCTCCCTCTCCCTTCCTCTCTGAAATCAATAAAAACATTAAAAAAAAAAAAGATATCAGTAGCCCTAGCTAGTTTGGCTCAGTGGAGAGAGCGTTGGCCTGCGGATTGAAAGGTCCTGGGTTCGATTGTGGTCAAGGGCACATGCCCGGGTTGCGAGCTCAGTCCCCAGTAGGAGGCGTGCAGGAGACAGCTGATCAATGATTCTCTCTCATCATTGATGTTTCTATCTTTCTCTCCCTTGCCCTTCTCCTCCAAAATCAATACAAATTTATATATATAAAAGATATCAGTGCCTGAGCCCTCTAGAGGCAACCATGAAGTACAGGGTCCAATTTCTGGACCAAACTCCCAAAATGATACCCCAAGAGCAAACACCTTGCCTGAGCCCCTTGAAGAAGCTCCCCAGGCTTTGTACAAGAGACTCCATACTCAGGACATACTCTGAGCCTCCCTAAATGAAACTCATGGCCCTGCCCCTCACCCTCACAATGAACCTCTGGATGAAAAGCACCAGTATGTCACAGCCAGAGTGAGCCATTCCTCTGTGCCTAGTAGGCAGACACCATTGGAGGTCCAAGCTGAGTTCTCCAGGGTAAAATTCCGAGGTGGAACTCCGTGAAACTGATCTACCAAATGGAGGTCCTGAGACTGAGTCCCTCAGGCTAAGACTCCAGACTGACTTCCCTGCAGTGATAGCCATGGGCAATCCACTCAGATTGAACACACATATAGGCCCCCAGAGGGAATGCCTAGACCAGGCCTCTGAACTGATTCCTCAGATTGAAATCTTCAGTTCATGCCCCTATACTGAAACTGAGATTACCAGTGACAATTTTTTGTCGTTGCTCATCCTCACCCGAGGATATTTTTTCCATTGTGTGTGGGTTTTTTTTTTTTAATATGGAGTGCTTCACGAATTTGCATGTCATCCTTGTGCAGGGGCCATGCTAATCTTCTCTGTATCATCCCAATGTTAGTATACGTGCTGCCGAAGCAAGCACTCCGTTGGTTTTTATTTTATTAAAAAATATTTTTATTGATTTCAGAGAGGAAGGGAGAGGGAAAGAGAGATAGATGATGAGAGAGAATCATTGATCAGCTGCCTCCTGCATGTTCCCTACTGATCAAGTCCACAACTCGGGCATGCGCCCTTGATTGGAATCGAACCCGGGATCCTTCAGTCTGCAGGCCAACGCTCTCTCCACTGAGCCAAACCAGCTAGGGCTCCATTGATTTTTAGAAAGAGTCAAAGGTAGGGAGGAGGGAGGAAGAAGGAGGGGGGAGGGAGAGAGAGAGAGAGGAGACTTTGATTGGTTGCCTTAACCTGGGCCAGGGATTGAACTTGCAACCCAGGTCCATGCCCTTGACCAGGAATCAGCCAGGGCTACCAGAGACAATTTTGAAACTTTTGTGAGCCCTATGTTCTTGGAAAACAGCCATGGTCAAAAATCTTCCCATCCTTTTGTGCTCTGAGAAAGGGCTAATTGCAAAGGACCTCCCTGCTCCCACATATTGCAAGATAAAATTCAGTTCCAGCCCTGGCTGGTGTGGCTCAGTTGGTTGGCTGTTGTCTAGTGCAGTGGTCGGCAAACTGCGGCTCGCGAGCCACATGCGGCTCTTTCCTTGAGTGTGGCTCTTCCACAAAATACCACGGCCTGGGTGAGTCTATTTTTTTTCATGTTGAATAATTAATTTTTTTTTATTGTTTAAAACATTACATATAGTAGTACATATATCTCCTTTTTTCCCCATTGACCTTCCCCCAGCCTCCCCTACCCCCTGTTGCATGCCCTCATCCCACCCCCCCCCCCAGTGTCTTGTGTCCATTGGTGTGCTTATACGCGTGTATACAAGTCCTTTGGTTGATCTATTTCCCTCCCTCCCCAACACTCCCCAGCCTTCCCGCTGTAATTTGACAGTATGTTCGGTGCTTTACTGCCTCTGTATCTACCTTTTTATTCATCAGGTTATAATGTTCTTTATTTTCCATAAATGAGTGAGATCATGTGGTATTTTTCTTTCATTGACTGGCTTATTTCACTTAGCATAATGCTCTCCAGGTCCATCCATGCTGCTGCAAATGGTAAGAATTCCTTCTTTTTTATAGCAGCGTAGTATTCCATTGTGTAGATGTACCATAGTTTTCTAATCCACTCATCTGCTGATGGGCATTTGGGTTGTTTCCAAATCTTAGCTATGGTAAATTGTGCTGCTATGAACATAGGGGTGCATATATCCTTTCTGATTCGTGTTTCTAGTTTCTTGGGATATATTCCTAGAAGTGGGATTACTGGGTCAAATGGGAGTTCCATTTTTAGTTTTTTGAGGAAACTCCATACTGTTCTCCACAGTGGCTGCACCAGTCTGCATTGCCACCAACAGTGCACGAGGGTTCCTTTTTCTCCGCATCCTCAGCACTTGTCATTTGTTGATTTGTTGATGATAGCCATTCTGACGGCTGTGAGATGGTACCGCATTGTCGTTTTGATTTGCATCTCTTGGATGATTAGTGACTTTGAGCATGTTGTCATATGTCTCCTGGCCTTCCCTCTGTCTTTTTTCTTTTCTTTTTTTTAATATATTTTTATTGATTTTTTTACAGAGAGGAAGGGAGAGGGACAGAGAGTTAGAAACATCGATGAGAGAGAAGCATCGATCAGCTGCCCCCTGCACACTCACTACTGGGAATGTGCCTGCAACCAAGGTACATGCCCTCGACTGGAATCGAACCCGGGACCCTTCAGTCCCCAGACCAATGCTCTATCCACTGAGCCAAACCGGCTAGGGCCCCTCTGTCTTTTTTCGAAAAGATTCTATTTAGGTCCGTTGCCCATTTTTTTATTGGATCATTTATCTTCCTTTTATTAAGTTGTATAAGTTCCCTGTAGATGTTGGAGATTAAACCTGTATCAGTGATAACATTTGCAAATATGATCTCCCATACAGTGGGCTTTCTTGTTGTTTTGTTGATGGTTTCTTTTGCTGTGCAAAAGCTTTTTATTTTGATGTTGTCCCATTTGTTTATTTTCTCTTTAGCTTCCGTTGCCCTAGGAGTGGTATCGGTGAAGAAATTGCTTCGGCATATGTCTGAGATTTCTCTGCCCGTGGATTCCTCTAGTATTTTTATGGTTTCCCGTCTTATATTTAAGTCCTTTATCCATTTTGAGTTAATTTTTGTGTATGGTGTAAGTTGGTGGTCTAGTTTCATTTTTTTGCATGTATCTGTCCAATTTTCCCAACACCATTTATTGAAGAGACTGTCTTGTGGGCGAGTCTATTTTAAAGAAGTGGCGTTAGAAGAAGTTTAAGTTTTAAAAATTTGGCTCTCAAAAGAAATTTCAATCGTTGTACTGTTGATATTTGGCTCTGTTGACTAATGAGTTTGCCTACCACTGGGCTAGTGCACCAAAAGGCTGCTGGTTGGATTCCTGGTCAAGGGCACATGCCCAGGTTGCAGGCTCAATCAATCCTTTGTAGGGGGCATGCAGGAGGCACCCAATTGATGTTATGCTCTCACATCGCTGTTTCTCTCCCTTCCTCTCTCTAAAAATCAATAAACTATTTCTTAAAAATAAAATGCAACACAACCTTTCTTCAAAGACTCAGATAAGACCTGCTTCTATCTTTCCTCATCACATCATAAGACTGTGAAGTTGTCTACCCCTATCTACTTACATCCATAAAAGCCCACTCTTCCTTCTTTTTCTTCAAGATATTTCTCAGTAGTGTACTGTCTTTCTTTTTTAAAAATATTTTATTGATTTTTTACAAAGAGGAAGGGAGAGGGATAGAGAGTTAGAAACATCAATGAGAGAGAAACATTGATCAGCTGCCTCTTGCACACCTTTTACTGGGGATGTGCCTGCAACCAAGGTACATGCCCTTGACCAGAATCGAACCTGGGACCCTTGAGTCCGCAGGCCGACGCTCTATCCACTGAGCCAAACCAGTTAGGGCAGTGTACTGTCTTTCTATTGCAATGGCTTGAATAAAATCACCGCCTTAATTGTCTAGTGCATTTTGTCTTTCACATCAATCTCAGTCCTCTCATCAATGAACATTGACCTCAGAGAAACTGCCTCATTCATTCATTCATTCACTCATTCATTCATTCACCAAATATTGGTGGAGTGCTGCATATGTGCCAGGCACTGCGCTAAGCACTAGGGAGCTAACAAGACTCTAGACAAAGGCTCTACTTTCACAGGGTTTACATTTGAGTAAACATAATAGGAGACAGAGGGACAGTTTTTAATAGACATGTTTCAATAGGGCGGCCAGGGAAAGTACTTCTAAGGATGTAACATTTACGCTGTACTCATGAGGAGGAAATGGAGGGCCAGAGGAAGAAGGTTCCAAGAGAAGAGAACAACAAATGCAAAGGCCAGGGCAACAGAACTCACTAGTATTATGACAGGAAAAGAGCTACAGGAGATGATGTGTGTGACACAGACAAGGGTCTTGTTAATCTTGGCAAGAAGCTTGAATTTTACTTGAAATACAATGGAAAATGTTCTATGCAGGGGAATGAAATGACATGGTTCACTTTTTTGAAAGACCACTCTGGCTACCGTGTGGAAAAGGAAATATAGAGGGGCAAAAGTGGAAGTAGGGAGACCATTGGGAAGCTATTATAATAGTTCAGACAAGAGACAATGGTGGTTTGGTGTAGGTTAGTGATAGTGGAGACAGGGAGATGTAAACAAATTCAAGAAAATTTTAGAGATAAAACTAATAGCCGAAACCGGTTTGGCTCAGTGGATAGAGCGTCGGCCTGCAGACTCAAGGGCCCCAGGTTCGATTCCGGTCAAGGGCATGTACCTTGGTTGCGGGCACATCCCCTGTGGGAGGTGTGCAGGAGGCAGCTGATCGATGTTTCTCTCTCATCGATGTTTCTAGCTCTCTATCCCTCTCCCTTCCTCTCTGTAAAATATCAATAAAATATATATTTAAAAAAAAACTAATAGTGTTTTGGAAGAGGTGAGGGGAAGGGATGATTCTCAGCTTTCTAGTTTAGGAACTGCTATAGAAGAAGGTGGCAGGAGAACAGACTTGGGGGAAATATTAGGATTTCTGTTTTAGACATGTTCAATCTGAGGTGCCTGTGAGATATTAAAGTGGAGATGACAAGGGGCAAATGGGTCTACAAGTTTAGAGAATGCCAACATTTAGAGGTCAGCAAAGGAAAGTGGGAAGAAACAGACTTGTTTCAAGAAGGAGGGACTGCCCAGGCCAGTGTTGCTCAGTGGTTGAGCATTGACCTATGAACCAGGAGGTGGTCACAGTTTGATTCCCCATCAGGGCACATGCCCAGGTTGCAGGCTCGATCCCCAGTAGGGGGCGTACAGGAGGCAGCCAATCCATGATTCTCTCTCATCATTGATGTTTCTATCTTTCCTCCCTTCCTCTCTGAAATCAATAAAAATATATTTTTTTTAAAAAAAGGAGGGACTGGTTGATTGTGTCAAATGCTACTGAGAGGACAAGTAGGATGAGAAAAGAAAAGTATCTGTCTGTTGGATTTGACATGAAGTCTTTGGTGATTTTAAGCAAGATCAGATTGTATAGAGTGGTATAAAAGCAGACTGAAAGTGGTTGAAGAGTGACTGCAAGGTGTAACCTGTGTCTTGAAATAGGCTGTAGCAGGAAGAGCTCCTGGAATTCACAGAGCACTCTTTTTTTTAAAATATATTTTATTGATTTTTTACAGAGAGGAAGGGAGAGGGAGAGAGAGTTAGAAACATCGATGAGAGAGAAACATCGATCAGCTGCCTCCCACACACCCCCTACTGGGGATGTGCCCACAACCAAGGTACATGCCCTTGACTGGAATCGAACCTGGGATCCTTGAGTCCGCAGGCCGACGCTCTATCCACTGAGCCAAACCGGTTAGGGCTCACAGAGCACTCTTTTTTTTTTTTTAATATATTTTATTGATATTTTACAGATATTTTACAGAGAAGAAGGGAGAGGGATAGAGAGTTAGAAACATCGATGAGAGAGAAACATCGATCAGTTGCCTCCTGCACACCTCCTACTGGGGATGTGCCCGCAACCAAGGTACGTGCCCTTGACCGGAATCGAACCTGGGACCTTTCAGTCCGCAGGCTGACGCTCTATCCACTGAGCCAAACCGGTTTCGGCTCACAGAGCACTCTTAAAGATGGCAGTTAATAAAGCATATGCATGCACTGCTGGGAATAGCCCAAAAGAGGAGAAACTGGTGATGCAGGAGAGATGGGAGTAACTAAAGGAGTGAAGTCCTTGAGTAGATGGGAGAGTGTCTACTAGTAAAGCAGAAGTAGAGGGACTGGCCTTCAATATGAGGAGGGATAGTTCTTCCATGTAACAAATCAGAAGAGATTGGGTACAAAGAGGATTGTAGATCTGGTGGTGAGATAGGGAAATTCCCATTTGAATTCATCTATCTTCTCAATGAATGGGTGACAGTTGAGGATGGGACCGAGGCTGGGATTTGGGAGGTTTGGGAAGAGAGGAGAAGGTATAAAATAATTAACTCTGAGAGGCTGGAAGTGAGCATAGCAGGATTGCTATGTTATTAAGGCCCATTTGAGGTCTGCAATCAATAATTTAGAGTGAAATCAATTGACTTGTGTGGTTTTTGGTTTTCTCTAATAACATTCAGCTGCTCTGATGCATATGTGGAGTAGGTGGGGCATTGTGACTAGTCTGGGTTGTGCTTGGCCAGGCCAGTATAGAGATGGGGGTCACTTTGGGTCCTGTCAGCCACAAGGGCTAGAATAGTAAGGATGTTTGCAAGGGAATAATTAGAATGATGAATAATGGTATCTAAGTTGGGTATGTTAGTTTTTCTATTGCTACATAGCAAACTTAGCAACTTAAAACAACAATGTTTATTATCTGACAGTTTCCATGTGTTAGAAGTCCAAGCACAGCTTAGCTAACTTCTCTGTTCAGGGTCTCACATGCTGCAGTTGGGATGTTGGCCAGGGCTGCAGTCTCATATGAGGTCATCTATTATTTCTTTATATATACACTAGAGGCCCGGTGCACGAAATTTGTGCACGGGAGGGGTTGTCCCTCAGCCCAGCCTGCACCCTTTCCAATCTGGGACCCCTCAAGGGATGTCAGACTGCCCGTTTAGACCCGATCCCGGTAGGATCGGGCCTAAACGGGCAGTCTGACATCCCTCTCACAATCCAGGACTGCTGGCTCCCAACTGCTTGCCTGCCTGCCTTCCTGATTGCCCCTAACCGCTTCTGCCTGCCAGCCTGATCACCCCCTAACCACCCAACTGCTAGCCTGATTGATGCCTAACTACTCCCCTGCCAGCCTGTTTTCCCCTAACTGCCCTCCCCTGCAGGCCTGGTCACCCCTAACTGCCGTCCCCTGCAGCCTTGGTCCCCCATAACTGCTCTCCCCTGCAGGCCTGGGTCCCTCCCAACTGCCTTTCCCTGCAGGCCTGGTCACCCCAAACGGCCCTCCCCTGCAGGCCTGCCCCCCCCCAACTGCCCTCCCCTGCAGGCCTGGTCGCCCCAACTTCCCTCCTCTGCCAGCTTGGTCACCACTAACTGCCCTCCCTTGGAGACCTGGTCCCTCCCAACTGCCCTCCCCTGCTGGCCATCTTGTGTCCACATGGGGGCAGGATCTTTGACCACATGGGGGCAGCCATCTTGTGTGTTGGAGTGATGGTCAATCTGAATATTACTCTTTTATTAGATAGGATAGAGGCCTGGTGCACGGGTGGGGGCCAGCTGGTTTGCCCTGAAGGGTGTCCCAGATCAGGGTGGGGGTTCCCTTGGGGCATGGGGCGGCCTGGGAGAGGGGCCTGTGGTGGTTTGCAGGCTGGCCACGCCCCCTAGCAACTCAAGCAGAGGCCCTGGTATCTGGGGTTTATTTATCTTCTACAATTGAAACTTTGTAGCCTGGAGCAGAGTCAAGCCTTCTGCTTGCTCCGTGGCAGCAGCCATTTCTATTGGGATTTATGTATCTTCTATAATTGAAACTTTGTAGCCTTAAGCGGAGGCCTGGGCCGGCCAGGGTGTGCAGAAAGCTTGGCTTCCTCCATGGCCGGGGCCAACCCTAGCCTCCTGCTCTTTCCAGCTCCATGGCTGCCGCCATTTCTGTTTGGGTTTATGTATCTTCTATCATTGAAACTTTGTAGCCTTGAGTGGAGGCCTAGGCCAGCAAGGGCAGGCGGAAAGCTTGGCTTCCTCCATTGCCGGGGAAACCCAAGCCTCCCTCCTGCTCTCTGTGGCCTTAGCCATCTTGGTTGGGTTTATTTGCATATTCACTCCTGATTGGCTGGTGGGCGTTGCTGGTGGGTGTAGCGGTGATGGTTAATTTGCATATTACTCTTTTATTAGATAGGATATATATATATTTTATTAATGTTTTACAGAGAGGAAGGGAGAGGGATAGAGAGTTAGAAACATCAATGAGAGAGAAACATCGATCAGCTGCCTCCTGCACACCCCCTACTGGGGATGTGCCCACAACCAAGGTACATGCCCCTGACCGGAATTGAACCTGGGACCCTTCAGTCCGCAGGCTGATGCTCTATCCACTGAGCCAAACCAGTCAGGGCCATCTATTATTTCTTACTCTCTTCCAAGCTCATGTGGTTGTTGGCAGAATTTAGTTCTTTGTGATTGTGGAACTGAGGCTCTCTGATCCTAGGGTTTGCCTCAAGTTCCCTGCCATGTGGCCCTCTCCATAGGCAGCTCACAGCATATTCTGATAGTTAAAAGCAAGTCACAAGCCCTGCCCATACTCCAGGGAAGGGGATTACACAGCATAACACCAGCATGCAGCCTCAGCTCTGCCTGCTCCTAGCTAGCCACCTCCCCTCTCTGAGCCTCAGTTTTGTGTTGTGTGGTTTTTTTTGTTTGTTTGCTTTTTACAAATGGGGCATGATCATACCTATTTTACAGGGTTGTTATGAGGGTTAAAGGAGATAATTTATGCAAATCATTTGATGGGAACCCCTGAAGAGGAAAGTGGGACCTGGGTCCTGCCCTAGGGAAGAGTCAGCCTGATAGTGTATGTGCCCCGCTGTGGGCAGGGACCACACCTCTGTTCATCTAGTGTCTCTCACAGTCTAACACTCATTCCTCCACTGTATTTTCTCTTTTTTTAAATTTATTAAATCTTTATTGTTCAGATTATTACAATTGTTTCTCCTTTTCCCCCCCATAGCTCCCCTCCACCCGGTTCCCACCCCACCCTCTGCCCTTACCCTCCCCCGCTGTCCTCATCCATAGGTGTACGATTTTTGTCCAGTCTCTTCCCGCACCCCCCACATCCCTTTCCCCCTGAGTATTGTCAGTCCACTCCCTTTCTACGCCCCTGATTCTATTATATTCACCAGTTTATTCTGTTCATCAGATTTTTTATTCACTTGATTTTTAGATTCACTTGTTGATAGATATGTATTTGTTGTTCATAATTTTTATCTTTACTTTTTTCTTCTTCCTCTTCTTAAAGAAGACCTTTCAGCATTTCATATAATACTGGTTTGGCGGTGATGAACTCCTTTAGCTTTTTCTTATCTGTGAAGCTCTTTATCTGCCCTTCAATTCTGAATGATAGCTTTGCTGGGTAGAGTAATCTTGGTTGTAGGTTCTTGCTATTCATCACTTTGAATATTTCTTGCCTCTCCCTTCTGGCATGCATAGTTTCTGTTGAGAAATCAGCTGACAATCGTATGGGTGCTCCCTTATAGGTAATTAACTGTTTTTCTCTTGCTGCTTTTAATAGTCTCTCTTTGTCTTTTACTCTTGGCATTTTAATTATGATATGACTTGGTGTGGTCCTCTTTGGATTCCTTTTGTTTGGGGTTCTGTGCGCTTCCTGGACTTGTAAGTCTATTTCTTTCACCAGGTGGGGGAAGTTTTTGGTCATTATTTTTTCAAATAGGTTTTCAGTATCTTGCTCTCTCTCTTCTTCTGGCACCCCCATAATTTGGATGTTGGTACACTTGAAGTTGTCCCAGAGGCTCCTTACACTATCTTCATATTTTTGGATTCTTTTTTCTTTTTGCTTTTCCAGTTGAGTGTTTTTTGCTTCTTTGTATTTCAAATCTTTGACTTGATTCTTGCAATCCTCTAGTCTGCTGTTACATCTCTGCATAATATTTTTTATTTCAGTCAGTGTATGCTTAATTTCTAGTTGGTCCTTTTTCATATCCTCGAGGGTCTCACTAAATTTATCGACCTTTTCTAGAAAATTCTTGAAAAACCTTATAACCGTGGTTTTGAACTCTATATCCAGTCGTTTGTTTTCCTCCATTTCTTTCGTTTGTGATCTGTTTCTTTGTCTCCGCATTTTGGCTGCTTCCCTGTGTTGATAGAGTGGCTTTGTGTGCTAGGTGTCCTATAGGGACCAGTGGCTCAGCCTTCCCAGTTACCTGAGGTGGACACTCTTGGTGCACCCCTTTGTGGGCTGTGTGCACAGTCTTGTAGTTAAGCCTTGATTGTTGTTGGTATCACTAGGAGGAATTGACCTCCAGGCCAATTGGCTGTGAGGATCAGCTGTGTCTACCCTGGGAGAACTTCTGTGCTGGAGATACCCTTATGAGACAAGACTTGCAAAGCCTCTGTGCTCAGCTTGGATGGGGCGGAGTCTCAGAGCGGAGCAGACAGCATTGGTTTCCTGTCAGCCCTGCCCTAATAGGGCCCTGTGTCTCAGTGTCCCGTGGTAATATCTGCAAGCACCTCTGAGAGAACGCCGCCCTCGAGATCAGCCCACTGCCAGATAGTCCCGTTTCTCCCCGAATGAGTCTGGGTCCCCAGAGTCTCGCCCAGAACTGGAATTCAGTGCAGTCGGGAGCTTTTTTCTCCCTCCCACTCGAGAAAGCCAGCCACATACTCAGTTGCCCTCCTGCTCCACACGCGCACCTCGGTACCTCTGCCTTCCACAGTTCCTCTGAGTCTCAGTGTGCTTTTTCTCTTTCCTGACAGTCCAGTTTCACCCCGTATGAATCTGGGTCCCCAGAGTCTCACCCGGAACTGGAGTTCAGCGCAGTCGGGAGCTTTTGTCTCCCTCCCGCTCAGTACCTCTGCCTCCTGCAGCTCTTCTGAGTCTCAGTGTGCTTTTCTCTTTCCTTCTAGTTGTATAATTTCCACTCAGCCAGCCTTCCTGTGGTTCTGGATGATGTCTCTTTTGTCTTTTAGTTGTAGTTTTGAAATTGTTGTGTGAGGCAGCAGTTTAGGTGTTTACCTATGCCGCCATCTTGGTGTCTCCCCCCTCCACTGTATTTTCTTTTCTGTGAAGGGTCTGTTCATGTCCCATCCTTATTTTTTTTTAATTGGATGATTTGTATCCAGTAATGCAAAGATGGAAATAATGATTGATATTCATTTATTCATTCCAGAAGTAGTATCTGGGAGAACTTGTTAATCATTTTCTGCTATTATTAAGTTCCCTTGGGAGCTGAGAGACTTCTGTCTGTCCAGCCTTCCTTTCAATCCTGTGAGTTCTCCCCCAACCACTTTCTGTTACTTGCAACCAAAGAATCCTGATCAAAACCCACAGTTATAAGTGAGGAGATGAGGTTGAGCTGGCCTTTTGCCAACCTTATAAGAATGATTTTGGCCCTAACTGGCTTGGCTCAGTGGATAGAGTATCAGCCTGTGGACTGAAAGGTCCCAGGTTCAATTCCGGTCAGGGGCATGTACCTTGGTTGCGGGCACATCCCCAGTAGGAGGTGTGCAGGAGGCAGCTGATCGATGTTTCTCTCTCATCGATGTTTCTTTTTTTATTATTGATTAAGGTATTACAAATGTGTGGCTATCCCCCCATTGCCCACCCCCCAATCCTGCCCTCACTCTCACCCTCTGTTGTCTGCATCCATTGGCTATGCTTATATGCATGCATACAAGTCTCTTGGTTGATCCCTCCCCTTTACCCTCCCCCTCCCCTACCTTCCCCCTGAGATCCAGAGTCAGAGAAACATCGATCAGATGCTCAAGTCATCCATATTCTAACTCTCTATCCCTCTCCCTTCCTTTCCATAAAAAATCAATAAAATATATTTTAAAAAGAAAAAAAGAATGATTTTGAAAGGACACCCTCAAAAGGAATTCGGAATACTAATGAATGAAGTCTTAGGGATTCAAATTTTGCTTTCTATGGGCAGATTCTAATAAATTACTATGTGATATGTGATAACCCTGTTGTAAACCAAAGTGTGAGTAGACATAACACCTCGGGCTATTTGCTGTTGGAAAATTTCTGGAGCCTTGAAGACTGAGTCATTTGGTCAAAATGTTGGGCAGGTTGGGACCACCACTTGTGAGAATAGTGTGGACAAGCAAAGCTCACTCAAATTTTTGCTTTCTCCATTATGGAATCTGCTCCATACCAAATATGACCCTGGCTGGAAATCCCATAAGAGTGTTTCATTACCTTGCCTGGGAGAAACCAGAGCTGAGTAGTTCCTGAAATTCCCAGCTGCTGGGTCTCATCCACAATAATGTCTAGGTCCTCAGGCATTCATTCCATCTCTGGAAACCAGGGCTTCAGATGAGGGCTTTATTCAAAGATTAACCCTCACAGAGATGTGAAATCTTGAAAAAAAAATCTATTCTTGCCTGGTCGGTGTGGCTCAGAGGTTGAGCATCGACCTATGAACCAGGAGGTCACGGTCAGGGCACATGCCCAGGTTGTGGGCTCGATCCCCCAGTGTGGGGCATGCAGGAGGTAGCCAATCAATGATTATCTCTCATCATTGATGTTTCTATCTCTCTCTCCCTCTCCTTTCCTCTCTGAAATCAATAAAAAATATTTTTTAAATTGTTATCTATTCTTTAAAAGAGGAGCTTTCCAAACTGTCCTTACCAGCCTGATAAAATCTCCCGGTACACCCCGAGAAACTCGTACTTTGTGTTGCATCTGTAATTGTGAGAACACTGGGTTTGGGACATCAAGCTCAGATCACCCATAACCATATCTCCCTCCTGCCTCCCAGACTTTAATAAAGTTCTGCATTTGTAATGCCAAATCTTTTGAACATGGCCTTCCAGCAACCTGATGAGCCAGAATAATTATTAAAGGAGACTTTGACATCAAAGCACACTCACTGTGATGTGCAGACCTTCTTTCTTTATGAAAGTAATAAAACTAGATGAACAGTCAAACATCTATGCACATTGTTCCCCCAAAGTTTTCTTCCAGTTGTTGCTGGACAAAGAAACTTTCTTTATTTTTTTCAATATTTTTAGTGATTTTTTTTTCTTAAATATATTTTTATTGATTTCAGAGAGGAAGGGAGAGGGAAAGAGAGATAGAAACGTCAATGATGAGAGAGAATTATTGATCGGCTGCCTCCTGCACATCCCCCTACTGGGGATCAAGCCTAAAACCCAGGCACGTACCCCTGATCGAAATCAAACCTGGGACCCTTCAGTTGGCAGGCCGACGCTCTATCCACTGAGCCAAACCAGCCAGGGAGAAACTTCCTTTTAAAAAAATATTTTTTAATTGATTTCAGAAAGGGAGGGAGGGGGAGAGAGGTAGAAACATCAATGATGAGAGGGAATCATTGATTGGCTGCCTCCTGCACGCCCCAAACTTGGTATAGAGCCCACAACTCAACCTGGGCATGTGTCCTGTCATTTTGAAGATGCCCAAGAGCTGGAAACCTAGAACTAAAGCTGAGAGACTGAAAAAAATGCAGACTAGAGGGGCCCTACTCATTCCCCTGGCTTTGATCCACTGTTGTACCAGGGGTCTAATGAGGCCTGTGTCTGCCTCCTTCTTGAGTAGGCCAGAGATCCCATCTGAACAGCCTTCCTACAGCAGCTCCCCACTCCGGGTGGCCAGACCCAGACCAGAGTTCCAGACCAGTGTTGTCTTCTGGAACATTGACACAGTGGACACGTTTATTGGTGCTGGGGTTGCTATAGTGGATGTTGTTGGTTCAGGGGCTAGAATTGATCATTGGCTATGCCAAGAACCCGTCTTTCAAGCAGCAGCTCTTCTCCTATGCCATTCTGGACTTTGCCCTGTCCAAGACGATGGGGCTCTTCTGTTTGATGGTCACTTTCCTCTTCTTCGTCATGTGAGGCTCTGTGGGGATCACCTACCCATCCCTGCTGCTTCGACTCCAGGCCATGCCTGGTGCTGGAATGTGCTAAGCTTTACCATTAAACACAACATTTCTCAAAAAAAAGGAAGAGGCCCTGGCCCGGTAGCTCAGTTGGTTAGATAGTTGCCCTGATACACCAAGGCTGCAGGTTCGATCCCTGGTTAGGGCACATACAAGAACAACCAATGAGGCCAGCTGGTATGGCTCAGTGATTGAGCGTCGACCCATGAACCAAGCGGTCGCCAGTTCGATTCCTGATCAGGGCATATGCCTGGGTTGTGGGCTCAATCTCCAGTGGGGGGCATGCAGGAGGCAACCAACCAATTATCCTCTCTCATCGTTGATGTTTCTATCTCTCCCTCTACCTTCCTCTCTCTCTAAAAATCAATAAAAATATTTTTTAAAAAAAGAAGCAACCAATGAATGTATGGAACAACGAACCAACGTTTCCCCCCGCCCCCCTCTCCCCACTTCCTCTCCCTTTCTCTACCTCTAAAATAAATAAGTAAAAATAAATTTTAAAACATGCCTATGAGCCTATTAGTCTCACAAAGGGGCTTACAAAATAGAATGTCTTTGATGACATCAGCAGCATATAAAGGCTGAAAACTAGGTGCTGGCTATATGGAGACAATAGTACTTTGACCCAGTTGTATACTGAAGGGAAATTTCTCTTTTCCACCCACCCTCCCTTACCTCTCTCCCTTTCTCTCTTTTCCCCTCCTTCTCCTCCTACCTTCCTCTGGTTGCAAGCAATAGAAATCAAGTCTGTCACCTTGAATACTAAAAATAATTTACTGTAAGTATATAGGGAACTTGCAGAATGGAAGGAAAGGCTAAAGATTCTGGTCAGAGGACAGGATCCAGAGCAGCTCTAGACTGATGATGGTCTTTTTAAAAAATATTTTTTATTGATTTCAGAGAGGAAGGAAGAGGGAGAGATAGACCCATCAATGATGAGAGAGAATCATTGATTGGCTGCCTTCTGCACACCCCTCTTGGGGACTGAGCCCACAACCCGGGCATGTGCCCTGATTGGGAATTGAACCGTGACCTCCTGGTTCATAGGCTGATGCTCAACCACTGAGCCATGGCAGGTCGGGCTGATGATGGTCTTTTTATTTTATTTTATAAATTTTGTTTTTGAAATATATTTTATTGATTTTTTTACAGAGAGGAAGGGAGAGGGATAGAGAGTCAGAAACATAGATGAGAGAGAAACATCAATCAGCTGCCTCCTGCACACCTCCCATTGGGGATGTGCCTGCAACCAAGGTACATGCCCTTGACTGGAATCAAACCTGGGACCCTTCAGTCCACAGGCTGATGCTCTATCCACTGAGCCAAACCAGTCAGGGCGATGATGGTCTTTTTAAAAATATATATATTTTATTGATTTTTTACAGAGAGGAAGGGAGAGGGATAGAGAGCTAGAAACATCAATGAGAGAGAAACATTGATCAGCCGCCTCCTGCACATCCGCTACTAGGGATGTGCCCACAACCAAGGTACATGCCTCTGACAGGAATCGAACCCGGGACCCTTCAGTCTGCAGGCCGATGCTCTATCCACTGAGCCAAACCAGCTAGGGCTGATGATGGTCTTTTAAGGTTGTGCCATCTGGATGAAAGTACTCCAGCTGTTTGCTCACACTGTTGCCTTTCTACTTAGCGGGTGGTGGTCTGTGGATCAACAGCAATGGTATCATCCAGGAGATACAGGCTTTTAGGCCTCACTGACTCAGAATCTCCATAGTAACAAGACTCCCAGGTGATTCATACATACGCACATTCGAGTGCAGAGAGGCACTGCCCTATTCAAGATCTAGCTGATCTTGTTTGGGTCACGTGTCCATCCCTTGACTAGAGGAGGTATGATACCATCATTGACAGTCCTGCCAGACGGTACCCAATGGTGAAAGATCATTCAAATCTCCTAAGTCAGGCCCTGGCCAGTTTGGCTCAGTGGATAGAGCATGGGCCTGCAGACTAAAGTGTCCCAGGTTCGATTCTGGCCAAGGGCACATGCCCAGGTTCCGGGCTCAATCCCCCCCAGTTAGGGGACGTGCAGGAGGCAGCCAATCAATGATTCTCTCTCATCGTTGATGTTTCTATCTCTCTAGCTCTCTCCCTTCCTCTCTGAAATAAAAAACAAAACAAAACAAAACACAAATCTCCTAAGTCAGGGTGCTATTACCAAAAGAATGGGAAATGCATATTGGGGGGGCCAAGTATGCAATAAATATCCACTTCAACCCTTGGTCATGTTTGGAAAGGTGAGGTTTGGAAGATATTTTCCCTCAGGAAGTGTTAACAAAGCTTTGTGTATTCATTAGATTTGCTTTGTGTATTCATTAGATTTGGGCCCTCCTTTGAGGCCATGGAGTTATTAGCCCACGAAAGGGAATTTCAGGGGCTGGAAAAGCAAAGCTTCTCAACTCCTGGCATAAATCCCTAGGGAATGGAAAGAAGGCAGGTCTGTGACAGACAAATCCCTGATTCAATCTGAGCCCTGTAGCTCTGAGGCAGTGAGGTCTCGAAGGAGAAGAGCTGGTTCTATGCCCAGAAACACTGGGCCCTTAGAGCTGCAGTTTGGGAAATCTTTGAAGGACCACACTGACACACGCTGGAAGGTGCAGTCAGCAAAGCTTTGCTCTGGAGTAGACCAGCAGTGCCAGATGGAAGCAGGCCAGGGTTCAGGAATGACACATTGTGGCAATGAAGCACAAGGCAGGCTTGGAAGTGGAAGCTTTTCTCTACTGAGGCGTGGACATCAGGTCAACCTCCTTTGTGGACTATGTAAGCTCCTGGATAAGCCAGAGGAGGACAAGAGCCAAAGAGGGTGGTGTTAAACTTCTTGCTAATCTGGTCCATGAGGCTCAAGCCACTTTTGATTTAATTTGAAGAACTACAAAAGATGTGACTGTACTTGCAGCTCAAGAGTTGTAAAGTTGACAACCGTATTTCCCATGCTGCACTGCAGCCCCCCTCTTCTTTTCTGGTCCCAGGCACTTTGGGAGCCACGGGCATCAGTGCAGACATGGCCAAGTCCAAGAACCACACCAGACATAACCACTCCCGAAAATGGCACAGAAATAGCATCAAGAAACCCTAACCAGCCCAGCCGGCATAACTCAGTAGTTAAGCATCAACCTATGAACCAGGAGGTCACAGTTGGATTCCTAGTCAGGGCACATGCCCAGGTTGTGGGTTTGATCACCAGTAGGGGATGTGCAGGAGGCAGCTGATCAATTATTCTCTCTCATCATTGATGTTTCTATCTCTCTCTCTCCCTCTCTGAAATCCTATCTAATAAAAGAGTAATATGCAAATTAACCATCACTCCGCTACACCACAAACTACGCCCACCAGCCAATCAGGAGCGAATATGCAAATAAACCCAACCAAGATGGCCACGGCCACAGAGAGCAGGACGGAGGCTTGGGTTTCCCCGGCAATGTAGGAAGCCAAGCTTTCCACCTGCACTTGCCGGCCCAGGCCTCCACTCAAGGCTACAAAGTTTCAATGATAGAAGATACATAAACCCAAACAGAAATGGCCGCAGCCACGGAGCTGGAAAGAGCAGGAGGCTAGGGTTGCCCCCAGTGATGGAGGAAGCCAAGCTTTCCGCACACCCTGGCTGGCCCAGGCCTCCGCTTAAGGCTACAAAGTTTCAATTATAGAAGATACATAAATCCCAAGAGAAATGGCTGCCGCCACAGAGCAAGCAGAAGGCTTGGCTCCGCTCCAGGCTACAAAGTTTCAATTGTAGAAGATAAATGAACCCCAGATACCAGGGCCTCCGATTGGGTCGCCAGGGGGCGTGGCCCGCCGGCAAACCACCACAGGCCCCTCACCCAGGCCGCCCCACGCCCCAAGGGAACCCCCACCCTGATCCGGGACACCCTTCAGGGCAAACCAGCTGGCCCCCACCCATGCACCAGGCCTCTATCCTATCTAATAAAAGAGTAATATTCAGATTGACCATCACTCCAACACAGAAGATGGCTGCCCCCATGTGGTCAAAGATCCTGCCCCCATGTGGACACAACATGGCCACCACAAGATGGCCAGCAAGGGAGGGCAGTTGGGAGGAACCAGGCCTGCAAGGGAGAGCAGTTGTGGGTGATCAGGCCAGGAGGGGAGGGCAGTTGGGAGGAACCAGGCCTGCAAGGGAGGGCAGTTGTGGGCAATCAAGCGTGCAGGGGAGGGCAGTTGGGTTTGACCCAGCCAGCAGAGGAGGGAAGTTGGGGGTGATTGGATCTGCAGGGAAGGGCAGTTGGGGGGAACTCAGGCCTGCAGGGGAGAACAGTTGGGGGGTACCAGGCCTGCAGGGGAGGGCAGTTAGGGGCAAACAGGTTGTCAGGGAAGTGGTTAGGGGGTGATCAGGCTAGCAGGCAGAAGCAGTTAGGGGCAATCAGGAATGTAGGCAGGCGAGCAGTTGAGAGCCAGCAGTCCTGGATTGTGAGAGGGATGTCCCAGATTGGAGAGGGTGCAGGCTGGGCTGAGGGACACACACCCCCTTGCATGAATTTTGTGCACCGGGCTTCTAGTAAATAATAAAATAATATACACTGAGTGGCCAGATTATTATGATCTCTGAACACATAATAATCTGACCACTCAGTGTATATCCTATATAATAAAAGGCTAATATGCAAATTGTCCCCTCAACAAGGAGTTCGACCAGTAGGCAGGCCGGCCAACCACCCATGTCCCCTCCCCCTGGCCAGGCTGGCCAGACCCCACCCATGCACGAATTCATGCACTGGGCCTCTAGTATATATATAATGAGTGGCCAGATTATTATGCATTCAGAGATCATAATAATATGGCCACTCAGTGTGTGTGTGTGTGTGTGTGTGTGTGTGTATAGCCTATCTAACAAAAGAGTAATATGCAAATTAACCATCACCCCGCTTACACCAACAAGCCACGCCCACAAGCCGATTAGGAGTGAATATGCAAATAAACCCAACCAAGATGGCCAGGGCCACAGAGAGCAGGATGGAGGCTTGGGTTTCCCCTGCAATGGAGGAAGCCAAGCTTTCTGCCTGCCCTTGCCGGCCTAGGCCTCCACTCAAGGCTACAAAGTTTCAATGATAGAAGATACATAAATCCCAACAGAAATGGCAGCAGCCACAGAGCTGGAAAGAGCAGGAGGCTAGGGTTGCCCCCAGCGATGGAGGAAGCCAAGCTTTCTGCACACCCTGGCCGACCCAGGCCTTGCTTAAGGCTATAAAGTTTCAATTATAGAAGAGACATAAATCCCAATAGAAATGGCTGCCGCCACAGAGCAAGCAGAAGGCTTGGCTCCGCTCCAGGCTACAAAGTTTCAATTGTAGAAGATAAATAAACCCCAGATACCAGGGCCTCCACTTGGGTTGCCAGGAGGTGTGGCCCACCTGCAAACCACCATAGGCCCCTCACCCAGGCCGCCCCACGCCCCAAGGGAACGTCCACCCTGATCACCCTTCAGGGTAAACCAGCTGGCCCTCACCCATGCACCAGGCCTCTATCCTATCTAATAAAAGAGTAATATTCAGATTGACCATCACTCCAACACAGAAGATGGCTGCTCCCATGTGGTCAAAGATCCTGCCCCCATGTGGACACAAGATGACCATCACAAGATGGCCAGCAAGGGAGGGCAATTGGGAGGGACCAGGCCTGCAAGGGAGGGCAGTTGGGGGCAATGAAGCCTGCAGGGGAGGGCAGTTAGGGGTGACCAAGCCGGCAGAGGAGGGAAGTTGGGGGCGACCAGGCCTTCAGGGAAAGGCAGTTGGGAGGGACCCAGGCTTCCAGGGGAGAGCAGTTGGGGAGGACCAGGCCTGCGGGGAAGGGCAGTTAGGGGTGACCAGGCCTGCAGAGGAGGGCAGTTAGGGGTGACCAGGCAGGCAGAGGAGGGAAGTTGGAGTCGACCTGGCCTGCAGGGAAAGTCAGTTGGGGGGACCCAGGCCTACAGAGAAGGGCATTTGGGGGGGGACCTAGGCCTGCAGGGGAGAGCAGTTGGGGGGAGACCAGACCTGCAGGGGAGGGTAGTTAGGCATGACCAGGCCTGCAGGGGAGGGCAGTTAGGGGCAAACAGGCTGGCAGGGGAGCAGTTAGGCATCAATCAGGCTGGCAGGGGAGTGGTTAGGGGGTAATCAGGCTGGCAGGCAGAAGCGGTTAGGGGCAATCAGGAAGGCAGACAGGCGAGCAGTTGGGAGCCAGCAGTCCTGGATTGTGAGAGGGATATCCGACTGCCTACAGGGACTGGGCCTAAACAGGCAGTCGACATCCCTCTAGGGATTCCATATTGGAGAGGGTGCAGGCTGGGTGAAGGACACCCCCACCCCCGTGCACGAATTTTATATATATATATATATATATATATATATATATATATATATATATATGCCCTAAACCACATAGATATGAATGTCTTAAGGGTGTGGATCCCAAGTTCCTGACGAACATGCCCTTTGCCACTAAACCTAACAAGAAGGGCCTGAAGAAGATGCAGGCCAACAACACCAAGGCCATGAGTGCACATGAGGAGGCTATCAAGGCCCTCATAAAGCCCAAGGAGGTCAACCCCAAGATTCCAAAGGGCAGTAGCCACATACACAGTCAACTTGCCTATGTTGCTCATCCCAAACTTGGGAAACATGCTCACATGTATAGCCAAGGGTCTCATCTTGGGCTCTGCCATCCAAAGTCCAAGTCCAAGGCTCAAACCAAGGCCCGGGCTATTGCTGTGGCTGCAGCTCCAGCTCAGGCTCCCAAAGGTACCGAGGCCCCCACAGAAGCTTCAGAGTAGAGCCCTCTGTCTGCCGATGTAGGGACAAAGGAATGGTGTGAGCCCTGGGCTACTGTTTGCATGGGGCTGGTTTCCTCCTGTGCTGTTTGTACAAAATACCTGAGGCAGTATCTGTCAAAAAAATTGTCAAATTATTCATATAGTCTACATCTATTTTTATGTAATTATTAGTTCAGTGTCTCTCTTCCCAACCAGAAAACACCAGGAGGACAGGGACTTTGCCTGTCTTATTTATCCCTGCATTTCCAGAATCTAGCACATAGTAGATGCTCAACAAGCATTTGTTGAATAAATTAATGTGTTAGGGGTGCCAGTGTTGTAGTGGCTTGAAGGCAAGGCATTGATATTGGACAACTCCAAAAGGTATCTACATGCCTTCTACCTGGATGTACCCAAAAAGTACAATCTGATATGGTCTCCTAGTTCTTTAACATTCACATCAAATGGCTCAAATTCTAGACACCTGGAAAATCCAGTATATCTCATAATATCTTTGAAGATTCTTGGCAGAATCTCATTTATCCTGACCAGACTTCCTACTTATTCTGGGGCCTTCTGCTACTATACACTGCCCTGCTAGGTGTCATGGTCACATTTGTTGCTACATACACCAGGGGCAATTCTTTTCACTGGGGGCTTTACTAGGTTGCCATCAACAGTGCTTGGCCCTGTTTTCCCCCTGCTCCTGCTCTTCTTCATGATGCCCTTATTCAATCCTTTCTTCTCAGGTCTCTTGACCTCCTCTAAGGTCACTGTCACTACTCTTTCCTCCCTCTTATCAGATCAAGTGACTCTCAAGTAGTATTTGGTGAGGACAGAGCCCCACAAGGTGGTCTCTATTTTCTTCCCTCTCTTTCCAATATTTATTATAATACTAGTGCCCCAGTGCACAGATTTGTGCACATTGAAAGGAAATTAATTAGAGGGTGGGGTGGGGCTGGGCAAGATGGGCTGGACACGCCCTGGAGTCATCCTCCCTTGGTCCCTCCCTGGCTGGCTACACCTGGGGTAGCACTGCAACTCGAAGGGTGTCTGCGAAGTGAGCAGGTCCCTCAGGCAGGTGGGGTCCCTCAGCCTGGCCTGCGGGGATCAGGCCGAAACCGGCTCTCTGACATCCCTTGAGGGGTCGCAGAGTGCGAGAGGGAACTCTGCAAAGTTGCTGTTGTACAGGGTGTGGAACACAAAGGCAAGTGTGCAGTAAACCAGATTTGGGGCCGACAGTGCCCCAGCAACAACATAAACCATGGCCAAAGGTGGAATCGCATGGGCCCAAGAGGAATCAGGCTCCCTCCTCTCTGGTTTTGGGGTGCATCACCCGAGAACCGCAGCTGCCAAGTCACTGCAGCTCAGCAGCTCCTGCATTGAGCGTCTTCCCCCTGGTGGTCAGTGCACATCATAGCGACCAGTCGGACGGGTGGAGGGACACTTAGCATATTAGCCTTTTATATATATAGATATTCTGCTCCAATTAAGGATTTCTCTTTTTTATTTTTATTTTATTATTTTTGTTCTTGAATCAAGGATTTCTCTTTTTTAAAAAATATATTTTTTATTGATTTCAGAAAGGAAGGAAGAGGAAGAGATAGAAACATCAATGATGAGAGAAAATCATTGATCGGCTGCTCCTGCATACCCCCTACTGGGGATCAAGCCCGCAACCTGGGCATGTGCCCTAACCAGGAATTGAACCATGACCTCCTGATTCATAGGTCGATGCTCAACCACTCAGCCATGCTGGCTGGGCAAGGATTTCTCTTTTGCACAAAGTGCATTAAATTGGGAGCAAAACGAAACAAAAAAACTGAACATTATCTTTCTCTTTATGTTCCTTCTCTAACAATCCTAACTGTAAAATCCTTTAGAGATAATGTACTGCATTGAATAGTGTCCTTCCCCCAAATTTATGTTCACCCAGAACCTATGAATGTCACCTTATTTGGAAATATGGTCTTTGCAGATGTAATCAAGTTAAGAAGAGGTCATACTGGATTATGATGGGTCCTAAATCCAATGACTGGTGTCCTTATAAGAAGAGGGAATTTTAGACACAGAGATATAGAGACAGACACACAGGGAGAAGGCCACGTGCAGATACAAGTGAAGATTGGAGTGATGGATTTACAAGCCCAGAAACACCAAGTATAGCCAGTAACCTCCAGAAACTAGGAGAGAAGCCTGGATCAGACTCTCTCTCAGAGCCTCCTGAAGGAACTAACTTATCGACACACTGATTTTGGACTTCTGGCCTCCTGAACTGTGAGAGGATAAATTTCTGTTGTTTTCGGCCATCCCATTTATGGTATTTTGTTCTGACAGCCCTAGGAAACTAATACAGATATGGATGCTCTTGTTTCCTAGTGGAAGAGTTAGGAAATGTAAGGCAAATAAGAAAAGCACAAAGATTAAGATTTCAAGATCTTATTCTGAGATTTTGAGCATGGCCTGCAACCTTGCTAGTTAAAGTGAGTCCAAGAAGCAGTAGAGTTAGAGTTTAAGAAGGGCTGCCCAAGGAAATTCTGACACATACTATAGCTGGATGAACCTTGAGGACATTATGCTAAGTGAAATAAGCCAGACACAAAAAGACAAATACTGTATAATTCCACTAATATGAGGCACATAGAACAGCTAAACTCATAGAGACAGAAAGTAAAATGTGGGTGCCAGGGGCTGGAGAGTGGGGGAATGAAAAGTTACTGTTTAGCCTGGCCGGTGTGTGTCAGCGGTTGAGCATCCACCTATGAACCAGGAGGTTATGGTTCGATTCCCAGTCAGGGCACATGCCCTGGTTGGGGCTTGATCCCCAGTGTGGTGTGTGCAGGAGGCGAACTATCAATGATTCTCTCTCATCATTGATGTTTCTCTCTCTATCTCTCTCCCTTCCTCTCTCTGAAATCCATAAAAGCATATTTTTAAAAGTTACTGTTTAATGAGTACAGAGTTTCAGTTTTGCCAGATGAAAGGACTTCTGGAGATAGATGGTGGTGATGGTTGCCCAACGATGTGAGTGTACTCAATGCCACTGAACTGTCCATTTAACTTAGTGGTTAGGATGGTAAATTTTGTTATGTGTATCTTACCACAATTAAAAATTAAAAAAAGAAGGGCTAGCTCGGCTGGTGTGGCTCAGTGGTTGAGCAGTCAACCCATGAGCCAGGAGGTCAAGGCACATGCCCAGGTGGCAGGCTCGATCCCCAGTGTGGGGCGCGCAGGAGGCAGCTAATCAATGTTTCTCTCTCATCGACGTGTTTATCTCTCTATCCCTCTCTCTTCCTCTCTCTCTAAAAATCAATAAAATATATTTTAAAAAGAAGGGCTAGCCTACAAAGTCACTTCTGGTCCCTGCCACTCTCGATCCTCGTTTGGCCCCATTCTTCTCCTCACTTGTGGTCCAATAACCAGGAGTTTCTTTCTGTTCCCCCAATGTACCAACATGGACCTTGACAAGATGTTGCTCTCTCTGGAACATTTCCCCACCCCTTTCTCACAGCAAACTATCCCTGACAATACAGGCGAGCTTGAGGCCCAACTGCACATTCTCAGGGCACCCTGTACTTTTCCCTCCTAGTGTTGATTGCAATTAAATGCCTTTACAATTGATTGTTTCACGTCTGTCTCCAATTAGAATGTCAACTCCACAAGGACGTGTTCTGCTGCAATCAAGGAGTGTCTGTTTTGTTTACTGCCCTATCCCTAGCCTAGAACAGTTAGATATTCAGTAAACATTTGCTGGCTGTCTGAATGAATAACCCACTCACTGCTGATTCAAGCTCCTCACCTTCTACAGTTTAAGGCCCCTGAGCCTCAGTCATGCGGGTCTAGAAAGCTTACTTTGAAGAGTGCACAGAGTTGATGCAGCTCAGAGCTGGATGACACAAGCAAATAGGGCACTCAATTATTCCACAAAACAGATGCCATTTAATTAATTTATGGAGTGGCTGCCTGGTTGAGCAGAGGACCAGTGCCAAGAGAGATGGAGAGTCTTTTGTTAAAAAATATTTTTATTGGTTTCAGAGAGGAAGGGAGAGGGAGAGAGAAATGGAAACACCAATGATGAAAGAAAATCATTGATCAGCTGCCTCCTGCACGCACCACACTGGGGATCAAGCTCACAACCCCGGGCATGTGCCCTGACTGTTGTGGAGCGAATGCGAGTGAACGACCACTGGAGTCCAGACCAAATTAAAATTTAGGGAGCCTTTAATAGCCGGCTGGCGACTGCTCTCTCTCCACGCAGGGAGTCCAGAGAGCAGCCCCGACCCTTTGTGCAGGACCACTTTAAGCACATTAACCACATCCTGTTTTTGCAGAGCAAGAAACCTAAGACAAAACAGTTTTTCCCAAGTAATGTCAGGGTCATGCCATTGACGACCATGTTATTCACAGGGTCATCCTGTTCTTCAGAAAGCTGACGTGAAAGAAGGCCTACGTGCTGGGAAGGGGCCATGAGACCGTATCTCAAGGCCTGGCCTGGTGTCAGCACTGACAACTCTATCTGGGACATAGTCCATGGCCTCTCTGGAATGGTAGTAGTAAGCATGCTCAAAAATTCCCACTCTCCAACAATGACCTAGAATTGAACCGGTGACTTCTTGGTTCATGGGTTGACTCTCAACCACTGAGCCACACCGGCCAGGTGGAATAGTCTTGAGTGATATATGCCTGATGAAACAAAACGAGGCAGAGAGCACCTCTTAGTGAATGGCATTTCTCTCTCTTTAACCTTGTGTCTCTGTGAAAGTTATTGGTCATGAACAAAAGAAATCACCTCTGTGCTATCATTGAGTGACTGGAGGATCAGGCTGAGAACAGGGCAGAAAATAATGGAGCCATGGGAATGCTGGGGAGTGAACAATTACATACTCTTCTCTCATCCTTGTATTCTTTGCTCATAATTCAAAGATAGCATCTGGTTGGCTAAGCTTAGGTAATATCTAGCCCGTTCAAGTTTGCATCGTGGGTTTCATTGTCCTACCAAGATGATATACAATGGGTATATTAATTAATTATTAAGCTGCAAATAACTTCAAGCCATACTCAACTGGCTTACATAACAAAGATATGTATGATTCTACAAAGCACAAAGTCCTAAGGTAGGGGGGCTCCCGGGTTGGTTAATTCAGTACCAAAAGGACCCGGTCCTTTACACCTTGCTATTCTGTGAAACTCAGTGCATTGACTTTGCTTTAATTAATTAATTTTTTTCTTTTTTTGCATTGATTTCAGAGAGGAAGGGAGAGGGAGAGATAGAAACACCAATGATGAGAGAGAATCATTGATCAGCTGCCTCCTGCACGCCCCACACTGGGGATCCAGCCTGCAAGGCATGTGCCCTGACTGGGAATCGAACCGTGATCTCCTGGTTCCTAGGTCGATGCTTAAACACTGAGCCACACCGGCGGGGCTGCGTGCCTCCTTTTGAAGGCTGGGAACATTTGCTGTGGAACCATTCTTCCTTCAGATGGGTTCGCGGCCTTGATGAATTTGTGTAGACATCTGTCAACCTCCCATTATATATTGATTTCATTAGATCAGTGTTTCCTAAACAGCAGCCACCAGAGAACCGCCAAGACCAAGTACCACCTTGGCTACTATTTACTTAATCTTCATCATTAAATCAAGTCAATTTATTTCTAAAAGAACATTTTATTCACTATCCACCCCATTGATTGAAAGTCTCTTTAAGCTTCTCCAAGGAGTCGCAGGGAAAATGATCCACCAGACTATTGATTCTTCCTTAGAATTACATTTGTGTGTGGGTTAAATTGGTTTTAAAAGCCTTTTCTGTTTTCATTGTCTTATCAGATGCTGTGGTCCAGGCAAACCTAGTGTTTAAATGATGTGGTTTCTTAGAGGAGTTTTCTTTCCTAGAAAGTCAAACCAAGCTCTTAGACCATCATTAATTGCATCTGGGGCAAGACAAAAGAGGAAGTTTTAAATTCCTCGTTGTTGTTGTTTTTTTTTCACCTGTCCCTTCCAAAATGAAGGGCAAAAAAGGAGACCAAAAGTGTAACATCGCCCCCTTTTCCCTGCTACCCCTCCCCCTTGGCCCTTCCTGAGGGCCAGCCTCACTCAGGCCTGGGAAATGGGAGGCCCCAAGTGGCTCAGAACAGCTGCGGAAGCTGCAAGCTGCGGACTCTCAAACGTTGGTCATCCTTAAACCCGGGAGGAGGGAGGAAGGATGGAATGGGGCGGGGGCGGACACAGAAGACAGAGCTGGGGGTGGGGTGGGGTGGGGGTGGGAGTGGGGATGGGGGGATGGGGGAGACTTAGATTGACCCGAAGAGCACCCCATTGAAGAGAAGAGAGAGACTGAGAAACCTAAAAGGAGAAATTTGAATCACAGAAAAGAGAAAGGGGCAACACCAAGGGAGGCCGGGAAGGAGAAAAGGTCTGAGACAGACAAAGGGAAGGAGAGACAGAAATAAAGGAAGACCAGAAAGAGTCAAGAAAGGTGGGTAGAACCGGCTCCTCTGACCTCCTCTCCCTCCGGGGGAATGATAACCATTTCCTGAGTGCCAGTCCACTACCTGTTTAGGGCAAGCTCCTTGATGTCAGCTCCAAGTCCTTGCAGGGCACCTAGCTGTCGCCTCCCCCTACAGATCCCGTGGGCTTTAGGGAGCCAATGTAGGTTTGGAACAAGGGCAGACATACTCACAGCTGAGGTTCAGGAGAACTAGTTCAGGCAGCAAGGAGATCAAAGGTGGAGAAGCCAGCGTGAAGGCTTTTTCCCAAAGTCCTGGCAAAGGGGACAAGAACCAGACTAGTAGGACAGTGAGGAGAGAAAGAAGGGCTGCGACATCAGGGTGCCACCAGTGAGCACACAGCCAGCTTGCCAAGAGCTCCCCTCACACACAGGATTTGGTTCTATCTGCTCCATCAGCTTCCTCGTTGCAGGGAATATTCATTGTACAAATGAGGAAGCTGAGTTTTAGGAAGGGAAGTGATTTCTCTAAGATTCCAGCTTAGGACTACTTAGTCCTGGTGCCTACTGAGTGCCAGGTCCAGGTTAGCTGCTTTGAATATGTATTTGATCCTCACAGCAACCTTATAACATTAAAGGAATTGATATTCCCATTTCTTCCTTTTTTCTTTTGGTCTTTGGTCTCATCACTTTATTTATTTATTTATTTATAAATATATTTTTATTGCTTTCAGAGAGGAATGAAGAGGGAGAGAGAGAGAGAGAGAAACATCAATGATGAGAGAGAATCATGGATCAGCTGCCTCCTGCACGCCCCCTACTGAGGATCGAGCCTGCAACCCAACCCAGGCATGTGCCCTTGGCCGGAATTGAACCTGGGACCTTTCAGTCCACAGGCCAACACTCTATCCACTGAGACAAACCAGCTAGGGCACTTTATTTATTTTTTTAATATGTTTTTATTGTTGATAATATTACAGATATCTCCCATTCTCCCACTCTATTTCCCCCCTCCTACCAGTCCCTACACACACACACACACCACCCCCAACCCCCACCTTCACCACCCTATTGCCCATGTCCATTGACTATGCATAAAGTATGTAAGTTCTTTGGTTTATCTCTTCTCGTCTCCCCCCCCCCCACCCCCTGCCTCGCCCCAACTCTACATGGAGGGATGTCAGTCTCATTTCTCACAATTTGCATAGATGCACAACTGCTCCTGGACTTCCTTGGGAGGACAGCCTATTGGCTGTCATCCTTCCTGGGGGCCATAGCTCCTCCCTCCCCCAGAATAATCACCCCCACCCATACCTTGTGGGAGTCAGTTAGGGCTGGAATGAGTCTGAGCCCACATGTTTGTTGGACACTAGAGCTGCTCTTAGAGAAGCAATAACATTCAAATTCTTGCTAGGGCTTGGGCTGGGAACCAGGGCAAAGGATCTGCTCAGCATATGCCTTGTGCATTTTTCTGCCCCTACCCTGTGCACCCGGATCCAAGCCATCATCATCACTCCTCTGGATTACTACAACAGCCTCCTCCCCTTTGATCTGAGCTGTAGATAGTTGTGTGGTTTGTGCACCAAATAAGGGTATCTGGCTAAGGGGCCCAGTAGGGGCTGAAGTACAGCCTGAATTCTTGTGCTTTTGTGCGCCCTGGTATGGGGCTGCATCTGCAGGAAGAAGGCGTATCTTTCAGGAAGAAGGCATATCTTTCTCTTTATTTTTTATTTTTTTAATTTAATAAATCTTTATTGTTCAGATTATTGCAAATGTTCCTCTTTTTTCCGCCGTATCTCCCCTCCACCCGGTTCCCACCCCACCCTCTGCCCTTACCGCCCCCCCCCCTGCACTGTCCTCATCCATAGGTGTACGATTTTTGTCCAGTCTCTTCCCACACCCCCCACACCCCTTTCCCCCTGAGAATTGTCAGTCCACTTAGTTTCTTTTTTAAAAAATATATTTTATTGATTTTTTACAGAGAGGAAGGGAGAGGGATAGAGAGCCAGAAACATCGATGAGAGAGAAACATCGATCAGCTGCCTCCTGCACACCCCCTACTGGGGATGTGCACGCAACCAAGGTACATGCCCTTGACCGGAATCGAACCTGGGACCTTTCAGTCCGCAGGCCAACGCTCTATCCACTGAGCCAAACCGGTTAGGGCAGTCCACTCCGTTTCTATGCCCCCTGATTCTATTATATTCACCAGTCCATTCTGTTCCTCAGATTTTTTATTCACTTGATTTTTAGATTCACTTGTTGATAGATATGTATTTGTTGTTCATAATTTTTATCTTTACCTTTTTCTTCTTCTTCCTCTTCTTAAAGAATACCCTTCAGCATTTCATATAATACTGGTTTGGCGGTGATGAACTCCTTTAGCTTTTTCTTATCTGTGAAGATCTTTATCTCCCCTTCAATTCTGAATGATAGCTTTGCTGGGTAGAGTAATCTTGGTTGTAGGTTCTTGCTATTCATCACTTTGAATATTTCTTGCCACTCCCTTCTGGCCTGCATAGTTTCTGTTGAGAAATCAGCTGACAATCGTATGGGTGCTCCCTTGTAGGTAATTAACTGTTTTTCTCTTGCTGCTTTTAATAGTCTCTCTTTGTCTTTTACTCTTGGCATTTTAATTATGATATGACTTGGTGTGGTCCTCTTTGGATTCCTTTTGTTTGGGGTTCTGTGCGCTTCCTGGACTTGTAAGTCTATTTCTTTCACCAGGTGGGGGAAGTTTTCAGTCATTATTTCTTCTAATAGGTTTTCAGTATCTTGCTCTCTCTCTTCTTCTGGCACCCCCATAATTCGGATGTTGGTATGCTTGAGGTTGTCCCAGAAGCTCCTTACACTATCTTCATATTTTTGGATTCTTTTTTTTCTTTTTGCTTTTCCAGTTGAGTGTTTTTTGCTTCTTTGTATTTCAAATCTTTGACTTGATTCTTGTTGTCCTCTAGCCTGCTGTTAGGTCTCTGTATAATATTTTTTATTTCAGTCAGTGTATGTTTAATTTCTAGTTGGTCCTTTTTTTTTTTAATATATTTTATTGATTTTTTACAGAGAGGAAGGGAGAGGGATAGAGAGCTAGAAACATCGATGAGAGAGAAACGTCGATCAGCTGCCTCCTGCACACCCCCCACTGGGGATGTGCCCGCAACCAAGGTACATGCCCTTGACCGGAATCGAACCCGGGACCCTTCAGTCCGCAGGCCGACGCTCTATCCACTGAGCCAAACCGGTTTCGGCTAGTTGGTCCTTTTTCATATCCTCGAGGGTCTCGCTAAATTTATCGGCCTTTTCTAGAAAATTCTTGAAAAACCTTATAATCGTGGTTTTAAACTCTATATCCAGTCGTTTGCTTTCCTCCATTTCTTTCATTTCTGATCTGTTTCTTTGTCTCCCCATTTTTGCTGCTTCCCTGAGTTGGTAGAGTAGCTTTGTATGGTAGGTATTCTATAGGGCCCAGTGGCTCAGCCTCCCCAGTTACCTGAGGTGGACACTCTTGGTGCACCCCTTTGTGGGCTGTGCACACAGTCTTGTTGTAGTTAAGCCTTGATTGTTGTTGGTATCACTGGGAGGAATTGACCTCCAGGCCAATTGGCTGTGAGGATCAGCTGTGTCTACGCTGGGAGAACTTCTGTGCAGACAAGACTTGCAAAATTGCAAAAGCCTCTGTGCTCAGCTTGGATGGGGTGGAGTCTCAGGGTGGAGCAGACAGCCTTGGCTTCCTGTCAGGCCTGCCCTATGAGGCCCCTGGGTCTCAGTGTCCCTCGGTAATCGCTGCAAGCACCTCTGAGAGAAAGCCACCCTCGAGTTCCGCCCGCTGCCAGACAGTCCAGTTTCTCCCCGAATGAGTCTGGGTCCCCAGAGTCTCACCCGGAACTGGAGTTCAGCGCAGTCTGGAGCTTCCGTCTCCCTCCCGCTTTAGAAAGCCAGGCGCACACTCAGCAGTCAGTCCTCTTTGTGTGTGCGTGCCTTGGGACCTCTGCTTCCGCAGCTCCCCTGAGTCTCAGTGTGCTTTCTCTTTTCCTGACAGTCCAGTTTCTCCCCAAATGAATCTGGGTTCCCAGAAACTTGCCCAGAACTGGAGTTCAGTGCAGTTGGGAGCTTCTGTCTCCCTCCCTCTTTAGAAAGCCAGTCGCGCACTCAGCCACCTGTGCATTCAGCTGCCCGTCCTCTCCGCATGCTCGCACGTCTCCGTACCTCAGCCTTTTGCAGCTCCTCTGAGTCTCAATGTGCTTTTCTCTTTCCTTCTAGTTGTAGAATTTCCACTTAGCCAGCTTTCCTGTGGTTCTGGATGGTGTCCATTTTGTCTTTTAGTTGTAGTTTTGAAATTGTTGTGTGAGGCAGTAGTTTAGGTGTTTACCTATGCTGCCATCTTGGTTTCTCCTCTTTCTCTTTATTTTTTAAATCTTTTTATTGATTTTAGAGAGGGAGCGAGAGATAGAAACATCAATGATGAGAGAAAAATCATTGATCAGCTGGCCGCCTCCTGCACATCCCCACACTGGGAATTGAGCCTGCAACCCATGTGTCCTGACCGGGAATCAAACCGTGACCTCCCAGTTCATAGGTTGACGCTCAACCACTGAGCCACGCCAGCCAGGCGCATCTTTCTCTTTAGACAAAGGTCCTTTTCCCCCAAGCCAAGTGCCATGGGGCTATGCCCACTTGGAGGAGGCAAATGTTTTCAGTCATACAATGATATGGCACCTAAACAGTGACCTTGCTCTTGCCTCCTGCAGCCTATTCTCTTAGCAGCCAAAGCGGTCCTGTGAAAACCCCCTTTGATCACATCCTTCCCCTATTCAAAATCCTCCCACAGCCCAGTTGGCATGGCTCAGTGGTTGAGCATCGACCTATGAACCAGGAGGTCACGGTTCCATTCCCGCTCAGGGCACATGCCCGGGTTGCAGGCTCGATCCCCAGTAGGCAGCCGATCAATGATTCTCTCTCATCATGGATGCTTCTATCTCTCTCTCCCTCTCCCTTCCTCTCTCTGAAATCAATAAAAATATTTTTTAAAATCCTCCCACAGCTCCCACTTCACTCAGAGTCAAAACCAAAGTCCTTAGAGGGGCCTAGAAAGACCCGCGTGATCTGGCCTCCCAATACCACTAATCTGAACTCCCCCTCCTCCACCATAACTCTATCCCAGCTGGCTTTCTTTCAGTTTCTTAAACACACCAAGCCCATCTCATCTCAGGGTCTTTGTACTTGCTTTTCCCCCGCCTAGAATTCTTTTCCTCCAGGTACCCGCATCACCAACTCCTCATCCTTCAGGTCTCAGCTCAAATGTCATCTCCTTAAAGAGGCCTTTCCTGACTACCTTATCTAACGTGGTCCTTCCTACTCCAAATAGGAGCCAGTCTCATTTTATTACATTTTTCTGTTTTATTTTCTTTAGCATGCAGATGTGTGTGTGTGTTTAAATATATTTTTATTGATTTCAGAGAGGAAGGGAGAGGGACAGATAGAAACATCAATGATGAGAGAGAATCATTGATCAGCTGCCTCCTCCTGCACGCCTCACATTGGGGACTGAGCCCACAGCCCAGGCATGTGCCCTGACCGGGAATCGAACCATGACCTCTTGGTTCATAGGTGGACACTCAATCACTGAGCCATGCCAAATGGGTGTTTTAAATTCACTGACTTTAGAAAGAAAGGAAGGGAAGGGAGAGAGAGAGGGCTGCGCGGGGGGGGGGGGGGGTGCAGAGAGAGAGAGAGAGAGAGAGAGAGAAACATCGACCCATTGTTCCACCCATCCATGTATCCAATGGTTGACTCCTTTGTGCACCTGACCAGTGATCAAACCCACAACCCTGGCGCATCAGAATGATGCTCCAACCAACTGAGATACCTGGCCAGGGCAACATTTTCCTGTTTTATTTTCGTTATGTAACTTGTTACTCTGAACTTATCTTGTTTATGAAGTATCTGTCTTGTCCCACTGGTAAGCAACCTAATTCGAGCAGAGCCCATGTCTGCCTTGTACTCCATTGTATCTCCAGCATCTAGAACAGTGCCTGGCCCAAAGCAGATGCTGAACAAATGTATGTTGAATGAATCAATCTATGATTTTCCTCTGGCTAGAGGGTCGCATACAATATACTCACCCCTACAGGGGAACAAAGCTGATATTTAAGGAACAGACGTGGCATACTCTCAGTTCCACAAGGTCCCACATTAGTACCCAGAGCACAAGTTTCTTTGCTTATTGACTCTGAGGAGTGGAAGGAAAAAGATTTGTGACATCACTTGAGTTGCAGCAAATACTCTCCCTTGATCATTGCATTACTCATTCGGGATTCAAAGTCCTAAAAGAGAGCCAAATTTGGGTCAAATGTCTACATGGTGTCTATACCAGGGGGGAGGTAAAAAAAAAATCTGGCCCCACTGGCTTTTGTAACAGGAGCCAGCAATAGGAAGCAGGTGTTGGGAATTCCCCTTCTGCCAGGGCAACACACAGTGGAAAGTATGAAACTGGATAGCCCTAAAAACAACAACTGTCATGTTTTTAGGCAATGACGTAGGAGACTCATTCTGAAGCAATCACTTGACAATGAAGGAAGTGGAAGGGAGGTGGTGAGGTCTTTAAAATACTAGCTGGTCTGGCCATGTTGGCAGGAAATGCCAAGCCAGAACCAGAGCAAGTATTAAAAGGTGTTGCTAAGTGGTTACAGCGCTGGCCCAAGGACCCGCCTGGGGACCAAAGGGTCTCTGGTTCAATTCCCAGTCCAGGACACACACCTGGGTTGCAGGTTAGATTCCGCAGCCCCGTGGTGGAGGCAACTAATCAATGTGACTCTCTCATATCGATGTTTCTCTCTCTATCCCTCTCCCTCCCTCCCTCCCTCCCTTCCACTCTCTCTAAAAATCAATGGGGAAGAATATCCTCAGGTGAGGATTACCAACAGCATAAAGTGGTCAAGGAAGCAATGGGCCTACAGCGTCCTCCTGCCACCACATTGAAGACAGAATTTTTTTCTTTATAAAATTTTAATTTTTTAAATCCTTCAAAATCCTGTTAAGTCTTGGCTCTCTGAGGCCCAGAATTGGATTGGTTTACTCAATCATTGTGGCAGATAGACTCAAGGATAATCCCCACAAATCCCCACCTCCTGCTGTCTGTGCATTTGTTCAGGCAGAACTTAGAACTCGCTTCTAACCAACGGGACATGGCAGAGGATGGGTTGTCACTCCCGTGCAAATGTTACCCATGTCTCTGCCTTAGAAGACTGAAGCCAGAGAAACTCTCCGTGTTGGTTCCAGAGAAGCCAGCACCTGTAGTGCAGCCTGGGGAGACTGAGGCAGAGAGCCCAGCTTGGCTGTGCTGAGACTCCAGCCACAGACACTGGAAGATAATAAATTCGTGGATTGTTTTAAGCCACTAAATGTATGGTCATTTGTTACAAAGAGATACAAAATGAATGCGGCCCCGCCGGCCTGGCTCAGTGGTTGAGCATTGACCTATGAACCAGGAGGTCACAGTTCGATTCCTGGTCAGGGCACATGCCGGGGTTGTGGGCTCGATCCCCAGTGTGGAGCGTGCAGGAAGCAGCTGAGCAATGATTCTCTCTCATCATTGATGTTTCTCTCTCTCTCTCCCTCTCCCCTGCTCTCTGAAATCAATAAAAATATATTTAAAAAACAAAACAAATGCAAATCTAGTCCTTAGTTAAGTGGCTTCATCATCATTCCAGACATGGTACCACATGGAGATAAAAACAGCTCTTTCCTCATAAGGTTGTTATAAGGTACCACAAGTTTAATTTTGTTAAGGGCTTGGAACAGTTCCTGACACATATATGAGTGTTTTTATTTTTATTTTTTTAAAGAATAGCTTATTGATTTTTAGAAAGAGAAGGGAGAGTGAGAGAGAGAAACATCAATTTGATAGAAAAGCAGCAATCAGCTGCCTCCTGCACACCCCCCTACCTGGATGGAACCCGTAACCCAGGCATGTGCCCTGACCAGGAATCAAACCGGCAACCTCCTGGTTCATGGACAAGTTCACGCCCAATTAATTGAGGCACACCAGCCAGGGCTGATTACTGTAGTTTTGTAGTAAGTTTTGAAATCAGGAAGTGTGAGTCCTCCAATTTTGTTCTTTTTCAAGATTCTTTTGAGCTATTCAGAAAACCCTTTTAATTTTTAATGTCCACTACCTACATCACTGTCTATAGCCTACAGTTAGTTTGGACTTTCAAGAAGAACCAAACCATCCCCTTTGTTTTAAAGCAGATTGAGATATAATCCTGCTAACTTTGTAGTGTTGATGAATATTTATTTACTAGTGGCCCGGTGCATGAAATTCATGCACATTAAAAGGGGATTAATTAGAGGAAATAATTTAATATTGCTATTTGCCCTTTCTCTATAATAGAAGTGTCAGAGATGAAAGAAAATTAGTAAAATGTATATGAAAACCTTCCTCCTGTCAGAGTCTGGGGCACACCACAGGACCCAGAATCAAGTCCCCGGCCACCCACATGCGCCTCAAAATCATGTGAGACCCAGACCTGGCCGCCCTACCCCCTTTGGGCTAGATCCAGACCCAGCCAGTCCCACCCTTGTCAAGCCCCGCTGGGCAGGGGATGTAGCCTCAGGTCCCCTGGACTGGCACCAGGACGGGGGGTGTGGCCTGAGGTCCCCCAGCCCAGACCTGGGCGGGGGGCGTGCCTTGAGGTCCCCCGTCAAGCTCTGCCAGGTGTGGGACATGACCTGAGATCCCCTGTCAAGCCCCACTGGGTGGGGGACACAGCCTGAGATCCCTTGTCAAGCCCTGCTGGGTGGGGGGCATGGCCTGAGGTCCCCCGTCAAGCCCCGCCAGGCAGAAGGGGCACAGCCTCAGGTCCCGCGGCCCGGCACCAGGAGGGGGCACAGCTTCAGGTCCCCTGTCAAGTCCCACTGGCACGAGGGTGCAGCCTCAGGTCCCCCCTCAAGCCCCGCTGGGCAGGGGGCGCGGCCTGAGTTCCCCTGACCCAGCATTGGGGGTGCTCCTTGAGGTCCCCCGTCAAACCCTGCTGGGTGGGGAGCATGGCCTCAGGTCCCCTGTCAAACCCCGCCAGGCAGGGGGTGCAGCCTCAGGTCCCCTGGCCCGGTGCTGGGGCGGGGGGTGTGGCCTGAGATCCCCCGTCCTGGTGCCGGGGTGGGGGGCGCGGCCTGAAGTCCCCTGTCAAGCCCCAGCTGGTGGGGGGTGCGGCCTGAGGTCCCCGGCCTGGTGCTGGGGCGGGGGGAGCAGCCTGAGGTCCCCTAGCCCAGCACCAGGACGGGAAGTGCACCTTGAGGTCCCCTGTCAAGCCCTACTGGGTGTGGGGTGAGGCCTGAGATCCCCTGTCAAGACCTGCCGGGTGGGGGACACGGCCTGAGGTCCCCTGTCAAACCCCACGGGGTGGGGTGGGGGAGGGGGTAGCCTCAGGTCCCTGCTAATTGCTCGTTAAGGCTCCTTATGGGAACTTGGCCTCAGCTGTGGGTGCAGCCATCTTTGTGATGGAGTGATGGTTAATTAGCATATTCCCTCTTTATTAGATAGGATAGGCTGGAGCTGAGAGGGGTGATGTCCAGTTGATTTCTCTGATTAAAATACTGTACAGTTACCTAGAAATGCTATATACTAGTAAGTGTGTTTTAAAAATATATGTTTTTTTATTTCAGAGAGGAAGGGAGTAGGAGAGATAGAAACATAAATGGTAAGAGAAAAATCATTGATCAGCTGTCTCCTACATGCCACCCACTGGGGATCGAGCCCGCAACCTGAGCATGTGTCCTTGACTGGAACTGAACCCAGGATCCTTTAGTACACAGGCCGACACTCTATCCACTGAGCCAAACCAGCTAGGGCAAGTGTGTTGTTTTTTTTTCCAATCCTCACCTGAGCATATGCTCACTGAATTTTAAAGGGAGGGAAAGAGGGAGAGAGAGAGAGAAAGAGAAACATCTATCAGTTGTTTCCCATAAGTGCTCGGTCAGGGCATTGAACCAGGGCTTGAACTCCAACCTTCCTATGCTCTGGACTCCACTCCCAGCAACTGAGCCACAGCAGTCAAGGCTTTGAGTGTTTTTGATAGTTACTTCTTCCAGATAGCCTTAAAAATTGAAACATGAAGTTACAATAATTTTGTTACTGATGTAAATGGATCAGTCGCTTAGACTTCATTTATCTGAGCAACAGAGGACATGATGTAACCTGAATTCAATCCAAAAAGCTTGGAGAAACTGCTTTCTCTTGACAACATTCTCATCTAGCAAAGTGAGCTGGGGGAGCCCTGATCTGTTTGTTACATATGTAACCAGGCTTCTATCTTTCTTCTTGGAAAAAAACAGTTAGAATGGCTTGCCATGTCCAAGATCACTCCATAATTTGACAAATAACAGCAGCAGCATTGTTATTAATTTTATTTTAAATTGAAAATTGTTTTTACATAATTGTAGATTCACATGCAACTACGAGGAATAATACAGAGAGCTCCTTCATACACTTTGCCTAGTTTTCCCCAATGGTAAGTAACATTTTGCAAAACTATAGTATAATAATATCACATTCAGGATATTGACATTGATACAATCCACTGATTTTATTCAGATTTTCTCAGTTTTGCTAATACTCACTTGTGTGTGCGGGCATATTAAATTCTATACAATGTCGCCCAGCAGGCGTGGCTCAGTGGTTGAGCATCAACCCATGAACCAGGAGGTCACAGTTCGATTCTCAGTCAGAGCACATGCCAGGGTTATGGGCTCGATCCCCAGTGTGGGGTGTGCAGGAGGCAGCCAATCAATAATTCTTTCTCATCATTGATGTGTCTATCTCTCTCCCTCTCCCTTCCTCTCTGAAATCAATAAAAATATTTTTTTTAAATTCTATACAATCTCATTACCTGTGTAGGTTCATGTGTCTACCACCACAGTCCAAGTACAGAACAGTTCCAACACAGGACCTCTTGTGTTCTCTTTTATAACCACCCCCACGTCCCTACTGTGCCCCTCCCCACTCCCTCAACCACTAATCTGTCCTCCAATTATAAAATGTTGCCATTTGAAAAATGTTTTATATTGATCAAATCACACAGTATGTAATCTTTGGGGATGGACCATTTTCACTCATCATAATTCCATGGAGATTCATCAAAGTTGTTGCATGCATCAATATTCATTCCTTTTTATTGTCCCACAGTTAGGGTAACCATTGACCTATTGCAAGACATCTGGACTCATTTTAGTTTTTGGCTCTGACACATAAAATTGCTATGAACATTCATGTACAGGTTTTGGTGTGAACATAAATTTTTATTTCTCTGGGATAAATGCCCAGAAGTACAATTGCTGGGTCATATGGTAATTGTCTATATAGTTTTGTTAAGAAATGGCCAAACTCTTTTCCTGGGTGGCTGTAACATTTCACATTCACACCAGCAATGTAGGAGTGATCCAGCTCCCTCTGCATTCTCACACCACTTGGTATTGTCACCATTTTTATTTTAGACATTTAATAATTCTGCAGTGAAACCTGATGGTGGCTTTAATTTGCATTTCTCGAATAGCTAATGACGCTGAGCATCTTTTCATGTGCTTCTCTGTTATCTCTATGTCCTCTTAAGTGAACTGTCTCCTCGCATCTTTTGTCCATTTTCTAGTTCAATGTTTATTTATTTTTAAAATATATTTTATTGATTTTTTACAGAGAGGAAGGGAGAGGGACAGAGAGTCAGAAACATCGATGAGAGAGAAACATCGATCAGCTGCCTCCTGCATACCCCCTAATGGGGATGTGCCTACAACCAAGGTACATGCCCTTGACCTGAATCGAACCTGGGATCCTCCAGTCTGCAGGCTGACGCTCTATCCACTGAGCCAAACCGGTTAGGGCAAGTTCAATGGTTTTTGTTGTTTTTTTTAAACTATTGAGTTTTGAGAACTCTTTACTATATTCTACATAATAGTCCTTTGTTGCATATGTGCATGACAAATATTTTCTTCCAGTCTGTAACGTGTCTTTTCATATTATTTATTATTATTTTTCAATGTTTTTTCTTGATTTCAGAGAGAGAGAGAAAGGGATAGTAACATGAACGATGAGAAAGAACCATTGATCGGCTGCCTCCTGCACGTCCCACACTGATTCCCAAGATTTCTCAGTGTAGATGGTGATAAGTGGACAGATTTAGGATATATTTGGGGGATGAGGCTGAGAGGACTTGATAATGGATTTGATGTAGACTGTGAAGGAAAGGGAGGTATCAAGGATGACTCTTGGGTTTTTAGTCAGAACAACTGGGAAAATAGAGTTGTCATTAACCAAGCTGGAGAAGACTACAGGAGGAGCGGGGTTGTGATGGTAGGAAAACCAAAATTCAATTTTAGATATGCTCAATTAGAGACATCCAATGGATGGGGAAAGAGGGGGAGAGAGAGAGAAAGAGAAACATCTATCAGTTGTTTCCCATAAGTGCTCGGTCGGGGCATTGAACCAGGGCTTGAACTCCAACCTTCCTATGCTCTGGACTCCACTCCCACCAACTGAGCCACAGCAGTGAAGGCTATGAGCGTTTTTGATGGTTACTTCTTCCAGATAGCCTTAAAAATTGAAACATGAAGTTACAATAATTTTGTTACTGATGAAAACCGAAAGTTCAAGTAGGCCACTGAATTTACAAGTGTGAAGTTTAGGCTACGAGGCAAGGGATGTCTATTTGGGAGTAATTAGTATAGATGATGGTAGTTAAAGCATGAGGAACAGACGAGATTATCTGAGGACATTCGGAGGCTGGGGGAAAAATTGGAGCAAAAGGTAATGTGAAGGAGCGGCCAGTGAGATAAGAGGAACACTATGAACTTTCAGTGTCATGAAGACTAAGAAAAATACTAAGAATGGAAGGATTAACTCTGTTGAATGTTGGTGTTTTAGTTCCAACTGCTATAACAATACCATAGACTGGAGGACTTATAAACAACAGAAATTTGTTTCTTTTTAAAAATATATATATTGTTGATTTCAGAGAGGAAGGGAGAAGGAGAAATATCAATGATGAGAGAGAATCATTGACTGGCTGCCTCCTTCACGCCCCCTACCGGGGATCAAGCCCACAACCCAAGCATGTGCCCTTGACCGGAATCAAACCCGGGACCCTTCAGTCTGCAGGCCGATGCTCTGTCCACTGGGCCACACCAGCCAGGGCAGAAACTTGTTTCTCACAGCTTTGGAGGTGGAAGTCCAAGATCAGAGTGCCAGCATAGTTGGGTCTGGTGAGGCTCCCCCTCCAGGTTGCAGAGAGCCATTTTCTCCTTACATCCTTACATGGCTGACAGGGCAAGAGGGTATGGGATAGACAGAAACCTTCAGATAAATGCAAGTCACTAATAACGTTCTAGTGTTTAAGTGGGGTGGTATCTTTCACAAGGGCATAAACCCATTTATGAGGGCTCATAACCTAATCACCTCCCAAAGGCCTACCTCCTGATGTCATCACATTGGGGATTAGGATTTCAACATATGAATTTTGGGAAGACACAAATATTCAGTCCGTAACAGTTGGTAAGTTATTGAATAAAATGAGGATAAAGAAATATGGTTTGGCCGAAACCGGTTTGGCTCAGTGGATAGAGCGTCGGCCTGCGGACTGAAGGGTCCCGGGTTCGATTCCGGTCAGGGGCATGTACCTTGGTTGCGGGCACATCCCCAGTAGGGGGTGTGCAAGAGGCAGCTGATCGATGTTACTCTCTCATCGATGTTTCTAACTCTCTCTATCCCTCTCCCTTCCTCTCTGTAAAAAATCAATAAAATATATTTAAAAAAAAAAAAAAAAGAAATATGGTTTGGCCGAAACCTGTTTGGCTCAGTGGATAGAGCGTCGGCCTGCGGACTGATCGATGTTTCTCTCTCATCGATGTTTCTAGCTCTCTATCCCTCTCCCTTCCTCTCTGTAAAATATCAATAAAAAATATATTTAAAAAAAAAAAGAAATATGGTTTGGCCCGGCTGGCATGGCTCAGTGGTTGAGCATCGACCTATGAACCTGGAGGTCACAGTTTGATTCCTGGTCAGGGCACCTGCCCGGGTTATGGACTTGATCCCCAGTGGGGGGCATGTAAGAGGTAGTTGATCAATGATTCTCATCATGGATGTTTCTATCTCTCTCTCCCTCTCACATCCTCTCTGAAATCAATAAAAATATTAAATTAAAAAAGAAATATGGTATGCAGTTGCAACCTAGAGTTCACTAGTGACTTTGCCAAGGGCAATTTCACTGAATAGGTGGGGACTAACACCTACTTGCAATGGGATGAGAAGAGAATGTGATGTCAGCTTTACAGTCCCACCTGGCAGCATGTGAGATCAGTGCATATTAACCAAAATCTTGCTTCTTCTTGGGAGACAATGCACAATGCCATACAGATCAAGAGGACAGACTTTCAAGTCAGATTGCCTGGTTCTGACTTAGCCAATTGCTAAGTAGTGGGATATCCCTAACATATCACACTCAAGCATTAGTAAAATAATCAACCTATAACAACGTTCACTGAGAGCTCTCAAAACAGGGAGTCAAAGACCGGAAATTTGGCAGTAAATAATAGGGATACAATTGGTTATACATAAGAAAAAATAAAATTGGAGCCTTATATTATATCTCATATACTATACCATATAGAAAACCCAACTCAAGGTTTATTAGACACTTAAAAATAAAGGCAAAACTTCGAGAAAGAAAAAAAAAAGAGCAGCCCCTGACATTCAGAAGTTGACCTGGCACTCACATCTAGGCCATGTTATTCTCTTATTTAGACATAAACACAGAATACCAACCTCAGACAAGGTTACTCTGAGACCATAATACATCGAGACAAAGCAAGGTCACTTCATAATTTTGTCTATGCACTGTGCCACTCACAAAGTACCAAACACCACCTCTCTTGGCCAAAATAAGTGACTTCTACTTCTTGACCAATTACAGCTTTAGCTTTATACTTTTCTCTCCTTCCCATAAATAAGATTTATTGAGATACCCAACCATAGAATTGTCCCCACTTCTGATGGCATCCAATCTAGACCGAATTTCCACTTCCTTAGACCCTCTTCCAAATCTCTCAACCAAGGTTCAATTCCAATAAAAGGTTTTTTTCTGTGTTCTCCCTTGTACAATGAGTAACGAACCCAACTTGTTCAATTACAGGTGTGTTACCGGTGGTCTTTGGCTGGAGAGCATTGATAACTTACTAGTAAAAACATTTAGAAGAGCCTGGTCAGGTGGCTTGGCTGGTTGGAGCATCGTTCCGAACCCCAAAAAGTTGCAGGTTTGATTCCCGGTCAGGGCACATACCCAGATTGTGGGTTTGATTCCCAGTAGTGGCATGTATAGGGAGGCAACTGATTGATGTTTCTCTCTCTCTCTCTCTCTCTCTCTCTCTCTCTCTCTCTCTCAAATCAATAAAAACATATCCTCAGGTGAGGCTTAAGAAAATATTGGAGAATACATTTTTACTTTGAGGTAGAGAAGTATTTCTTAAGCAAGACTCAAAAGTACTAACCATATAAGATCAAATTAATATATTTGAATGTGTGGTAGGCAGCCTCTGAGGGTCCCAATGATCCCCTCCTCACGGTTTTTACACTCCTGTAAAATCTCCCTCCTTGGGCCTGGCTGGTGTGGCTCAGTGGTTGAGCATTGAACTATGAACCAGGAGGTCGGAGTTTGATTCCAGGTCAGGGCACATACCAGGGTTGTGGGCTTGATCCCCAGTCGGTGGTGTGCTGGAGGCAGCCAATCAGTGATTCTCTCTCGTCGTTGATGTTTCTATCTCTCTCCCTCTGCCTTCCTCTCTGAAATCAATAAAAAATGTATTTAAAAAAAATAAAAAATAAAATTCCCTCCTTGGAAGTAGGCTGGATGCAGTGACATGTTCATCTTATGAATATAATAGGGCAGAAGTGATAAGATGTTACTTCTAAGATTAGGTCATAAATACACTGTGGCTTCTGTCTTAGATAGTGTCTGTCTATCTCTTTGACTGCTCACCCTGAGAGAAGCCAGTTACTATGTCATGAGACTACTCGAAGAAGAGGCACTCAGCCCTAGCTGGTTTGGTTCAGTGGATAGAGTGTTGGCCTGCGGACTGAGGGGTCCCGGGTTTGATTCCAGTCGGGGACATATGCCCAGGGTTGCAGGCTCGATCCCCAGTAGGGGATGTGCAAGAGGCAGCCAATCAATGATTTTCTCTCATCATTGATGTCTCTATCTCTCTCTCCCTCTCCCTCCTCTCTGAAATCAATAAAAATATGTTTAAATAAAAGAAGAAGAAGAAGAGGCACTCATGACAAGACACCAAGGTCCATTGAGCACCACATACTAGTAAATGAGTTTGGAAGTGCTTTTTCCCTTAGTCAATCCTTCACCTGAGCCCCGGTCCACAGCTTCACTGCAACCTCCTGAGAGACCTTAGCCAGAGGCTAACCCATGTTTGAATTCCTGACTCTCAAAAAATGCGAGATAAAAGTTTGTTGTTTTAAACGGTTACGTTTTGAAGTAATTTGTTACATGTTGATAAATAACTAATACAAACCACATTACAATTAAGAACCTTGGTTCATCAAAAGACATGTAATTAAAGTGAAATCACAATGCTGTACATGGTGAAGAGAATATTTGCCATATACACACTTGATAAAGGACTGGCAGCTAGAATATAAATCAAGAACTCCAGGCAGAACCGGTTTGGCTCAGTGGATAGAGCGTCGGCCTGCGGACTGAAGGGTCCCGGGTTCGATTCCGGTCAAGGGCATGTACCTTGGTTGCGGGCACATCCCCAGTGGGGGGTGTGCAGGAGGCAGCTGATCGATGTATCTCTCTCATCGATGTTTCTAACTCTCTATCCCTCTCCCTTCCTCTCTGTAAAAAATCAATAAAATATATTTAAAAAAAAAAAAAAAAAAGAAAGAAAGAACTCCACAGATCAAAATGGAAAAAAAGGAGTCAGTAGAAAAATGGGCAAAAGACAAGGACAGGCATTTCAGAGAATGAGAAACAGGAATGTCAAATAAACATATGAGAGAACACTCAACCTCATTAGTAATGAGAAGGTGGTGAATTCAGACCTCAATGAGATATCACTTTTAATCATTAGATTGCCAAAAGTTAACAAGTCCACCAATACAAAATGACAGGGACGCCGAAACCGGTTTGGCTCAGTGGATGAAGCGTCCGCCTGCGGACTGAAGGGTCCCAGGTTCGATTCCGGTCGGGGGCATGTACCTTGGTTGCGGGCACATCCCCAGTGGGAGGTGTGCAGGAGGCAGCTGATCGATGTTTCTCTCTCATCGATGTTTCTAACTCTCTATCCCTCTCCCTTCCTCTCTGTGAAAAATCAATAAAAAATTTTAAAAAATGACAGGGAGGGGAATGCTTATACTATTATACTGCTGGTGGGAAAGTAAACTGGGACAATCACTTCAGAACACTGTTATTACCTAACTCAGTGCTCGGCAAACTCATTAGTCAACAGAGCGGCAAACCGCGGCTCGCGAGCCGCAGTTTGCCGACCACTGACCTGACTAATAAAATTGAGCGCACCCATATCCTACAACCTGAACATTCCAATCTTAGGTATATGCCCTGGAAAGTCTTTTATGTGTGCACTAAAAGACATGTTCATAGCCACATTTTTGGTGATAGCAAAAACAAGAAAACAAGTCAAACGTCCCCTGAGAGAAAGATAAATTATGATAGGTACACAGTAAAAACTATTCTATATCTTTGGAAATGAGTGAACTACAACTACATATAACAAAATAGTTGAATCTTGGAAACATAATGCTGAGTGAAAAGAGCAAGATGCATTTCTAACTCTCTATCCCTCTCCCTTCCTCTCTGTAAAAAATCAATAAAATACACTTTTTTAAAAAGAGCAAGATGCAGAAGACTTATCTAGAGCACATTATATTTATAAAGTTAAAAATAAATATAACTTTATAAATTCAAAATAAGAAAATATTAAGCAATGTATATATTTTGAAAACTTGTTATTTATTGATGAGAGAGAGAGAGAGAGAGAGAGAGAGAGAGAGAGAGAGAGATCAGTTTGTCATTCCACTTATTTATGCATTCATTGGTTGATTCTTGTATGTGCCCTGACCGAGGATCAAACTGTACCCTTCTGGTTCATAGGTCGATGCTCAACCACTGAGCCATACCAGCTGGGCAGAACTTTTTAAACAAATGACAAATACAAAATTTAAAATAGTGGTTAGTTATGTAGAGAGGCAGGGTATGGGATAGACAGAAACATTCAGATAAATGCAAGTTACTAATATGTTCTAGTTTTTAAGTTGGGTGGTAGATTCATAGGTATTTATTTTATTGTTAAGCTTTACAACAAACATAAAGTTACAAATATTATTCTGTATGCATCAAATGTTACTTCCTTTAAAATATTTTACAGATGAATTAGTATTTTAATCTGTTATAATGGAAAATTAAGAGCATGTTTTTACATCTAAAGAAAGCAACAAAGTTCATTTTGTAATAGAAAGGAAAAACACAGGAGGAAGAAAAGTTTGGTGAGCTCCTAAGAGGATCAAGAAAAGGAATAGAATTCAGGGAAAAAGAAAAAAAAATCTCCCATTTTAAGCCATGTTATTATTTTAATCCTAGATCATTCAGGAAGCTATGCTGGCTAAAACTGGAATTTATTAAGAAGATTATACTTTCACCTGCAGTTCACTTCAAGTCATTTCCATCCATGTTCTGTATCTAGATCTTTAAATAGTTCATAATGCTCTCCATTCTCAAATTAATCTCAAACTCCAGAAATTGTCATATAAGGGAGTAGATAGAGCTACTTCTGTTGGGGCTAGAGGTGGGGGGTCAGTCTAAGACTTAGACTCTAAGTTATACTCTTGGTCTTCCTTGACTGGGTCTGGGGTCTTATGCAATGCCAAGCCTTGGGTAGGAATTGAGAAGGATTCTCACAGGTTATTACTGAGGAACACTGTCCAATGGGCAACTACAGTCTGTGGCTTCTATGGCAGTCTTGGGAGACAGACATTTCTTATAATGTTTGAAACCCCAGGTCTTGCATCCCTGTCCCTTAAGTTCATTAAAGCAGCCATTCCTCTCTAGGGCCTCACCAGGAGGCTGTGGGAAGCAAGGTCCAGGTCCCAGCTGACTTCTCTCACCTTCTCTCCCCGCAGCTCAAGGGACATTTCTTTTGAATTTGGTGGGAGTCCCATTTGGTGGAAGAACACAATTCTCCTTAATGTGCTTGGGCTTTTAGAAAAGAAAGTTCAAATATATTTTAATATATATATATATATATATATATATATATATATATATATATATATATATATATTAGTATTGATTTCAGAGAGGAAGGGAGAAGGAGAGAGAGATAGAAACATCAATGATGAGAGAGAATCACTGATTGGCTGCCTCCTGCACGGCCCACAATGGGGATTGAGCCCACAACAGGGTCATATACCCTAACCAGGAATCGAACCGTGACCTCCTGGTTCATAGGTCGACGCTCAACCACTGAGTCATGCCGGCCAGGCAAGTTCAAATACCTTGCAAGCTTATCTGCTTTCAGCTCAGCCACATACTTCCTAGAAAGCAATGAAGCACAGAGTCTGCTATTTGTCAGAAAGGGAGAAAAGGAAAGGGTGAAATTCAGGGAGAAAAAAAATCCTAATACTTCAAAATATTATCTAGAAATGAGCAAAAGTTTTAAAAATAGGACTCAATATGTGCTAACCATAGAGGGGAAAATTGGACTCCTTAAAATAAAGAACTGTTATTTATCAAAAGATACTATTAAAAAAGTGAAAAAGCAAGACAAAAACAAGATATTTGAAATATGTATATCCAACAAAGGATTCATGTTAAGAACATCTTACAAACCAGTAAGAAAAATGCAGACAATACATTTGAAAATTGGCTTAAAACCAGTACTTCACAAAAGAGAACATAAAATGGATAATAAACATATGAAAGATTGTTCAACTTCATAAATCATCATGAAAATGCAACAGCACCACACACTTTACCAGTATGGTTAATGTGGAAAAGACTGACAATACCAGTTGGTGAAGATGTGGAATATCTTGATGGGAAACATAAAATAGTACAATTGCCGAAACCGGTTTGGCTCATTGGATAGAGCGTCGGCCTGCGGACTGAAGGGTCCTGGGTTCGATTCCGGTCAAGGGCATGTACCTTGGTTGCGGGCACATCCCCAGTGGGAGGTGTGCAGGAGGCAGCTGATAGATGTTTCTCTCTCATCGATGTTTCTAGCTCTCTATCCCTCTCCCTTCCTCTCTGTAAAAAAATCAATAAAATATATAATAAAAAATAGTACAATTATCTTGGAAAACTGGCAATAACAACTAAAGCTAAACACACACATATCCAATGGCCCAGCAATTCCATTTCTAGATATATACCCAAGAGAATACATACATATTTTCATCAATACATATATACAGTGTTCCAAAAAGTGTATACACACATTTGAATAATTATAAAGGCAGTGTTTATTAAAACACATTTCATTTTCAAAATTGAGCTATCAGTGAGCTTAAAGTGTGTATACATATCTGGGGACACCCTGTATATAAGAATATTTGTGGCCCAGCTCGTGTGGCTCAGTGGTTGAGCGTCGACACATTTGAACCAGGAGGTCCTGGTTCGATTTCCGGCCGCGGCACATGCTCAGGTTGCAGGCTCAAACCCCAGTGTGGGGTGTGCAGGAGGGAGCCGATCAATGATTCTCTCTCATCATTGATGTTTCTCTCTCTCTCTCCCTCTCCTTTCCTCTCTGAAATCAATAAAAAAAAATATTTTTTAAAAAGAGTGTTTGTGACAGCACTACTTATCACATCCCCAAATGGAAAGTACCCAAATGCTCATCAATGATAAAATAGATAAGGTATATGGTAGTATATTCATACAATGGAATAACATACAACACTGAGAATGAGTAAACAATTTTTATATGAAACAACTTGAAAGACTTACCAATGCAACATTAAGTGAAAGAAGCCAGATATAACAGTATATTCCGTATTGTTCAATTTATATATATATTTTTAAAGAGGCAAAACTAATCGTTGGCCTTAGAAATCAGGATAGTGGTTCTCTTTGAGATGAGTAGTGACTGGGAGGGTACATTAGGAGGGCTTCTGAGGGACCGGTCATGTTCTGTTTTGGGGTCTGCATGCTAGTTACACAGCTATGTTCTCTTCATGAAAATTCATTAAACTTTACACTTAAGATAGGTGTACTTTTAATATTTATGTAATACTTCAATAAAATTTACCTAAAATTTATCCAGCCACATTGAACTGCAAGTCTGAGGGCCAGACTCTGAAATGTGATTCACCAAGGGAACCGATGTCACCAAGAAGCTTCTTTTAAAAAAAAAAAAAATCTGAGGATATTTTTCCATTGATTTTTAGAGAGAGTGGAAGAGAGAGGGAAAGACAGAGAGCAAGAAACATCACATCGATTGGTTGCCTCCTGCGCAAGCCCAGACCAGGGTCCGGGCCTGGGAGAAGCCTGCAACCGAGGTACGTGCCCTTGACTGGAAGTGAACCCGGAACCCTTCAGTCCTCAGGCCGATGCTCTACCCACTGAGCCAAACCGGCTAGGGCACCCCTGAAGCTTAAATACTGCCTTTCCACTTGTCCTGGTGATATGCCTGTGCAGGTTTTCCTGGGACAGAGGGGACTCAACAAAATTTCTTCTATAGGTTTTGTTACCGGAATTCTGAATAAAGTAATCTAAGTACATATGTAGATTTTTATTAAACATAGTAGGCTGTCACCCATGGGAAACTTGCTCTGTACCTACCTCAGCTGAGGGACAGCAGTTCATGAGCCTACTTGTCCAACTTTACTTGAAGGCAAATCTTACCCTGTCCCCAAAGCAAATTGCAAATATCTTTCTTTTTTCCTTCTCCAGATTCTCAATTCACACTTTCAACTAAATAGAAGTAAATTTTATTGCTTTTACAAAAATCATGTGTACTTTTAATTTATTTTAATTTTTTTTGTTGTTAATCCTCACCCAAGGATATTTTTTCCATTGATTTTTAGAGAGAGAGGAAGGGAGGGGTAGAGACAGAGAAACATCGATGTGAGAGAGACACATCAATTTGTTGCCTCCCACATGTGCCCCAACCTGGGCCAGAGATTGAGCCTGCAACCAAGGCTCAGGCCCTTGATCAGAATCGAACCCATGACCCTTCAGTAGGCGGGTCGACACTCTATCCACTCAGCAAACCAGCTAGGGCTCATGTATGCTTTTTTTCCCCAGATTCTTTTTAAAAAAATATTTTTAGTGATTTCAGAGAAGAATGGAGAGGAGAAAGATATAGAAACATCAATGATGACAGAGAATCACTGATTGGCTGCCTCCTACACACCCCTACTGGGGATGGAGCCCACAACCCAGGCATGTGCCCTTGACCGGAATCAAACCCTTCAGTCTGCAGGCCGACGCTCTATCCACTGAGCCAAACTGGCTAGAGCTCACATGTGCTTTCTATAGAAAAGTTAAGCAATAGAGACAAGGACAAAGAAGAAGGTAACAAGTGCTCCAAAATCCCACCAACCAGGAATAACCAGAGTTAACAGATTAATGAGTCGCTCTACAGGATGTATTAAAACAGCAAGAAGGAAATATAAATGAGTAGATAGGTAGTGAATGGATAGAGATAATGTTGTGAGCATGTAAGCCACAAATTGGGAGAAGATAAGTTGTCATATAGTAGCAAAAGATTAATATCCAGTATATATAAAGAACTCTAATAATAAAAAATAAACAACTCAATTAAGAAGTGGGAAGCTAAAAAAAAAAAAAAAAAAAAAGAAGTGGGAAGCTGTCTGGCTGGCGTGGCTCAGTGGTTGAGCATCGACCTATGAACCAGGAGGTCATGGTTTGATTCCCAGTCAGGGCACATGCCCGGGTTGTGGGCTAGATCCCCAGTGGGGGTAGTGCAGGAAGCTGCCCATCAATGATTCTCTCTCATCATTGATGTTTCTATCTCCCTCTCCCTTCCTCTCTGAAATCTATAAAAAATATCTTTTAAAAAAAGTGGGAAGCTAATATGAAGACAATTCACACAAAGTGAACCACAAAAGAGGCAATAAACATATGAAAAGGTGGCAAATATTACTAGTACAGTAATCAGGAAAATTAAAAGTAGAGTGACACAGTGAAAGAGATGGGATTTATTCCCACATCTATGCAATCTGGTTTGTAATACTTTACACCCACAAGGTTGGCAAATTTAATTAAATTAAAAAAATTAATTAGGTCTGGTAATACCAAGTATTATTGGTAAGAATGGGAAGAAAACCCTAACTGGTTTGGCTCAGTTGATAGAGCCTGGGGACTGAAGGGTCCCAGGTTTGATTCTGGTCAAGGGCACATGCCCAGGTTGTGGCCTCATTCCCCAGTAGGGGCGTGTAGGAGGCAACCAATCAATGATTCTCTCTCATCATTGATGTTTCTATCTCTCTCTCCCTCTCCCTTCCTCTCTGAAATCAATCCTATCTAATAAAAGAGTAATATGCAAATTAACCATCACTCCACTACACCCACCAGCCACGCCCACAAGCCACGCCCACAAGCCAATCAGGAGCAAATATGCAAATAAACCCAACCAAGATGGCTATGGCCACAGAGAGCAGGAGAGAGGCTTGGGTTTCCCCGGCAATGGAGGAAGCCAAGCTTTCCGCCTGCCCTTGCCGGCCTAGGCCTCCACTCAAGGCTACAAAGTTTCAATGATAGAAGATACATAAACCCAAACAGAAATGGCAGCAGCCACAGAGCTGGAAAGAGCAGGAGGCTACGGTTGCTCCCGGTGATGGAGGAAGCCAAGCTTCTGCAGCCCTGGCCGCCCAGGCCTCAACTTAAGGCTACAAAGTTTCAATTATAGAAGATACATAAATCCCAATAGAAATGGCTGCTGCCACGGAGCAAGCAGAAGGCTTGGCTCCACTCCAGGCTACAAAGTTTCAATTGTAGAAGATAAATAAACCCCAGATACCAGGGCCTCTGCTTGGGTCACCAGGGGGCGTGGCCAGCCTGCAAACCACCACAGGCCCCTCGCCCAGGCCGCCTCATGCCCCAAGGGAACCCCCACCCTGATCTGGGACACCCTTCAGGGCAAACCGGCTGGCCCCCACCTGTACACCAGGCCTCTATCCTATCTAATAAAAGAGTAATATGCAAATTGACCATCACTCCAACACACAAGATGGCTGCCCCCATGTGGTCAAAGATCCTGCCCCCATGTGGACACAACATCGTTGCCACAAGATGGCCAAAAAGGGAGGGCAGTTGGAAGGGACCAGGCCTGCAAAGGAGGGCAGTTGGGAGGGACCAGGCCTGCAAGGGAGGGCAGTTAGAGGCGATCAAGCCTGCAGGGAAGGCAGTTAGGGGAGACCAAGCCGGCAGAGGAGGGAAGTTGGGGGCAACCAGGCCTGCAGGGAAAGGCAGTTGGGAGGGACCCAGGCCTGCAGGGGAGTGCAGTTGGGGGGGACCAGGCCTGCAGGGGAGGGCAGTTGTGGGGGACCAGGCCTGCAGGGGAGGGCAGTTAGGGGGGACCAGGCCTGCAGAGGAGGGAAGTTGGGGGGGACCAGGCCTGCAGGGGAGAGCAGTTGGGGGGGACCAGGCCTGCAGGGGAGGGCAGTTAGGGGAAAACAGGCTGGCAGGGGAGCAGTTAGGCATCAATCAGGCTGTCAGGGGAGTGGTTCGGGGGTGATCAGGCTGGCAGGCAGAAGCGGTTAGGAGCAATCAGGAAGGCAGGCAGGCAAGCAGTTGGGAGCCAGCAGTCCTGGATTGTGAGAGGGATGTCCCAGATTGGAGAGGGTGCAGGCTGGGCTGAGGGACACACACCCCCGTGCATGAATTTCGTGCACCGGGACTCTAGTAATAATAAAAAAGAATGGGAAGAAAAAGGACCTCAGATATGAATGGTTGGAGTATAACTCAGTACAACTACTTCACAGATTAATTCAGAAATAAAAAATGGAACTTATCCCTACTTCTGTGCACAACACAACCTATCTCATAGCACCTCAAAGATTGGAAGTACTGTGCCAAGAGACACACCCATAATACAGATGTTCTCAGGATGTGTTAGCCTCTCTTGTGAGTTGAATTGTATGCCCCAAAAGGATATGTTTAAGTCCTAGCCCCCAGTACCTGTAAATGTGACCTTATTTGGAAATAGGGTGTTTGCAGATGCATTCAAGCTAAGATGAGGTCACACTGGATACTCCTCTCTCTTGCCCTTGCATGTTGCTAGGCATGTCAGAGAACAGTCAGAACTCTGATGACCCAAAATCCTTGGCTTACTACCTCTGCAGGCTCCTAAAAGAGTTATGCTAAAAGCCCATTCCAAGTAACTGTGCCTCTATCTGCTCTTTTATAACCATATACCTAATACAGTGAAATTTTAAAAAATTATCCCAATCTCTTTGATGTCATAAAGACTGTGACTCACTCTGGGCGCATTTTTTTATTCTAGAAAAAATAATTTGGCTAGTTCCCTCAGCCATGGACATGAAAGGCAGGAAGGCACTCTTAGCCAAGGAATAACAGGATCTTTTTTCTGTGTTTTAGCAATGTTATTCAGAGTTCTGGAGAGTCCTGGGGAAGGGGCAGATCAATTTGCATAAGAAGACAAGAGGATTTCTAAGAATCCAATCAGTGCTTTCTTCCCTAAAGTTTTAAAATTCTGTTGGGATGGCAAGAAAGGATGCCAGTGGTCCCCAAAGAGAAATTACCTGCCTGGAAGACAGCAAGAAGCTGGGCAGCTTATCCGGTGTCAACACCTTGGCCTAAGGGTTCTTGGGGGGTTGGGCTAGTTCTAAGGTTTGAAGCCCTACGACTGAACCTGGCAGACACAGTGGTATGTTTTGAGGGTCAACAGCTAAACATAAAGAATTAACTCAAAGAGTCCCGGCTGGCATAGCTCAGTGGTTGAGCATCAACCTATGAATCAGGAGGTCACAGTCCGATTCCCGGTCAGAGTACATCATGCCTGGGTTGTGGGGGGGGGGAGGGGGGAGGGAGGGAGCATGCAGGAGACAGCCGATCAATGATTTCTCTCTCATTCCTTTCTATCTCTCTCCCCCTCTCCCTTCCTCTCTGAAATCAATAAAAAATATTTTTTTGAAAAAAGAATTAAGGAGCCATAACCTTGGTACCCTGAACCCTTGCATTGTGCAGGACCAAAGAAGATGGCAAGAGAGCTACTTATAGGGCTAGTGGACTGACTGGTATTTCCAGTTCTCTCTCCCTCTGCCTAGAGTTTTGAAATAGGACTCATCACCAGGGAATGAATAGCTACCTAGGTTATTTACCAAGTTAGGGGGGAACAGGGACTTCCTATTAATAAAGGCAGATGATTCCTTACACAACTAATTGAGAGAGAAGACAGCCATTATTTATTCTCTTAAGTGGTAAAGCTGGCCATAACGTCACTAGATGAATATTTATTGACTTCTATTATGCACCAGGTACTACCAGACTAGGACTACGGTGGTGTGCAAAGGAGACATGGTTCCTGTGCTCTTTGACTTTATAATCTTGTAGAGGAGACAGATACTAAACAGACCGGATGAAGACTCAGTGTCTCTGCCAGCTCATCAATCAGTCCATGTAGCCCAAATGTGGGATGTAAAACTCCAAATGTGTATCCTTATCAGTCCAGAACCTGTAGCTAGCTAACTGGAGTGACTGAGTTCCCTTCCAAAATCTTAGGGAAGAGAAGCTCATCAGCTCAGCTTAGGTTAGGTGTCTACCATAATCTAATCAGCGGCAGCCTGGAATGAGGTGACAGTGGCCTATTGCCCACTCAGTGGGGCTGTTAGAAAGTTCTGTGAGGAGTATGGGGGAAGGGCAGTTGAAAACAATGGACATGGAACAGAGTTGCGAAATCTCAGAGGGGAGGGGGGAAGGGAGGGGGAACGGGGAGGGGGGAGGTAATCAACTAAGGACCTTGTACGCATATATGCATGGCTCATGGACACAGATGAGGCCATGCATATACGGGGCGGTGAGGGCCTGGGGCGGGGAGGTGAGGGGCAGGCTGGAGGGGGTCAATGTGGGGGAAAGGGGGACATATGTAATACGTTCAACAATAAAGAATTAAAAAAAGAAAACAAGGACATGTTGCCTAACTCTAAAACGCAGCTCTACATATTGGATCTCACAATGTGCATTAAGTAATTACAATGACCTATACAGTGCTCAACATAATTTAATAATATCAAGTCCTTTCCATCAGCAAGAGAAGACTTCCTTCCCAAGGAAAAATTAAAGCCCAAATATATCCAAAACATTTTTTCTCTCACTTTTTTCCACTTAGAGGAAACTCACGTGGGTACCTGGTGGGGGCCTGAATTCCTAAGTCTGTTGCCCTGGCCTGGGCTGTCTCCCACTGATGCTGCATTGTTTGGCTTTGGGAAGAAGTCCTCAGGAAGAGGCCAGGTCTGGCTCCTGTTGAAATGAAGCTGCGGTTGCCCTGGTTTTTCCCACCCTGATATGTGCCAGATGGCAAGATCCACAAACTGGCCAGTGAGAGGTCATCATGCCCCTTTCCATGATCTCTGCCCACCCTCTAAACCTCCACAGGATACTGAGAGGCATTCACTACCATTTCCCAGACAGTAAGCAGAGGTATTGGCATCACCACATTGCATGTGTACTTACCACAGGTGGCTGAGTCACATTATGTGTTAATTGTGCTCTATGAGTAGGAACTTTGCAATGCAAGTTCAGGAAGATCTCTAGATATAACTCCGATAAGAGGAACTGGAGTATGTGTGAGCAACAAGGAGTCTAAAAGGAATGATTCTTTCAAGCTTAAAATCCAAACTAGATACTGGCCTGTTAACGTTCCTAGGTCCTTTTCTCTGGACTCATACTCTGGGTTCTGTCCCTCTCAATCTTATTAACCAGACTGTGAGCAGTAAGAGGCATAAAAAAAACTTTCAGAAGTCAACCAGGGGCAATTTTGTCCCTTTCTTCCATGTCCAGAGGAAGTGTGGTAATGCCTGGAGATATTTTCGGTGGTCACAAATGTGTATGTGTGTGTGTGTGGCGGGGGGACGGGGAATGTGATACTGGCATCTACTAGGTAGAGGCCAGGATGCTGCTAAACATCCTACAATGCAAAGAATAGTCTCTACAACAACAAAAAATGTCCATAGTACTGAAGTTGAGAAACCCTGGCTTAGAGAGTTCAGAGCAGAAAATGCCTCACTTCCACTCCCCATTAATTCCACTCCCCATTAACAATCCTCCAATCTCTTGGAATCCATCTGAATTCCCACTTAGCTTGCTCAGTGAAGGATAGTAGTCTAGGAATGGACATGTCTGCCCCACGACCTGCACAGAAAAAAAAAAAAGGCACAATCCAACAGTTTAACTAGAGAGAGAAAGATGTCCAAGCAAGGGGAAGATCAAGAGATGCCAAAGGCTGAACCCGGTTTGGCTCAGTGGATAGAGCGTCGGCCTGCGGACTGAAAGGTCCCAGGTTCGATTCCGGTCAAGGGCATGTACCTTGGTTGCGGGCACATCCCCAGGCGGGGGTGTGCAGGAGGCAGCTGATCGATGTTTCTCTCTCATCGATGTTTCTAATTCTCTATTCCTCTCCCTTCCTCTCTGTAAAAAATCAATAAAATATATTTAAAAAAAAAAAAAAAAGAGATGCCAAAGGAGAGATCTCCAAGGCAACATCTTTTTTTTTTTAATATATTTTATTGATTTTTTACAGAGAGGAAGGGAGAGGGATAGAGAGTTAGAAACATCGATGAGAGAGAAACATCGATCAGCTGCCTCCTGCACACCTCCTACTGGGGATGTGCCCGCAACCAAGGTACATGCCCTTGACCGGAATCGAACCTGGGACCCTTGAGTCTGCAGGCCGACGCTCTATCCACTGAGCCAAACCGGTTACGGCAACCAAGGCAACATCTTTTAACCTTTCAGTTCTTACCCCATAAAGTTCCACCCTCAAGAGATTGATTGACTAATGTGTCCTTGACTCTTATCACAAGATCTTCATTTTGGGAGTAGGTGGGCATAAAGAAAATGTTAACTCTTCCCACTAACCCAAGTCAGTTGCAAACTTTCAATATCCAAGTCTTTGCTTCCACCTAGAATGTCCTTTCCCAGCATCTTGGCCTGTCTAAAGCTCACCAATCTTTCAAGGCCCACATCAATGTTGCCTCTACCTAATCCCCCACAACTCCCCTTGCTCTCTTAAGCTACATATCTTTCTATAGCACCCATTATTTTCTACTTTGTATTCGGGTTATTTGATTTCACAGGAGGTTTTCAGCTTTTATACATTTGACTTTTATAAAATATCCAAACCATCTTTGGGGGGATGAATTTTGACTTGAATACAACAGACAACAAACATTTCACGCTATTGCCTGCTGGCCAACCCTCCAATTCCTACAATGAAGCCATCTTGATAGAGCACATTTTGTGATTCAAACATTTTATTACATTTTTCTTATTTATAAAAATCTAAATGGGAAGCCAAACAAAGTGAAAGGGCTAATACTATAATTTAAACAAAGACTAATAACATTAAATGTATCAAAAGCAGTGGCTCTTGAGATAAGCATACTGGAGCAGCTGGTCAACAGGAGATTGAATTGTGAAGGAAAACAAGGTAAAGGAATATGTACAGATGACTGAAAATACATCGGTGAAAAATGAGTCAATATATCTTTATGAATATATGTTTTCAAATTTTTCAGGTAGATACCCAGAAGAGGGATTTCTGAGTTATATGGTAGCTTTATTCTTAATTTTTTTGAGGAACTTTTGCACTATTAACATAGCGGCTATAACAATTTATATTCCCATCAGCAGTGCATGAGGGTTCCCTTTTCTTCACAACCTTGTCTCATTGATAATAGCCGTTCTAACAGATGTGAGGTGGTATCTTACTGCAGTTTCGATTTGCATTTCCCTAATAGCTAGGGAAGTTGTGAATCTTTTCAAATACCTATTGGCCATTTGTATGTCTGTTTAGGTCCTCTGGCCATTTTTTAATTGGATTGTTTGGGTTTTGTTGTTGTTGAGTTGTATGAGTTCCTTATATATTTTGAATGAGGTATTGTTTGCAAATATCTTCTTCCATTCAGTAGGTGGTCTTTTTGTTTTGCTGATGGTTTCTTTTACTGTGAAGAAGCTTTTTAGTTTGATGTAGTCCCATTCATTTATTTTTCTTTTACTTCCCTTGCCTTCGGGGTCAAATTAATAAAATCCTCTCTGAGACCAAGGTCCATAAGTTTAGTATCCATGTTTTGTTCTATGTGATTTATTGTTTCAGGTCTTATACTTAGGTCTTTGAAACATTTTTTAGTTAATTTTTGTGTATGCTATCAAATAGCTGTCTAGTTTCAATCTTTTGCATGTGGCTTCCCTATTTTCCCAGCACCATTTATTGAAGAGGTTTTCTTTTCTCCACTATATGTACCCCTATGCTTATTGCAGCATTATTCATGGTAGTCAGGACATGGACACAACCTAAGTGTTCTTTGATGAATGATTAGATCAAGAAAGGTATAGTACATACATACAATGGAATACTCAGCCATAAGAAAAGATGAAATACTGCCATTTGTGACAACATGGATGGATCTTTAGAATAAGCAAAGTAAGTCAAATGGAAAAAAACAAGAACCATATGATTTCACTCATATGTCGGATATAAAACAGAAAGCAGCAAATGAATAAACAAACAAAACTTTGCATAGATACAGGCAATAATATGGTGGTTACCAAAAGGGAAGGAGAGTTGGTAGAGATTGAAGAGGGTAATGAGGGTCAAATATATGGTGATGGAAGGAGACTAAACTTTGGGTGGTGAGCATACATTGCCATATACAGATGGTGTATTATAGAACTGTGCACTTGAAACTTATATAATCTTATTAACCAATGTCACCCCAATTAATTAAAAAAAAGAAAAGAAAATTGAGTCAAAAAGTTACAGTGTAATGACAAAGGAAATGGAGTAATTTTGTTTAGATTTTGGACTGATATATATATTTCCAGAATCAGAGAAGCTCACAGCTCCACAGAGCTATTGATGGGGGTACAATTTATACATTGCTATCAAATGAAAAAGAAGGATGGTGTCAGACTTCCTTTGGACAAATTTGTCAAGAGAGTTGAAAAGATACCTCAAAATCAACATAAAAATGTCCTGTTTAATCTTCTGAAAGCCATCATCTAACAAATCCTTCTTCCCAACATTAAAATAAAAAATGTTTGAAGAACAGTGCTCGCTTTGCAGCACATATACTAAAAGTGGAATGATACAAAGAAAGAAAAAGAAGCTTGAAGAACTAATGGTCAACATTTTTCAAAATAGGTTGAAAATTATAAAATCACAGATCTTTTGGGGAGGCCCCTGACTAAATTGCAAGGTCAAATGTTGGGACTTGGCTTAACTTAGCCTTCTGTCCTGGCTTCTCACTTCAGTTGAGCACAGAATGTGTTAAATTAATGAATGTAATAAAATAAATGAGCCTCATTGTTTTCCAACAAATATTTGCTAAGGTCTACAGAAGAGGGAGCAGAGTTCTTGAAAGTAGAAAGTGTAAGGCTTACTGGGAAGGGAGCTTCTGTTCCCCATAGGTTTTATTGTTTGAAACAAGAAGTCTGCTGTCATCCTTATCATTGTTCTTTACCTAAAGAACAATATTGAAACACAAACTTCCTGGGCCCTGTCCCTCCCAGGAGCACACCCTTGATTTTCCCCTCCCCCTCTTCCACCCTTCTCTCTCCAGAGCTCCAAAGATCCTTCTTTTTTTTTTTTAAAACATATTTTATTGATTTTTCACAGAGAGGAAGGGAGAGGGATAGAGAGTTAGAAACATCGATGAGAGAGAAACATCGATCAGCTGCCTCCTGCACACCTCCCACTGGGGATGTGCCCGCAACCAAGGTACATGCCCCTGACCGGAATCGAACCCGGGACCCTTCAGTCCGCAGGCGGACGCTTCATCCACTGAGCCAAACCGGTTTCGGCAATTTTCAACAAATTTTGAAAAATTTCAGCCAATAATTCTCCACATTTTTTATGTCTCCTCCCTCTTTCTGGGACTCCAGTTATATGTATATTAAGGCCTCTTGAAGGTTTCTCACAACTCACTAATATTCTTCATTTTTTTCAGTCTTTCAGTGTGTTTAACTCTGGATAGTTTTGCCCAGTTGGCATGGCTCAGTGGTATGCTCACCTATGAACAAAGAGATCAGGGTTTGATTCCTGGTCGGGACATATGCCTGGGTTGCGGGCTCGATCCCCAGTGCGGGGCATGCAGGAGGCAGCCGATCAATGATTCTCTCGCATCATTGATGTTTCTATCTCCCTCTCCTTCTCCCTTCCTCTCTGAAATCAATAAAAATATATTTTAAAAAATTCTGGATAGTTTCTATGACTGTGTTTCCAAGTTCATTTATCTTTCTTCTGCAATGCCCAAGCAAATCTTAAAGCAGTTTGTTTTTAACAATATATTTATGTACAGAACAATGATAGGAGACTTCTGGTTGAAAACAATATAACATACTGGGAACAGAAGCTCCCTTTGCAAGTAAACCTTACAACGGAAAGCATTCTACTTTCAAGAACTGTGTTGTCTGTCCTATGGACCTTAGCAAATATTTGTTGGAAAATAATGGGGTTATTAATCCCATCTACTGTATTTTTCATCTCAGACAATTAATTTTTCATCTTTAGAAGTTTCATGTGTCTTTAAAAAATATCGTTCAGCCGAAACCGGTTTGGCTCAGTGGTAGAGCGTTGGCCTGCGGACTGAAAGGTCCCAGGTTCGATTCCGGTCAAGGGCATGTACCTTGGTTGCAGGCACATCCCCAGTAGGGGGTGTGCAGGAGGCAGCTAATCGATGTTTCTCTCTCATCGATGTTTCTAACTCTCTATCCCTCTCCCTTCCTCTCTGTAAAAAATCAATAAAATATATTTTAAAAAAAAATATCGTTCATCTTTCTCCTTAACATGCTCACTCTTTCCTCTACCTCCTTCAACATATAGAATATATTTATAATAGCGGTTTTAATGTTCTTTTCAATTAATTTTACCTTCTGTGTCATTTCTGGGTCTCTTTCTATTGATTAATTTTTCCCCTTTTTGGTTGCATTTTTCGGCCATTGTGCATACATGATCATTTTTTTGTTTTGTTAATCCTCACCCAAGGATATTTTTCCATTGATTTTTTTTTTTTTTTTTAGAGAGAGTGGAAGGGAGAAAGAGACACATCGATTGGTTGCCTCCCACATGTGCCCTGACCAGGGCTGGAGAGTGAGCCTTCAACCGAGGTATGTGCCCTTGATCGGAATTGAACCATGCCTGACCATTTTTTATTGGACCACAGACATTGTGAAGTTTACCAAGTTGGGTTCTGGATTTTATTTTTTACTATTTTAAATGATTTTGAGCTTTGTCTTAGGATACAGGTAAGTTACTTGGAAACAATTTTATCCTTTTGAGGCTTGCTTTCAAACACTGTAGATGGGACCAGCATAGTTTTTAGTCTAGGGCTAATTTTACCTTACTATTGAGGCAATATGCCTCTTAGTACTTTTCCTGATGTCCCATGTAGGGAATGCGAATGATTCCAGCTCTATGTGAGCACCAGGAATTTTCCCCTATGCTCTTTTCAGGTGATTCTTTCCTCAGCCTCGGGTAATCTCTTCACATGCATGTGCTGACTAGCAGTCAGCTGAAGATTAGAGAGGAATCCTCTGGAGTTCTTCCTCCATGCAGCTCTCTACTCTCTATGCAGCTCTCCCTTCTCTGGTATTTTGCTCTGTGAGTTCTAGCCATCCTGTTTACCTGACTCCTCAGCTCCACCCTTCAGCTTAGGGAGAAGAACATCAAGCTCCATTTGAATCCCCTCTGTCTGTACTGTGGTCTGGAAGCTCTCTTCAGGGGTAAGCTGGGGCAATTGCAGAACTCACCTCATTTGTTTCCCATCTCTCAGGGCTTGCTTCTCTGTCCTACTTATTGTTGAACATCTGAAAAGCTTTTTTTTTTTAATATATATTTTGTGTGTTTTTAGTTGTTTTAGGCAGAGGGTAAATCTGGACCTTGTTACTTTATTGTGGGTGGAAGTCGACTGAAGGGTTTTAAGCAGGTTAAATGACATGGATGGGTCTATGGGTTAGAAGGATCATTGATGGCTGATATGAGATGGACTGGTGGTACTGGAACATAGGCAGAGATATGTACCCCTACATTCATTGCAGTGTTATTTACAACAGCTGAGATATGGGAGCAACCTAAGAGCCCATTGATAGACTATTAGATAAAGAAGATGTACATCCCCGGGTGGGTAGCTCAGTTGGTTAGAGCATTGTCCCACTATGCCAAGGTTGTGGGTTTGATCCCGGGTCAGGCACATACAAGAAGCAACCAATGAATGCATAAATAAGTAGAACAATTGATCTCTCTCTCTCTCTCTCTCTCTCTCTCTCTCTCTAATCAATACATTTTAAAAAATGATTTGGGACATATATACAATGGAATATTACTTGGCCTTAAAACAGAATGAAATCTTATCATTTACAATAGCATAAATGGACCTAGTCGAATAATGGGCTAACTAAAATAAGTCAGCCAGAGAAAGACAAATACCATATGAATTTCACTCATATGTGGAACCTAAATAACAAAAATAAATGAACAAACAAAACAGAAACAGACTCATAGATAGAGAGAACAGGCTGATGGTTTCCGAGGGGAAGGAGGGTTGGGTGACTGGGTGAAAAAGGTGAAGGGATTAAGAAGTACAAATTAGTCGTTACCCAGTAGTCATGGGGATATAGAATACAGCACAAGGAATATAGTTAATAATATTGCAATAGCTATGTATGGTGCCAGGTGGGTACTGAAAATATTGGGGGAACACTTTGTAAAGTATATGATTGTCTAACCACTATGCTGTACACCTATAACTAATACAAAATAATACTAAAGGCAAACTGTAATTGAAAATAAAAAAAAAATTAAATTAAATGGAATCATAGACAATAAAGAAGATATAGCAAATGGTTAAGAGCATGAACTCTCAATTAAACTAACCGGATTCAATTCTAGCTCTGCCATGTAGTTGCTGTACTACTCTGGGCAAGTTATTTAACCTCTTTCTGCCTTGGTTTACCAATTTGAAAAATGGTGTTAATAACGGTCCTTACCCCACAGGGTTCAATGAGTTTGTATAAAGCACATAGTAAATGTTATGTAATTATTAGCTATTATTATTAATTTTTTAAAATTATTCTACATCTTAGTGGCAGACTCTGATTCACTTTCGATACATGAAGGATTTGCAGCAAGGCTGTTTTTGAAAGATTATTATGGAATGTTGGAACAGATTCAGAGGGATTAGTGGAAGGGAGAGAGAGAAGGAGAGATAAGGAAAGAGAGGCAGTCAAATGCAGCCTGTTGCCATCCCAGGTGACTGAATTCTCTGATTCCCAGAAGAATATACTATGTTCGACTGTACATTTCTTTTTTTTTTTTTTAATATTTTATTGATTTTTTACAGAGAGGAAGGGAGAGAGATAGAGAGTTAGAAACATCAATGAGAGAGAAACATCGATCAGCTGCCTCCTGCACACCCCCTACTGGAGATGTGCCCGCAACCAAGGTACATGCCCTTGACTGGAATCGAACCCGGGACCCTTCAGTCCGCAGGCCGACGCTCTATCCATTGAGCCAAACCCTTCAGGGCTGTACATTTCTTAAAGAACTGATCTTCTGGAGAGGGAAAGGGCTGTTCTAGCAACCCCAACTCAGGCTCTGTATTCTGTCCACATGGGGACTTGGAACAGGAATCAAGATTCCATACACAGCAAGTTTTAGAGAAATGATGTGGGCTTACTCTTTTTTTAAAAAAAAAATATATTTTATTGATATTTTACAGAGAGGAAGGGAGAGGGATAGAGAGCTAGAAACATCGACGAGAGAGAAACATCCATCAGCTGCCTCCTGCACACCTCCCACTGGGGATGTGCCCGCAACCAAGGTACATGCCCTTGACCGGAATCGAACCCGGGACCCTTCAGTCCGCAGGCCGACGCTCTATCCACTGAGCCAAACCGGTTTCGGCGGGCTTACTCTTTTAATGTTTTTTTTTTTTACTCTTTTAATGTTTTTATTCTTTTTAATACATTGTTATTGATTTTTTAAAGAGAGAGTGGACAGGAAAGGGAGAGAGAGAAACATCTGATGTGTGAGAGAGAAACATCAATCGGTTGCCTCCTGCACCCACCTTGACTGGGGACCGAACCCGCAACCTGAGCATGTGCCCTGACTAGAAATTGAACTAGCGACCTTTGGATGCTCAGGACAGCATTCGACTGACTGAGCCACACTGGCTGGGGCATAGGCTTACTTCTTTTTAGGCTCCCCAAGATTCAGTTGTCCCCCCTGCGGCACAGGAGAAAAGACTGTCTAGGAAGAGGAGATCAGACTCCATAGGAAGGCTTGAGAAATTCCACTGTACTATCTGAAAGGTGGAGTGTTTCTGGGTCAGTCACTAAACCAAAGGCAGGGGCGCACTTCTGAGGTAGGAGATGCTAATTCTTACTCAGGGGGGCACTCCACTTGTGCTGGAGGAGAGAGACATTAACAGCCCGTAGATGATACAGGTGGAAGTTCCCCCAGTGCCAAGGCTTGACTGGAAAAAAGATCACCCAGGTACCTGAGCCCTGGGAGTGACTGTCTTGAACAGGGGAATCTGGATGAGAGGTACATTTTCTTTGCTGAGATGCTAAGACTTAACAGAGGGAGAATGTGGCTGCCATATTACTTTGAGATAGAAATGGATTTTTGTCTTTCCTGTCTTTCCCCCTTTTTTTCTGCACCCCCCCCACCACCTCAAAGTAGTCAGCTTTGTGGTATATCTCAGGGAAAGGAGGTGGCAAGTCAGGAAAACAAATACACAGCCAGTCTCTTGCTTTTGTGTTCCAAAAGTATAAGCCTGCCCAGCCAGTGTGGTTCAGTGGTTGAGCCTCGACCTATGAACCAGGAGGTTAGGGTTCAATTCCTGGTCAGGTCACATGCCAGGACTGAAGGCTCTATCCCCAGTGTGGGGCGTGCAGGAGGCAGCGGATGAATGATTCTCCCCCATCATTGATGTTTCTATCTCCCCCTCCCTCTCCCTTCCTCTCTGAAATTGATACAAATATATATGTATATATATTTAAAAGTATAAGCCTTAGGGAAGGGGGATTAGGGTTCAGGGGCAGAGACAAAGTATCTGGGCCAGAAAACTAAAAGGAAGAAAGAGTTGCAAAGCTATATAAAAAGATTCTTTTCTTTATCACTCCCCCCACCCCCCGCCTTTGAGAAAAGAGGCAGAGAGCTCTGTGGGAGCTCAAATGGCATATACTCCTAAAAGCTACCCCTGGCTGGCAGGAAGGCTCAAGAGAAGAAGGGCTGTGGGGAATGTCTAGGTATTTGGACCAACAGGTGACCTTGGCAATGAGTTCCATGCCCTAAGTGTGGTAGAGATGTTAAAGAGGATCACAGCACTTGAAAATACCCAGGTGGGCAGAGGGCTCAGCAGTAACTGACAGAATCTAAGGACCTGCAAGCAGATACATTTAATCCACCCACATGCCTGAGCACTACATAAGATCCCCAAAATATGGCATCACCTGGGATAAGGGAAATGAGCATCAAGAATGACTTACATTTTGCCAAAACCGGTTTGGCTCAGTGGATAGAGCGTCGGCCTGCGGACTGAAGGGTCCCGGGTTCGATTCCGGTCAAGGGCATGTAACTTGGTTGCGGGCACATCCCCAGTAGGGGGTGTGCAGGAGGCAGCTGATCGATGTTTCTCTCTCATCGATGTTTCTGACTCTCTATCCCTCTTCCTTCCTCTCTGTAAAAAATCAATAAAATAAAATAATAAAAAAAAGAATGACTTACATTTTTCTTGAAATATTAATGTTTATTGCATGTAAATGACTAATTATTTTGTATCTACAATCTGGTAATAGATTTATTTTGTATCTTGTAAAAAAATAATACTGGTCAAAAAGAATGACTTACATTGTTTTCCCAGTAGCTTAGTCAAAGGAGGGATCAAGGTCAGAAACTGAGTTCTAGAAACAGTAACAACTCTACCCATGGCTGCAATAGTCAGCTAATTGTAAACTTTGAGGTTCATCTTGGTTCCATCTTGATGGAAGGAGTTACTATCCTCTGTGGTAAGGAAAAGATCAACAGCTAGCAGGGCCATGAAACTACCCCCACCCCCACTCCTGCAGAATATGGGGGTCTAAAAATGGATCCAGTGCCAGGCTGGCATGGCTCAGCAGTGGAGTGTCAACCCAGGAACCAAGAGGTCACAGGTTCGATTCCCGGTCAGGGCACATGCCCGGGTTGCAGGCTCCATCCCCAGCGTGGGGCGTGCAGGAGGCAGCCGATCAATGATTCTCTCTGTTCATTGATGTTCCTATCTCTTTCTTGCTCTCCCTTACTCTCTGAAATCAATAAAAAGATATTTAAAAAGAATACATAAAAAATAAAAATGGATCCAGTTAAGGCTTTTGTAATATCTTGGCACCAGAGCCTTCAGATAAGTTGAAGTAGATTATTGGAAGGAAGTTTTCCTGGAATAATGTAAAGCCAAATATAACTGGTTAATATAAGTCAAATTTTCTATTTGATGAATAGAAACAGTACACAAATTCCATTTGAGAGTCAGTGGAAACCAGTGGGTAAGAGGGGAATGTTCTCTGTTGTATGTTTGCTGTTGACTAGATATAATTGCCCATGCCCTTTTCTGCCTATAGTGGCATTTGTGCTGAGTTATGGACAGGTTGTTTCAAACACAAGAGCACATCTATATATATAAAAAGTCAGCGACCAGAATGCTGTAACGAGGGGTCGCTATGATGCCCACTGAAGCCAGCAAACTGGCTGGATTGGGGGTGGGGCCAGCCGGCGAACCTCCGGCCCCTTCCCCCAGCCAGCCCCACCCCTGATCGGCCTCTCCCACCCCGATCAAGGGCGGGGCAGCCGGCCAACTCCTCCTGGGGCCCTTCACCCAGACCGGCATCGCCCCTATGGGCCCTCCCCACCCTGATCGGCCAGCAGCTCCTCTTCCCAGCTGGCCCCACGCTTATTGTCCCCCCACCCCAAGAGGGGGTGGGGCTGGCCAGCCAACCTCCTGCAGCCCCTCCCCTGGCTGCCCCACCCCCGATGGGCCCCCACCACCCCATCGGCCCGCAGCCCCACACCCAGCTGGCCCCACCTCTGATTGCCCCCCTTACCCCATAAGGGGCTTGGGCCAGCCAGCTGGGGGGAGGGGCTGCAGGAGGTTGGCCGGCTGGCCCCACCCCTGATGGGCCCCCACAACCCCAATAGGCCCACAGCCCCTCCTCTCAGACAGTTCCACCCCCAATCACCCCCCAACACCAATCTGGGGCGGGGCCTGCTGACCAATCGCCCTTAGCCCCTCCCCCCAGACAGCCCAGCCCTGATTAGGCCCCAATGGGGGCGGGTCGGCCAGCCAACCTCCTTCTGTCTCCTCCTCCCTACAGGCCCAGCCCGATCCGCCCCAATTGGGGCCAGGCCAGCCGGACCCCACCCATGCACGAATTCGTGCACTGGGCCTCTAATATGTCAATAAAAGGCCTACATTGAGAAAGGCCTTTACTCAGATGGGGAGCAGACTTGTTTGATTTTCTAATTTCTAAAGTTTATAAAACTCACATGACTTTAGATTTATTTAGCAAATGTTTGACTGTCAAAGAGGGACTTCTTAGATGGGCTCACATCTGAGCAGATTGAGGGGCTAATGCTTCCAAGTACTGATCTGTGTTGATTAGATCTTCAGGCTCAGAGACAAAGAAAGGAACAGGTGACAACTGAGGGAGGTACCTGTTGCTTTTCCTAAAGGTGGGTTGTATGTGGTGGTGGTGGGAGTAGAGTGACATTGAAAAATAAAAATGGCGGACAGTTTCTAGTTACTATCTCAGTGGGAGTCAGGACCTATAAAGACTTGGAATAACGTGGTAACCTTTAATATTGTTCTTAAGTGGTTATTTGGCTATGCATCCCATTTCCCCCACAGTAGTCAACAATTTAACAGGGAAAAGGGACTATCTTCAGGGGCAAGTGAGTAAAGAAGGATTTGGGGAGACCTCATCCATTCTACAGCTAATTTGGAATGTAGAGACCTCTAAGGTAGGGAGGTGGCACTATATGGAGAAACTTGTTCTTTCAATTTTATCCAGGAAATTGGATCCATTTTTAGACCCCCATATTCTGCAGGAGTGGGGATGGGGGTAGTTTCATGGCCCTGCTAGCTGTTGATCTTTTCCAGGAAGATCTCCACAGGTGGAATAGCTGGACCTTATAACCCTGAATTTCATTCCCTCAGTTTCCCTCCATTATCAAAATTGGGATATGGGGATTTGAATTTATTAAGGGCAAGGTCTGGTTTCCTTGCATGTTCTGGCAATAGTGGGATTAAAAATCAACCTTTGAGAGGAAAGGTGCAGAGACAAGACGCAGGGCCACCATTCCACTCCATTTGGACTAGAAAGTTACATTTATTGATAGCTTTTTAAAGAGCTGAAAAAGGCTGAGGTTCTGAGGGCAGTAGGTAAAGAAAAAAAAAGTGTTGGAGATAAGAGGTTGGTATAGCTTAGTGATAGGGCCCTTAGGCTGTGCAGTTGAAAATATCAGCTCGGCATTTTCCAGCCTCCGACCCTCAAGGCATCCTAAGGCTTAAGGGGCCTTGAGAAAGCAATCCTGCCCTTAGGAGCTTTCAGTCTAGGGCTGTGACCCCAGACGCACCTTGGGGGGTTGAAAAATGCCCGAGTTCTGGACTGAGCACACTTGGGTTCAAGTTCTGACTCTTCAATACATAGTTGTGTGAACTTGAGCAAGTCATGTGCATTTTCCCCTCCTGAGCCTCAGTTTCCTCTTCTGTGGAGCCAGGATTGTTCATGTAAGAATGACAGAAACAATTCTGATATAGTGCAGAAAGCAGTCTTAAACCAAGTAGCTGCCCCGAGGTTAACGTATGTAGTGAATACTCTAAGGAGGTAGTATTCATACCAACTAGAGGATCTGGGAGGTGGATGGTGGGAGATGGTGAGAGCCAGTCTCAGGGGGGGGTGGAATGTGGCTTTTCCGCATGCGCACAGGCTAGGAGCCCTGCGGAGCAGCGAGGGGGGCGGGGCCAGGTTCTGAAAAGGTTGCTATGGCACCGTGGGGCCAGGGGAGGTTAACCGAACCCTTAAAACCTTACTCCCTCCCCCACTCGCCACCGCCTGGGCCGAGAGCCATTGTTCCTGGCAAAATGGCGTCGGTAATCCCCCTCCCGGCCTGAGGCCTAAGTAAGGCAGAGGGTGGGAGTGGACCTGAAGGTGGGAACAAAAACTACAATTCCCAGAGTACCCTGCACCTGCCCGCGAGGCGCAGGGCACGTGCCCAGGCCTAGCGGTTACAAGCCGTCAAAAATCCCTTTCATAGCTTCCCTTTCCCATCCCAGCTTTTGCTGTTGCTCAGCTCCCGCGCGCGCGCACTGCAGTCACCGGGGGTGGGGGGGTACATGCCGTGGCCGTTGCCCTCGCAACGTAACCGGGAGACCGGTATTTGTAAATCTGTGCTTCGACTTCTAATCCCAAAGCCGGCAGGTATGGGTCTCGCGAGAAAAGACGGGAGTTGGAAAAAGGGAGTTAGGGGTGGTAGTTGGAAAGGTGCGGGCGGGTACCACATCTCGGCGGAGCTCCCGCATTTACAGTCATGTGAAAAACTGAGAGTGGATGGAGGGCGGCTAGGAAGTTGTGTGTGCATGGACTTTTTTGTTCTCAGAAAGCAGCCGTGGAGAGAGAGCTTTTGAACACACGGGAGGTGTCACGCGTGGCTCCTTACTGAGATTTTCTTCTGGGAGCCTTTCTCCTCGACGCGCATCTCTGTATCCCGCTGCGCCGAAAAGGGCGGGGGAGGAGCGCGCACTCTCCAGTTGGCCAGCCACTCGGCACCTCGCCGCGTTCGGGGCCGTTCGGAGTCGGGGCTGCTCCTTCGGCTTTCTCCGCCCCTCCCCCTCCACTTTCCTCCCCTCCCTTTCCCGCCCCCTCCGCCCCTCTCTCGGCTCCAACTGAATTCCCTGGCTGGAGTACGCGTGCGCTTGCTCAGCTCTCGGGCGAGCGCGAGCTCGGGCTCGCACCCCGCTCTCCGAACCCCGCCCGCTCTATACCTACCGGCGGTAGCTGGCCCGGTGGGCTCGCGGGGAGACGCTCGCGCGCGCACGCGCACACGCCGCGGAGCGGAGCGCGAGACACCGAGGAGGGGAGTAAGTAGCATCGGAGGAGGCGTTAGAGGAGGAGGCGGTGTGTGCGTATGTGTATGCTCTATGGTGTGGCTCGTCGAGGGGCGAGCGGAGGCTTGCAAGAGGACAGAGGAGAAGCGAAAAGAGTCAGAGTCTCCATCTACTAGAACCTCTAATCTGGTGAGGGTCCCGGGCCGGGCAGAGCGCTGGGAGAGAGGGAGGAGGCCGGGGGGCGTGTCTGGGATCGGGCTGAGAGATGAATGGGCCGGGGATGAATGGAGGGAGGCAGCGGCGGCCAGGAGTCTGTTAGGAGTAAGCGCCCTAGTGGGGGGCGCTTTGACCGAGGCGAGGTGATTGCCGTCCCCAAGAGGTATGGGACGAGGCCGGGCTCGGGTCTTCGGGGTTGTCGGTATCGGCGAACAGGCGGAGAGGAGAATTAAGAGGGTAAAAGTGGGGAAGGGCAGGTCTGAGGTTGAGGTGCGTTTTTTTGTCTTTTTTGTTTTTGTTGGGGGGTGGCAACTTTGGGAGTTGATGGAAGACTAGGGGACGGGGAAGGTGAGGAGGATACACGGTGGGGCGGGAGACGGTTGACAAAGGGACTGAGTGATCATTTAAGTTAGATTGAGGCTACTGAAAGGGAAGATCGCTTCAGGTATGGGAAGTTGGGTTTCAGTGGGTGATGGGGTGGGGGAAAGCGGATTTCATTTAGAGATTCAGTTGATGTGTGCAGGTCCATCGGACTGGATCGGGGTGAGGGATACTGCGGGCTCGTTGTGTAAGTGGGTTAGGTTCAAAGAGATTGAGAGGTGTTAACTTGGGACCGGGTGGTGTGTTCTGTAACTGACAGGTTGGGGATGTGGAGGAGATGGTATAAGGGGGTTAGGATAAAGTGGCGAGCTGGCTTCACTGTACTGAGAGAGGTTTTGTTTGAATAGTTAAGAGTGGTGAAACATTTATGTAGTGGGGTATGGCTGGAAATCCTGCACGTGTGTCTCCGTGTCTTGGGAGTTGATAGACCTTGTTAAAATGAAATTGAACCCTCAAAACAGATGCGAATGGTATGGCTAGTCCTTAAGAGTTACTGGTGGCTGAAGCAGTTACATGAATAGCCTTCAAAGTTGTGAAAATGTTCGGTACAATAGTGATTGCATCCAATATTGGGAGGCATTGTTACCTGTTTTTTCATCTATAGTAAGTTGTAATACCAAGAGAACTTTTGAAGAGGTCTCAGTATATGACACAGAGCAGCAGGTGTCTTTTAGACAGTCTCTATTCTCTGGATTTACCAGTTTAAAAACTGTTTAAACTCAACAGTGCAAAGGAAAGTTACCTTGCATTAAAGAGGAGCTAAAAGGCACTAAAGCTGATTTTGAGTGCCAAAATACTTCATATATGATTTTTTTTTGGTGTCATTCTGAATTTACCTTGTTTGCGAAATAGGAACTTGATTTTTTTATGAGTTTAAATTACAGCAGATTACTTGAACATGTTGTTCTCGGAATACATTACTTATCTGGTAAGGATGTCTTGTGATGGTCTCATTCTGTTCTGGGTCAAGATGAATAGTTTATGGATTTTTAACTTTTCATGATTACTTTTTACAAACTTTACTGACATACATCCATTTATCTTGGAAATACTGCAAATTTGAGAACATTCTTCCATTCTGCTTTGATGTAAATACAATGTTCATATTCTTAGATTAAAATGAATACTACTTACTTATTAAGTGGCAGTCTGGAAATGTTGCACTCACTCTGGCAGGCCAAGGTAGTGTCCCCATTTTGAGCTAGATGTTCCTGGAGTGGAAGAACATTCAAGTATCGAGGCTGGAAAGAGTAAGCATTGTATATTTGGGGAGTGGAATGAGATAAGGCTAGAATCTTACATTGAGGTCGGGGTGAAGGACTACTCTGAAGAGTCAGGAGCCCTTGACTCTTTAAGAAAGGGAATAACATAAGCAGATTTGTGGTGTTCATCTCACCACCTTTGCTTCTGAGTCCCCCTCCCCCCGCCCCGCCCCCCCCTCCCCCCCAGTTTGGGATGCTCTCTCTCCCTTTCCATTTGAATTTGAATTCAATAGCTATTTCTGAAAGTCTTTCCTGCTCCCATCTTTTTTTTCTTTTCTCAGCATCCTACACTAAGTTAGGTTAGGTGCCCCCCATTAGTGGGACCAACCACCTTGTACATATTTGTATTACTGTACTTCTGTTGGGAGACAAGCAGGAAAGTTTTCCTTTTTATACCTGAGAGAGAAAATAAAGCTCAGAAAATAAGACTTGCCCTAGTAAAGTAAGTGGTAGACCCTGGAGTTTTGACTTCTAGACCAATGTTGATCCTCATATCACAAGTCTACATTCATTGATATAATTATTCTGTAGTGTTTTAGGAGTTAAATTTCTGTAATGTGGACTTTAACTTTCTTCTGTAAAGTAGAGGGATTTCTTTTTCATTAAGATGTCCCATCATTTAGCCAGTAAATGATAAAGGCAATGGGTGCAGTGAACCAGAATCAGAAGTAAAGAAAATAGTCATAAGGTCCTGGCTGAATAGCTCAGTAGGTTAGAGCATCTTCACCATATGCCAAGGTTGTGGGTTCAATCCCCTGTCAGGGCACGTACAAGAATCAACCAATGAATGCATAAATAAATGGGACAACAAATTGGTGCTTCTCTCCCTCTCTCTCTAAAAATCAATCAATACTTTTTAAAATTTTAAATAAAAAAGCAAGAAAATAGTCAAGTAAAAAAAAAGAAAACTTATATTACTATCAGATTTCTAATCAGATAATTTACATAAAAATAATGGAGGGCCAAAATTTTTGTGTTGTATATGTTTGGGGAGGTTGTGTATAAAAAAAAGCCCTTCCTTTCTCAGTCTCCCATTATAGTATAAGTAGACCAGCTCTATTTGCATATATACTTTATTGTGTCTGTTGGCTAAAAGCCAGAATACAACAAGAAGGGTGGGTCTTTTCCATTTGGTTTGAAATCATAAAATTTATGGTGCTGTTAGGAGATATTTGATGACTGGAAATGACAGCTATAAGGCATTCATTCAGAAATTCTCAGGGCTTCAAAAGTAGAATCCGATGCCATTTTTAATTGTTTTGATTGAGTTTGTCATGAGATTGTTGGATTTGAAAACATATTGAGATTAACTTACTACTGAAATGAGCCTTTAATGCCCCTTTTTTCCTTTTTTTTTTTTCAATCCTCACCTGAGGATAAGCTTCCATTGATTTTTATTATTTATTTTATTTTTATTGATTTCAGAGAGGAAGGGAGAGGGAGTGAGAGAGAATCATTGATAGGCTGCTGCCTCCTGCACACCCCCTAGTGGGGATCGACCCCTGCAACCCAGGCATGTGCCCTTGATGTGAATCAGACCCGGGACCCTTCAGTGGACAGCTGACACTCTTATCAAGTAAGCCAAACCAGCCAGGGCATTTTTAGAGACAGAGGAAGGGAGGGAGGGAGAGAGGGAGACAGAGAAAGAAAGAGAGAGAGAAAGAAAGAAAAATAATAGTAATCGATGTGAAACATCCATCCATTGCCTCCCACAGGGGCACCAACCGGGCATACAACCCGAAGCTTTTTGGTCTGTGGGATAACCATTCAACCAACTGAGCCACACTGTCCAGGGTTCATGAACTTTTGAAAATAGAAATGAAGCAACATTGTTTCCTGTGTTTTTGCCTGGTAACTTTTTACTGTGATAAAATCCACATAGTATAAAAGTTACCATTTAGAGCATACAGTCCCTGGCATTAAGTACCTTCATGATGTTGCATATCTAGTTCCAAACATTTTTATCACTCCAAAAGCAAACCCTGTACCCATTAAGCAGTCGCTCCCCATTGCCCTTTTCCCCCAGTCCCTGGCAACCACTAACATGCTATCTTTATGGATTTGCCTATTCTGGATATTTTGTATAAATGAAATCATATAATACATGGCTTTTTTTGTGTCTGGCTTCTTTCACTTGGCATGTTTTTGAGAGTGGCATATATCAATACTTCATTCCTTTTTTATTGTTGAATAATAGTGCATCGTATGTGTATACTGCATTTTGCTTATTCATCATTTCATAGGCATTTGGGGTCTTAACATATTTTGACTTTTTTTGTTTCCAAGTATCTTAATTTTTAGAGTTTTAAGTTGTTATTTGCAAGAAATCATTAAAATACATAGAAATATGTTCTTTTCCTGTTTTTGAACTATGCCATTTTCATTGGATTTTGTATATTTGATTAAAAACTATTATATTTGTTTATTTGTGAATTTAAATATCTTATATATATTTTTAAAAAGTTTTCATTGTTGAAAGTATTACATATGTCCCCCTTTTCCCCTTCATTGACCCCTTCTAGCCCGCCCCCACTCCAGGCCTTCACCACCCTATTGTCTGTGTCCATGGGTTATGCATATATGTATACAAGTTCTTTGGTTGATCTTTTCCCACCCACCCACCTTCCTCCACCTTTCCTCTGAGATTCCACAGTCTGTGCCATGCTTCTGTGTCCCTGGATCTATTTATTCATCAGTTTATTTTGTTCATTAGATGCCCCATATGAGTAAGATCATGTGATACTTGTCTTTGACTGACTTATTTCACTTAGCATGATAGTCTCCAGGTCCCTCCATGCTGTCTCAAAGGGTAAGAGATCCTTCTTTTTTAAAAAAATATTTCTTTATTGATTTCAGAGAGGAAGGGAGAGGGAGAGAGAGATAGAAACATCAATGGTAAGAGAGAATCACTGATCGGCTGCCTCCTGCACGCCCCCCACCGGGAAACAAGCTCACAACCTGGGCATGTGTTCTTGACTGGAATCAAACCCAGGATCTTTAAGTCCGCAGGCCGACTCTATCCACTGAGCCAAACCAGACAAAGCAAGATCCTTCTTTTTTACTCCTGCATACTATTCCATCATCTACTGATGGAAAGAACTATTTTATATTATGAATTGTAGTAACCAGATTAGGGAAGTTTTCCGTCAGTTTTTCAGATAGGTTTTAAATTCCTTGCTCTCTCTCTTCTCCTTCTGGCACCCCCCCCCCCAATGATGTGAATGATGGTATACTTGAAGTTGTCCCAGAGGTTCGTATTTATAATATCCTCATTTTTTCCCTTTTTATTGAATGTATTGGGGTGATACTGGTCAACAAAATTATGTAGGTTTCAGGTGCACAATTGTACCACACATCATCTGTACACTGTATTGTATGTTCACTACCCCAAGTCAAGTCTCTGCCCATCACCATTTATATTCCCTACTAGAGGCCCGGTGCACGAAATTTGTGGATGGGGGCGGGGGGGTGTCTCTCAGCCTGCACCCTCTCCAATCTGGGACCCCTCAAGGGATGTCCGACTGCCCATTTAGGCCCGATACCACAGGGATCAGGCCTAAACGGGCAGTCGGACATCCCTCTCACAATCCAGGACTGCTGGCTCCCAACTGCTCGCCTACCTGCCTTCCTGATTGCCCCTAACCGCTTCTGCCTGCCAGCCTGATCACCCCCTAACCACTCCCCTGCCAGCCTGATTGATGCCTAACTGCTCCCCTGCCAGCCTGTTTTCCCCTAACTGCTCCCCCCTGCTGGCCTGATCGCCCACAACTGCCCTCCCTTGCAGGCCTGGTCCCTCCCAACTGCCCTCCCTTGCTGGCCATCTTGTGGTGGCCATCTTGTGTCCACATGGGGGCAGGATCTTTGACCACAGGGAGGCAGCCATCTTGTGTGTTGGAATGATGGTCAATCTGCATATTACTCTTTTATTAGATAGGATAGAGGCCTGGTGCACGGGTGGGGGCCAGCTGGTTTGCCCTGAAGGGTGTCCCAGAAGAGGGTGGGGGTTCCCTTGGGGTGTGAGGCGGCCTGGGTGAGAGGCCTGTGGTGGTTTGCAGGCCGGCCACGTCCCCTGGTGACCCAAGCAGAGGCCCTGGTATCTGGCGTTTATTTATCTTCTACAATTGAAACTTTGTAGCCTGGAGCGGAGCCAAGCCTTCTGCTTGCTCTGTGACAGCAGCCATTTTTTGGGGGATTTATGTATCTTCTATAATTGAAACTTTGTAGCCTTAAGCGGAGACCTGGGCGGGCCAGGGCTGCAGAAGCTTGGCTTCCTCCATCGCCGCGAGCAACCCTAGCCTCCTGCTCTTTCCAGCTCCATGGCTGCCACTATTTCTCTTTGGATTTATGTATCTTCTATCATTGAAACTTTGTAGCCTTGAGTAGAGGCCTAGGCCTGGAAGGGCAGGCGGAAAGCTTGGCTTCCTCCATTGCCCGGGAAACCCAAGCCTCCCTCCTGCTCTCTGTGGCTGTGGCCATCTTGGTTGGGTTTATTTGCATATTCACTCCTGATTGGCTGGTGGACGTGACTGGTGGGCGTGGCTTGTGGGTATAACGGAGTGGTGGTTAATTTGCATATTACTCTTTTATTATATAGGATATCCTTCTGCACTCCCACCCCACTACTATCCTCATTTTTTAATTTTTCTTTTTGCTGTTCTGATGGGTGTTTTCTGTTTCCTTATCTTCCTAGTCACTTATTTGTCCTCTGCTTCATCTACTCTACTGTAGATTCCCTGTAATGTATTCTTCATTTCATTATTGTGTTCTTCATTTCTGACTGGTTCTTTTTTATGGTTTCTTTTTATCTCCATTTTTATGTTTCCTGTCTCTTTGTTGAAGTTCTCACTGAGTTCATTGACTATCTGTATAACCAGTGTTTTGAACTCTGCATTTGGTAGATTGCTTATCTATTTTGATTAATTCTTTTTCTGGAATTTTGTTCTTTTATTTCATTTGGGACATGTTTCTTTGTCTCCTCATTTTGACTGCCTCCCTGTTGAGTTCCTATGTCTCCTGGTCTTGGTAGAGTGATCTTATGTAGTAGGCGTCCTGTAGGGCTCAGTGGTGCAGCCTCCCTGGTCACCTGAGCTGGGTGCTACAGGTGTTTTCGCCATGTGGGCTGTATGCACCCTCCTGTTGCAGTTGAGCCTTGATTGGTGTTGGTGCACCAATGGGAGGGATTTACCCCCAGGCTGATTGGCTACAACAGGGGTCCTCAAACTTTTTAAACAGGGAGCCAGTTCACTGTCCCTCAGACCATTGGAGGGCCGGACTATAGTTTAAAACAAAAAGCAACTATGAACAAATTCCTATGCGCACTGTGGGCCCGGGACGAGTCGACTGCTAAGCAGGACAGGCAGCGGCACCCGGTGGGCCGGATAAATGTCCTCGGCGGGCCGCATGTGGCCTGCGTGCCGTAGTTTGAGGACCCCTGGGCTACAAGAACTGGTCATGACCACCATGGAGCATATGCTGTGTAGGGATCAACTCCATGAAGCAGGACTGGCTTTAGTGAGACTGGGGCCTGCTGAGTCAGCCCCTTGCGTGTGTCACTTGTGGAGGTGGTTGGGTGGTGGTTTGGCATGTTCTGAAGCTGTCCACTGTGTGCACTGGGTCTGGGGCCTCCTGGGAGGTGCAGACTAAGGTCAGCCACCACCTGTGTTCTGCCTAGAGCCACCTGGCATGTGCTACATAGCAATGTGCAGATGGCTACTACTTGTGCTGGGCTTGTAGTTGCCTGGGAGTGGTGTAGCTGCTAATCAAGGCTGGCTACCCACTAGTGCCAGGCGAGGGGCCACTTAGCAAGAGTTACCGGGCATGCCAAGCCCAGATATTGCTTGTTTGAGAGATTTTAGGAAAGTCTGAAGCATGAACCAAGACAGGCCATTTACATGGAAAAGCCACTGGAAATGGCTTGGGTGGGCCCAAAAGTTGGGTGGGGCAGGGTCTGAGGGAACCACCATTGCAGGGCTAACAGTGTTATGCAGGTTGATAGAGACTCACATATGGCACCCGCCTGCCAGCTCTATGTGAGGAGGGCTCAGCAAAGGGGAAATGGCTTCTGCCAATACTTCTGTCTGGGAGAAAGCTGCTCCTCCAATCCTCACTGGACAATTCAGTTCTTCCCTGTATGTTCCTGGCACCTTTTGAGTTTCTGTGAGTCCAAGTACATCCTTGCGGCAGGCCCCCTTTAAGAGGAATGCCTGGACTCCGACAGCCTCTATCTCACAGTCAGAGTTAAAGGGACTTGCTGGCACTGGAAACCTGGTCTGGGGGGCCTGGTAAGGGCTTGGGACCCCTGGCTCCTTAGAGGGGATCTCCACAGCCAAGTTACCACTCCCAATTTTTATTTTTAATTTTTTTTCTTTTTAATCCTCACCTGAGGATATATTTATTGATTTGAGAGAGAGAGAGAGAGAGAGAGAGAGAGAGAGAGAGAGAGAGAGAGAGAAACATGAATGTGAGAGAGTAACATCGATCAGTTGCCTCTTGTACATGCCTCAACTGTAACCTGCAACCTAGGTATGTGCCCTGACCAGGAACAGAACCTGCAGCCTTTTTGGCACACAGGACAATGCTCCAACCCAGTGGTCGGCAAACTCATTAGTTAACAGAGCGGCAAACCAAGGCTCGCAGCGAGCCACATGCGGCTCGCAAGCTGCGGTTTGCCGACCACTGCTCCAACCCACTGAGCAACCCAGCCAGGACCTCCCTCCTGATTTTTAAATTTCACACGTGGGTGTGGGACCAGCCCATTCTGAGTCTCGCCCGTCTTATGTATCAATGTGGCTTCTTTTTTATATACTTAGTTCTAGGACTTCTGTTCAGCTAAACTTCAGGTGGTGCTGAATGATGGTTCTGTAGTTTTCGTTGTAATTTTGATGTGGTTGTGTGGGGGGGCCGAGGACAGTGTTTACGTACCCTGCCATCTTGACCAGAAGCCCTCTCTTTTGGCTTTTGTGAATACAGACAGTCCTCGGGTTACGTTGGACTCGACTTACGTTGTTTTGTGGTTACGTTGCCATCTCCCATCCTATCTAATAAAAGAGTAATATGCAAATTAACCACCAGTCAGCTACACCCACCAACCACACCCACCAGCCAATCAGCAAATATGCAAATTAACCCAACCAAGATGGCTGCAGCCACTGAGAGAGCAGGAGGGAGGCTTGGGTTTCCCCGGTGATGGAGGAAGCCAAGCTTTCCGCACACTCAGTCCGGCCCAGGCCTCCGCTTAAGGGTACAAAGTTTCAATTATAGAAGATAAATTAATCCCAACAAAAATGGCGGCAGCCATGGAACTGGAGAGAGCAGGAGGCTAGGGTTGCCCCCGGTGATGGAGAAAGACAAGTTTCTGCAGCCCTGGCCTGCTTTGGCCTCTGCTTAAGGCTACAAAGTTTCAATTATAGAAGATACATAAATCCCAACAGAAATGGCTGCCACCACGGAGCGAGCAGGCTTGGCTCCGCTCCAGTCTACAAAGTTTCAATTGTAGAAGATAAATAAACCCCAGATACCAGGGCCTCCGCTTGGGTCGCCAGGGGGCGTGGCCGGCCTGCAAACCAGCACAGGCCCCTCGCCCAGGCTGCTCCACGCCCCAAGGGAATCCCCACCCTCATCCAGGTCACCCTTCCGGGCAAACCAGTTGGCCCCCACCCATGCACCAGGCCTCTATCCTATCTAATAAAAGAGTAATATGCAGATTGACCATCACTCCAACACAAGATGGCTGCCCCCATGTGGTCAAAGATCCTGCCCCCATGTGGACACAAGATGGCAGCCACAAGATGGCAAGCAAGGGAGAGCAGTTTGGGGGGACCAGGCCTGCAAGGGAGGGCAGTTGTGGGCAATCAGGCCAGCAGGGGAGGGCAGTTTGGAGGGACCAGGCCTGCAAGGGAGGGCAGTTGGGGGTGATTAAGCCTTCAGGGGAGGGCAGTTAGGGGTGACCAAGCCGGCAGAGAAGGGAAGTTGGGGGCAAACAGGCTGGCAGGGGAGTGGTCAGGAGGTGATCAGGCTGGCAGGCAGAAGCAGTTAGGGGCAATCAGGAAGGCAGGCAAGCGAGCAGTTGGGAGCCAGCAGTCCTGGATTGTGAGAGGGATGTCCGACTGCCCGTTTAGGCCCAATCCTACCGGGGTCGGGTCTAAACGGGCAGTCAGACATCCCTCGAGGGGTCCCAGATTGCAGAGGGTGCAGGCTGGGCTGAGGGACACCCCTCCGCCCCGTGCATGAATTTCATGCACCAGGCCTCTAGTTTATTTATAAAAAAAAAAAGTTCCATCATTTCAATGTATATACATATGTGCTTTATGTTTTTTATTATGTATTTACCACCAGTATACATCAGGAATTGTTATCTTTCTTTTAAATGTTTATTTACTGTTTCACTTCATTACTGCTGTGTCTGTGCTCCATGTGAGTGACGTAGGTGCTTATGTAGGTGGGTTACGTTGCGCCATAGGAACGGATCTCAGATAATTCTGGTATGAATATTTGTCCCAGGTTTCTTTGAAAACCTGTTTTTAACTTTTTTGGTACGTACCTAGGAGTGGATTTTCTGATTCATATTATGTTCTGCACATAATTCTGTGATTAATTTGTTAAGGAACCACAAAACTGTTTTCCACGGTGGCTGTACCATTTTACATTGCAGATAACAATGTATAAGAGTTCCAATTTTTCCACATCTTCACCAACATTTGTTACTGTATGTATGTGTGTGTTTTCTGGCCTTGCTAGTAGGCGTGAAGTGATACCTCATTGCGGTTTTGATTTGTAATTCTTTAATGACTAATGATGTTGAGCATCTTTACATGTGCTTGTTGACTATTTGAATTTCTGTTTTGGAGAAATGTTTATTTAAGTCATTGTCCCATTTTTAAATCTGATTGTTCATCTTTTTATTGTTATTTAAGGAGTTGTTGCCAAATCCGAGGTTATGAAGACTTACTCCTATTTTCTTTGCAGAATTTTATAGTTTTAGCTTTAATATTTAGTTCTTTGCTCTGTTTTGATTTCATATTTGTATATGGTATGTATAGGGGTCCAGTGTCATTGTTTTGCAAATGGATTAACAAAGTTCTTAAACTATAAAATACAGAGTACGCAATACTTACTATGTGTGTGTATTAGTTAAATGAAACTATTTTGTGATGATATCTAGTCACTCTTTGAGCAGTTGTGGGGGAGAAATGCATTTTTTAAGGTCATGCCTAATATATATATATTTTTATATTTTATTGATTTTTTACAGAGAGGAAGAGAGAGGGATAGAGAGCTAGAAACATCGATGAGAGAGAAACATCGATCAGCTGCCTCCTGCACAGCCCCTACTGGGGATGTACCCGCAACCAAGGTACATGCCCTTGACTGGAATCGAACCTGGGACCCTTGAGTCCGCAAGCCGACGCTCTATCCACTGAGCCAAACCGGTTAGGGCGGTCATGCCTAATATTTGAAGTGAGAGATATTCTAAAGCTTTTTTTATGAGTCAGTGAGACTTTTATTATCAGGAAACTTTAATACAGCAAGCGAGACAATCTTTATGCTAAAGTTACGTAAGTGATTTTAAAATAAAGAATATTATTTTTGTTTTCAAATTGTTTGTGAAGGGTGAAATCCTTGCTTAAAACAAGGAAAAAAGCCCGGCCGGCGTGGCTTACTGGTTGAGTGTGGCATGGCTCATTGGTTGAGTGTCCATCTATGAACCAGGAAGGAGGTCACGGTTTGATTCCCTGTCAGGGCACATGCCTAGGTTGCAGGCTGGATCCCCAGTGTGGGGTTTGTAGGAGGCAGCTGATCAATGATTCTCTCTCATCATTGATGTTTCTATCTCTCCCTCTCCCTTCTTTTGGAAACTGTAAAGCAAGGTCTGATAAAGTTTTTCCTATAAAGGACCAGATAGTAAATATTTTAGGCTTTGCGTGCCATGTAGTCTCTGTTGCAAGTATTCAGCAGCTGTTGTAGCAGCCTTAGGCAATATGTAAATGAATGAGTATGGCTATACTATATAAAAAAAGAGTAATATGCAAATTAACCATCACACCACTACGCCCACAAGCCAATCAGGAGCGAATATGCAAATAAACGCAACCAAGATGGCTATGGCCACAGAGAGCAGGAGGGAGGCTTGGGTTTCCCCGGCAGTGGAGGAAGCCAAGCTTTCCACCTGCCCTTGCCGGCCTAGGCCTCCACTCAAGGTTACAAAGTTTCAATGATAGAAGATACATAAATCCAAACAGAAATGGCGGCAGCCACGGAGCTGGAAAGAGCAGGAGGCTAGGGTTGCCCCCGGCGATGGAGGAAGCCAAGCTTTCCGCACACCCTGGCCGGCCCAGGCCTCTGCTTAAGGCTACAAAGTTTCAATTATAGAAGATACGTAAGTCCCAACAGAAATGGCTGCCACCACAGAGCAAGCGGAAGGCTTGGCTCCGCTCCAGGCTACAGTTTCAATTGTAGAAGATAAATAAACCCCAGATACCAGGGCCTCCGCTTGGGTCGCCAGGGGGCGTGGCCGGCCTGCAAACCACCACAGGCCCGTCGCCCAGGCCGCCTCATACCCCAAGGGAACCCCCACCCTGTTCCGGGACGCCCTTCAGGGCAAACCAGCTGGGCCCCACCCATGCACCAGGCCTCTATCCTATCTAATAAAAGAGTAATATGCAGATTGACCATCACTCCAACACAAGATGGCTGCCCCCATGTGGTCAAAGATCCTGCCCCCATGTGGACACATGATGGCCACCACAAGATGGCCAGCAAGGGAGGGCAGTTGGGAGGGACCAGGCCTTCAAGGGAGGGCAGTTGTGGGCGATCAGGCCAGCAGGGGAGGGCAGTAGGGAGGGACCAGGCCTGCAAGGGAGGGCATTTGGGGGCAATCAAGCCTGCGGGGAGGGCAGTTAGGGGAAAACAGGCTGGCAGGGGAGCAGTTAGGCATCAATCAGGCTGGCAGGGGAGTGGTTTGGGGGTGATCAGGCTGACAAGCACAAGTAGTTAGGGGCAATCAGGAAGGCAGGCAGGCGAGCAGTTGGGAGCCAGCAGTCCTGGATTGTGAGAGGGATGTCCGACTGCCCTCGAGGGGTCCCAGATTGGAGAGGGTGCAGGCTGGGCTGAGGGACACCCTTCACCCCGTGCACGAATTTCGTGCACTGGGCCTCTAGTATTCCAATAAAGCTATTTATGAACACTGAAATAATTAGTTTTGAATAACTTTCATGTGTCATAAAATACTCTTTTTCTTTTTCCCAACCATTAAAAGTGTAAAAGTCTTTCTCAGCTCACCTACTACACAAAAACAGTTAGTTAGGTGAGGTGGGTTTGGCCTGGGTGCTGTATGTAGTTTAGCTGCCACATTTTATTTTTTTAAAAAACTGGATTCTTAAGTCCTCATGATTTTTGATGGGCCAAAGGAGAGAGTGGATACACACTGTTCCTTACATATGTTCTACCATGTTTCTATGCTCTTAGATTTCCTAAGATTTGGGTTTCTCTGACTGCTCCTTTCAGTGAAAGTCATGACTATCACTTTATCTATAGTCCCTGCTTCAGTGATCTCATATGGTCTTACTAGAGGCCCAGTGCATGAATTCGTGCAAGGGCGGAGTCCCTCTGTGTGGCCTGCAGGGATGGGGCCAAAACCCGCAGTGCAATGCCACCTCCAGCTCCCACCTGCCGCTCCCACCCATCTTGGCCCCACTATGCCTGCCACAGGCTCACGCCCATTCAGTCCCGATCAGGAGTGGCGAGTGCTGCAGCCATGAGCCCTGTGTCTGGTGCCCTCCCAAGGGGAGTCGTCTGAGGTATCGGGCTGAAACTGGCTCTGCGACATCCCCCAAGGGGTCCCGGATTGTGAGAGGGTGCAGGCGAGGCTGAGGGACCCTCTCTAGTGGTCAGTGCACGTCATAGCGACTGGTCAAACAGTTGACTGTCTGCCCCTGGTGGTCAGTGCACATCATAGGGAGCAGTTGAGCAGCCTTAGCATATCATTAGCATATTACACTTTGATTGGTTGTTTGGTTGTTCTGCCGTTTGGTCTATGCATATTGCCCTTTTATTACATAGGATGGCATAAAATACCGTTTCACAGCAAATTCACATCTCCAGCCTAGACCTACCTCATAAACTCCAGCCTTGTTCCTGACATTGGGCCTTTGCAACTAGCTGTTCCTTTAGACATTCTACACACTTACCTCCTCATCTTTGCTCAAATGTTGCCTTTTCACTGAAGCCTATTCTGACCATGCTACTTAATGTTCATACCTGTTTCTTACTCACAAACTGCAAATACTAGATATTTTATATATTCACTAGGGGCCCAGTGCACGAACTTGTACACCTTGAAAGGAACCGTGGGCTGCGAGGCTGTGGTAGTAGGCACAGAGGCCGGTCTCGGCCCATTCTCTGTGCCCCCACCTGGCCCCTCCCACCTCGGCCCCGGTCCCCTGTCTACTGGCAGCCCTGCTCCTGCCGCAGTCACTGCCCCACGCACTGACCCTGCTCGCACCTGCTGAAGGCGCAGAGCAATTGGGGCCAGTGCCAGCAGCGGGTGCGAGTGGAAGCTACTGCCCCAATCGCCCCTCAGGAGCAGGGGAGGTGGAGAAGCCCTCAGGGGTGATCAGGGCCGGCAGCCGCTGCTCACCCGTTGATGGCGCTGAGTGATCGGGACTAACACCAGACACCAGCAGCAGGTGTGAGTGGTGGCTCTGGTGCTGGCTGTGGGTGCAAGTGGGGCTGTCGCCAGCAGCTGGTGCAAGAGGTGGCTGACAGCCCTGATCTCTCTTCAGGAACAGGGGAGGTGGAGAAGCCCTGTGGGGTGATTGGGGCCGGCACCCGCCACTCGCATCCACTGATGGCACGGAGTGATCAGGGCTGGCACTGGGCTCTGGCAGTGGGTGTGAGCAGTGGCTCTGGTGCTGGCAGCAGGTGCAAGTGGAGCCACCGCCTGCAGCAGGTGCAAGCGCTGGGTGGGTCCGCGGTGCGCGGGAGCCAAGAATTTTCAGAAACCACCAGAGGCTCGCCCTGATGACAGCTACTGGCGCCTCCCCCCACCCTTGGTCTGGCGCCTCCCGCTCACCTGTTCCACCATCCCGCCGCAGCCGACACCCACCATCTTCTGCACACACACCCCTGGTGGTCAGCTCACGTCATAGCGACCGGTTGTTGTTTGGTTGTTCCAGTTGTTTCGTCCGTTTGGTCTATTTGCATAGTAGCCTTTTATTATATAGGATTATGCTTATTGTTTACTATTGTTTCCCCTTACTAGTATTTAAGCTCCATGAGGGTAGGGATCTATTTTTTAAAATAATTCTTTATTGTTGAAAGTATTACATATGTCCCCTTTTTCCCTCATTGACCCCTTCCAGCCCGCCCCTGCCCCAAGCCCTCACTGCCCCATTGTCTGTGGCCATGGGCCATGCATCTATGCATACAAGGTTCTTGGTTGATTATTTCCCACCACCCCCTCTTCCCTCTGAGATTCCGTACTCTGTTCCATGCTTCCATGTCTCTGGATACACTCCATTCATCAGTTTATTTTGTTACTAGAGTCAACATGATGAATGGGATCATGTGATACTTGTCTTTCTCTGCCTGGCTTATTTCACTTAGCATGATACTCTCCAGGTCCCTCCATGCTGTCTCAAAGGGTAAGACATCCTTCTTTTTTAATGCTGCATAGTGTTCCATTGTGTAGATGTACCACTGTTTTTTATCCACTCATCTGCTGATGGGCACTTGGGCTGTTTCCAGATCTTAGCTGTTGTAAATTGTGCTGCTATGAACATAGGGGTGCATACATTCTTTCTGATTGGTGTTTCTGGTTTCTTAGGATATAGTCCTAGAAGTTGGCCACCACATTTTAAAGGGTTAGGCAGAGTAAGGTGTTAATTAAGGATGTGAGGGAAGGTGATTGATAAATAGAAATTGTTTAATTTTGATGATGAATGAAGATAGAGATGATTTCAACCCCCTTTCTAATTTGGATCCAGACATTTTTTCACATAAAATGGGCATCTTTAATTGAAGAAATGACCTTGCCAAATCAAAGCTGGAGGATGGAAGTGAGGAAGAAGATAGTGTTAGTGTTATAAACTCCCAAGGACTGTGATGGGATTGTGTAGTATATTTACCTAAGAAATTCAGGGTTGTGTACAGTGTGTGCATCTGGCTCCAAGTGATACATGGCTTCCTATAAGGAGTAGTTAAGATTGGACTTTGGAGTCAAATGCCTGGGTTGAATTGTGGTCCTGGTTTTTACTAGCTGTGTAATCTCAGGCAAGTTAACTTAATTTTTTGAGCTTAGTTTCCTCATTTGTAAAATGAGAATAAAAATATTTACCTCAAGATTCTTGTGATTATTATATGCTAAAATGCTTACAGTGCTTGGCACAGAGCATTCAATACATGTTAACTGATGGTATTCATTTGAATATATTTGTACATAATTATTAGTTTTGTCTTTCCTTTAGTTATTGTAAGAAATTATAATATTCGTAACTGGTTCTTTTGTACAGGTTGTTGGTGGACAGTTCTGCTTTAAAGGGTTAAAATAATATAGAAGTAGATTAAAACCTTAAGATTTCCCTTTACCCAACATCCTGCCCTCCCAGCGGGTAACTGTTAAGAGTTGACTGTGAACTTGTACAGTCTTTTTTCTCTGTATTTACATATATATGTCAATATGTATATGCTCACTTCATTGTTTTTAATGGACACACAGTATTTCATACTACATGCTTTTTTAACCACTAGGATCAGTTTAGAGCATATCCTGTCAGTCTTTTTTATATATATAGAAATATAAAGTTTTGGGGGAATTTTTACATAAATATATATAGATGTAATGTATACATAGTACTATAACTTGCTTTTCTCAGTAAATACATGTAGATTTTTATATATTAGTATATATCCATCTCATTTTTTAAACAGATGCATATTATTACATAGTTCAGATATACCACTGTTCATTTCACTATTCTCTTAAAGATAGATATTTAAGGTGTTTTTCTTTAATTCTTTATTGTTGAAAGTAATACATATGTCTCCTTATTTAAGGGTTTTTTTCTATTTCAAACCATGCTTCATTTAAAAAAATCCGTGTACATATATATTTGTACATATATAGGAATATTTCTCAGGTAAATACTAAGAAGTGGAATTGCTGGGTGACAAGTTTGTGCTAGATACTTGGAATTGCAATTGCCATATGAAAAGGCTATTCCAGTTTACCTGCTAACAGTGCAGGATTTCTCACATACTTCTCAAAACATGATATTAGCATATTTTATTATTCTGCTCATCTGATGGACAAGAATGACATTGAATTTTTTGAATTTACATCTCTCTGCTTACTAATTAGTTTGAGCCATCCTTCTAACATACATGTATTGGTCATTTGTATTTCTTCTTCCTGATTTTTTTAGTTCTTTATATATTCTGGATATTAATGTTTTGTTATACCTGTGGCAAATGCTGGCTCCCAGTCTGTTGCTTATCTTTTAACCTTGTTCATGGTCAAATGGCAAAATGTGTTAGCTTTTTCGTCAATGATCTCTGCATTTTGTCTTTTTTTAAAATATATTTTATTGATATTTTACAGAGAGGAAGGGAGAGGGATAGAGAGTTAGAAACATCGATGAGAGAGAAACATCGATCAGCTGCCTCCTGCACACCTCCCACTGGGGATGTGCCCGCAACCAAGGTACGTGCCCTTGACCGGAATCGAACCTGGGACCTTTCAGTCCGCAGGCTGACACTCTATCCATTGAGCCAAACCGGTTTTGGCTGCATTTTGTCTTTTTAAGAAGGCCTTTCTTCAGGTTAGAAATATATTGTCATATTTTCTCTAATAGTTGTAGTTTTGCTGTTTATGTTTAGCTCTTTAATCTACCTGGAATTTATTTTTGTGACTGAGTTTTAAATAGGGCTTTGACTCCCTTTCCCCCCCAAAGTGGGTAGCCAGTTATTCTGATACCATTAGAAATGCCATCTTTATCATGGACTACATCCCCATATATTATTTGTCTGTTTCTGTACTGATTCTTTTTATTTTAATTTAAAAAAATTAAATTTTTAAAATGGATTTCAGAGAGGAAGAGAGAGGGAGAAAGACATTGAAACATCAATGATAAGAGAGAATCATTCATCTGTTGCCTCCTGCACACCCTCCCCTATTGGGAACCGAACCCGTAACCTGGGCATGTGCCCTTGACCAGAATCGAACCTGAGACCCTTTAGTCCACAGGCTGATGCTCTATCCACTGAGCCAAACCAGCGAGGGATGATTCTTTTGTTTTATTCTTCATTGGAGGATATGGTCATTGACCCTAGAGAGAAGGGAAGGAGTTGGTGGGGGGGAGAGAGAAACATAGATATAAAAGACAACATCAATTGGTTGCCTTCTGAATGTACCCTGACTGAGGATCAAACCCACAATCTTTTGGTGTATGGGACAATGCTCCAACCAACTGAGCCACAGGGTCAGGACTCTGTACTGATATTTCTACTCTATTAGTCCATTTGTCTGTTTCTGTGCTGAAACTACACTAATTTACCAGGTGTACTGGTTAATAATGCGGATTTTGTAATCAAAGTAAACACGATAATTTCCAGAGAAACATCAAAAGTGCTTTATTCAAAGTAATGTCCATCGCTAGCTACACATTTCCCCCATCTTTCAGGTAATTTGTGGATACCGTCCCAACAGAACTTTTCTTGTTTTGAGGCAAACCATTCAGAGACACGATTTTCCACTTCTTCGTACGTTTTGAAGTGCTGCTCAGAAAGTGCGTGTGAAAAAAAAAGAAAGAAAATGTTTTTCACATTAAAAAAAAAAAAAAGAAAGTGCGTGTGCTATCGATCAGAACAAGTGATAATATGAAGGAGCAAGGTCTGGTGAATATGGCGGGTGGGTTAATACTTCCCAGGCAAGATCTTTTAACGTGTCTTTAATTGGTTTTGAAGTGTGTGATGGTGCGTTATCATGAAGCAAAATTGCTTTGCCGTGTCTTCTGGCCCATTCTGGTCGTTTTAGCATCAAAGCGTGGTTTAAATTGATTCTTTGTTGTCAGTAGCGATCAGTATTAACGGTTTCACCTGGTTTTAGAAGCTCATAATACACCACACCTTCCTGATCCCACCAAACGCAGAGCATTGTCTTCTTTCCTAAGCGATTTGGCCTTGCAGTCGATGTTGATGGTTGACCTGGATCAACCTATGATTTTGTGCATTTGGGATTCTCAAAATAAATCCACTTTTCATCGCCAGTCACAATTCCATGCAAAAAAGACTTTCTTTCATGCCGTTGAAGCAACATTTTACTGATGACTTTTCGATTTTCCATTTGTCTTTCCTTCAGTTGATGTGGCACCCATTTTCCTTCCTTTAAAATCTTTCCCATTGCTTGTAAACGATCGGAAATTGTTTGCTGAGCAACGTTTAATCTTTCTGCAAGTTGTTTTTTGAGTTTGACACGCATCTTCATCCAATAATGCTCGTAATTGTTGGTCTTCAAACTTTTTCGGTTGACCTGGATGTTCTTTGTCTTTCACATCGAAATCATCACTTTTAAAGCGTTTAAACCAGCGTTCACAAGTATCTTGAGATGGAGCATGTTCACCATAAGCTTCCTGAAGTATTCAGCAGCACTTTTCTTCAAAATAAAGTAATGAATTAAAACTTCCCACAAATGCTCTTTCTTTGGCACAAAACTCGACATTTTTAAGTGCAAAAATATCTATGATGTTAACACCTTCAGCAAATTTGACATATGAAGTTTTGAAGCTTGTTGTCAATACAACAAAATAGCATACATAGCAAATCGCATATGTATCAACATATGTGTAACTCCAGCTATTGAAAAAAATCCGCATTATTAACCGGTACACCTGGTACTATAGCTGTATGTAGTATCTGGTAAGGCAAGTTCTCATTGTGTTCTTTTTCAAGATTTTCTTGGATTTCCTTGTATTCTTTTAGAATCCGCTTTTCAATTTTGGACAAAAAATATCTTTGAGATTTTGATTGGGTTTGCATTGAATTTGGAATAATCTGGAGGGGGATATGAAGATGCTGATATTGAATCTTTTGACAAAGGAAAAGTGTTTTTCATGTACTTCAGTAAAATTGTACAGCTTTCTTTATATGTGTTGCATACTTCTTCTTGAGTTTATTCCCAGATGAATATTTTATAGCTTTGCGGCTCTTATGAACAGGATAGTTTTTTAAAAGATATAGAAAGACCCCTAGCTGGTTTGGCTCAGTGGATAGAGTGCCAGCCTGCAGACTGAAGAGTCCTCCTGGTTTCAGTTCTGGTCAAGGGCACATGCCTGGTTGCTGGCTCGATCCCCAGTAGGGGGCGTGCAGGAGGTAGCCAATCAATGATTCTCTCTCATCATTGATGTTTCTATCTCTCTCTCCCTCTCCTTTCCTCTCTGAAATCAATAAAAATATTTAAAAAAAAATAAATATCTTTTAAAAAGCAACTGACTTGCCTTCCTTCCAGGGTACCCAGCTCTTCCTGCCCCATTTGTGGGGTTGCCTACCCCCCTGCTCAAGCCCTCACCTTAGGATAGTTGTCTTTTAAATTCCATTTTGTAATTAATTATTGCTGATGTCTAGCAAAGCTGTTGATTTGTTTGTTGATTTTGTCTTTGGTTTTTCTGCTGAGGTCTGCTGTTTAGTTCTTATTATAGTTTTGTAGTTATTTTGCTTGGATTTTCTAGATAGATAATCATGTAGTCTGCAAGTTTTGAGTTTTGTCTCCTACTTTCTGATATTTGTAGGTCTTGTTTTATTTCCTTAAGTGGTAGCAGTGAAAATAGGAATTCCTGCCTTATTCCTGACTTTAATTATTGTTTATGTGAAAGATGTTTAAGCTCACTCATAAGATAAATGCTAATTGAAACCATACAGAGATTCCTTTATTAAATCTATCAGAGCGTTAAAAATCAAAACATTTGATGACACCTTTTTTTATTGTGAAGGATGTGGGGTAAAAGATACTCTCACACATTGCAGGTGGGAGTTGAAATTGGTACAATGCCTGTGGAAGGCAGTTTGGCAGCATTATATAAAGATACACTTGTATTATGTGTACTTTTCTGGATATATTCGTATGTTTCGATACAAGTTAAATATACAAATTTATTTTGACCCAGCAATCCCATTTCAGGGAATTTACATATATGTGTACACACATAGGCAAAATGAAATACACAATATTATCTAGCATAGCAAATAACTGAATACATACTATATAGTTAGTAAAAATAAGAATGAGGAACATTTATGTACGGACAGGGAAAAACATATCCTAAAATATTGTGACTATAGCATGGGGAGCTCAGTTGATTAGAGCATCGTCCCCATACGCCAAGGTTGCATGTTCCATCCCCGGTCAGGGCACACACAAAAATCAACCAATGAATGAATAAAGAAGTGGAACAACAAATAAGTGGAATAACAAATTTTTCTCCCTTTCTCTCAAATAAACCAATAAAAATATTGTGACTAAAAAAATTTAATACATACTATGCTCCTTTTTGTGTAGAAAGGGAGAGAGAGAACATGTATTCACTTATTTTTTCCTAAAGAAACTCTAGAGGGCTATAAGAATTGAGTAAGTGGTTACATGTTGGAGTGGTGGGAATTAAATGGCAAACAGGGCTGGGAGTGTCCATATATAACTCCCTCTTTCTTTGATTTATGGATCTTCTATATATTTAAGCTTTTTTCTTTTTTTATTGATTTCAGAGAGGGGGAGGGAGAGAAAGAGAGGGAGAGGGAAACATCAATGTGAAACATCAATTGCTTGCCTCCCACACGCACCCTGACTGGGGATAGCACTTGCGACCTGGGTATGTGCCCTGACTGGGAATTGAACCATGACCTCCTGGTTCATAGGTGAATGCTCAGTCACTGAGCCATGCTGGCTGGGCTCAGGCCTGATTTTTGTAGACTTATTTCACCGAGCTGTGTTTCTGCATTGCTGAATGTAGAAGAGATACTATTGTGGTCACTGAAGTATACCCCAGTAGCAATGCAACTGCAAAGCTTTAAAAGAATGCATTATATACTTTTTGGCCTTATTAAAAATAAATGTAATCTCCTGAAAATAATTTACTATTTTGAGTATTGTTGAATAGTGCTTTAATATAGGGCTGCCACTAGGGGTTATTAAGAGATAGAGAATAAAAACTTCCATTTATTGATTATTATATTATGCCAGGCACTATGCTAAATAGTTTATATGTATTTCTGTATCAGTCCTGTGAGATTGCAGAAATGAAATCAAGGATGAATGATGTTAAAGTAATTTGCCTCAGATCTACTCTGAGAAGTGAGAGGCAGAACCAATATTTGATTCCAGGTTTCTCGCACCCCAAAACCTGTGTTCTGAAACTGTTTTATGTTCAAGAAAGCTAGTGGATCCACAATGAAAAGGCCCCAGATATACTATGCTTAGTGAAGTTCTTGGCCTAGTTAAATTTTTTTCTTATCCATTGTTTACCCTAAGGCTACCAGCTATTACATTTTATTGTTGTCAGTAGTTTCCCTTCAGAACAGCGATTCTCAACCCGGGAGGCCAGGCTGAAGATAAGGAGAGTGGACAGAAGGGGGGTGGGTAGAGTGTATGGTTTTAAAAAGGCATATTTGATATGATTTTAGTAAAAATATTTTAGAATCGTAAACAGGGACATCATATTTTATTGAGATATAATTTACATGCCATAAAATTCACCAATATAAATGTCAATGATTTTTTAGCAAATTTATAGAGTTGTATATTCTTGATTACGATCTAATTTTAGAACATTTCCATCACCCCAGAAGATCCCCTGTACTGGTTTGCTGTCAGTGCTATTCCTGTGCCCCAGCCCCAGCCCCAGCCCCCAGGCAACAACTAATCTATTTTCTGTCTCTAGATTGGCATATTCTAAACATTTCATACAAATGGAACTATACAGTGTATGGTCTTTTCCTCTGGCTTCTTTCTCTTAGCATAATGTTTTCAAGGTTCATCCTTGTAGCAGGTATTGATACCTCATTCCCTTTTATTGTGTGAATACTGTTCTATTGCATGGATATAACACATTTTGTTTAGCCATCAATTGATAGGCATTTGGATCATTTCCACTTTTTGGCTATTGTGAATAGAGCTGCTGTGAACACTTGTGTACAAGTTTTTGTGTGGACATGTGTTTTCATTTCACTTGGGTAGATGGTGTCATATAGTAACTCTATGTTGACTTGTTGAATAACTGCCAGATTATGTTCCAAAGCAGCTGCAACGTTTTACATTCCCACCAGCAATGCATGAGGGGTCCATTTTCTCTACATCCTTACCAACAACTTGTTGCTGTTCATCTTTTTTATTGTAGCCAACCTCATGGGTATGAAGTAGTATTTCATTTTAGTTTTTGATTTGCATTTACCTAATGAGTAGTTATGTGGAACATTTTTTTTCATGTGTGTTTATTGGCCATTTGTATATCTTCTTTAGAAAATGTCTATTCAGATCTTCAACCCATTGGATTATTTATCTTTTCATTATTGACTTGTAAGAATTTTTTGTATGTTCTGAATATTTTATATGTTCTGAATACTAGTCTCTTATCAGATAAATGATTTGCACATATTTTCTCCAAGGCTTTTGTGTTTCACTTTCTTGGTGGCATCTTTTGTTTTTTTAATATGTCTTTATTGATTTCAGAGAGAGCAAGGGAGAGGGAGAGAGAGATAGAAACATCAAAGATGGAAGAGAATCATTGATTGGCTGCCTTCCGCATGTCCCCTACTGGGCATTGAGCCCACAACCTGGGCATGTGCCCTGACTGGGAATCGAACCCGGCAACCTCCTGGTGCATGGGACAATGCTCAACCAACTAAGTCACACCAGTCGGGCTCTTGTCACTTTTAACTTAATGTATTTTGGGGCTCTGTTGTTAGATATAAATAATTTTATTGTTCTAATGAATTAATCTTTTCATACTTATAAAATATCCCTCTTTGTCTCTATAACATTTTTCGTCTTAAGGTTGTTTTTTTTTTATTGATTTTTTTTTTTTTTTTTACAGAGAGGAAGGGAGAGGGAGAGAGAGCTAGAAACATCGATGAGAGAGAAACATCGATCAGCTGCCTCCTGCACACCCCCTACTGGGGATGTGCCCGCAACCAAGGTACATGCCCTTGACCGGAATCGAACCTGGGACCCCTGAGTCCGAGGGCCGATGCTCTATCCACTGAGCCAAACCAGTTAGGGCTTAAGGTTGTTTTTTAAAAGGCTGAGGGAAACACTCCTTTCCCCATCCTCTGATTTTCTGCTTCTTATCCTATAGTTTGGAAAACCAGGTGATGACTAAACATGTTAGAATTATACCAGAGCAGGACTACTTGCCCCTCTATTTTTATGTTAGTGTTCTGAGTAAGATTTCACTTTTTAAAAAGAATTTCTGCAGTTACTTAAATTCTCTTATTTTACCTATTTTTTGTCTTTGTAGAAGTCCTTTTGGCTTGTGGATCACTGTTCTTGAGGTTTCTGGATAATTGACCTTTAGTTAAGTGAAGTGAGTAATATTTTTAAGAATATCTCACCTAAAATGTTAACATTTGGGAAATTTGTGTGAAGGGTATATTGGATTCTTTGTATACTTTTTTCCAAGTCCAAACTGTGTCAAAATAAGTTAAAGAAAAAAACCTGCACCTAAGTGAGGTGTTATTAGTTACCTTTTCTGACTTACAGGTAAGACTAGTCTTATTCATTGACTTTTGAAATACATTGATTTGGCAATGTAACCTCATCAAGCGGTTCATGAGTCCTTAGGTTTGCAATCGTGCACCATTTAACCATAGGGATGTGTTCTGAGAAATGCATTGTTAGGTAATTTCATCTATGTGAACATCATAGAGTATACTTACACAAGCCTCAATGGTATAGCCTCCTGGACACCTAGGCTATATGGTGTATGTGGTCTGTCTTTGACCAAAATGCCATTGTGTGGTACATGACTGTAATTCTTTTTTTTTAAATAAGTATTTTTATTGATTTCAGCGAGGAAGGGAGAGGGAGAGAGAGATAGAAATATCAATGATGAGAGAGAATCATTGATCGGCTGCCTCCCGCTTGCCCCTACTGGGGATCCAGCCCGTAACTTTGGGCATGTGCCCTTTACCGGAATCGAACCTGAGACCCTTCAGTCCGCAGGCCAACGCTCCATCCACCGAGCCAAACCAGCCAGGGCATGACTGTAATTCTTATCTCTGGTATTGATACAGCTATGTCCTAGTAGTATCATCTGATAGGCAAATTTCTGGGAGTTATCATAGATTCTCCCTTTCCCCTCAAAACCATATTCACTCAGGCAATAAACCTCGAATTTAGAACTTCCTTTAATGTATCTTGAATCTATCCCTCTTGCCAATATTTTCATTCACACATCAGCATCTCTTTCCTGGATTATTGCAGTAGATTTCTAACTGGTCTTCTTATTTTATATCTGCTCTCTGTCTTCATCTGCCTGCTTCTAAAGTATGCGGTAAACTCTTCACGGTACCATTCATACACTTAATCCATGCTGTCTCATGACTTTGCTTGTAATCTTCCTTCTGCTTGGATCAGGTAATTTTTTTTTTTTGAGACTCGGTTCCAGCATCTCTTCCAGTAAACCTGCCTTAGAGTGTCGACTTCATTCTTTTGCATATAGATAAACAGTTGTCCCAACATCATTTGTTGAAAAGAGGGTTCTTTCCCCATTGAAATGTCTTGGCACCCTTATTGAAAATCGACCATAAATATGTGGGTTTATTTCTGAGTTCTCTGTTTTCATTCCATTTATTTTTACATCTATCCTTATGCCAGTACTACGCTATCTTAATACTATAGCTTTGTGGTAGGTTTTAAAATTCGAAAGGATGAGACCTCCAATTTTGTTCTTTTTTCAAGATGGTTTTGCCTTTGGCTATTCTGGCCCCTCAAAAGTTTTCTGAATTTTAGGATCTGTTAATTTCTGCAAAGAAACTACGTGGATATTGATAGGATTTATGTTTAATATGTAGAACAGTTTGGGGTATTTCTCCCCATTTTGTTTTAGTTAAGGATTGTTATTCTCAGGTTTCAAATTTTATATTTCTGCGTGTTTTTTTTTTTGATTGTGACAAAAAGTGCCTTCTAAGGTGTATAACATAATAATAGTTAGACAGAACTTAACTTCGTGATGCATGTTTGTGGTGAGAAGAGAAGGATTTTCTTATTGGTAGTTCGACTATTCACTTGAAAAACTTTTTCCTTAGACGATCATATACTTTACAAAGTGGTCCCTGAAATATTTTGCTATACACCTGAAACTAATGCAAAATAATATTGAATGTAAACTCTAATTTTAAAATAAAATTTTAAAAATAACTTTTTCTTTATATGTTCCACGTATTTCCACATGTTCTTTGTGGAAAACTGTAAAAAATACAGAAAAGCAGAAAGTCCATAATTATACTATTCAGAATTAATATCATGTATGTATGTATGTATGTATATATGAAGGCTTATTGTATATATTTCATTTAACCATATAATATATAGATGTCTTTTAATCTCATTAAAAGCTAGTGGTTTTTTAAAAATACTGTATCCATCTCATTTTGAGATATTTAATTAAATCCCTATTAGGCTTATGTTTAGTTACAGTTTTTTCCAAATTATAAGTGCTGTAATGAATGTCTTTATAATTAAATCTTTGCACAAATTGACTATTTTTTAAGGCAAGTTCCTATAAGTAGAATTGCTGGTTCAAGAGAATGTATATTTTAAAGTGTTTCTTAAAAGATTTAGTATAGTGTTTTAATTTTTTCGTATTGTAGGTTAATATTTTACAGTAGTTTCTGCTAAAATCGGAGGCAAGCTCATAAACAAGTATTTGTGTACCTCAGAACTACAATTGGATGTTCATAGCAGCATTATTCATAGTATTCAAAAGGTGGGAACAACCCAATCCATTGACCAGATGAATGGATAAACAAAATGTGGTATACAGTATACATACAATGTAATATTGTTCAACCTTAAAAAGGAATGAAATTCTGATAACATGCTACAACATCAGTGAACTTGGCAAACATTTTGTTGAGTGAAATAAACCAGACACAAAAGGACACATACTATGATTCCACTTAGATGTAGTACCTAGAATAAACAAATTCATAGAGACAGAAAGTAGGATAGGGATTACTAGAGACTGGAGAGATGAAGAGTTATAGTTTAATGGATACAGTATTTCTGTTTGGGATGATGAAGTGATCCAGGATGGAGAGTTCTAGAAATAGATCATGGTGATGATTGCACAACATTGTGGCTATACTTAAAGCCACTGAAGTGTATGGTTAAAATAGTAAATTTGATATTAAGTATATTTTACCACAATAAAAAAAGATACCATCGGATTCCAGAATTTTAGACGAAAAACAATTACTGAGAAGCAATGTGCTTGTTTTAATTATTGTGTGTTACCTTTTACCTTGTAGCTAAGTGAACTCAGGTTTAGATACTTGTTTTAAATATGATGGATTGATAGATGGGACTGAGAACTAGGTTCCTAACCAACATTCATTCAATATGAAGACTTACTGAGCTATATGCCAAGTAGCCTGCTAGGCACTGAGGGTTACAGTGGTAAACAAGATAAGACATAGTCCCTGGAGTCCGCTGGTTGCTAAGCTTGGACAGAAAAAAGAACAAACTTCTTATTAAGAAAAAATGGATTAAACAATCAGGTGACTTGTTTTCTCCTTAATGATTTCCTTTGTGAGGTAATTTTAAAATATCCTTTTTTCCCTTTCAGGTTACTATGGAAACATGACCACATAAAAAGGAAGTCCATTCTGATAATTCTGATACCTGAGATGTAACTGGACTGAAGGGTAGAACAGGGAAATTTTTAGTGCCAACCTTAATTACCATGGCTACTGATTCAGGGGAGCCAGCTAGCACAGAAGATTCTGAGAAACCTGATGGAGTTTCACTGGAAAGCAGAGTTCATCAGATGGCAGCCACTTTGACAGTGGAAACTAGACTGAAGGAAAAAGGCAGTACCCTCTCTGCTGGGGGGGAAACTGTCGAAAGGAAGAGATTCTTCCGAAAGAGTGTTGATGACAAAGTTGTTGATTCTTCCTCCAAAGATGATGAGAGAACGAAGACTGCAACAGATATTCCAGGAGGAGAAAAGCTTCCTGCAAATGTGCTAAGAAGTGAAAAAGAAGCCAAATTCTCACAAGGTTCAAAGGCAACCTCCGAATCCTCCAAAGATTGTCTCAAGGAGAAAAATGAAAAGGAAATGGAAGAAGAAGCGGAAATGAAGGCTGTAGCTACTTCTCCTAGTGGCAGGTTCCTGAAATTCGACATAGAGCTGGGAAGAGGAGCCTTTAAAACAGTGTATAAAGGACTGGACACGGAAACATGGGTTGAGGTTGCTTGGTGTGAGCTGCAGGTCGGTATATCATCTTCCTGGTTTTAATAAATTCCAGTTTTAGTTGACCTGGTCTTCTGAGTGATCCAGGATTAAAACGCATCTGAGGTTAAAATAAAATTAAGTGCTTGTCCCCCCACCTCCCGGAAATTATGCCCCTTTCCTAGATCCTCTTAGGACCTCACGCCAACTGTTTTTTTTTTTTTTTTGTCCTGTTGCTTTCCCTTCTGGTTTAAGAGGGGGAAAACTCTATGGTGTCTTTCTGTGGGAAAATGCTCTTAATTTATTAACGTTAGGAAATTCCTGAAACTCTTAACGTCTCATTTTTAAAACTTTTTACTGAATTTGTGCCTTAAGACTTGATATAATAAGTGCTTGAGACTGTGATATGTTAGTCATATATTCTGTGATATCTCCCTTTTCTCTTAACACATTTTTGGGGGTTCATGTACTGTTTTTTAGAACAGGAAATGCTTTTCTTGATTCTTTGAGGACTTCTGTTAGTATAAACTCCCACATGCCTTTGTGTTTACCTTGAAGAGGATGTCTGGAAGAAATAATCAGCAGAATTTACTGAGGTTAGTCAAATGTAATGTGCTTAGAAAGGAGAAATGAAAGCAACAGGACTGTAGTTGAAATCAGCTAGATATTTGGTTCCATAATAAATGTTTATGTGGACTTCTAACTAATGAATGACTACATAGGGGGTCAAGTATCATAGAAGGAGTTATAATAAAGTTTCAGACAGATTTAGGTCAAATATAAGGAAAACCTTTGTGACCTCAATCAGCTCAAGAGAAATGGTCAGTTTTCACACGAGATTCTTAAAATTAACATCGAATTAAGCCAGTAATTCTAGGCAGGCGATTGTTGTTCAAATTCTAGTAGTCTCTGTGCCCGTGGATGTGTCTGATTTCACCCTTTCTGAATATGCTGCAGGTTGCCATTTAGATAGGTTTGAAATTTAGTGCAAGTCTCTAAGTCTCTGCATTTCTAGGAAGCTTTTTTGTTTAACACTAAGTTTCCAAACTTTACTCTCTGTAAAAGTCAGTGATTGCTTCATATGCAGATTCAGGAGTTTATTGTCAGAGATTCAAATTCAGCAAGTCTGGGTGGAGTGCAAGACAGTAATTTTGGTTAAGGGCATTTACCTAGGTGGCAGGTTCAATCCCTAGCCCTGGGGCCCTGGTTGGGGCAGTTGTGACAGTAAATGTGTCTCTCTCAACTAGGTCTCTCCCTCCCTCCTTCCCTCCCTCCCTCCCTCCCACTCTGTAAAAAAGCAATGGACTGGTTGGGGTGGCTGGGACAGTAGATGTGTCTCTATCACATAGATGTATGTCTATTTCTCTCTCTCTATTTCTCTCTCTCTCTCTCTTCCCCCCCCCCTCCCTTCCTTCCTTCCTCCCTCCCTCCCTCCCTCCCTCCCTTCCACTCTGTGTAAAAAAGCAATGGAAAAAATATCCTGGGGTGAGGATTAACAAAAACAAAACAAAAAACAGTGTTTTGAATGTGGGAAATCCCTTGATGACTCTTTGGAATGCAAATAATTTAGCAGTAGAGCCATTATAGTAGTTCCTGAAAAGTGTATGCAGGTATGGGGTTTGCTTGATTTTCTTCTCACCCCCTTTTTAATCCTTGAAGAATTTTATAAGGTCTGTGTCACAGTAAAAATATTAGATAATGCAAGGAAATAAACATGAAAACCACCTGAGGCCCTGGCCGGTGATGCTCAGTTGGTTGAGCACCCTCCCATGCACCCAGAGAGAGTCCGGTCAGGGCATTCCCCGCCCTCCCCCCCCCACAAAGAAAAAAGAACCACCTTAAATTCTAGTACTTTGAGGACGCTTTGAACAATTTAGTGTATCTTTCTGGACCCTTTCGCATAAATATATATGACTTTTTGTGTATTTTCTCCACAAAATGGAATCAAATGATAAGCTTTTACAAAACCTTTCTAAAACTTATCACTAACATCTTCTCATTACCAGTAATTATACATTTATGTCATTATTTTACTAGGTGCCCTTGTAAGTTATTTAATCAGTCCTCTACTATTGGACATTTAGATTTTTCTCCAACGTTTTACCATTATAATCATGTTGTGGTCAACATCCTTATATATTTATTGGATATTATGTACATTTTAATTTCTCCTCTGCATCATGACATTGGTAACACTCATCTTTCAGTGATACTCTGTAAATGGGGGAAGTAATTTCCATTCCCTTGGTAGTAGGCTATATAGTAAAGCTAGGTCAAGTTATTTTGCAAATTGTGCACTCTATCTATGCTAAAGGATGTTTAGATAAAAGTTGAAGAAAATATTCTAGCAGCAGGACCTGCCTCCTATCATTCGCCTGGGGAAAGATTGAAAGATCCTATAAGGTCTTCCTAGCAAAGCTTGTTGGAATTGTATGTTCCCAGGCCTCATTCCAGACCAATGAATCAGAATCTGCCGCTTAGTAACATCTGCAAATGATGAACAGCAGAGTTTGAAAAGCACTGAAATAAGGGACCAGTTCCAAGAATTAGCTGAATCAGAGGAGGAAATCCCTGAGTACACTTAACATGAGCTTTATATTTTATCATATACTAGAGGCCTAGTGCACAACATTTGTGCACTGAGGGGGGGGGTCCCTTAGCCTGGCCTGCCCCCTCTCACAGTTTGGGACCCCTCGGGGGATGTCTGCTTGCCCGCTTAGGGAGCAGGCCTCAGCCAGCAGGCGGACATCCCCCAAGGGGTCCTTAGCGCTGCCACAGAGGTGGGAGAGGCTCTCGCCACTGCGCTCCCCAGCCGTGAGCCCGGCTTCTGGCTAAGCGGGGCTTCCCTAGTGGTCAGTGCGGGTCATAGCGACCAATCATTCTGCCGTTCAGTCTATTTGCATATTAGCCTTTTATTATATAGGATACTGACTCCTGGCACTTGCTCCAAACTTTCCAAATCAAAATCTCCAGGAGATGGGACCTAGGAACTTATTTTTTCAAATATGTTTTTATTGATTTAGAGAGAGAGAGGAAGGGAGAGAGAGAGACAAACATTGATGAAACAGAAATGGATCAGCTGCCTCCTGCACACCCTTACTGGGGATGAGCCCACAACCCAGGCATGTGCCCTGACTGGGAATTGAACCTTTGACCTCTCAGGTGCATGGGATGATTGTCAGCCAACTGAGTCACAATAGCCAGGGCCCAGAAACTTATTTGTAAAATGTTCCCCAGGTACAACAAAGATTTAAAAAATAAATTAAAAGTTCCCTAGGTAATTGGATACAAAGCCAGATTTGGGATTCTCTCATGTGCAGCAAATGTTATAAATTATATAAAGTACATTTTAATTTATACAGAGAACAATTGCAATTTTCTATTATGAAAGGAATGTCAGAATTAGTGAACTTAGTTGATAAACTTTTTGGATATCATTTCATTTTCTTCATATTTGGAAGAAAAACTAATTTAGAATATCAGAAGGATATGCTTAATGATTTTAGAGAGAGGGAAAAGAGGAGAGAGAGAGAGAGAGAGAGAGAGAGAGAGAGAGGAACATCAATGTGGGTTGGTTGCCTTTCATACGTGCCCAGACCAGGGATCAAACCCACAACCTAGGTATGTGCCCTGACTGGGAATTGAACCCACAGCCTTTTGGTTCAAGGTCTATGCTCCCACCCTGGCTGGGGAGGAGCATCACCTTTTAATTACTTTCCTGTGAGTACTATGCAGTTTGTAATGGACAATTTCTCATATTTTTAAAAAATAAAGTGTTCTTTATTATATAATTAAACAATTTTATAGAAAAACATCCCAGTTAGCAGTTTAAATTATTCTAGATTCTTTTCAATCTTTGTTTATATATGTGTATGTAATATAAAAAATTGGTATGTCCACTAACAATGTGATATACACTGAGTGGCCAGATTATTATGATCTCTGAAAGCATAATAATCTGGCCACTCAGTATATGTGTGTGTGTGTGTATATTTTAGAGGCCCGGTGCATGAATTCGTGCATGGGTGGGGTCCGGCCAGCCTGCCCAGGGGGAGGGGACATGGGCGGTTGGCCGGCCTGCCTGCTGGGCGAACTCCTGGTCGAGGGGACAATTTGCATATTAGCCTTTTATTATATAGGATATACACTGAGTGGCCAGATTATTGTGCGTTCAGAGATCATCATAATCTGGCCACTCAGTGTATATTCTGTTTACTAACATCATTTAAATTGTAAACTATATTGTATTCACACCACCTCTTGCTTACTCTTCTCCCCTGAAATTAGGCAGTTCTGTTCTTTTTAAAAATTTTTATCTTTTACATGTTTAATTTGAAATTCACAGCTCAACAAAAAGTGTTTATACCTTTTCTCTTGATGGCATTTCCCCTCCTTTGTGGACATTTCAGCCTTGTGTACAAATTCTTAAAAGCGCCAACCACATCCATTTGTTTAGAAGACATGGGCTTTATGGCAGTGCAAAGAACCAGGAGAGAGATTTTTACTGCTGATACTTGACTTTCAGGATGTTAAAAACAAGCAAACAAACAAACCCTTTGATGTAAGTCAGATTTAGGGTTAGGCCATAAACAACTGCATTTCAACAGTTTGTCGTATTTTAGGGTTTCCGTTCTTGACTTTTTATGCATTAGTGCAGAAACTTTGACCTATTGTTCTTTGTAAAGAACTTGGTAATTCCTTGGTAAATTGGTAATTTACTGCAAGTGAGGGCTTTAAGACCTACTTCCTGTTTAGAATACTATTTATTTTAGTTCATGATGTTGAATGACCTAGTCAGATGTTACTGACACTGTTTAGTTTAGTAACTCTCAGGAGGAGTCAGTCACAGGTGTTTTTAATTGTTTCTTTCCTCTTCCACTACTAACCACTTCAGAATCAGCAGCACTCTGCTTTTACACCTGGAAACATAACCAGGTTTTGCTTTGCTATAACTTGGAAAAATATTTCCACTAGTACATTTGTCATTTGTTTTCTTGATGGAAGTGAGTTTTCATCTAACGGGGCTATTTTCCAAATGAAGGAACATAGCTATCTGAAAATCTTTGTTGTTTATGCCTAAAATGTATTTGAATGTGCTCCACTGTGGGGTCACATGTGATTGTGTGCTTCTCAGGATAATTAAACAGGCCTCCTTTAAGTAGCATCTAACAAATAGACATCAAAAAGTCTACCTGTAGTCTCTGAACTCAAGCAAAATGTCACTGAAAAGAAATATTAAAATAAAAGACACAATCGACTTTAGCAGGATGACATGTTGAGTGAGCCTTCTCATACACTTTCTTTTTTTTTTTTTAAATATATTTTTTATTGATATTTTACAGAGAGGAAGGGAGAGGGATAGAGAGCTAGAAACATCGATGAGAGAGAAACATCGATCAGCTGCCTCCTGCACACCCCCCACTGGGGATGTGCCCACAACCAAGGTACATGCCCTCAACCGGAATCGAACCTGGGACCCTTCAGTCCACAGGCTGACGCTCTATCCACTGAGCCAAACCGGTTTCAGCTCATACACTTTCATTATAGTAGCGAATATATTCAAAGCAATGCAATGGAAATAACAGTTTAAAATCCATACCTCTACACTGAAAGCTTGTATCAAAATTGTGGAGCCCTGACTGGGTGGCTCAGTTGGTTGGAGCATAGTCCTGTACACCAAAAGGTTTCGGGTTCGATTCCCGGTCAGGGCACATGCCCGGGTTGTGGGCTTGATCCCTAGTGTGGGGTGTGCAGGAGGCACCCAATCAATGATTCTCATCATTGATGTTTCTCTCTCTCACTCTGTGAAATCAATAGAAATATATTTTTAAAAAGTATAAACCAAAGGCAGATGCTTTCATAAAATGACAGGGTGAGAGCAGCAGGAGACAGACAGACTTGGTCTGTGAAATATTCATTTTCCCACTTAGGTCAAAGGGTTAGTTTTGAGCTATCTGCTTGATAGGTAACAAATTGATACATGTATTAGGCTGAATAATTGCACCTGAAAGATGTCTGTGTCCTAATCCCTGGAACCTATGAATATGTTACCTTACAATGCAAAAAGGACTTTGCAGATGCAGTTAAATTAAAGATCTTGGTAGATTTTCCTGGATTATCTGGGTTGGTCCCGTTTAATAACAAGGGTCCTTATAAGAGAGTAGGAAGGGTGGCCATAGTCAGAAGGAGATCTCATGATGGAAGTGATGCAATTGTTGGAAGTAGGCAATGAGCCAAGGAATGTGGGCAACCTCTAAAAGCTAGAAAAGGCAAGGAAACAGATTCATTCTTCCCTAAGGCTTCCAGTAGGAATGCAGCCTTGCCAACAACTTGACTTTAGTGAGATTCATTTTAGACTTCTGATCTACACAACTGGAAGGTAATACATTTGTGTTGTTTTAAGCAACCGAATTTGTGGTAATTTATTACAACAGCAATAGGAAATGCATACAATACACACAGCTGCCATTCATTCATTTGTTCATTCATTCATCAAATAAATATTTAGTTTCTATAATGTACCAAGACTGTGCTAAGTGCTAGGGACATAGTGGAGAAAACCAGACACAGGCCCCAATTTTATAAAGTGTAAGTGGAGGGAGTTTATAATCGGTAAGAAGAAGGGTTGGAGATTGGAATTAGTGAAAATCACATGAAAGGGCTGTTAAAATATAGGTTTGTTTGATGGAAATGGTAGGGTTGGGAGTAGCAGGCAACAGAATACCACTCCATTACTACATGGTTTTCTCTTTTTAACTTTTTATTCTGGGATAATTTGCCACTAACAGAGGAGTTGCGAAGATAGTCTAGAAAGTTCCTGTATGCCCTTCACTCAGTTTTCCCTTACGTTAATATCTTAACCAGAGACGGAAGAAATTATTGTTAGTGCAATACTATTAACTAAAGTTAGAACTTATTTTTGGATTTCACCAGTTTTTCCACTGATGTCCTTTTTAAAATATATATATTTTACTGATTTTTTACAGAGAGGAAGGGAGAGGGAGAGAGAGTTAGAAACATCGGTGAGAGAGGAACATCAATCAGCTGCCTCTTGCACACCCCCTACTGGGGATGTGCCTACAACCAAGATACATGCCCTTGACCGGAATCGAACCTGGGACCCTTGAGTCTGCAAGCCGACGCTCTATCCACTGAGCCAAACCGGTTAGGGCCTGATGTCCTTTTTTAATGCTATGATTCAATCCAGGATCCCACATTGCTTTTATTTTTAAATATATATATTTTTTATTTCAGAGAGGAAGGGAAAGGGAGAGAGCAATAGAAAAATAAATGATGAGAGAATCATTGATCAGCTGCCTCCTGCACACCCCACACTGGGTATTGAGCCTACAACCTGGGCATGTGCCGTAACTGGGAATAGAACCTCCTGGTTCATAGGTCAGTGCTCAACCACTGAGCCATGCCGGCTGGACCCACATTGCATTTAGTTATGTCCCCTTAGTCTCTTCCAAGAAGTACTAGTTCTTTAGTCTTTCCTTGTGTTTCATGATCTTGAGCTTTTGAAGAGTATTGTTTAGCTGTTTTGTAGAATGTCCCTTAATTTGGGTTTGTCTTATGGTTCCTCATGATTAGATGTAGGCTATGAATTTTGGCATGGATACCACAAGAGTGATAATGCCATTTTCAGTGCATTATAGTAGGGGGTATATGGTGTCGACTTGGATTACTGGTGATGATAGCTTTGATCACTTGGATAGGGTAGCATATGATAGGTTTTCTATACTATTAAATACATATTTTTTATATTAATATCTTGGGGGTAGATACTTTGAGACTTTGCAAGTATCTGTTTCTCCTCAAACTTTCCCCTGTTGTTTTGGCACTCATTGGTGTATTTCCCTGTGGTGAGTATTACTGTGGTATTATAATGGTGATTTTCTATTTTCCACATTCCTTCTACATTTATCATTGGAATTACCTCTTAGTTTTATGTGGTCTCTTCCTAAATATGACCATTGAATTTCTGAAAACCCCCCAAATTGGGGAATTTGTGGTTGAGGAATTTTAATATATCTTAAGTTATTAAGATACTTTTCTTTTATCATATAGTAGAGGCCCGGTGCACGAAATTCGTGCACGGGGGTGTGTGTCCCTCAGCCCAGCCTGCACCCTCTCCAATCTGGGACTCCTCAAGGGATGTCTGACTGCCCATTTAGGCCCGATCCAGGTAGGATTGAGCCTAAACGGGCAGTCGGACATCCCTCTCACAATCCAGGACTGCTGGCTCCCAACTGCTTGCCTGCTTGCCTTCCTGATTGCCCATAACCGCTTCTGCCTGCCAGCCTGATCACCCCCTAACCACTCTCCTGCCAGCCTGATTGATGCCTAACTGCTCCCCTGCCAGCCTGATTGCCCCTAACTGCCCTCCCCTGCAGGCCTGGTCACCCCTAACTACCCTCCCCTGTAGGCCTGGTCCCCCCCCAACTGCTCTCCCTGCAGGCCTGGGTCCCCCCGCAACTGCCCTTCCCTGCAGGCCTGGTCGCCCCCAACTTCCCTCCTCTGCCAGCCTGGTCACCCCTAACTGCCCTCCCCTGCAGGCTTGATCGCCCCTAACTGCCCTCCCTTGCAGGCCTGGTTCCTCCCAACTGCCCTCCCCTGCTGGCCTGATTGCCCACAACTGCCCTCCCTTGCAGGCCTGGTCTCTCACAACTGCCCTCCCCTGCTGGCCATCTTGTCGCAGCCATCTTGTGTCGACATGGGGGCTGCCATCTTTAACCACATGGGGGCAGCCATCTTGTGTGTTGGAGTGACGATCAATTTGCATATTACTCCTTTATTAGATAGGATAGCCAGACTCTATTATACACTGATTTCTTGATTAATTCTTTGGCATTACCATTTACAAATTGCCATTGCCCTTGTGTGTGTGTATATTATTTCACTGTAGTTCTGGGGTGCTACTCAGTCTCTCCATGGAAAGTGGCTTGTGAGTGAGGTATCTGCAGTCCTTGCTGTGAATATTGTTTCTGAGAGGCAGAGTGATGACCTGGAAAGTTGCATGGGTTTCAGAATACGGCAGATCTGGTTCCAATGTTGCCTGTTCCCATTAGGTACCCTGGGCAAGCTAAGCTACTTAACATTTTGAATCCTTAGTTTTTCACTAAAAATAACAAATATTTCTGATATACAAAAATAATAAAGAATAACACGGTGCAGCTGGTGTACTTACTACTCAGCTTGAGAAACAAAATTTTGAGGGTTAGAGATAATGCTTATAAAGCATGTGTTACATGTCTGTGTGTTCATTAAATGACAGGGATAAAATACTGAGCAATGTCATATTTATCCAGGCTAGTCATTGATAGACTGCTTTGTAAAGTGAGCAGTGTTTTGAAGCCTTCATAGTGTTCATCCTTATTTGAACAAGTTCTTTTATAGTACAGCTTTTAGAATATGTTGATTTCTTCTTCCTCTGGCGTTTGCAGAGACGTATCCATGTACCCTCTGACCTGATTCTGTACTTCATTGTTGGTGTTTGCATTAAGAGACATAGCCGATAAGGCCAGAGTTTACCTTTTGGAAATGAAATGCTTCTTATCTTGAATAAATACATATGCAGGTTACTCATGTTGGTATTGTGCCTTGCCTCAGGAAAGGTTTTGTGTACATTTTAAGCATGCCATATATTATGATAGATTAAGTGTTTAATTAACATTCATAGAAGGACAGTAATTCTTTTTAAAGTAGTGTTGGAGTAGTTGAAATCTATTCGGTGAATTTGTATTTGACCTCTTATTATATTTATCAGCCATATAAATTAACATCTATAACACTAAAACATTGATATTTGATGATTTTCGGGGGGGGGGGTTTGACATTACCTAGAGACAGTAAGATTAAAGGATCATTTTTGTAGACTGTAATTTTCCTGGCTTCTGGCTATGTCAACTCCATTATCTATCAGTGATCTCTAGTTTGCCATTTGTGGGTCATCATTCCTTTCTTGTGTAAGAACTCTTCATTGGCAATGTGTGAAAGTTACTGATTAAGAGAGAGAGAGAGAGAGAGAGAGAGAGAGAGAGAGAGAGAGAGTTTAAAGGAGAATTATTATAGTAGCTGACAGCTCTCCTCTGGATTTGGGTGTGTATTTGACAGGTTTACTTTCCACTCTGAATTAGAATGGACCTTTGAAGACCTTGGCCATACCTTTCAAAAAAAAAAAGATTTTTAAATTGATATTTAGAGAGAGAGGAAGGAAGACGGAGAGAGAGAGAAACATCGATGTGAGAGCAGAAAATGAATCGGCTACCTTCTGCACACCCCCTACCTAGGATCAAGCCCATAACCCGGGCACATGCCACGACTGGGAATCGAACTGGCAACCTTTCCTTGCACGGGAGGACGTCCAACCAACTGAGCTACACTGGCCAGGGTTTGGCCATACCGTTTTAGTGGAATTTTACCTTTAGTAATATGTCTGAGACAGCAGTTACAACTTTGTAAAGTTGTTTACTCTGAATGCTGATACTTTTAATCCATAGGATCAAAGGATAAAGTGAAGTATGTAGCTTATCTTGGCACATGACTTGTGCTTGCTAATTTCATCAGAGGGCATCAAAATTTGTTCATTCTTCAGAGCAGATCTGCTGACCTATCACAATGGAAAGACTTCTAGCTAATTATAGGGACATTTAGGACTTATTCGTCATGTTAGGTTACACAGAAAATCATAAACACTTGGTTTTTAGATATCTTCTAAGTTTAGCATTTCTTACTTTTCCTTTGAGTTCCTTAACTCTTTTTAAGTCTTTCTTTTTCAGAAATACAATTGAAATATAATTTTGACATATGATAAGCTTAAAGTGTACAGTGTATTGACATAATATATTTATCTATTGCAGTATGATTGCCACCATAGCATTAGCTAGCACCTCCATCATGTCACATAATTATCATTTTATTGTGTTGAGAATAAAATATTATTTTTAAAATATTTAAGGCTAGCCAAAACCGGTTTGGCTCAGTGGATAGAGCGTCGGCCTGCGGACTGAAAGGTCCCAGGTTCGATTCCGGTCAGGGGCATGTGCCTTGGTTGCGGGCACGTCCCCAGTGGGGCGTGTGCAGGAGGCGGCTGATCAATGTTTCTCTCTCATTGATGTTTCTAACACTCTATCCCTCTCCCTTCCTCTCTGTAAAAAATCAATAAAATATATTTTAAAAAAAAAATATTTAAGGCCCGAACTGGTTTGGCTCAGTGGATAGAGCATCAGCCTGCGGATTCAAGGTTCAATTCCTGTCAGGGGCATGTACATCCCCAGTAGAGGGTGTGCAGGGGGCAGCTGATTGATGTTTCTCTCTCATCGATGTTTCCAACTCTCCCTCTCCCTTCCTCTCTGTAAAAAATTCAATAAAATATATATTTTTTAAAATTTAAGGAACTCGTACAGTATTTGTCTATGTCTGTCTGACTTATCTCACTTAGCATGCCTTCAAGATCTATCCATATTGTTGCAAATGGCAGGATTTCCTTCTTTCTTTTCCAGCAACAGAAATTTTATTTATTTTTCCAGTTGTATTGAGATATAAATGACATATAACAATGTATAAGTTTAAGGTGTACAATGTAATGATTTGATATATGTATATATTACAAAGTGATTACCATAAAAAGTTAACTTCCAAGATATGTTTTTCAAGGTATTGGTTTATTATGCAGGTGGGTTTATAACAGTTATGAAATGCAGCAACTGCTGCATTGCTGTATGGGAGGAGTCAAAATCACTAACAAGGGATATCTATCAGTGATTATATAGAAAAGAATTGTCAGGCAAAAATAAATGCATATATAAATAAGTACAATAAAGTAAAGCACTCATTTGAGTGGTATGAGAAATGTGCATGAGAATTTCCACACTTTAATTTGGAATTTGTTTCTTCATTCAGGATCGGAAATTAACCAAAGCTGAGCAGCAAAGGTTTAAGGAAGAAGCAGAGATGTTAAAGGGTCTCCAACATCCCAATATAGTTCGATTTTATGATTCCTGGGAGTCTACATTGAAAGGAAAGAAATGCATTGTATTGGTGACTGAACTTATGACATCAGGAACATTAAAGACGTAAGTTGATCCTGATAGTGTTAATGGAGTTCTTTTTGGAAATAATTTTCAGAGTCATAAAAGTTGCTTGTAAAATAACAGTAATTGATTAAAGAATTTGTAGAATCTGAATCTAGAGACTATGTTTCAGAGCAGGTTAAAAAATTATGATGTTAATGAATTTTGTTAGAAAATACAATGTTGTGAAATTATTTGTGGGATAGCATAGGATTTTAGAATTAGAAATCATAGAGATAATATAATGTGTAAAAGATACTGAAAAGTTGGCCAGGTTCACATATCTAATGAGCTATATACTATGTGATTATAGTCCATTGCTTTGTTTCTGACTAGTTTTTCATTTGATGGTTTAATCACTTATTTGTAACTATTAAATGTGGGGTATACTTCCTGTTTCCTGGCATCCTTGCTCTAAAATTTTACATAGTTAAAGCCTCTAGTGATCTATATAAGCAGTTATTAGGAAGTAGAGGCAGACTTTTTAAAAAATATATTTTTTTTATTGATTTCAGAGAGGAAGGGAGAGGGAGAGAGATAGAAACACCAATGATGAGAGAGAATAATTGATTGAGCCTGCAACCCTGGCATGTGCCCTTGACCGGAATCGAACCTGGGACCTTCAGTCCACAGGCTGAAACTTTATCCACTGAGCCAAACCAGCTAGGGCGAGATGGACTTTCTTTTTAAAATTGTGCTGCCATTTCACAAAAGGCCACTCTGATTGGAATGATTCTTGTTTTGAATTAAAAATACTAAACTTGGTAGGATGTATTTTCTAAGAAGGAGGCCTTAGATTTAGAATTTTCTTGCCATAACAGACAATAAAAAACAACTTATTGCCTAGCCGGCATGGCTCAGTGGTTGAGCATTGACCTATGAACCAGGAGGTCATGGTTTGATTCCCAGTCAGGGCACATGCCTGGGTTGCGGGCTCGATCCCCATGCAGTAGACAGCCAATCAATGATTTTCTCTCATCATTGATGACTCTATCTCTCTATCCTTTCCTCTCTGAAATAAAAAAACCCCATATATTTAAAATAATTTTTAAAAAACCAACAACTTAGTGATGGTAATAGTAGTATGGCACATACACTTTCTGCTAGCTTAAGTGATTTATCCTAATACTGCTCATATAGTAGATTAGGTATGTTTATTAACATGTGGTCTTTTGTTTCTTTATATAGGTACTTAAAACGATTTAAAGTCATGAAACCAAAGGTCCTAAGGAGCTGGTGCAGGCAAATTTTAAAGGGGTTGCAGTTCTTGCACACTAGGACTCCTCCTATTATTCACCGGGATCTCAAGTGTGACAATATTTTCATCACGGGACCTACTGGATCTGTGAAGATTGGTGATCTAGGCCTGGCTACCTTAATGCGCACATCATTTGCTAAAAGTGTCATTGGTGATTAACATTTTATAGTTGATTGGTTGGGTAAAGAGAGTTGTTGCTTGTATTTGTCTAGAACAGGGAGCAGCAAACTACAGCCCATGGGCCAAATTTGGCCCTGCTGCCTATTTTTATAAATAAAGCTCTATTGGAGCACAGCTATACCCACTTGTTTGTGCATTGTCTGTGGCTGCTTTTGTACTACCATGGCAGAATTAAGTAGTTGTGACAGAGACCATTTAATGGCAGAGCCTGAAATATTTACCATTTGTATCTTAATGGAGAAGTTTGCTGACCTCTGGCCTAGTATGTGAATTTGCTTTGAAATATTATATGTTGCCTTATTTTTGAGATACCCTACTGTATTTTTTTCTTTTGTGGGGTATATTTTAAATTATTGAAAGTTTCTAAGGACTTAAGAAAGCTAATTTACTAATTTAATTATGAAAAAATTTAATAACTAAAAAGGATAGAAATAAAAACAAATTTTAGTGATCATGACCTAATCTTGAGCATTACAGATTGTACTTTATCAGTACACAAAGTTAATGAAATTCTTTAAGTGCTTTATATAGATACTAGAGGCCCGGTACATGAAATTCATGCACAGAGGAGGGTACGGTCCCCTCAGCCCAGCTTGCACCCTCTCCAATCCGGGACCCCTCGGGGGATGTCCCACTGCCGGTTTAGGCCCAATCCCGGGAATCGGGCCTAAACCGGCAGTTGGACATCCCTCTCACAATCCTGGACTGCTGGCTCCTAATCGCTCGCCTGCCTGCCTGGTTACCCCTAACTGACCCCGCCCCTTGCCAGCCTGATCGCCCCTCACTGCCTCTGTGTGCTGGCCTTATCACCCCTAACTGCTCCCCCTGCTGGCCTGGTCACCCCCAACTGCCCCCTGTTCTGCCCTGGTCACCCCCAACTGCCCCCCTCTGCCAGCTTGGTAGCCCCTAACTGCCCCCCCTGCCAGCCTGGATGCCCCCAACTGCACCAGCCCCCCCGCTGGCCTGGTCACCCCTAACTGCCACCCCTGCCGGCCTGGTCGCCCCACGCAGCCTGCTGTTTGGTCATCCCTCACTAACCCCCCTGCCGGCCTGGTTGTTCAGTCATTTGGTCAGCCCTCACTAACCCCCCTGCCGGCCTGGTTGTAGGCAGCCATCTTGTGGGGGTGTGAGGTTTAATTTGCATATTACCTCTTTATAGGATAGCAAGTATTCAACAAATTTTATATTTATAAATTTCTTTTAGGAAGTAGAAATTAAGTAATCCTTTTTGCAAAGGGAAAGTAATTTTTGTGAACACGTTTTTCTTTTTAATAAAAGTGTGGTTGTGGTATTACCTTGTAGGGACTCCTGAGTTTATGGCCCCAGAGATGTATGAAGAGCACTATGATGAATCTGTAGATGTCTATGCTTTTGGAATGTGTATGCTGGAAATGGCTACTTCGGAGTACCCTTATTCTGAGTGCCAAAATGCAGCTCAAATATACCGTAAAGTAACTAGTGTAGGTATAACTTTATTCTTTTTACTTCACAAACTGCCATATTTCATGTTGAAGTTGGTTTAAGTAAACTGAGTAAAACTTAATTTTGGTTTAGTTCTGTACAACAGTGCTAAATTAAACATAATTGTAACGAAACAAGCTTTAGATATATGTTGTATATCTATATTCTATTGGGGTCATATAAAATGCTCTGTATTAGTATCATTGGGAAAACATAGACATATCATCTATATCCATTTGTTTGTAAAGAATTTTTAGATACTTATTAGATGGTTCTTATTTTCCAAACCTGAATAATAAAGATTGGCTAAATAGTTTTGAGGGTCTCTTTCAGTTCTAAAAGCCTGATTAAGAAAGGGCATTCAAAATATAGTTCAACAGATACAGTATTTGATTCTTACTATGCATAAATTTTTGAAATTGCAAGGAATGCAAAGCTGTATAAAAGTGTCTGCTACCCACAAAGAGCTTATATTTTTAGCAGGACAGTAATATAAATTCACAAATAACTATAAAAATAAGAGCATGGGAGTATTTATTGTAAGGGACATAAGGGAGGTAGAAGCAAAGTGTTAGAATTGTTCAAAAGAGGTCTACATCATATCCAATTGGGTGACTCAGGATAGGCCAGGAAGGCGATTGTTGGACTGTTTCCAGTAACTAATGCTAGTAGGTACTGTTTTTAAATGTATGCTTATGCCACATGCTTTCATCTTTATATCTCTACAAGATGGTGCTATCTTCAGTTTATAAATGATACTGAGTATCAGAGATTGTGACTTATCCACATTCACATTGCTACTACTAATAGATTTTGATCCCAAGTCTGACTTCAGAGGTTTGTGTAGGTAGACAATAAGAAATAAGGCCAGCCCTGGCTGGTGTAGCTCAGTTGGTTTGAGTATCATCCCATACACCAAGGTGGCAGGTTCCATTCTCAGACAGGGCACATACCCAGGTTGCTAGTTCAATCCCCAGTTGTGGTGTGTATAGGAGGCAACTGATTGATGTTTCTCTCACATCAATGTTTCTCTCTCCCTTCCTCTCTCTAAAAAAGTCAATTAAAAAAAAGAAATAGGCCAATGTCCAGAATATGGGATATTCTATAGGAAAAATGACCTAGTTTCTCCAACAAATCATCAATTTGATTGTTTATTGTTTCTAGCCATTCTGGAAGACTTTGAAATAATATTGATTTGGAATATTTGCAATAAAGCAGCCCTTCTTAGGAATTTTCATAAGTGTTCTTTAATAACATTGAATTTTTTTCTGATTTCAAAAAATATTTGTTTATTATATTTTGCTAATTGGGGTAGTACTATTTATACATTTTGGGGTCTTGTTTTTTCCCTACTTAATGTTGCAGTGTGAGAATTTCCCATGTTAGTAATTACTTTGAGAACAATTTTAATTTCTACATAATATTAGCACATATATATTACATAATATGCAATTTTGGCTCTATTGTTGATTTAGATTATTTACAACTTTCACTGTTATCTGTAGAACTAGGACAAAATCCTGGTCAAAAAAAGTTGTTAAAGACATACTGTATGTATATATTTATCTCATTTAAAACCTGAATATAGTTTAGGGTAAAAATCATTATTGTAATAAAAGTCATGTTGATTTGGGCTTTCAGTTGCTTCATTTGTAACTAGAAACCATTTTATCCTCCCAGGGCATAAAACCAGCCAGTTTCAATAAAGTCACTGATCCTGAAGTGAAAGAAATCATCGAAGGTTGTATTCGTCAAAACAAATCTGAAAGGTGGGTGCCGATTTAGTGAAATGACATAACTGATGGATGCGTTTTTCTCTTACCTTGCAGCTGGTCATTTTCTGACCTTTGCATGGAAGCCAAACCTAAACCATACTGTCTTTAGTAAAGTGTATCAGTGTATCTTGTTTGCCATTTTAGACTTTGATATCATCTGCTAAATTTTCCTTGAAGCAACATTCGGGTTGTGTGTGTGTGTGTGTGTGTGTGTGTTGTGACAAGCTTTTGTCACCTTGAGGCATCAGTTTAAGTCAGCGGGTTCCCCCTCCCCCATTAACTTACTTCTGACAGTTGATTAAGTAGAGAGCTTCTGTGGGTCACCTTCATGTAAGTACTTAAATGGTTTTTTAATGGTAGTTTTAAAAAATGTAACCATCAACCCACCAGATTTTTAAAATTTAACCCTATGTCCTTATATTATGACTAGAGGCCCGGTGCACGGATTCGTGCACATTGAAAGGAAATTAATTAGAAGAAATATTTTAATATCGCTATTCACCCTTTCTCTATAATAGAAGTATCAACCAAATTCACGATCAATAATGACAGATCAAAACACGTGTGCAGTTGGCACCAGCGAGAGCTTTATATGTATCATGCATGCATGAGTCAGCTTAGCCATACACACACACACACACACACACACACACACACACACACACACACACACTATATATGTATATATGGAATAAACTTGCTTAATTAGACCTGCTTTCTGATTTAGCTAAACTTTTTCCAGCCCAGTGAAGCACCCCAACTTCTCTTTCAGGTAATTGTCAGCAACACAGCAGATTATTATTATAGATCACACAGGGAGAACAAAGGGTAAAATATTAAACTGCAGCAGTGTTTGACTGTTATCTGCACAGTGAGAAAACCTGAAGTCAATTTCAAGGTCCACCGTTTCTTACTTCTTTTCAGCTGCGTCAAGTTTCTAAACTTTCTAAATCTCCATTTTCCGGCTAATGAAAAGAAAATAGGATTCTACTGAGTCTCTTATATACCTACTCCAGGACTTCTGTGAGGATCAAATGAGATGAGGCACAGGAAAATGCTTCACAGACATTTGGTTAAGTGTAAAATGTTTGCACCTGGCTATAAAGCAAGTCATGTTCCTGGGCTGAAGAAACTGCAAGGAGGCTAGTTGCTAGGGAGAGGAAGCTGGGCGTTGCTACCTGACGTCATTATCCTGTGCCCACAGCAGCCGTTTCCGGTCTGGGCTGGGCTGTGGGCCGCATTTTGCACCATGGGGTCTTGGCAGCGTTTTGCTGCAATTTGGTGTGCTGTTGCTCTATGGTGGTGGCGGGGCCTCTGTCCCACTTGGGGGAAGCTGAGTGTTGCTTTGTCAGGCACCAGGTCCACAGTGCTATTTCTTTGTAAATGGCCAGTGCATCACGACAGCTCCTTTGTTGAGTGTCTGCCCCCTGGTGGTCAGTGCACATCATAGCGACCAGTTGGATGGTCGGAGGGACACTTAGCCTATTAGCCATACACACACACACACACACACACACACACACACACACATATATATAGTAAAGTTGATAGTGCTGTTTTTGTTCAAGAATTGGTATTCTAGATTATTTATATCACAATTTCTGTTTTTCTTGTGGACAACACCCTTTAGTTTTAGCTTATATTTCTCTTTCATTTGAGCTTTGGACAGTTGCTAACTTAAATTGAAAGATTAGTCATTTGATTTTTTACCTCCTTATTGATTATGGTTAATAAAAATGACAGGTCCTGCCCTGGCTGGTGTAGCTCAGTGGTTGAGCATCAACCTATGAACCAGGAGATCATGGTTCAATTCCTGGTCAGGGCGCAATTCCAGGTTGTGGGCTCAATCCCCAATGGGGGGCATGCAGGAAGCAGCCGATCAATGATTTTCTCTCATCATTGATGTTTCTTCCTCTCTCTCTCCCTTCCTCTCTGAAATCAATAAATATATTTTTTAAAAAGTGACAGGTTCTTTATAGAAATTATTTCCACCAGCATTTGATTGACTGTTGCCTACTTTTATTATTTTTCCATCTAAGTTTAGTGCTGCTTATCTGAGAATGCATAAAGCCATTAAGGTAAGGCCTGTGTAATTATAGCTTTATTACAGAATATTCTTTGTGTTTTTACCAACAGGCCATATCTAGGTATGTATTTGTTTTCATCATGGTAAAATTTATATAACGTAATATTTACTATTTTAGTCCTTTCTGTGTGTTATAATTCAGTGGCATTAAGTACATTCACATTGTACAACCATCACCACTATCTATTTCCAGAACTTTTTCAGCAACCCAGCAGAAGCTCTGTACCCATTAAACAACTCCTAATTCCCTCTTTCCCTCAACCCTTTGTAACCTCTCTTCTACTCTCTATCTCTATGAATTTGCTTATTCTAGTTACCTCATATAAATGAAATCATATAGTATTTCTCCTTTTGTTTCTGGCTTATTTCACTTAGCATAGTTTTCAAGTTGTAGCATGTATCAGAATTTCCTTCCTTTTTAAGGTTGAATAATATTATAACACATATATAATATATACATATATACACACACATAAACATGCCACATTTTGTTTATTCATGTATCTGCTGATGGACACGGGTTATTTCTACATTTTGTCTGTTATGAATACTTAATGAAAATTGGTATATAAATATTTGCTTGAATCTCTGCTTTCAATTCTTTTTTTTTAATATATTTTATTGATTTTTTTACAGAGAGGAAGAGAGAGGGATAGAGAGTTAGAAACATCGATGAGAGAGACATCGATCAGCTGCCTCCTGCACGCCCCCTACTGGGGATGTGCCTGCAACCCAGGTACATGCCCTTGACCGGGATCGAACCTGGGACCCTTCAGTCCGCAGGCCGATGCTCTATCCACTGAGCCAAACCGGTTAGGGCTGCTTTCAATTCTTTTCAGTATAAACCTAGGAGTGGAATTACTGGATGATATGGTAACATTACATTTAATTTTTTAAAAAATATTTATTGATTTCAGAGAGGAAGAGAGAGGGATAGAGAGATATAAACATCAATGGTGAGAGAATTATTGATCAACTGCCTCCTGCCCGCCCCCTACTTGGGGGGAATAGAGCCCGCAACCCAGCCATGTGCCCTTGGCTGGAATTGAACCTGGGACCCTTTAGTCCACAGGCCGATGCTCTATCCCCTGAGCCAAACCAGCTAGGGCTACATTTAATATTTTGAAGAACTACCCAACTGTTTTCCACAGTGGCTGCACCATTTTGCATTCCCTACAGCAATGTAGGAAGGTTGTAATTTCTCAACATCCTCACCAATCGTTATTTTCTGTTTGTTTGTATGTATGTTTGTTTGTATGATTTTTGATTATAGCCATCCTAGTGGGTGTGAAGTGGTATTTTATTGTGATTTTTATTTGCATTTTCCTAATGACTAATGATGTTGAGTATGTTTTCATGTGCTTATTGTCCATTTGCCTATCTTTGGAAAATTACCTATTTAAGTCCTTTGCCCTTTTTAAAATTGAGTTGTCTATTTTTGTTCTTTTTGAGTTGTAGGAGTTTAGGCTTGCTCTTTTTAAGCAAGGCTAAAAATACTATGTTGAAGTATCCATTTTAGTTTGGATTCTGATTATTGTTTGTACAGCATCTTAATTACGATTTATTAAGAACAGTGGAATATTCAAAAGGATTCATGGCATATTAGTTTATTGGAAAGAGCACAGGCTTCAGTATGAGACTAAAATTCAAATCTGGACTCAATCAGTGTGATACTGATTAACTGTTACTCAAAACAGGTATTGTTTTGATAATTAAAAAGATAATGCATATAAAATACCTAACAGTGATATGTATTTAATGAATGGTATCTTCTGTGATTGCTATATTCTTTAATCAGATAGGCAAATTTTTCATTGAAGGCAGAGGGTTTAACTTGGTTGTGCTTTCTTAAACACATTTCTCCTTAACCTTAAAACTAATTAGTCTGAGCAAGATTATTCTTTTTATATCACTGCCTTAGTTAAATATTTGTCTTTTTTTCTTTTTCTTTTTTATTCTTTACTGATTAAGGATCATTTGTCTTTTGATCACTAAATATGTAGAGGGTTTAAATCCTTAATTTACAGGATAACGCTTTGTCAATATGCTTTATCTGTTTTAAATAGCACAGCAGGGGCTTTCTACGTAGACATTATGGAATACATCAATTTTAGTGCTCCCTGGCCTGTAATACAGATAGATTAGATATTATATATCTATTTTGGAAATTGGTCAAAGGAAAGGAAATTAAGTTCCCAGCTTGTAAAAGAATCTTTAGAACCCCTGTACTTTTTTTATTTTCTTCAAAGATGGTTAATCCCTGATATTAGGCTAGTCTTGTATCCATTGTATGTATACTTTGGCTTAAAACACTAGACATAAATACTTCAAGAAAACCATGGGACTTTGCTGAACTAAATTTTAAATTATAAATTTATAAATTATAAATTAGCTTCACCTGTGGCATGCTCTAAAGCGTGACATACACTGATTATGGCTAATGAAGTCTACGAGTTCTATTTTTTTTTTATGTTCTTATTGATTTTAGAGAGAGAGAAAGCAAGAGGGGGAGAGAGATAGAAACATCAATGATGAGAGAGAATCATTGATCAGCTGCCTCCTGTATGACCCCTACTGGGGATCGAGCCCGCAACTAAGGATGTGCCCTGACCAGGAATCGAACCAGCAATCTTTTGGTGCCACACTGGCCAGGGCTATGAGTTCTATTTATAACATTTGCAAAGAATTTGAACTTCTAATTTCCTTTAGAGTTTACGTATCTGGAAGAGTTTTTCATTTCCTTGGCAGACAATCTGTTGCTTGAGTCCTAAAAAATTTGGACCAGTAGTTTTATTGCTAGCTTTACCCAGTGGCCAGATAAGTTTCTATTGAATGAGTACAAAAAAAGTTTTACATAAATGTTACAGGCACGCCTTAAAATTAAATACCCATTGCATTTTGAAGTTATTTATTACATGTTCTTACAAGCTACTATCTTTTTAAAGTATGATACTTTGTAAAACACTGTGTAATTTGAAAACACGAGAATTCGCATGATCTGTCCACAATGTGTTTTAATAACCTAAGCCAGTGGTTTAGGGAAACTACTCAATTCCCGTAACATGAACTGTAGCACTTCTCTAAGTCTCTCTCTGTCTCTTTTAACAATTCTTTATTGTTGAAAGTATTATATATGCCCCCCCCACCCCCATTCACCCCCTGCAACCCGCCCCCTCCACCTGCCCTAGGCCATCACCGCCCAGTTGTCTGTGTCTTTTGTTGATTACCTCCCACTCACCCTCCCTCCAAGATTCAGTCTCCAACTTTCTTTAAGGCATACTTTTAGGTATGTAAAACTTCAGTATCTAGATATGTTGCTAGTAATGATCTTTAATTAAGGTCCCTACAGATGCATGTTAGTTGGAAATTTTCTTGCATCCTTGGTAATAATAAGTTAGAGAAAATACTTTGTTTTTATGACAAGGCAGATTAATAGTTTAATTAATAGAAATTTTAATATAGATTGTTACTTTGATACAATTAGTTTTAAAGGTTCTATATGTTTATGATTGGAAGGATTGCTAATGAGCTATGTATTTTGTTTATTAGGTTGTCTATCAAGAACCTACTAAACCACGCATTTTTTGCTGAGGATACAGGACTGAGGGTGGAGTTAGCAGAGGAAGATGATTGCTCAAATTCATCTCTGGCTTTACGACTCTGGGTTGAAGACCCTAAAAAATTGAAAGGCAAGCACAAAGACAATGAAGCTATTGAATTCAGTTTCAATTTAGAAAAAGATACCCCTGAGGAAGTAGCCTATGAAATGGTAAGTGAATTCTACTGCTATTTCCCCCGCCCCTTAGAAGTATCAGCATTGATTTCCTTTCTCATTACTTTCTTTTTTCATTTTCTCCTTTTCTTTGTTTAAATTGATATTGTACTATGAAATGTACTGCTACAGCAGAGTATATTAAATTTGTACATACAGTGTAAAGACTGATAATATGCTACCTTTGTTAAGAAACAGAACACAATTGGTATCTTAGAAACCATCTGTGTGCCCCTCCAGGTTGCATTTCCCTCGCTCATCACCACCAGCAATATCTATTCTGACTTTTGTGTTGTTCATTCCTTTGCTTTTCATTGTAGTTTACCTAAGTAACACATGGTTTTGTTTTGAAAACCTGAGGGCAAGCACACACCCCGCTGGTTACTGAAGTTACTCCTAGGTGCAGCTGCTCAGGAGAGGAGGAGCTGAACAGAACCTCTCAGTCATTGCCTGGCTTCAGCTTCCCGAAGGGTTTACAAGAGCCCCTTCTGGGGAAGTCAGTGGGTGAGGTCACGTGGGATTCCAGGGAACTAGACATGTGGCTCCCCTCAGTCAGTGCATCAGTGGGGCTGTTGTGTGGACCAGAATGAGTTGTCTGGGTCCCCAACCTGGGCTTTGCAGTGCTTGGAGGGAGGGCTTGCAGGAGCTTCATTCAGCAGCATGTGGTCAAGGTTAGTGAAGTACAGATACTGTGAAGCAGGCTCATCTGGACATTCTGTTCTCAGGTTAAAAAGAAGAATGGGCCCTAGCCGGTTTCTCAATGGTTAGAGCGTCAGCCCCTTCTGGTCAAGGGCACACATACGTCGGTTTCAGGTTTGATCCCTGGCCATAGTCAGGGTGTGTGTTGGAGGCAACCAATCGATGTGTCTTTCTCACATCGATGTTTCTGTCTCTTCCCCTCCCTTCCACTCTCTATTAAAAGCAATGGAAAAAATATTCTCTGTTAAGGATTAACCAAAAAAAAAAAAAATGGGACAGTGATGGTGGAGATCTTAGAGACGACAGGTCTGTCTTTCTAGTCACACTTCTAATCTGGAATGACTGCCTTGAACATCTGGTGCACAGCTCTCGTCCTGGTATCTCCCTTCACTGTCTTCATAGACTTCTCTGCCTCTCTCCTGTATTGGACTTCATGTTCCCAAATCGCACATTTTTCCCTTCCATGGCTTACTCTTTTGTTATGGTTTCAAACTTCCTCTGTTAGCTTCTTCAGAAAAGGTACATGGGAGGTAAATTCTTTGAGACTTGCATATATAAAAAGTGTCTTTTTTCTATCTTCATATTTAACCGATTATTTGGCTGGCTAAGGCATTTTAGATTGGCAGTTAAAAAAAATTAAAAGAGTCATTCATTGCTTTTCTAGCTTTCCATATTGATATTGAGAAATGCAAAGTTGTTCTGAACATTTTTCTGGATCTTTTGCATGTTTTCTGGATCCATTTTTCCTCTTTAGAAGTTGTAATATCTTGGCATTCTTCTCAGTATTCTAAAATTTCACAGTTATGTCTTGATTTGGGTCTATTTTCATTTACTGCCTTGGATACTCAGTGGACCCTCCCAATCTGTCAACTCATAACCTTTATTTGTTTATTTTTAAACTTATTTATTTATTGTTAATCCTCACCTGTGGATATTTTTCCATCAGTTTTTAGAGAGAGTGGAAAGAGGGGAGAGAGACAGAGAAAGAAACATCGATGTGAGAGAGACACATCGATTGATTGCCTCCTGCATGCTCCCCGACCAGGGCTGGGGATCGAGCCTGCAACTGATTTGTATGCCCTTGACCGGAATCGAACCCGGGACCCTTCAGTCCGAAGGCCGACACTCTATCCACTGAGCCAAACTGGCTAGGGCCAACTCATACCCTTTAGTTTCTGGGAGATTTCCTGAAGTATATTATTGATGAGTTCTTCCCCCTTGTTTTCTCTTTCTGGAACTGTTATTATTTGGATGTCGGACCTCTTGAACTATTTCTCCAATTTTCTTATCTTTTTTATGTTCCATCTTTTTGTCTTTTTATTCTCCTTTCTGGCAGTTATTATCAACTTTATCTTCTAACCCTTCCATTGAGTTTTTCATTTCTGCTATCATGTTTTTAATTTTAAGAGTTCCTTTATACTTTGGTCTGTTTCTTTTTTAGAGTAAAAATCGTGTTCTTTGTTGTGTTGATATGATATTATCGCATCTTTCTGTAACCTTAGTAAAGGGAGTGCTTTTGACGTTTTTTTCTCCCTGCATAGTCTTTTTACTCCAATTTGCTGTTTTTTTTTCCTCTGTTAGTTTTGTGCTCCATCTTCTTGTTAGAGGCTTTTCTCATATTTCTGGTAATTCTTGGCCGGCTGTTCATGATTAATAGTGAAAGAGTCTATGAGTTTTCTATTGCTGTGTGACAAATTATCACAAACGTCTTAGTGGCTTAAAACAATACTCATTTATTATCTCAGTTCTGTAGGTCAGAAGTCCTAGTGGGCTTCGCTGGATTCTCTGCTTGGGGTTTCGCGGGTTGAAGTCAAGGTATTGGCTACCAAGGCTCTTATCTGGAGGCTCTGGGGAAGAGTCGGCTTCCAGGCTCATCCAGGATGTTGGCAGAATGTAATGCTGGCAGTTGTAAGACTAAGGTCCCCATTTCCTTGCTGGCTGTTAGTCAGGGGCCACTTTCAGTTCTTACAGTCCCTTCACATGCCCCACTTCTTTAAGTTAGCAATGGCATGTTAAATCCTTCTAGTGTCGCCCTGACCGGTTTGGCTCAGTGGATGGAGCGTCGGCCTGCGGACTGAGGGGTCCCAGGTTCGATTCCAGTCAAGGGCATGTGCCTGGGTTGCGGGCACATCCCCAGTGGGGGGCGTGCAGGAGGCAGCTGATCGATGTCTCTCTCTCATCAATGTTTCTAACTCTCTCTTCCTCTCTGTAAAAAATCAATAAAATATTTTTTAAAAAATCCTTCTAGTGTCACCAGCTGGTAAAAGGCTCAACCAGATCATTTCCCTACCTTCATGTCAACTGTGCATAGCACAGTGACATCTCATACGCTCAGGTTTGAGGATCAGGATGTGACATCTTCCAGGGGCCATCATTTTGCCTACCACAGAGACTGACAAGCTGATTGGACCGTGTGATTGCTTGTGTCAGACTTATTAACTTTGACCTCTACCACCGGGTATCAGAGTGGGCTATTAATTGGGGAATCTCTGACATCAATATTTGTAGGTTTTTCTTCTTGGATTGGTCAGATTCCCTAGAGAGGAATCTTTCAATGTCCTTCCTGCAAGGTAAGGGTCTGGTTACTGGTATTTTGGTAGCCAAGTGGGGAAGAGGGCTGGGAGTTTCTGCATATGGCATTCAGCATGCATCTGGTCACTTAATTTTTTTGTTTTCCACTTGGAAGCCATATCCTCAACTGTGCCTGGTGTTCCATAGTCCAGAGAACTAAACTGTAGACTCCTTGGAGGGCGGGGTACAGGATCCTACATATCTGCTTCTCAAAACCCTTTCCCTTAGTCTTCCTTATTTTAGTCATCTCTTTTGATTTTACCCAGTTTTGGAAGTACTTGGTACTACCAGTCCCTGCACCTTGTGAGTAGTGTTGAGCGTGTATGGGAATGAGTCTCAGCTTTCTCTAGTTCACCTTTTTGAGGTTTGCTAAGTCAATTATTATCTGTTTTCCGTATTCAAAAGAGTCCAAACTATTGTTGCGGTTGTCTTTCTCTTATTCTCCCTGTCCTTATGGGCTTATAACTTAAAAATCCATTTACTATGGGGTTTGTTTGTGTGTTTTTTTAGCTTTCAAAGGGAGTGAACTTAAATATATGGACACCGCCTCACATTTTAATCATCTTTCAACTACCATGAAATTTCCCCAAGTCTGCAGACTCCCGAGACATACTCTAAAATGCAGATAGTAGGACTGAGAATGATAGGCCATAGCACCTCCCCAAGTCTTTTCTACTCCTCAGCCCTGTTCCTCTCAGACAAGTCCTTAACTTCTCCTCACTCCTCTAACACCTAGCACGCTGTAGTACTTTGCTGTTAGCATACTTCCCTCTGCCTGGAGTGTTGATCTGTAAATGTCATCTACACTCAATAGCCTGCCAAGTTCCTTTTTTTGTTTGTTTGTTTTAATCCAGGTCAGAGTTTATCTTCTTCTGTGACACTTTCTCTACTTCCTCCAGAGAGGCAGGTGCTCCTTTAGGGCTTTTACAGCAGCTCATTTCTACCTCTTATTTCATTTTAAGTTTGTATCTGTCCCTCAGCATCAGATTGTATACTCATATAGGACAAAGGGCCAACTTAATCACCGCTATGTCTCTAGAGCCTATTGTAGGCACTTAATGTTGCTAATGTGCAAACCCTTTTAATGTCACAAAACAGGGCAGTCATAAATGCCCTGTAATAAGACTGCATATACTGAAACATCAAGTTATTTGCTTGTTTGATTTAAGACCAGAATTCTTTTAACAATGCTTGGTGATAGTATTGTTTTCCTTATGTTGATTAAAGACTCTGACATTTACCTATGTCTAATTAAGAAAGAACATAGAAACTGTTATTTAATAGCATTTGGGATTTGGGGGCACTAAAGAACTCCACTAGTTTTTTTAAAAAAGATTAAAATCTTAAATGTTGGATGTGAGGGCAGATCTTGCTGCAACATCTGTCACCCCATTGATCCCCAGGGTTAAATGTTAAAGATATAGTTTGCTGTTTATGTTTTGTTTGTAGGTCAAGTCAGGATTCTTCCATGAAAGTGATTCCAAAGCTGTTGCTAAGTCCATTAGAGACCGGGTGACCCTGATAAAGAAGACAAGAGAGAAGAAGCCAGCTGGCTCTTTAGAAGAACGCAGAGATTCGCAGTGCAAGTCTGTGGGGAGTGTTCTCCCTCCACCCCAGAATACAACTTTGCCCCCTGCTCCTGCTCAGCACACCGCGGCTGAATGTGAAGAAACCGAAGTCGATCAACAAGTTCGACAACAGCTTCTGCAAAGAAAACCACAACAGCAATGCTCCTCTGTTACTGGTAACATAGTTACAACTTTTAAAAATAAACAATGCCTAGCTGGTGTGGCTCAGTTGTTTTGGCCTCGTCTCGTGCATAGAAAGGTTGCTGGTTCAATTCCCAGTCAGGACACATACCTGGGTTTGGGGGTTGATCCCTGGTAGGGGGTGTGCAGGAAGCAGCCGATTGATGTTATGCGCTTACATTGATATTTCTCTTCCTCTTCCTTAAAAAAAAGTAAATAAAAGCAAACAAATGTGTAATTATATTCCCTTATCTTTAGATAATACTTTTTTATTTTTCAAAGTATTGTTATCTATCATTTTATCAGTCCTTTTACAAATTCCCTGAAATAGATAAGCCAGTTAGTTTTATTTGAAACTGTTCTGTTACATGACTTGCCCAAGGTACTAGTGGCATAAGGATTATAATCTTTCTACCATTTTAGGGGATTAAATAAGTCCTTTAATATAGAAAACTAGGAATTAAAGGGTATGATTTTTTCTTTAAGAAAGAATTTTCTATACTTTAAGACCCTTTGTATTTTTACTCAAGTATAAAATTAACACAGTGCCTCTAATTTTTCTATTGTAATGCATTCTCTTTTCTAGAAGGACAGAGCATTTTCATAGTAATAGCTAATTGTTGTATAATGACAGTATTATTCTCTAGCTAGGTTCTAGGAGAATAAAAAAGAATATGACATTTAGATTTTACTGAAACCCTATTGAAAAGTATAGGCTAGTTAGGGATATATGTGAAATGGCCAGCAAATGGATTTGATTTTTATGTGATTCTTTGTTTTCAGCTTTTGCTTTACTAAGAAAAATTTTGCCATTCTACCATGTCAGCACAGAGAGTTTACACTGAGGGTTTTTTATTAATTCTGCATTGTGCATATTTTATTTGAAGATGTCTCAGGTTGTCAGGGTAAAAAAAATGAAAGAGCCAAAACCGGTGTGGCTCAGTGGATAGAGCGTCGGCCTGCGGACTGAAAGGTCCCGGGTTCGATTCCGGTCAAGGGCATGTACCTTGGTTGCGGGCACATCCCCAGTAGGAGGTGTGCAGGAGGCAGCTGATCGATGTTTCTCTCTCATCGATGTTTCTGACTATCTATCCCTCTCCCTTCCTCTCTGTAAAATATCAATAAAATATATTTAAAAAAAAAATGAAAGAAACACCATTTCCTATGCCATTTGGACCTGGTGCTTCAAGTTTTCACTTCTACCTGTTGCTTATTTTCTTTGTTCTAGGTGACAATTTATCCGAGGCTGGAGCTGGATCAGTTACACACTCAGATGCAAGTCAGCCCAGCACAGGCTATTCCTCGGACCAGATGATGGGCTCTCAAGTGGTTTCTAACATCTCACAGGCCGAAATGAATGTTCCAGGGAAGATTTATCCACCCCAGCAGCTAGTAGGACATTACCAGCAGATTTCAGGGGTAAGATGAGCTGTTATATTTTTAAATATATAATCAGTATATTTACTGTAAATGGGAGGGATTATCTTTAATCTGTTCTTTTTTCTTATTTGACTGTTACAGAAGCAGCCACAGCTGACTCAGCCCCAAATTTTGCCTATGGCTCAAGGTCAGTCCACTGTTTTGCCTGTACATGTCCTTGGACCACCAGTCTCACAACCCCTGGTGTCCCCATTAACTGTCCAGAAGGTCTCACAGACAAAGGTAAGATACATTTTAGAAGCCCTGTATTCAGTTAAACATATCCAACACTGCCTAGATTTTTCTGCTAGGCAAAGGCTCTCTTTCATAAATTCATCATCTCTCTATATAAAAGCCTAAATGCAAATTGTCCCTGCGGAAGTTGACTGGGAGACCAATCGCGCACTATGACATGCTCTGACCACCAGGGGGCGGTGCGAATGAAGGAAGGCCCTGATTGGCCCTGATCTCTGGCCATGCCTAGGGACCTGGGCCTCTAGTGGTTTTTATAAAAGTCACTAAAAGCTGAAAGTTTCTGCTTTCCTTCACCTATGACATTCTTCTTGAGGATGCACCTAAACTAACATTGTATAACGAGAATCTTGAGACATTGCTCAAATAATTGGAAAAAAAACCACCCTTAAGCTTTGTCTGTATTCTGCAAGAGTCTGAAGCTCATGCAACTCAGTGACAGCCAAAGGGTGGTATTGAAAGTGTGATTCAGACTCTGGAACAGCTATCTTATTCTGTTCAACACACTTATCCAGGACCATCACAGAACTTCCATCCTTCCCTTGAAGGCTCCTGAGCATCTGCTCTTTGGGATACATCCTCGGGATCAAGCTCATCATAGTCAGCTTACCCAATCCGGGCTTCAGCACAGCCTGTTGATACTGCCAGCCAGAGAGCATCCTCTTCACACTGTACAGCCATCGGGATCACAGCCAACTCATTCTTTGCAGACTTCTTATCCAGTCTCACCCACTGGAACAACCCTCTTATTCAGCCCCAGGCCAAGGGAAGCCTGCTTATCCAGTGCAACTTCTAGTTCAGTCACCTTTTCCAGACCAGGGAGCATATAGGATCCAAGCAGCTTACCCCATGCAACTGATGGAACAGCCCGCTTACCAGGCACTGTCTCTATAGCATGCCCCTTATTCAAGACAAACTTATTACACCATCCAGACAACTTAACAGGCAACCTTTATTTATTTATTTTTTTAATATTTTTTATTGATTTTTTACAGAGAGGAAGGGAGAGAGATAGAGTTAGAAATATCGATGAGAGAGAAACATCGATTCAGCTGCCTCCTGCACACTCCCCACTGGGGATGTGCCCGCAACCAAGGTACATGCCCTTGACCAGAATCAAACCTGGGACCTTTCAGTCCGGAGGTTGACGCTCTATCCACTGGGCCAAACCGGTTAGGGCAACAGGCAACCTTTATAACCCAGCATGTATACACTCTAAACCAGGGGTGGGCAAACTTTTTGACTCGAGGCCCACAATGGGTTCTTAAACTGGACCAGAGGGCCGGAACAAAAGCATGGATGGAGTGTTTGTGTGAACTAATATAAATTCAAAGTAAAGGAGCGGAGGGGAGAGCAAGAGAACCGGATAGAACAGCAGGATCCGGCCCACGGGCCGTAGTTTGCCCACGGCTGCTCTAAACCCTTCTAACAGCAAGAAAACATATTATTACAAACTCTGCAGGTCAGAAGTTGTACTCAGTACCACCTTATGTAGCACAGACATCTTAACAAGCCTATTTAACACAGCCTTAAGGTAATTCTTCAACAAAAGACATTTAACATCAACCTTAGATACACAGACATATTCTTTTATATACACTGAGTGGTCAGATTATTATGATCTCTGAATGCATATATATATACATATATATATATATATATATATATATATATATACACACACACACACACACACACACACACACACACACACACAGAGAGGGGGGAGGGGCCAGTGCATGAATTCATGCATGGGTAGGGTCTGACCAGCATGGCCAGGGGGAGGGGACATGGGCGGTTGGCCGGCCTGCCTGCTGTTCAAACTCCTGGTCGAGGGGACAATTTGCATATTACCCTTTTATTATATAGGATATACACTGAGTGGCCAGATTATTATGCATTCAGAGATCATAATAATATGGCCACTCAGTATATATACTAGTGACCCAGTGCATAGATTCATGCACATTGAAAGGAGATTAATTAGGAGGTGGCCAGCAGGGTGGGACTGGGCAAGAAGGACAGGACACACCCTGGAGCCAACCTCCTGCAGTCCCTACCCGGCTGGCCAAATCTGGGGTGGCACCATGGCTCGAAGGGCGTCTGGGGAGTAAGCAGGGTCCCTCTGGCAGGTGGGGGTCCCTTGGCCTGGCCTGCAGGGATCGCCTGCAGGGATCGGGCTGAAACTGGCTCTCTGACATCTCACGAGGGGTTCCAGAGTGTGAGAGGGCACTCTGCAAAGTTGCTGTCATACAGGGTGTGGAATGCAGACGCAAGTGTGCAGTAAACCAGATTCGGGCCAATGGTGCCCCAGCAACAACATAACCTACGGCCAAAGGTGGAATCATGCGTCCCCTCGAGGAATTGGGCTCCCTCCCTAGTTTCAGGGTGCATCACCCAAGAACCGCCACTGCCAAGTCACTGCAGCTCGGCAGCTCCTGTGTTGAGTGTCTGCCCCTGGTAATCAGTGAGCGTCATAGCGACCGGTCAGTCTGACACTTAGCATATTAGCCATATATACATTAATTTCAGAGAGGAAGGGAGAGAGAAACACCATTGATGAAAGAGAATCACTGGTTTGCTTCCTCCTTCACACCCCCCTCTGGGGATCGAGCCCGCAGCCCCGGCATGTGCCCTGACTGGGAATCAAACTGTGATTTTCTGGTTCATAGATCAATGCTCAACCACTGAGCACGCTGGCTGGGCCACAGAAACTTTCTACTGACCCTTTAGTGTCCAGCATTCAGAAGCTCCACCCCAGATAGATGTCAATTTTGGACACCAGCAGCTAAAAGCCCAGTCAACTAGCATTCCATCTCAGAGGGCTGTGGAAGGACAGTTTCAACACTCTGTGTAGATGTCCTTCATTCAGCAGACCTCCTCATTGGCCCACATCCAGCCCTGTACTTCTCTGCACAGCTTTCTGCCTCACATCTAACACCAAGCCAGGTTTCTCACTCAGCTTTCATTCAGCATCAGCAGATAATTCATTCATCTCATAGACAAACACACAAAAGCCATCAGCAATCTACTCAAGAAGGTCACATCAGCAGCAGCATTCTTTTTTTTGTATTAAAGAATATTGCCTATTTAATCCTTACACCTGGTGTTTAAAATATATTTTTATTGATTTCGGAGAGGAAGGGAGAGATATAAACATCCTAGCTAATAAAAGCAATATACAAATTGACCATACTTCTGCTACACCAACAAGCCACACCCACCAGCCAATCAGGAGCGAGTATGCAAATTAACCCAACCAAGATGGCTGCGGCCACGGAGAGCAGGAGGCTTGGGTTTCCCCGGCAATGGAAGAAGCCAAGCTTTCTGCTTGCCCTGGCCTGCCTTGGCCTCTGCTTAAGGCTACAAAGTTTCAATTATAGAAGATAAATAAATCCTAGATAACAGTGTAACTATTTTCTCTCTTTTCCGCGTCCATCGCGGCTAGAGAGCGGGTCCAATTCCTGGGGAGAGGCGGCTGGGGATTGAGAAATAAAAGAAAGACAGGATACAGAGATAGAAAGAAAAGCTGGGACCGGGTGGACCGCTGCCCTCTTCTGATGGAGAGACAGTGACCCAGAGCCAATGCAGCATGTTTATTTTATACCCCCAAATACCAAGAAGTTTCACCAAAAAGTCAAGACAAAAGGAGATTATTTGCATTCTTGAGTAGGCCCTGAGCATTCCTAGTGCTAGGCTGGATTTAGATATCAAAATCCTCTTCCCCACATCATGGGCTGAAATGAAGGTCAAGCTGACAACACACTTGCCCTTTTTGCAAGGAGTGTTCCCAGGGCGTGGCTTTGCCGACGCCACTGGGTTCAGCTGACAATAATTAAAGAATTCCCATGTGCCTTCCCAGGGGAACCCTCTACATACCAGGGCCTCCACTTGGGTCACTGGGGGGCGTGGCCAGCCTGCAAACCACCACAGGCCCCTCACCCAGGCCACCCCACGCCCCAAGGGAACCCCCACCCTAATCCGTGACACCCTTCAGGGCAAACCAGCCGGCCCCCACCCGTGCACCAGGCCTCTATCCTATATAATAAAAGAATAATATGCAAATTGACCATCACTCCAACACAAGATGGCTGCCCCCATGTGGTCAAAGATGACTGACCCCATGTGGACACAAGATGGCCACCACAAGATGGCCAGCAGGGGAGGGCAGTTGGGAGGGACCAGGCCTGCAAGGGAGGGTAGTTGGGGGGCATCAAGTCTGAATGGGAGGGCATTTAGGGGTGACCAGACCGGCAGAGGAGGGAAGTTGGGGGCCACCGGGCCTGCAGGGAAGGGCATTTGCGGGGGGGACCCAGGCCTTCAGGGTAGAGCAGTTAGGGGCAAACAGGCTGGCAGGGGAACAGTTAACCATCAATCAGGCTGGCAGGGGAGTGGTTAGGGGGTGATCAGGCTGGCAGGCGGGAGTGGTTAGGGGGTGATCAGGCTGGCAGGCAGAAGTGGTTAGGGGCAATCAGGGTGGCAGGCAGGCAAGCAGTTGGGATCCAGCAGTCCTGGATTGTGAGAGGGATGTCCAACTGCCCGTTTAGGCCCAATCCTGGATCGGGCCTAAATGGGCAGTTGGAATCCCTCGAGGGGTCCCAGATTGGAGAGGGTGCAAGCTGGACTGAGGGACACACCCCCCCCCACCTGTACGAATTTCGTGTACTGGGCCTCTAGTCAATGATAAAAGAGAACCATGGATCATCTGGTTCCTGCCCACCCCCAACTGGGGATCGAGCCCGCAACCCAGGCATGTGCCCAGCATGTGCCCTTGACCAGAATCAAACCTAGGACCCTTCAGTCCACAGTCCAACACTCTATCCACTGAGCCAAACCAGCTATGGCAGCAGCATCATTCTTTGTGTAGCCAACATGCTGTTTTCCTGCAGCAGGTACCTCAATCACAGGCACCTAACCAAGTTCAGCCATTACTAGGTATTCCAAAGGCCATTCCAAACACGGTCTAGATTACACGTCCTTTCCAAGAACAGTTGCAACCAGCAGCAGTGGGACAACATATAATACAACCTTTAGAGCAGCCTTAAGTGCTTCAGGCATTAGACAGCAGTCAGACTTTTCCCCTACAGAAACACCTAGCATGGCACCAGCCAGCATGGACTCGGCAGTGGCCTGCTGTCCAGTCACAGTGGCAGCCAGCTTCTGGCTCAGCACCTGTTTCTGGGTCATCAGAAACACAACTACAACAGCAGACCCTCTATCAAAGTGCTAGGATAGCCCTTCCAAATCAGCCATCTTCTTCTGTTCATCTATCAACACTTGGTCTCCCAGTACAGGCTCCCACTGCCTTTCAGAGTGTTTTTCTGTTACACATACAACAGCATTTGCAAAGCCAAGAATTTCCAAAGGTAAATCCTCCTGGGAGAAGATAGTGGATGATTGTGATTTTTCTGTAATGTTCCAGGGTCAGGGAGATAGTGAGCTATAGTAGAAATGGCACTGAACTGGGAGTCACAGTCCCAGTTTTGGCTCTTTTCCGTACTGAGTGGCCTTGATCCAAGTCTCTTTGGGTTTTCCTTATCTGTAAAGTGAAGGGATGAGACCCGATGATGATAACAACAATTACTTAAGCACCAACTTGGGATATGTCAGTTAATAAAAAACAAAAATGCTTTCTGTCACTGAGTTTTGTTGTCTAATCGAAGGAAAACTCAATTACCATAATAAAAAGTAAATTATATAATACAGTACAAAGAGATCAGGGGAAATTTAGAACAGGGTAAGGAGGAAAGTGGGTTGCAATTTTCAGTAAGGTAGTGATCAGGTTAGGACTCATTGAGAAGGTGACATTTGAGGAGGCGAGGTAGTCCACAGCGTACATTCCAGGCAGAGGGAATAAGCTGTGGAAAGGCCCTGAGGGAGGAGTGTGTCTGGCATGTTTGAAGAATAGCAAGGAGGCCAGTGTAGTTGTTAGTCCTAAAATGTTAGGAGCCTATTTTATTGTTCTACATTTATTATAAAGCATTGCCTTTATGAAATGATACTAACGATCACCACTGAGTGATTCCTAGGTCCCAAATGCTGTTTTCTAACAGCCTAACATATACTGTCCTCATAACAAACCTATGAAGAGTAGCTGTCATTACCCCCATTTTACAGGTGAGAAAACTGAGGCTCAGGAGGTTGAGTTACTTTCTTAATGACATACAGGAGGGCCAGGGTTTAAACCCCAGTTTCCTGGCTGCAGAGGCTGAGCCCTTAATCATGACACCATTCAGCCTCTTTGTAGGATAGCTGTTTTCTCTACTGGAAAGGAGAAAAAAAGGTATGATGACTTCAGTGAGATTTATTTAATGCAGGGATTGATTGAAATCATTGAAGGAAGGAACTGAGAATCCAGTTTATTTTTTTCTTACTCTTCTGTTCTGCATTAGATATCTCTAACATCCCTGAATTTGTTGAGTTTGGCTAATAAAAATGCTTTGAGCTTCTTAGATAAAATGTACACTGTACTGTAAGAGTTTTCTAATTATGATATATTACTGTTCCAAAGAGCTATTATCTCAAGTATTATGTGTTTTATAAAATTCTCTCTTTATCAAGGGCATATATCAGTGATTTTCAATCTTTTTCATCTCATGGCACATAAAAACTAATTACTAAAATTCTGCAGCACCCCAAAAATGTATTTTTTTGACAATCTGACAAAAAGTAGTTATAATTTTTATTTGTTCACACTGGATGGCTATTGTTATGTTAGGTGTTGTCATTTTTTAATTTGACAATCTAAGGGAAAAGAGGTCAGTGTCCCTGACTAAACAGTCAGGTATTGCATGATTTAAAAATTCTTGTGCACACCAGACTGGTTGAAAATTGCTGGCATAAATTATAAGGAACTAGAGGCCCAGTGCACAGATTCATGCACATTGAAAGTAAATTAATTAGAAGGTGGCCAGCAGGGCGGGACTGGGTGAGACGGGCCAGACACGCCCTAGAGCCAACCTCCCACGGTCCCTCCCTGGCTGGCCGCACCTGGGGTGGCGCCGGGGCTCAAAGGGCATCTGCAGAGTGAGGTCCCTCCAGCAGGTGGAGTAACTTGGCCTGACCTGTGAGGATCTGGTCAAAACTGGCAGTCCAACATCCCCTGGGGGTTCCCGGAGTGCAAGAGGGCACTCTGCAAAGTTGCATTGAGCATCTGCCCCCTGGTGGTCAGTGTGCATCATAGCTACTGGCCAGTCAGCTGGTCGCTTAGTCTTTCATATATATAGAAATAGATTCTTATGTGTGCGTGCTCACTCCTAGCAGGAATGGTCAAGGATTAATAAAGATCTTTGCACCTGAAGTTTCTTCAGACAAAGCATGATTCTGAGATTTATTTCTTTAGAATCGAGTTCTTCACAAAGTATTTTGGTTTGGAATATCCATTTCTGTGACCATGTGTTGTATACTTTCCTTACCTAATTAAAATAATTCCCCAAAAATTTTATTAAGAAAAATTTCAACAGTACAAAAAAGTTGAAAAAATTGTACAGTGAATACCCATATCCATACCAGCTAAATTCTATAGTTAGCTTTTTGCTGTATTTGCTCTACCTATCCCTTTGTGCTTATCAATTCATCTTATTTTTCAGGTACATTTCAAAATTAAAGCTGCTGATATCAGTATACTTTTTTTTTAATTTAATAAATCTTTATTGTTCAGATTATTACAATTGTTCCTCTTTTTTCTCCCCATAGCTCCCCTCCACCCGGTTCCCACGACACCCTCTGCCCTTACCCTCCCCTGCTGTCCTCATCCATAGGTGTACAATTTTTGTCCAGTCTCTTCCCGCAGCCCCCACATCCCTTTCCCCCTGAGAATTGTCAGTCCACTCCCTTTCTATGCCCCTGATTCTATTATATTCACCAATTTATTCTGTTCATCAGATTTTTTATTCACTTGATTTTTAGATTCACTTGTTGATAGACATGTATTTGTTGTTCATAATTTTTATCTTTTTTTAAAAAATATATTTTATTAATTTTTTTACAGAGAAGAAGGGAGAGGGATAGTGAGTTAGAAACATCGATAAGAGAGAAACATCGATCAGCTGCCTCCTGCACGCCCCCTACTGGGGATGTGCCTGCAACCAAGGTACATGCCCTTGACCGGAATTGAACCTGGGACCCTTCAGTCTGCAGGCCGGTGCTCTAACCACTGAGCAAAACCGGTTAGGGCCATGATTTTTATCTTTACCTTTTTCTTCTTCCTCTTCTTAAAGAATACCTTTCAGCATCCTATATAATAAAAGGCTAATATGCAAATCGACTGACTTGCGGAATGACTGGTCACTATGACACACACTGACCACCAGGGGCAGACGCTCAATGCAGTAGCTGCCCCCTGGTGGTCAGTGTCCTCCCACAGAGGGAGCACTGCTCAGCCAAAAGCCCTAAGTCGGACATCCCCCGAGGGCTCCCAGACTGTGAGAAGGCACAGGCAAGGCTGAGGGAGCCCCCTGAGTGCACAGATTTTGTGCATTGGGCCTCTAGTTTCGTGTAATACTGGTTTGGCGGTGATGAACTCCTTTAGCTTTTTCTTATCTGTGAAGCTCTTTATCTGACCTTCAATTCTGAATGATAGCTTTGCTGGGTAGAGTAATCTTGGTTGTAGGTTCTTGCTATTCATCACTTTGAATATTTCTTGCCACTCCCGTCTGGCCTGCAGAGTTTCTGTTGAGAAATCAGCTGATAGTCATATGTGTGCTCCCTTGTAGGTAACTAACTGTTTTTCTCTTGCTGCTTTAAATATTCTCTCTTTGTCTTTTGCTCTTGGCATTTTAATTATAATGTGTCTTGGTGTGGTCCTCTTTGGATTCCTTTTGTTTGGGGTTCTGTGCGCTTCCTGGACTTGTAAGTCTATTTCTTTCACCAGGTGGGGGAAGTTTTCGGTCATTATTTCTTCAAATAGGTTTTCAGTATCTTGCTCTCTCTCTTCTTCTGGACCCCATAATTCAGATGTTGGTACGCTTAAGGTTGTCCCAGAGGCTCCTTACACTATCTTCAAGTTTTTGGATTCTTTTTTCTTTTTGCTTTTCCGGTTGAGTGTTTTTTGCTTCTTTGTATTTCAACTCTTTGACTTGATTCTTGTGGTCCTCTAGTCTGCTGTTAGATCTCTGTATAATATTTTTTATTTCAGTCAGTGTATGTTTAGTTTCTAGTTGGTCCTTTTTCATATCCTTGAGGGTCTTGCTAAATTTATCGGCCTTTTCTAGAAAATTCTTGAAAAATCTTATAACTGTGGTTTTGAACTCTATATCCAGTCGTTTGCTTTCCTCCATTTCTTTCATTTGTGATCTGTTTCTTTGTCTCCGCATTTTGGCTGCTTCCCTGAGTTGGTAGAGTAGCTTTGTGTGGTAAGTGTCCTATAGGGCCAGTGGCTTAGCCTCCCCAGTTACCTGAGGTGGACACTTTTGGTGCACTCCTTTGTGGATTGTGTGCACAGCCTTGTTGTAGTTAAGTCTTGATTGTTGTTGGTATCACTGGGAGGAATTGACCTCCAGGCCAATTGGCTGTGAGGATCAGCTGTGTCTACGCTGGGAGAACTTCTGTGCTGGAGACACCCTTACGGGATAAGACTTGCAAAATTGCAAAAACCTCTGTGCTCAGCTTGGATGGGGTGGAGTCTCAGTGTGGAGCAGACAGCCTTGGCTTCCCGAAAGCCCTGCCCTATGAGGCCCCTGGGTCACAGTGTCTCTCGGTAATTGCTGCAAGCACCTCTGAGAGAAAGCTGCCCTCGAGTTTCGCCCGCTGCCAGACAGTCCAGTTTCTCCCCGAATGAGTCTGGGTTCCCAGAAACTCACCCAGAGCTGGAGTTCAGCGCAGTCTGGAGCTTCTGTCTCCCTCCTGCTTTAGAATGCCAGCCACGCACTCAGCTGCCTGTCCTCTCCACATGCAAGTCTCCGTACCTCAGCCTTTTGTAGCTCCTCTGAGTCTCAATGTGCTTTCCTCTTTCCTTCTAGTTGTAGAATTTCCACTCAGCCAGCCTTCCTGTGGTTCTGGATGGTGTCCTTTTTGTCTTTTAGTTGTAGTTTTGATATTGTTGTGGGAGGCAGCAGTTTAGGTGTTTACCTATGCCGCCATCTTGCTTTCATCTCCCGACATCAGTATACTTTATGCAGAAATACTTTAGCATGTATATCATTGACTAAAATTCAGTATTTGTGTATATTTTTTAGTTTACATTTATGTGCAGTGAAATACACAGATTGTCATTCAGTGACTTTTTAAAAAAAATCTTTATTCTTGAAACTATTACATATGTTCCCCCTTTTCTCCCATTGACCTCTTATAACTTGCCTCCAGCCCACCCTTATGACAATCTTTTTTTGGTTAATCTTCACCCAAGGATATTTTCCAATTGATTTTTAGAGAGAGTGGAAGGGAGGGGGAGAGACAGAGACAGAGAGAAACATTGATGTGAGAGAGACACATTGATTGGTTGCCTCCTGCACATGCCTCGACCAGGGCCAGGGATTGCACTTGCAACCAAGGTATGTGCCCTTGACTGGAATTGAATCTGGGACCCTTTAGTTCATAGGCCAACACTCTAACCACTGAGTAATTGGCTAGGGCTAATTCAGTGAGTTTTTTAAAAAATATTTTTTATTGATTTCAAAGAGGAAGGGAGAGGGAGAGAGAGCTAGAAACATCAGTGATGAGAGAATCATTGACTGGCTGCTTCCTGCATGCTCCCTATTGGGGACTGAGTCTGCAACCCTAGCATGTGTTCTGACCAGGAATCAAAACTTGACCTTCTGGTTCATAGGTTGATGCTCAACCACTGAACCAAACCAGCTACAGCTAATTCAGTGTTTTGACACCTTTGTAAACTAAGCCATTATCAAAATATAAAACAGATGTTGGCAAACCTTTTTTTTTTTGTTAAGCCTCACCCGAGGATATTTTCCATTGATTTTTAGATAGAGTAGTAAAGAGAGGGAGAGACAGAGAAACATCAGTTTGGTTGCCTCCTGCATATGCCCTGACCAGAACCTGGATGGAGCCTGCAACTGAGGTATGTGCCTTTGACCAGAATCAAACCCAGGCCCTTCAGTCCATGGGCCAAAGCTCTATCCACTGAGCCAAACCGGCTAGGACAGTGGTTGGCAAACTGCGGCTCGCGAGCTACATGCGGCTCTTTGGCCCCTTGAGTGTGGCTCTTCCACAAAATACCACGGCCTGGGTGAGTCTATTTTGAAGAGGTGGCGTTAGAAGAAGTTTACGTTTAAAAAATTTGGCTCTCGCTGAAACCGGTTTGGCTCAGTGGATAGAGCGTCAGCCTGCGGACTGAAGGGTCCCGGGTTCGATTCCGGTCAAGGGCATGTACCTTGGTTGCGGGCACATCCCCAGTAGGAGATGTGCAGGAGGCAGCTGATCGATGTTTCTCTCTCATCGATGTTTCTAACTCTCTATCCTTCTCCCTTCCACTCTGTGAAATATCAATAAAATATATTTTAAAAAAAAATTTGGCTCTCAAAAGAAATTTCAATCGTTGTACTGTTGATATTTGGCTCTGTTGACTAATGAGTTTGTCGACCACTGGGCTAGGGCAGCAAACCTTTTCTGTAAAGTTCTAGAATGACTGTTCTAACCTTTGTGGGCTATTGAGTCTCTGTTGCAACAACTCATCTTTCATATTGCATGCATGAAAACATCCATAGACAATAATGCAAAAGAATAGGCATGGCCATGTTCCAGTAAAATTTTATTCACAAAAACATGTGGTGTACCAGATTTGGCCTACATGCTGTATGTAACTTGCCCACTCGATATAGAATACTGCCATTACTGCAGAAAGTTCCAAATGCCCCTTCCCAGTCAGTCCCCATTACATCTCCCCACAGTCCACTACTGTTGATTTTTTCACCATAGATTAGCCTGTTTTAGACCTTCATATAAATGGAACCATACAGTATGTACTCTTGTGTAAAGCTTCTGTTACTTGACATGTTTTTTAGATTAATCTATGTTGTGTGTATCAGTAGGTTGTTCTTTTTATTTTTACTGCCAAGTAATATTCCATTTATTAATGCATTTTACTATTCTTGAATACCAGAGTTTTCTAGCTTTCTGCTATTATGAATCAAACTGATATATTGCTTTCTGTGGCTTCAGAAACCTTTGCCAACAACCACGTTACAAAGATACTCTCCTGTTTTATGGTTTTAGGTTTTATGTTCAGATTTATAGTTCATTTTGAATTAATTTTTATGAATGGCATGAAGTAGGGGATCAAATTTCCTTTTTTATTTCTCCGCATGAACATCCCATTGTTCAAGCTCTATTTGTTGAAAAGATTTCATTTTCCCATCGGGTTGTTTTGGTACTTTTGTCAACAGTAAAATCTATATATAAAAGCCTAATATGCAAATTGTCCCATCTGGAGTTCTATCCAGGAGAAAGGGAGTTCAATTGCTCACAATGATGTGCACTGACCACCAGGGGGCGGCGCAGAATGAAGGAAGGCCCCAGCTGGCAGCCAGCAGTCAGGGAAGGGAGGCCCTGGTCAGCAGCCATAAGGCCCCGATTGGCCATGATCGCCCGCCATACCTAGGGATCCTACCCATGCATGAATTTGGTGCACCATGCCTCTAGTAACCATATAAATGTTCATCTGTTTCTGGGCTATATAACCTATTGCATTGATCTAGTTGTCCATCCATAAGCCAAACCACAATGTCATGATTACCGTAGCTTTATAGCATGTCTTGAGGTTAGGTAGTACAAATCTTTCTACTTTGTTATGCTTTTCAAGATTTTTTGTATATTCTTAAGTCCTTTGCATTTCCACATAAATCTTAGAATCATATGGACAATTTCTACCAGAAAAATGTCTAGCAAAATTTTAATAGGGATTCTATAAAATTTTTATGGGTTTTCATTTATGATCCATGTGACCTATGTTATTTTGTAATTTTTGTATAAGATGTGAGGTTTAGATTGAGGGTTTTTCTTTTTCTTTTGCCTGTCCATGTATAATTGATCTAGTGCCATAATATTTGTTGAAAAGACTATCCTGTTGAATTCTTTTTATACCTTTGTCAAAAATCAGTTCGGCATATTTGTGTGGGTCTTGTTCTGGGTTCTTTATTTTGTTTAGTGCATTTGTGTCTATCCCTCTCTTAATTACATACGGTCTTGATTATGTAGTTGTATAGAAAATCTTAACATTAGGAAAGTGATTCCTCCCACTGTCCTCTTTTTTTTTTTTTAATATATTTTATTGATATTTTTACAGAGAGGAAGGGAGAGGGATAGAGAGCTAGAAACATCGATGAGAGAGAAACATCGATCAGCTGCCTCCTGCACACCTCCCACTGGGGATGTGCCCGCAACCAAGGTACATGCCCTTGACCGGAATCGAACCCGGGACCCTTCAGTCCGCAGGCCGACGCTCTATCCACTGAGCCAAACCGGTTTCGGCTGTCCTCTTTTTTTAAAGATTACTTTAATTATTCTAGGACTTCTACCTTTCCATATAAATTTTAGTATAAGCTTGTCTACAACAAATCCTGCTGGGATTTTGATAGGAATTTGATTAACCCTATATATAAATTGGGGAGAATTGACATCTTTATTATGTTTCGTCTTCCAGTACATGAACACAGTATATTTCTCCATTTATTTAGGTCTACTTTGATTGCTTTTATTGCCTAAGTTTATCCCTAAGTATTTAATTTTCTTTGGAGGGATTGTAAAATGGTATTTTTTAATTTTAGTTTCTACATGTTCATTGTTAGTATATAGAAAGCAAATTTATTTGTATGTGTCTGTATGTATCTTATAGCCTATGACCTCGCTGAATTTATTATTAGTTCTAGGAGGGTTCTTTTTTTTTTTTATATATTTTTTATTGATTTTTTTACAGAGAGGAAGGGAGAGGAATAGAGAGTTAGAAACGTCGATGAGCGAGAAACATCGATCAGCTGCCTCCTGCACACCCCCTACTGGGGACGTGCCCGCAACCAAGATAACATGCCCTTGACCGGAATCGAACCTGGGACCTTTCAGTCCGCAGGCCGACGCTCTTGAAACTTGTTTTTGTTGACAATCATATTATCTCCAAAATAGAAACAGTTTAACCTCTTTCTTAACTCTGCCATTTAGTTCTTAATTTTTTCTTTTATTGTGCTGGCTAGAATTTTGAGTACTGTGTAGAATAAGGGTGGTAAGAATGAATATGCTTACTTTGTTCCAAACTTCGGGGAAAACATTAAGTCTTTCACCATTAGGACTATTATAAGGTATAGATTTTTTATACATGCTCTTTATCAAGTTGAGGTGTTGCTCCATTATTCCGACTCCTGTGTTAATTAGTAAGCTCATACTATTTTTATTTCACCTATTGATAAATGTGTTATATTGACTGATTTTGAAGGTTGAAACACCCTTGCATCAAACCCAATTGGTCATGATATATCATCCTTTTTGTACATTATTGGATTCAATTTACTAATATTTTGTTGAGGATTTTTTGAATCTTACATTAGTTGGTAGTTCAGTTCTTCCATATCTTTCTAATTTTCTGTCTAGAGGTTCGACCAATTGCTGAGAGTAGGGTTGATGTTCCTAACTATAATTGTGGATTTATGTATTTCTCCTTTTAGGTCAGTTGTTTTTCCCCCCATTTGTTTGAAGGCCTCTTGTGTGGTGCATCCACAGTTAGGATGCAGTGCCTTCTTGGTGGATTGATTTTTTTGTCATTATATTATGTCCCTCTTCATCCCTAGCAATTTTCTTTTTTCTGAAGTCTACATTATCTGATATTACAGATCTACTCCTGCTTTCTTTTGATTAATGTCAGCATATTTTTTTATATCCTTCTACTTTCAACCTATTTATCTTGTGTTTGAAGTGAGTTTCTTGTAGAAAGCATATAATTGGTTTTTTATCCACTCTGCCAGTGTCTCCCTTTTAATTGATATATTTAAACCATTTCTGTTTAAAATAAGTTTTGGTTCCTTAGTATTTGCTTTTGATTTCTTCCTTATGTTTCTCTTTCCTCTGTTTCCCTTTCCTTGTCTTCCTGTGAGCTACTTGCAAATTTTTTAGGATTCTTTCTTGTTATATTTATACTGTTTTGAGTATATTGCAAGAATATGTGTTTTCAGTCTTATAAGAATATGGGTTTTTTTCTGAGTTTTAGCTTCTGTAGGGCCCTCCCTCAGAGGAAAAGCCTAAAAATGGCAAACTCATCCATCCACTGTCCTTCCTTTCTTCCAAGTGGCGCCTTCCTATCAGTTTCTACCTGCTTTTGGTTGTTCTCTTATGCCTTCAGGCAGTTGTTTTTTATATTTGTCCAGCACTTTTTGTTGGTAACTACAGGGTTCTGATGGGGTCCTTCCAGAAGTAGAACCTCTCTTTCCTCATTTTTGTTGTTGAAAAATAGCATCCCTGACTTAATTGAGGTAAGTAACCACTATATGCCCATCTGTAAACCCTGGAGAGTTAATGACAGAGGAATGGAGTGAATTGGCGGTTTTTCTTACTGCCTAGGACAGTGGTCGGCAAACTCATTAGTCAACAGAGCCAAATATCAACAGTACAACGATTGAAATTTCTTTTGAGAGCTAAATTTTTTAAACTTAAACTTCTTCTAACGCCACTTCTTCAAAATAGACTCGCCCAGGCCGTGGTATTTTGTGGAAGAGCCACACTCAAGGGGCCAAAGAGCCGCATGTGGCTCACAAACTGCAGTTTGCTGATCACTGGCCTAGGAGGGCCTAGCCCTAGGCAAAGGGGAGAGGGCTCTTCAGCTGGGTCACATTGCAGGCGGTGCTTATATTTTGTGTCTGTGCCCCCAATAAAACTGAAAATTCTTTACAGTGAGATCTGTACCTGATTTATCTCTATTCCTAGCACCTAGCACAGTGTTGGACACAAATAGTTGCTTGTTAACATGCTTGTTGAATAAATTAATAAATAAGAATGGCACCCCAGCCTGTTTGGCTCAGTGGATAGAGTGTCGGCCTGTGGACTGAAAGGTCCCGGGTTCGATTCCGATTGGGGGCACATGCCTGGTTTGTGGGCTTGATCCCATTGTGGGGCGTGTAGGAGGCAGCTAATCCATGATTCTCTCTCATCATTGATGTTTCTATCTCTCTCTCTCTCTCTCTCCCTTTTCCTTCCTCTCTGAAATTAATAAAAATATATTTAAAAATAAATAAATAAATAAAAATGGCTGTATATATTGCTATCAGCCTGCTATCAATGGGAGACCAATCCTTTGTTTATGTTCATCATTCTTGTTGCCTAATCAGGACTTCTAAGTTGATAATGAACTTGTATTGGTGGACAACCTAATATCTATTCTTATTTCTCCATTTTATTTCCCCACGTAGCAATAGGGCTTATGAGAGACAAAGCGGATCATGAGTTCAGATGTGTCGACTGTGCTTTTGATTGTTTTACCCAGAAATAGGGAAAATCACTTATTCTAATTTTTATCTATTGCTGAGGTCAGCACTTTTTACCTCCTGTTCTGTGATGTCATAGTATTAGTGCATTAGTACTTTGGTGGTTGACATTGGTTCCTTTTCAGTTGACATTGTGGTCTAATCAAACATTTGTTTAGATGGTTTTATTTTAAGCCTCTGGAGAGAAATACTCAACCTCAGCATTTTTCTATGCAGGTTTATTTCTACTCAGTACAGTGTTTTAATATCATTTTGATTCTCTACCACAATATTTGCATTCTTTTTAAAAATCTTTTTCTGATTAATTTAATTACTTAGGTAATAAGCCAATATATACTCCTGGTAATAATTTAAAACAAGGCAGAGAAGTCTCATTTGACCTCCCTGTGTCCTTGTCCCTTCTGTTTTCAGCTTGGTGTGTATCCTTCCAGATTAAAATTTTTTTAAATATATTTTTTATTGATTTTAGAGAGTAAGGGAGAGGGAGGGAAAGAGAGAGATGGAAACATCAATGATGAGAAAGAATCATTGATTGGCTGCCTCCTACACACCCCACACTGGGGATCGAGCCCACCACCTGAGCATGTACCCTAACTGGTAATTGAACCATGACCTCCTGGTTCATGGGTTGATGCTGAACCACTAAGTTAATGCTGGCTGGACATCCTTCCAGATTTGTTTTAGTGTAGTTACATACATAGATATGTACCCTTAGATCGTATAGTATTGTTTTCTGGTTTGGAATGGTTTTAAGCACCATTCCAAAAGAGATAAAAGAGATCCTATCATATGTGTCACTTTGTATTTTTTTACTCAATTATATGTCCTGGAGATATGTCTCTGTTACTACATAGAGATATACTTGCTTTTCTGTAATTGCCCTATAGTATTCATTTGTAAGACCACACTGCAGTTTATTTAGCTCTTCCACCTACTGATGGACATTTTGGCTGTTTCCAATTTTTCACTATTTAAACTAATGTTATAATAGTAGATCATACTAGACGAGGCACTGGAGCAAAAATACTGGACCATAAGTTCTACACATTTTTTAATTTAATACATACTAGAGGCCCGGTGCATGGGATTCATGCACTGGTGGGGGGCGTGGCCTGCGGGGATCAGCCCGCTGTAGGAGCACTGCTCATCCTGGTCTGCTGAGCAGCTATGGACCCGCCCTCTGAGTGGCTGCTCTCTGGTCCGGCATCTTCCGTGGAGCCAGAGCATTCGCCTCTCCAGGGGAACCGGTCAGGGCTGGACCCAGGGACAATAGCACTGAGAGGCAGTGGAGTAGTCCTCAGTCCTGCGGTGGCCACGAACCCACCTCCCAGCCTCTGGGGTGCAAGCGTCTGGAGGAAGTGGCAGAGAGCGAGGAGGAGGAGTCTGGGGCGAGGAGGCGACGATTGAAGCCCAGGTTCCTACCCATCGACCCAGGGTTCGCAGTGGGAGCAGCCACTCAACCCAGTTAGCCAAGTGGCACTCCCACTGTGGTAGCACACTGACCACCAGGGTACAGCTCCTGCATTGAGCATCTGCCCACTGGTGGTCAGTGCATGTCATAGCGACTGGTCAACCAGTCCTTCTGGTCATTCTGCTGTTTGGTTGCTGGGCTTTTATTATGTAAGTCTAGTGGCCCAGTTCACAAAATTCATGTACACGGGGTGGGGAGGTTCCCTTAGCCCAGCCTGTACCCTCTCCAGTTGGGGACCCCTTGGGGGATGTCCAACTGCTGGTGTAGGCCCAATCCCACAGGACATCCCTCTCACAATCTGGGACCACTGGCTCCTAACTGCTCACCTGCCTGCCTGATTGTCCCTAACTGCCCTCCCCTCCTGGCCTGATCTTGCCCCCTGCTGCCCTGATTTCACCCCAAACGTCCCCTCCCCTGCCGGCCTGATCTCACCCCAACTGCTCTCCCCTGCCGGCCTGATTGCCCCTTAGGGCCTCTGCCTTGGCCCCCACCCCCATGGCTTTGTCTGGAAGGAAGTCGGACCTCTGGAAGATTGCCAGTCGACCCGGTCTAATTAGCATATTACTCTTTTAGTAGTATAGATTATATAGGATAGGATTGCTTAAATGGGGGGGGGGAGCCTTTTTCATCAGGAGGAGATGCTCTTGGCAGACAAAAATACATAATCCCTATATCTGGACTGATAGCCAGCCATATGCACTTTACTGCCAAACCAGTCATTAAAAAATTGAACCGCTTTCTTACACCTTACACCAAATAGCTGTTGCCCTTAAAACCCCTCCTCAGTCCCCACCTTAGGTTCTGCCTTCGCAGCTCACCCAGATTTGGTTCTGATTGGTTAGTTTCTATGCCAGTCAGCGTCTCTGGGCCTATCAATGGGCCTGATCAGAGAGGGGCTGATCAGCAGCCTCAGTGGAGGCCCAAGAGAAAGAGAGGCGCGGCTGCTGGCCAGGCCCTGATAGAAAGAGAGAAGCAAGGGCTGATGAACAGCTGCCACGGAGGCTGCGGGTCAGATCCTGCCTCTCTTTCCCTGAGCCTTTCTTCGGGCCTGATCTGAAGCCCCCTCAGCAGTCAGTGCTGGGTCGCCACACCTGCAGTGGTGGGCAGTCAGCACTGACTTCCGGTTGGTCTAGCTGTTTTGGATGTTACAGACCCTGGGTTTTTATATATTAGGGTTACAAAATTGCTTTCCCAAGGGACTAGACCAGCCGTGGGCAAACTACCGCCCGCGGGCCGGATCCGGCCCATTCGGCTGTTCTATCTGGTCCGTGGAGCCGAAAGAGCAGAGGGTTCTCTTGCTCTCCCCTCCGCTCCTTTACTTTGAATTTATATTAGTTCACACAAACACTCCATCCATGCTTTTGTTCTGGCCCTCTGGTCCAGTTTAAGAACCCATTGTGGCCCTCGAGTCAAAAAGTTTGCCCACCCCTGGACTAGACCAATTCAAAATTTCTACAGCCAGTGGTATAATCTTACTGTCAGTGTTTGATAATTCAGATGTTTTTTGATAAGCTGATGAGTGAAAAATAATATATTATTTTAGTTTGAATTTCCTGAGTACTAGAGATGATGAGTATATCTTCATATGTTTATTTATGTTTAACTTTTTATTTTGAAATGATTTTAGACTCACATAGAGATGCTAAAAGAGTACAGAGTTCCCGTGTACCCTTCACTCAGCTTTCTCCAATATATATGTAATGTATCCATAGTACAATAATTAAAACCAGGGAATTGACATTGGTACAATACTATTAATTAAACTATAAACCTTATTTGGCTTTTACCAATTTCCACATGCATTCATTTATTTTGTGTATCTGTAGTTCTATTAACTTATTTCATGTATAGATTTATAGAATAATCACCACAATTAGGTGATAACAGTTTCATCACCCCTAAAAACTCCTTTGAGCTATCCATTTATAGTCACACCCTCCCTCCCCACCTCTAACTCCTGGCAATCACTAATCTGTTCTCCATCATGATAATTTTCTTTTCAAGAACCCTATATAATAAAAGCCTAATATGCTAAGTGTCTGACCATTCGACCAGTCACTATAATACACACTGACCACCAGGGGGCAGACTTCCAACTGCTAGGTTAGCTTGCTGCTGGGGTTTAGCTGATTGGGTCTGGGCGAGATGGGCCGGACATGCCCTGGAGCCCTCCCGCGGTCCCTTCCCGGCCCAGTTGTGCACCGGTGGGGTCCCTCAGCCTGGCCTGCACCCTCTCACAATCTGGGACCCCTCAGGGGATGTCAGAGAGCCAGTTTTGGCCTGATCCCCGCAGGCCAGGCCGAGAGACTCCACCAATGCACAAATCCGTGCACCGGGCCTCTAGTATTATATAAATAGAATCATACAGTATATAAACTTTTGAGATTGACTTGAGATCCATTCAGGTTGTTATGTGTATCAGTAGTTGCTTACTTTTTTACCCTTTTTTTTATTGTTGACACTATTACAGGTGCTTACATCCCCCACTCCTTTGCCCACCTCCACCCAGCCCCTGCCCCAGTAGTTTTACTTCTTCATATGTTTATTGAATATTTGTTATTCTTTGTAAATGCCATTCATATCTTTTTGTCCATTTGTCTATTGAGGTCTTCCTCTTTTTCTCTGATTTCTTTATACATTCTAATACTAATCTCTAATTGTGTCCCTAATTTGCTTATAGAATCCTTTGTCACACAGAAGCATTTATCCTTTATACAATCAAATCTATTCACCACACCCCTTTTTTTTGCTTTTGGATTTTGCATTTTGCTTAGGAAGGCTCATGAGCATAAAATATTATTCTGTACTTCCTTCTGATACTGAAAATATTTTGTCTTTGTTTAGCTCTATATTCCATTTGGATTTTGTTTTTTGTGGGCTGTGTGAGGCAGAGATCTAGCTGTGTCTTTTCAAAGTTAATAGACATTTCTCCTGACATTTTTATTAAACAGTCCATCAGTTCCACACTGATCTGAAATGCCATCTCTATCATATCTGAAGTTACTATACATTCTTGGGTCATTTGTCAACTGTCTGTTTTGTTCCTTTGACCTTTATCCATTCTTATACCAATACTCGTGTTCTATTTACTTTATCTTTATTTATAAGAAGTTTAAAATTTTTGCTTTGATTTCCGCTTAAATAAAAGTTGTTTTTAAATGATTATGAGTTTATTTATTTTGATGCACCATCTATCTCAGATTTGGCTAGTGGGATCCTCTTCAAGCTGGTTCCTTTGTCCTTTTGACATGTCCCCATCATTCTTTGAACTTATCTTTTACACAACAAGACATTCCAGACATAACCTATTCATCACTGCCCCAGCTTCATAATCGGTCACATCTCAACAAGCCTTGGTGGAGAAGATTTGTTTTAATAGAGATACAATCTCATGTTTATAAAAGGAATGATTTAGGAGCATGGGGAAAATATGGTGAGATAGGAGAATTACTGGAATGATGTCCTTGAGAAGGTGAGAGGAGCTAAAGTTTAGTTTCTAAATAGAGGGGTTGGCCTTAGCATAAGAGCCCAGACAGGTTTTTTCCATAATAAAGGCAAAGGCAGAGAATATGGTCACAAATGCTATTAGGTGAGCAGATCTGGTAGTGGGAGCTTATGGAAATGCTCTTCTTTGTTGCTTTTCATTTTCTCATTGAAATAGATAGAAAGCCATATTCTGAGCATGAGTTTGGGAAGGAAGTGGGTATTAAAAGTTTGAGGAAAGCCCAAGTGGTTGAGCTTAGACCTATGAACCAGGAGGTCATGGTTCAATTCTTGGTCATAGCACGTGCCTGGGTTGCCAGCTCGATCCCCCAGTGTGGGATGTGCAGGAGGCAGCTGATCAATGATTCTCTCTCATCATTGATGTTTCCATCTCTCTCTCCCTCTCCCTTCCTCTCTGAAATCAATAAAAATATATTTTAAAAAGAAAAGTTTGAAGAAAGAGGCAAAGCTATAAAATAGTTTCCTAGGAGAATGGTAGAATGAACAGTAGTAAGATTGCCAGGCAGCATTAAGTACCTACTTGAAATTCATTGTTCTAAAGAACTAATATCTTTGTTGAATTTGGTGCTTATCTTTTTCTAAACTTTAGTTTTTCCATAGATTTTGTTTCCCTATGGATGTGATCCATTGGTTTCTGTTCCTTCGGAGATTCTCCACCATTTATGATTTGTGGATGGCACTCTTTTTTAGTTTACTGTAGTATTAGAGTAGATGTATATATTCCTTGTTATGATGTTGCTTTAGTCTCTTAGAATTTTTTATCTGCATGAATAATGCGGATTAACATTATAAAAGAAAGGTGACTGAGTGATTTTTGTTGTTGTTAATGTTTAGTATTGACAAGGAGGAGAAGGGGTTTTTGTTGATACGTCTTTAGAAGCAGTGACAGAACTGTCCAGATTTCAGACTTTGAATGCATCAGGAGTCAATAAAATGTTATCATGCATTAACTGTTTTCACAGATAAATCTACATATTAGCATATCTGAGTTGTCTATATATAAAATCACTCTGGAGATTGTGGTTCTTAGCAATTCCTGTTTTCCTACTGTTTCCTAGCTGATCTCAGTTGAATAATTTTCAACTCTACGTTCTTTTTTATAAATGTGTTTTTATTAGAGAGAGAGGAAGGGAGAAGGATAGAGAGATAGAAACATCAATGAGAGAGAAACATCCATCGGCTGCCTCCTGCACGCCCCCCACTGGGGATCAAGCTCACAACCCGGGCATGTGCCCTGTCTGGGAATCAAACAGGGACCTCCTGGTTCATGGGTTGACAGCGCTCAACCACTGAGCCACACCGGCCGTGTGGCTCCACTTTCTTAATCAGTGAAGTACACAATATCTTTACACTTCAGACTTGGTGATTTTAATTCTAACCATGGAAAGGTAGTTACTGAAGATAACAGTGCCTTTTAGATGTTTGCTTTGTCTCTGGTTACATTTCTATTCTTCTGTTTTTTGTGGGGGTTTTTTATATATTGATTTCAGAGAGAAAGGGAGAGAGAGAGATACAAACATCAATGATGAGAGGGACACATTATTTGGTTGCCTCCTGCATGCGCCCCAACTAGGGCTGGGGATCAAGCCTGCAACCGAGGTTATGTGCCCTTGACTGGAATCGAACCCTGGACCTTTAAGGCCTCAGGCCGACACTCTATCCACTGAGCCAAACCAGCCAGGGCTCTTCTGTTTTTAGGACAGTACAGAAACTATATGAAGAATAGACTTTGTTTTGTTGATGTTTATAATGCTGCTATCAATTGGCCAAAGAATCTGCAAGTTCAGTTTATTGAGAAACATCTGTGGGCTTACTGTGTGTGAATATGATTAAGACAAGTTTATTCTGGTAAAGAAGGTTTTAATATATCATGAGACCATTTTCTGAAGCATTCTAACAGAGTAAATCTTACAGTTAGTGAACTGACACTGAGGACCAAGCAAGCCACCTCATTTCATCTTCACTGTAACTTCCTCTATAAAGCCGTTAATTCCATTAAATGAAAATCTTTGTGTAAAAATTGCGAAAGTTATGACTGGTTTCTTTAGAAAGAGTGATTCTGGCTTTCAGGGTATTAAACCATTTATGTAAAAATGCTATTTAGCACAATAGTGGTTTTATGTGAAATTACTGTACTGTAATTGAAGGGAAATTGGTCTAAGTAGTGGGTGTGTTTCCTGAACATTGTCAAAAAAATGTTCACAAAAGGCACACACTGCTTTGTATAGCTTCATAATGTCCAAGGACATTAGTCATTTGGATTGATTTACAGGGACATTATTCAGCCTTCTCCCCTTTGAATGTAAATTAGGTAAAGCATGGAACATGTTGAAAGAATGGGGACCTTTCTGGTTGATCTCATTCTCCAGGAAGGAACCAGCCTGTAAAATAGCACAGTTGAAATCTTCAATTTGGGAGATTGGTGGAATGAGATAAGTCGAATGATTACCTGTGCATTACTACTATATAAAGTATTTAAGGAAAAGGCAAACTACTGTTTCTGGGGGATAGTATGAAAGGTATTTTTTATTTTATCATACTATACATTTTACATTTTCAGTTTTTATGTGTACAATTTTGAAATGCAGTTTTAATAATTTGGACTTAATACTGATTGATAGTGTTAGTACACAGCACCAGTTTTTATACCACAACTTAACTATCCTGGATTCTTAAATTTTGCTAAATGCCTCTGTAGTTAGGAAAATGGGTTTGTGTAATTTTTCAAGGTTACTTTGGTGTGCTATTTTTGATCCTTTGGGTATGTGAAACTTACCTTTCACTTACATTCATAAATGAAATATAATTTGGGTAGAAAAAAGTATCAGATTGCAACCTTTTCTTTCCTTCTACAAGATATTTTGTTCAGCCAAAACCGGTTTGGCTCAGTGGATAGAGCGTCAGCCTACAGACTGAAGGGTCCCGGGTTCGATTCCGGTCAAGGGCATGTACCTTGGTTGCGGGCACATCCCCAGTGGGAGGTGTGCAGGAGGCAGCTGATCGATGTTTCTCTCTCATCGATGTTTCTAGCTCTCTATCCCTCTCCCTTCCTCTCTGTAAAATATCAATAAAATATATATTTTTTTAAAAAGCTATTTTGTTCTGCCCTGGCCAGGTAGTCCAGTTGGTTAGAGAGTCGTCCCAATATGGTAGTTGTGGGTTTGGTCCCTAGTCAGGGCACATACAAGAATCAACCAGTGAATACATAAATAAGTAGAACAACAAATTGATGTTTTTCTCTCCATCTCTTAAAGCAATCAATCCGGTTTTTTAACTATAAAGAAATATATTCTGACACGATCGGCATGGCTCAGTGGTTGAGCATCAACCTATGAACCAGGAGGTCACGGTTCAATTCCTGGTCAGAGAACATGCCCTGGTTTCGGGCTCATTCCCCAGTAGGGGGTGTGCAGGAGGCAGCCTATTGATGATTCTCTCTCATCATTGAAGTTTCTATCTCTGTCTCCATCTCCATTCCACTCTGAAATCAATAAAATATATATTTTTTTAAATGTGAGGTAAACATACAAAAGTATAGATGTTCTTCCTGGTTATTGAATTAACCAAAATATGAAATGTAACATGTAGCCAAAACCGGTTTGGCTCAGTGGATAGAGCGTCAGCCTGCAGACTGAAAGGTCCCAGGTTCGATTCCGGTCAGGGGCATGTAACTTGGTTGCGGGCTCATCCCCAGTAGGAGGTGTGCAAGAGGCAGCTGATCGATGTTTCTCTCTCATCGATGTTTCTGACTATCTATCCCTCTTCCTTCCTCTCTGTAAAAAATCAATAAAATATATTTTAAAAAAAGAAGAAATGTAACATGTATGTTTTCTGAAATAATACCAAATTTCATCTTTAGCCTGAAGTTTGCTGTTAACATAAGTTTTATTTCTATACTATTTACAGCCTGTATCCCAACCGGTTGCAGCTGAACAACAAGCAGCAATTCTAAAACCGGATTTAGTTAGAAGGTGAGTATCTTCAAATTTAAAACCATGGAAATGATGAGGATATGTTGAAGTATTTGCAATCATTAGGGGCCCATTGTATCATGACTGGAGAAGATTTTGTGTTCTTGAATTTATGTGTACATTCAATAAAAATAGTAGTTATTGTTTTTTACTTTTTTATTTTAATGAAGATCATGTATTGTGAAATTATTGACCATTTTCTTGTTCTATTATAACACTAGAGGCCCAGTGCATGAAATTCGTGCACGGAGGGGGTTTTCCTCAGCCCTGCCTGCACCCTCTGCAATTCAGGACCCCTACACCTTTTTCTTATCTAGCTAACCTCTTCACATTTAAAAAAATTAACTGAAATATCACCTACTCTAGGAAATCCTCTTTGAACAAATGTCTTTACAATCTGTATTAAGTATTTTCATAGTATACCATTCTTTTTCTTTATCAGCTACTTGGAGTAGATGCAATGTGGTTTTCATTCTTGCATCTGAATTTTTTTCTTCTTGCTCTTGTAATAGCAAAGCTTATCCAATTTACATTTGCCCTTCAAGGGCTTATATTTGGTTCAGTTTCTAGTTGGCTCCCTGCTTTTTTTTTAAGCAATAAATTTGGGTTGTGATAGTAATCCTCACTTGTAATCAAGCCTGTAGGTCTCTCTATCTGAATATTTCTATAATACCTATCACTTTAGCATACCAGAGATTGTGTTCATTTATAGAAAATAACAATAAATGTCACCTGATCATTTGATCTTCTAGTAATATTTTATAGCAAGATGTATTATTCTAGTAATTTAACTATTACAAAACTGAGGCATACAGAAATAAATCACATTGAACAATAAAGAATGACTCAAATATCAAAGCATAGTACACTTAGGGCCTCCCTTGTCCTGTGCCTCAGATATAATAGCGTAGTACACAGTTCACATGGAACTCAGCTTCCTTTAAAATAGGAAGGGATGCCATACTCATGAAGCAGCTACTTCCACACATTTTTCTTTATTTAATTCATAGCACATACTCTGTACTTATTGGAAAACCATCCTAGCAATTGCCTCTGTTCCTCTCTGTATTGTTGCCTTACATTCTGATGTTATTACTGCGCTTTTATCATCCACTCGCTCTAATAAGATTGTGAATTTTTTAAGGGCAGAGATCATGACTTGAGCTTGTGTTTCTCTGTCACGGTGCCTAGATAAATACTCAAATGCCATCCAGTCCAAATGACTGTGATGAGAGAGGCCCACTGTTTCTGGAGACCTCTGATTTTTATTTAAGGGCCTCAGGTGTTCTGTGCCTTTACAGAGGGATGAGTAGGGGCTGAGGGAATTTGAGGAAACCCAGACAGAATTCTCCTCCTAAAAGATTTTGCTAAGCTGGTGACCGGGACCACCAGGCATTTGTCCAATTAAAACCCAGACACACAGCAATAACAAAGGCACTGGTCTCCTACTGCTAATGCGTGGGGATCAAACCCCAGCCTGCAGAAACTCACCCCCGCAGTCAGGACCGGGCCGCTGGGTAGACCTTGGCTGGTGCTCCTCCCTCTGGGGAGAGGGAGACTTCCTGTGGCTGCAGGCTAGAGGCCCTGGACTCCGCACCACGCGCCCGAACAGGTCCCTAGCACAGGTTGGTCAGCAAAACGGCTTCTTCGCCTGGGATCGCGGGGCGGCTTGGCCAGGCTCTGCCTAGCTTGTTCTCCCCGTGATCATGGGGTGCTGGGCTGTTCTCCCCGTGATCGCGGGTTGGCTCAGCCTGGCCGGTTCTCCCCATGATCGCGGGGCGGCTTGGCCTGGGCTCTTCGCCCCGTGATCGCAGGGCAGCTTGGACCTGGGCAGGTGGCAGGGCGGGAGGCTTGGACCCGGGCAGGCAGCATTGGGTGCTGCCCCCACCGCCTGCCCGGTCCCCGATCTCGGCTTGGCATCCCGGCGGTGGCATAGGGCACTGCCTGCGCTGCCTGCGTATGCAAATTTACCCGCCATCTTTGCTGGGTTAATTTGCATATCACTCCTGATTGGCTGTGGGCGTAGTGGAGGTACAGTCAATTAGCATTTTTCTCTTTTATTAGTGTAGATTTCTGTTTCTAAGAAAAACTTAGAAGAATTAATAAAGGAAAGAAATAATATAGAGTAAAATTCCAGCTAATGTAAAGAAATAAATTATAATGAGATATATAATTGTGCTATTATTTGGTAGTTGTAAACTAATGTTTTACCCTGTGTTTTTCAGATTGGCTAATTCCTATTGCTCTGTTTTCAAGTTCACTGAGTCTTTCTTTTGTCCTATTCATTCTGCTATTATGCCCATTCCAATGCATTGTTTTTCTGTGGTTGTACTTATAGTTCTATAATTTCCATTTCGATCTTTTTTAGTGTATTCTATTTTTAATGAGATTTTAAATTTTTTTTAATGTGCTTCAAGAGTATTTGTAATTACTTATTGAATCATTTTGATGATGGCTGCTTTAAAATCCTTGTCAGTTACTTCCAATATCTTATTCATTCTGGTGTTGGTGTCTCTGACTGTCTTTCCTCATTCAAAGTGTGCTTTTTCCAGGTTTTTGGTGTGACAGGGAATTTTCATTTATCTCCTGGACCTTTTGGATATTATTTCAGGGGATTCTGGACTCTATTTAAATATTGTAGCTTATCAGGCAGTCGTCACCCTGTTCTGATGGCCATTTAGTTTTCACAGTACTTGGAGTATGATTCTGGTCTCCTTGGATCACCTGCCTCTCCTGGGCCCCACCTCTGGATGGAAGGGTTGGGAGCACTCTCTAGGCCCGCTGTCCCAGGCCAGGTCTCTAGGTCACATGCTGCTGGTGGAGTGGCCAGCAGTGTCATTAGGGGGAGGAAAGGGCTTACCTGAACCCTTTCTGCTGCTGGGTTGGGGGTCAGGAGACCACTAGACTTGGGCTGCCTTTGCCTTTGGGCTTTGGGTTAAGAGACACTAAACGTGGACTGCCTTGTGTCACTGGGAAGGTAGATACCAAGCTGCAGTCTTTTTCCTTAAGTTCTGGGGAGTCCCATCAGTGCCCTCCTGTGATTGTCTACTATATTATTTCCAGATTTTTTAGTTGTACTTTGAGGGGAGATGCATGGAGAATTTTAAAGTAACTCTGCAGCCCTGGCTAGTGTTGTTCAGTGGTTGGAGCATTGACTTGCACACGGAAGGGTCTCTGGTTCGTTTCCTGGTCAAGGGCACTTACCTGGGTTGCAGGTTCCATCCCTGGCCCCAACAAATCAATGTGTCTCTCTCCCATGGATGTGTGTCTGTCTGTCTGTCTGTCTGTCTGTCTGTCTGTCTGTCTGTCTCTCTCTCTCTCTCTCTCTCCCTCTCTTCCTCTCTTCCTCTCTCTCCCCCCCTTCCCCTCTCTCTTTCTCTCCCCCCGCTCCCTCTCTCCCTCTCTTGTCCCCCCATCCCTCCCTTCCACTCTCTAAAAACCAATAGAAACGGATATCCTTGGGTAACCCAACTGGCTTGGCTCAGTGGTTGAGCATCAACCTATGAACTAGGAGGTCACAGTTCAATTCCTGGTCAGGGTACATGCCCAGGTTGCAGGCTCCATCCCCAGTAGGGGACATGCAAAGCCAGCCAATCAATGATTCTCTCTCATCATTGATGTTTCTATCTCTCCCTCTCTCTTTTGTTCAGGAATCAATAAAAATATATATTTTTTTTAATTTACCCATTTAAAGTATACAGTTCAATTGCTTTTAGTACATTACAGGATTGTGAAGTCATAACTTTTTAAAAGATATTGTACTACTTATTTATTTTCCATAAACTCATTATTTATGATCTTAAATTGGGAGGTTTTCTTAGAATTTTAATATCAGTATAAAATGATTCTACCCATGAAGAAAGTTTATTTGGTAAGTCTGATTGGGGTTAACTATTGCGTTTTGAGAATCACAGAAGAATGTCTGTTCTGAGAAATTGAATAGAAGTTGCTTCTGTATTTTTAATTACTAGTTTGCAGCATGATGTGGCAGCTGTGAAGGAAAACAACAACACCCCCGATAACCCAAGTGGAAATGGCAAACAGGATCGGATCAAACAGAGAAGAGTGTCCTGTCCTCGACCAGAGAAGGGGACCAAGTTCCAGCTTACTGTCCTGCAGGTCAGTGTGTGAACATGGGTGGGCTAAGTGCACATAGAGGTCTGGGGAGTCAGGGAAGGGCGATGTTACTGTGCAAGTGGGGTATTGTGAGATTCTCTAAATTAACTTTTCCTTCATTAAAAGTTTTTAATAATAAGAGCATTATGTATTAATTGTTAAACATGGGAAATATAGGGAAAATAAAAATCACTTGTACTGCCCCTGCTGGTTCTGCTCAGTGGATAGAGCATCAGCCTATGGAGTGAAGGGTCCCGGATTCGATTCCAGTCAAGGGCACATGCCCGGGTTGGGGGCTCGATTCCCAGTGGTGGGCATGCAGGAGGCAGCTGATCAATGATTCTCTCTCATTATTGATGTTTCTATGTCTCTTTCCCTCTCCCTTCCTCTGTGAAATCAATAAAAATATATGTTTTTAAAAATCACTTGCACTCTCAGATATAATACCTGTTAATGTTTTAGTTTGTTTCATCTCTTTTATTCTGTATGTATGTATCATCTTTTACATTGATTGTAATAGTACCAGTAATAGTGAAAATGTATTGAACTATTTTGTGGTAGACACCCCAAATGTTATATATTTGTTTTATCATTTAATCCTTTGATAATCTTGTATGATGTGTGATAGTATACTTATCTTTACAAATGAGAATTAGAGAGGTATAGTAATTTGCCCAAGGTCATTCGACTAGCAAGCCATAGTCAGACCTGAATCCAGATCAGACTGTAAACCCCATATCTCTAATCAATATAGTATAGGTTTTGGATGGATGCTAAACCTTATATATAATTTTATCTCCTGCCTTTTTAAAAATATATATATATTATTAATTTTTACAGAGAGGAAGGGAGAGGGATAGAGAGATAGAAACATCGATGAGAGAGAAACATCAATCAGCTGGCTCCTGCACACCCCCCACCGGGGATGCACCTGCAACCAAGGTACACGCCCCCGACTGGAACCGAACCTGGGACCCCTTAGTCCGCAGGCCGATGCTCTATCCACTGAGCCAAACCGGTCAGGGCAATCCTGCCTTTTAAAAAAACTTAGTATATTATATATATTTTATTGTTTCATTAAATAAATTTAAAATTTTTTTCAGAACCAATTGTGTCTGTACCACAAACTTTAAGAGTTTTAAATGCATTTTTATTGATTTCAGAGAGGAAGGGAGAGGGAGAGAGAGATAGAAACATCAATGATGAGAGAGAATCATTGATTGGCTCCCTCCTGCACATCTCCTACTGGGGATCGAGTCTGCAACCCGGGCATGTGCCCTGACCAGAATGGAACCTTGACCTACTGGTTCATGGATTGACACTCAACCACTGAGGCACACCAGCCCGGCTCATTAAGTAATTTTTTTTTATATTTTATTGATTTTTTTACAGAGAGGAAGGGAGAGGGATAGAGAGTTAGAAACATCGATGAGAGAGAAACATCGATCAGCTGCCTCCTGCACACCTCCCACTGGGGATGTGCCCGCAACCAAGGTACGTGCCCTTGACCGGAATCGAACCCGGGACCCTTCAGTCCGCAGGCCGACGCTCTATCCACTGAGCCAAACCGGTTTCGGCACATTAAGTAATTTTTAATAACATATTTAAAATGGCTGCCTTGCCCTAGCTCAGTGGTCGGCAAACTGCGGCTCGTGAACCACATGCAGCTTGCGAGCCGTGGTTTGCCGCACTGTTGACTAATGAGTTTGACGACCACTGCCCTAGCTGGTTTGGCTCAATGGATAGAGCATCGGCCTGCGGACTGAAGGGTCCCAGGTTCGATTCTGGCCAAGGGCACATGCCTGGGTTGTGCGCTTGATCCCCAGTAGGGTCTGTGTAGGAGGCAGCCAATCAATGATTCTCTCTCATCATTGATTTTTCTATCTCTCTCTCTCTCTCTCTCTCTCTCCCTTACGCTCTTAAACCAATAAAGAAATATATTTTAAAAAAATAAATTAAATGGCTACCTTGGATAGTTCCTTGTATAGAGATAAAATCATGCCTTCTGTTTTTTTTTAAGCTGTTTCTTTCTTTTTGTCTGTCTCCATCTGTCTTTGCAGCAAACACCCTTGGAACCACAAACCTTTGTACTACATATCCCTGATTTTTTCCTTATCTTAGATTCCTAGAAGTAGAATTAGTGGGTCAAACAGTATGAAAATTACATGTTGCTAGATCACTGTTCTAACAACATGTTGGACCAGTTTACATTTTCATTAGCAGTGCCAACATTGCTCAGTGGTTGAACGTCGATCTATGAGCCAGGAAGTCACGGTTCTATTCCTGGCCAGGGCACATGCCCGGGTTGCAGGTTCAATCTCCAGGAAGGGGTGTGCAGGAGGCAGCCAATCAATGATTCTCTCTCATCATTGATACTTCTATCTCTCTCTCCCTCTCTCTTACTCTCTGAAATCAATTAAAAAGTATTTTTTTAAAGAGAGTTTTGGAAATCAATGACCAAATTTAGGTCTTTGCATTGTAGATAGTGATACTATTATAACTTGTTTTTGCCTTGTTATAAAAGTTCTGTTTCCACCTGGCTGAGGTGGGTCAGTGGTTGAGTGTCGACCCATGAACCAAGAGGTCACCAGTTCAATTCCTGATCAGGGCATATGCCAGAGTTGTGAGCTTGATCCTCTGTAAGGAGTGTGCAGGAAACAGCTCATTGATGTCCCTTCTCAAATCAATGTTTCTCTCTCTCCCTCTCTCTAAAAATCAATTTAAAAATCTTTTAAAATATATATTTTTTGCCCTAGCCACTTTGGCTCAATGGATAGAGTGTTGGCCCACGGACTGAAGGCTTCCAGGTTCAGTCTAGTCAAGGGCATGTACCTTGGTTGCAGGCTCGATCCACGGCCTTGCTTAGGGCACATGTGGGAGGCAACCAATCAATGAGTCTCTCTCACATCAGTGTTTCTCTTGGGTGAGGATTAGCAATATATATACATATATATAATTATTTTTTTAAATGCCATTGGCATTTTGATGGAGATCACATTAAATCTGTATATTGCTCTGGGTAAGATAGCCATTTTAACTATGTTGATTCTTCAACAATGATTGATTCTTAATCTGGTGGTGAAATGTTTGTGCCCAGGTGTCAACCTCTGGAGACAACATGGTAGAGTGTCAGCTGGAGACACACAATAACAAGATGGTCACCTTCAAGTTTGATGTTGATGGTGATGCACCCGAGGATATTGCGGACTATATGGTAAGTACAGTAAAACCAAATGATTCTCCTTTCAGTGTTCCCTCTTTTTTCCCTGTAACTCTTCCACCATTTATTCAGAGCCATCTTTTTCTTAGGATACTGTTTTTAAAATTTGTGCAGAGCTAAATTGGTTATGATCAAGAGGAAGCCAGTGCACCTCCTCTGGTTTCAGTTTCTTTATCTGCAAAATATGAAGGTGTTTCATTAAGAGATGTTTTAGGTCAGTGGTTCTTTATCCCAGGCTGCATGTTAAAATCACCTGAAGAGGTTTTTTAAAAAACAATTCCCTAGGTCCTTAATTAAATCAGAGTGTTTGGAGGTGAGGCCTAAGCATCAATCCTATATAATAAAACCCTAATATGCAAATCAACTGAACTGCAGAACGACTGGTCTCTATGATGCACACTGACCACCAGGGGGCAGACGCTCAACGCAGGAGCTGCCCCCTGGTGGTTAGTGTGCTCCCACAGGGGGAGCGCCGCTCAGCCAGAAGCCAGGAATGTCTGCCTGCCAGGAAGCGGGCCTAACCTGGCAGACTGACATCCCCCGAGGGGTCCTGGACTACGAGAGGGCACAGGCAGGGCTGAGGGCTCCCTGCCCCCCAGTGCATGAATGTCGTGCACCGGGCCTCTAGTAGTTTATAAAGTTCACCAGAATTTGCTCTCCTTCCCAGGAGCATGCCTGTGCACATAACACCTGCCCATACCAGCTTCTTTCCCCACAGGCATGCATCTCCTAAACTTTAAGGGACCCCATGAGGTTTGCAACCAGGGCAGCAATGGGCAGTGGCAGTTCATCCCCGGCAAACACCCCGAGCCTGTCCTCAAGGTCGCCTTTTCCCTGACTTTTTAGTGAGCCTAAGTAACCCAGTCTAGGCTCATTTCCTCAGCCCTTCCTTGTTTTACTGTCCCCAGCTTAAATAAGTAAAAAAAAGTTCACCAGTTAATTCTAATGAGTTAGCTACTGATATAACATGTTATATTTCAGTGTTTAAGTAATGTTCATTACGTCATTTAATTTTCATATTTTTCTTGAATTGTTAGGCTTAAGTTAGTATTTTCCCATTTATTTGTTTGTTTATTATTTTTTAAAGGAATAGATTATTGATTTTTAAAGAGAGAGGAAGGGAGAAGAGGGAAACAACATAACATTGATCAGCTGCCTCCTGCTTGCAACCCGGATATGTGCCCTGATTGGGAATCAAACCAGAAACCTCTCAGTGCTTGATGACATTCCACTGTGTCACACTGTACAGGGCATATTTTTCCATTTTTAAAAAATGGGGATGTGCCCGGCCGGTTGTGGCTCAATGGAACAGGAGGTCAGGGTTCAATTCTGATCAGGGCACATGCACAGCTGCAGGCTCGATCCCCAGTAGGGGATGTGCAGGAGGCAGCTGATCAATGATGCTCTCTCATCATTGATGTTTCTTTTCTTTTCTTTTCTTTTCTTTTTTTTTTTTTTTTTATATATATATTTTATTGATATTTTACAGAGAGGAAGGGAGAGGGATAGAGAGCTAGAAACATCGATGAGAGAGAAACATCGATCAGCTGCCTCCTGCACACCTCCCACTGGGGATGTGCCCGCAACCAAGGTACATGCCCTTGACCGGAATCGAACCCGGGACCCTTCAGTCCGCAGGCCGACGCTCTATCCACTGAGCCAAACCGGTTTTGGCACATCATTGATGTTTCTATCTCTCTCTCCCTCTCCCTTCCTTTCTGAAATCAATAAAAATATATTTTTAAAAAATAAAAACCTATTTTAAAAAATGGGGATGGGCTAGGGTAACAGGAAGAGTACGCATGCTTTTGTTTCTGCCAGTTTTCTTTAGAGATATATTCCCGGCCATTGCCTCAGTTATGTCCTTCAAATGACAATCAATTTATGGAATGCCAGATAGTTTTTCAAATGCTGGCTTCTTCTCTGGTAGGTAATGCCAACCTGACAAATGTTAGTGGTCTCAAAATAGAACTAACAATTTAATAACTGGTCTTTGTTAATTCTGTTGTGGCATTTGGATGTAAATAAATTTTAATTTATTTTTCTTTGGGGTAGTAACCATTGATAGACATAATATTATAATTTTGAAGGCACTAAATTCATTCTCGTAAATAGACTTACTTTTACTTTTGGACAGGTCGAAGATAACTTTGTGCTGGATAGTGAGAAAGAAAAATTTGTAGAAGAATTGAGGGCTATTGTAGGTCAAGCCCAGGAGATTCTTCATGTCCACTCTGCTACAGAAAGAGCCAGTGGAGTTGACGCTGTCGCTGTAGAACCCAACAGTGGCCAAGTAAGAGCAATTATTTAGCAAATAGGTCTTCTGGGATATGTATCAGGAACTTCTTTATTTACCTATTCGTTTTTAATTCAGACAGGGTCATCTGAACAAGCACAGATAAATTCTGCATCCACTCAAACCAGCAGTAAGTATATTTAATAAAATTTACCAGTTGGCATTTGAAACAAGACATTTGGAGACTCTAATTTACACATCTTCATTGAGAAAGATGTTAGCCAATAAAGGAATTAAGTAAGTTGTTAATATAGGATTTCCCACACTTTGAAAGAACTTTATAGCCCAGAAGAAAGTAGAATAGGAAGTAAAACCATTCACCATTCTCCAAATTTCCTTCAAGTATTGGTTCTTTATCTGATTAATTTATTTCTGAGTTGCTGTATGGTATGCTACCAGAAAAGCAGTCATGGTACTGATAATCTTTAACGGCTTTATTATTTGAACTTGACTGCTAAGTCACCCCCCCCCCGTGTGAGATGTACAGAAACGTTCTTAACTAGAATCATTATGTTCAAAGTTTGCCTCGTGTTTTAATAGTCACTGATATCATGATTTCATTCCACTAGTGATAAGCTTCTCCTTGCTCTGATCACTAAGTTTTTGTAAATCAGATACCAGATAAACTTCCAGGGGCTGAAAGCGGGGTGGGGGGGGGTCCTCTTTTTTTTCTGACGACTTTATCTCTCCATTCTTCTCAGCTCTGGTCATGGGTATATTTAGAGTATCTGGGAGGGGGAGAAAAGCCATAGACAAATGAGGACCTCTGAAGGAATTATAACGACACGAAGAAGCAACAGGTGGTGTGCGAGTTATGGAACCAGATACCATTACCCTGAAATTCAGTTTGTGTTGGAATGCCAGGGTCCTTTTCTATCTTCTTTTTCTCATTAGCAGGAGTCTGAACAGATTTCTGGCTGGCAAACTAGGGTAACATTTAATAGAGAATTACTTATTTCAGTAAGTTTACAAAGTCGGGGTAAAGATGTGTAGGGGCTTATTTTACTTTATTTTTTTAAGTTGTCATGCAGTAAAATTGACATTTTTCTTTTGGTGTACAGTCCTGGAAGTTGTAATACTTAGTGTAGATTTCTATAAGCACCATAATCAGGATACAGAACAGGAAATGTAGGCCTTAACAGTAAAAGTGCTTCCTTCCTCCCCCAACTCCCCCAAAAAAGTGCCCGGCTTCTAACTGCTATTGATATGTTTGTTTCAGAAGAATCTAAAATCTTTCTCTGAAGTCATCTTACGTTTAATTCTTTTTAAAACATTTTTTTAAGTTTTTATTGATTTTAGAGACAGAGGAAGGGAGAGGGAGATCGAACTATCAATGATAGAGAAACATCGATCAGCTGCCTCCTGCTCACCCACTACTGGGGATTGAGTTTGTAACACAGGCATGTGCCCTGACCGGGAAATGACCTCTTGGTGCATGGGACGAAGCTCAACCAACTGAGCCACACCGGCTGTGCTATTCTTTTTTTGTTGTTAATCCTCACCCGAGGATATTTTTCCATTGATTTTTGAGAGAGTGGACGGGAGGGGGAGAGACAAAGAGAGAGAAACATCGATGTGAAAGAGACAAATGGGTTGCCTCCTGCACACACCCTGACTAGGGCTGGGGATCTAGCCTGCAACTGAGGTATGTGCCCTTGACTGGAATCAAACCCGGGACCCTTCAGTCTGAGGGCCGATGGTTCAACCACTGTGCCAAACCAGCTAGGGCAGGGCTGGGCTATTCTTAATTCTTTAGAGTATTTTTCAGGATTGGGGAGGAGGTCTGGTCTCATAAATTGCACACATCCTAGTGTTGTTTGAAATGGAGGTACAAGAAAAATTGGTGTTTTAACCTGGTTTCCTTAGTCAACAAGGTAAACATGCTGACAGTTGCTTAGCATATTAAATTTTCCACAGATGAATCTGCTCCTCAGTCATCCCCAGTTGGTCGGTGGCGATTCTGTATCAATCAAACGATAAGAAACCGTGAGGCTCAATCTCCTCCTTCTCTTCAGCAGTCCATATCTACAGTGCCTGGGCTATATCCACTTTCTAGTAAGCATTCATTCTCTGCCAACTTTATCCAGACTTGGAGGATAGGGGTGCAAAATATGGACCGTATCTTTTTTTAAAGGTTTTTTAATTTGCTTTTAGAGAGAGAGGAAGGGAGAGAGAGAGAGAGAGAGAGAGAGAGAGAGAGAGAGGGAGATAAACTTCAATGTGAGGGTGAAACATCAATCAGCTGCCTCCTGCACAACCCCTACTGGGGATTGAGCCTGCAACCCAGGCATGTACCCTGACCAGGAATCAAACCTGCAACCTTTCGGTTCACAGGATGACGCCCAATGAACTGAGCCACACTGGCTAGGGCTGGACCATATTTTTAGCTTGTTTTCATGGGTATTTTGTGCTTATGAGAATTTTCATAATCATTTTGGAAGATGTTAATACCAGGGTGTAACTTAAACCATTTTTATTTAATATTTATTTTTTAAAAAGAAAAGGTTTCCTTTTCCTTCACAGGTAGAATTGTATATTCTGAGTCCTTTTTACAAAAGTACTTTCACACAAGTTCTCATTTGCCCCTTGATTTACCTGTCCCCTTTGAGTTTGGGTAGCAGTTCATGCTTTGTGCTTACCAATACATGCTTACCCATTCTTTGTTATTGTTCCAGGTCCAAGAAAAACAAATAATAAGGAAATGTCACAGGACACACTGCTCACTCTAGAAAATAATCCATGCCAGCGTGCACTTTTCACCTCCCAGTCAGAACACAAGGATGTGGTAGATGGTAAGATTTCTGAATGTGCCAGTGTAGAAACTAAGCAGTCAGCTGTACTTTATCAAGTGGAAGATGACAGGCATAGAATGGCACCAGTTGTAAGTAGTTCCGCTTACACTGCTACTTCAGTTCGTACAGTTCCAGTTAAATGTGAGGGACCCACCAACCAAGCAGGAACATTTCTACCTGTGCTTCCCTGTCACCAAGCTGCCAGTCAGGCTAATGTACTTACGGCACCTCCTGGCGAGTCAACTCAGATTGCTGGTAACTCTCTTAAAACTTCAGCATTGATTTCTGATCAAAGGCCTCAATCCTTATCAGTGCAGCAGCCAACTATGGATGCAGAGTTTATTTCCCAAGAAGGAGAGAAAACCACAGTGAACACTGAAGCAAGTTCTCCTAAGAAGGTCATCCCCACTCAGACCCCCGGCCTTGAACCGTCTACCCTTCTACCCACTACTGTCCTGGAATCAGATGGGGAAAGACCTCCAAAAATGGAGTTTGCAGATAACCGAATTAAAACTCTAGATGAAAAACTAAGAAACTTGCTCTATCAGGAGCATAGCATGACTAGCATCTACCCTGACAGCCAGAAGGACACCCACAGCATAGACTCTCCATTCTCTTCCTGTGCTGAAGATACACTCTCGTGTCCACTGCCAGAAGTCATAGCCATCAGTCACTGTGGAATTCAAGACAGCCCTGCGCAGTCCCCCAGTTTTCAGCAGACAGGCTCTAAGGTTCTGTCCAATGTGGCTGCCAGTCAGCCTGCTAACATATCAGTGTTCAAAAGGGACCTGAATGTGATTACTTCTGTACCCAGCGAATTATGTTTACATGTAAGTATGATTCTTTCTAAACAATTCCTTATCCTTGTGCTTGTAAAAAATGCACTCTTTAAAAATACATGTTTTTATTGATTTCTGAGAGGAAGGGAATGGGAGAGAGAGAGATAGGAACTTCAATGATGAGAGAGAATCGTTGATCAGCTGCCTCCTGCATACCCCCTACTGGGGACCAATCGAACCATGATTTCCTGGTTCATAAGTGAACCCTCAACCACTGAGCTACACCAGCCAGGCAAAACATTCTTTGCTTAAGTTCTATCCTTCGGAATGTAATTGTCTGTGTCACAAGATTCCGAGGGCACAGGTATTTCAGAAGGCCATCTTAGTTGCAGGTGACCAGAGCTTCTCAACAGAGATGGCAGACCTATTTATGGTAAGAGCGCCCTCTGGTGAATTAGTTAGGAACTTGCAAGCCAAACCTGTTTTGGGCCTCTAGTATACAAATAAATATATAATATGTATCCATGTCTTGTAAATATATAGTATATATAAAGAAGTATGTCTAGATAAATGTGTGTATGTCAGTTAAAACCATGTCTGAAAAGATTTATTTACAGCTATGTCTATAGGTTTGGAAGTGGGATGGATTTTACTGTATATATACACAAATACTACTTAAATGTAATAATAAAAATCATAGATATAGTGGTAAAGATTTAGAAACGTTACTATAATATACTATAAATTGAAAAAATAAAGTTGCAGATCAATATGTATGTAGCACAATCCTATTTTTGTGAATGAAAAATTCCAGGTATGTAAATAGATCTGTGTAAGCTCAAGTCAAGAAGGGTTAAGTACCCAAAAAGTACCCAAAGAACTTTCCCATGGATACATACAATAGAGTGGTGAAGGCCTGGGGCAGGTGGGGGAGTGGCACAGGGGCGGGCTGGAAGGGGTCAATGAGGGGGGGAAGGGGACATACGTAATACTTTCAACAATAATGATTTTTAAAAAAAGAAGGGTTAAGTACCAAATAGTAGATAAACATCAGATAATGATTACTTCTGTGATTTAAAGAGACAGAAAAGGGAAATTAAATTGCTACATTATGTAACCTAAAAAAGAAAGTCATGAGATTGTGGATGATTTTTACTTTTATTATAAAGAAAAGTTTCAAATAAATTAAAACCCACAAAAACAAGATTACATTAATAACAAAATTCTTGAAAAGGAAACTAACAACAGACATTTTTAACTGTAAATATAAAAGTAAGTTCTTCCCACCCACAAAATCAATAAATCAGTCCTGTTCTTGTGCACCACTGGGGTCCCTCGGCCTGGCCTGTGGGAATTGGGCCAAAACTGGCTCTGTGACATCCCCTGAGGAGTCCCGGATTGCGAGAGGACGCAGGCCAGGCCGACGGACCCCACTGGTGTATGAATCTGTGCACCAGGCCTCTAGTATGCATATAAGATCTTTGGTTAATCTCTTCCCACCCTTCCCCCTTCCCTCCAAGATTCAGCAGTCTGTTCCATGTTTCCATGCCTATGCATTAAGTATCTGCCCCCTGGTGGTCATTGTGCGTTGTAGCTACCGGCCGGTTGAATGATCGCTTAGGCTTTTATATATATAGATACTTCTTTTTTTTAATGTTTTTATTGATGAGAGAGAGAGACATTGATTGGCTGCCTTCTGCACCCGCTACTACGGACCAAGCCCGAAACCCAGGCTTGTGTCCTGACCTAGAATCAAACTGGTGGCCTTTTGTTGTATAGTGTGACCCTCAACTAATTGAAGTCATACCAGCCAGGGCTACATATACTTCTTTACATAGGTGGACTAGTTTGCATTTCTTAACAATATATATATTTTTTTCGCCAAAACCGGTTTGGCTCAGTGGATAGAGCGTCAGCCTGTGGACTGAAGGGTCCCGGGTTCGATTCCGGTCAAGGGCATGTAACTTGGTTGCGGGCACATCCCCAGTGGGAGGTGTGCAGGAGGCAGCTGATCGATGTTTCTCTCTCATCGATGTTTCTAACTCTCTATCCCTCTCCCTTCCTCTCTGTAAAAAACCAATAAAATATATTTAAAAAAAAAACAATATATATATATTTTAAAATATATTTTATTGATATTTCACAGAGAGGAAGGGAGAGGGATAGAGAGCTAGAAACATCGATGAGAGAGAAACATCGATCAGCTGCCTCCTGCACACCTTCCACTGAGGATGTGCCCGCAACCAAGGTACATGCCCTTGACCGGAATCGAACCCGGGACCTTTCAGTCCGCAAGCTGACGCTCTATCCACTGAGCCAAACCGGTTTCGGCAACAATATATTTTTATTGATTTCAGAGAGTAAGGGAGAGAGAGATAGAAACATCAATAATGAGAGAGAATCATTGATTGGCTGCCTCTTACATGCCCCACACTGGGGATTGAGCCCACAATCCAGGCATGTGTCCTGACCGGGAATCAAACTGTGACCTCCTGGTTCACAAGTCGATGCTCAACCACTGAGCCACACTGGCCGGGTGGATTGCATCTTTTCCCACTTATTTTGTACTAAAGTAATTGTTTTGTTAACACCCCCCACCCCCCATTGCACTCCCCAAACACGGTTAAGTTCCTGATTTGGGGGTTTTGTTTTTTAATATATTTTTATTGATTTCAAAGAAGAAGGGAAAGAGAGAGAGAGTTAGAAGCATCAGTGATGAGATAAAGCCATCAATCAGCTGCCTCCTGTACGCACCCCCCCTCCACACTGGGGATCAAGCCCACAACCCGGGTATGTGCCCTGCCTGGGAATCGAACCCTGACCTCCTGGTTCATAAGCTGATGCTCAAAAACTGAGCCACACCGGCCGTTCTAAGATCCTGTTTGGTTTTTTGTGTTTTTTAAATATATTTTTATGTATTTCAGTGAGGAAAGGAGAGGAAGAGAGATAGAAACATCAATGATGAGAGTGAACCATTGATCTGCTGCCTCCTGCACTCCCCCTACTCGGGATCCAGCCCACAACCTGGGCATGTGCCCTTGATTGGAATCCCAGTCCACAGGCTGACACTCTATCCACTGAGCCACACCGGCTAGGACAGCCGTGGGCAAACTACGGCCCACGGGCCAGATCCGGCCCATTTGGCTGTTCTATCTGGCCCGCGGAGCCGAAAGAGCGGAAGGTTCTCTTGCTCTCCCCTCCGCTCCTTTACTTTGAATTTATATTAGTTCACACAAACACTCCATCCATGCTTTTGTTCCGGCCCTCCGGTCCAGTTTAAGAACCCATTGTGGCCCTCGAGTCAAAAAGTTTGCCCACCCCTGGGCTAGGACCTAAGTTTCTGTTTCAATTCTTGTGCTCATTGCCATTAATAACTAGTAAATAATATACTTATTTATTTTTTTAATTTAGTAATTTCAGACAATACTTATTGGCTTACTGCTATGAAGGGTGAGGAAATTATACTTTTTCTTTCCTCCACTTGTACATCTTCCAATTTTTATTAATTATACTAGAGGCCCAATGAACGAAGATTCGTGCAAGAATGGGCCTTCCTTCCCTGGCTGCCGGCAGCGCCTTCGTGCTGGCCGGAGCCGCCTTTCCGCCTTCCCACGCTGCCTAAAGGCCCGGAGCAGCTGGGGTGGTGCTGAATGCCTGTGTTATCGCCATGGCGACGACACAAGCATCCCGCCCCGCCCCCAGCCACTCGGCACCTGTATATGCAAATTAACCCACCATCTTTGTTAGGTTAATTTGCATACTCCTGATTGGCTGGTGGGAGTCGCAAAGGTACGGTCAATTGGCATGTTACTCTTTTATTAGGTAGACTAGAGGCCTGGTGCACGAAATTCGTGCACAGGGGTGTGTGTCCCTCAGCCCAGCCTGGACCCTCTCCAATCTGGGATCCCTCTCACAATCCAGGACTGCTGGCTCCCAACTGCTCACCTGCCTGCCTTTCTGATTGCCCCTAACCACTTCTGCCTGCCAGCCTGATCGCCCCCTAACCACTCCCCTGCCAGCCTGATTGATGCCTAACTGCTCCCCTGCCAGCCTGTTTGCCCCTAACTGCCCTCCCCTGCAGGCCTGGTCACCCCTAACTGCCCTCCCCTGAAGGCCTGTTCCCCCCCCCCCAACTGCTCTCCCCTGCAGGCCTGGGTCCCCCTCAACTGCCCTTCCCTGCAGGCCCGGTCACCCCCAACTTCCCTCCTCTGCCGGCCTGGTCACCCCTAACTGCCCTCCCCTGCAGGCTTGATTGCCCCCAACTGCCCTCCCTTGCAGGCCTGGTCCCTCACAACTGCCCTCCCCTGCTGGTCTGATCGCCCACAACTGCCCTCCCTTGTAGGCCTGGTCCCTCACAACTGCCCTCCCCTGCTGGCCATCTTGTGGTGGCCATGTTGTGTCCATATGGGGGCAGCCATCTTGTGTGTTGGAGTGATGGTCAATTTGCATATTACTCTTTTATTAGATAGGATTATTTTTTAATTTTGGTAAAGTTTAGCATCTATATATTTTCTGTAACTATTGGTTGTACTTTGTCTATAGTTTGATTTAAAGAATTGGAAATCAATAAACAGCATTTATATTATAAATGTTATCTAATGATCATATTATGTGATTAGGACTATAAAAAATGAAATATAATTCTCTGTCATTTATACTTTGTTATTTGAAGGAGACTTCTTCCAAGTGTTACTGTCAAATGGATTCTTTTGTTTCTTTTAAGTGTCCATTGCTGCATCTTGATCAAACTTACCTGCCATTGTTTCTGGTGTCCTAAAATTCCTCCCTCCCCGAAATGTTTCTGTGACTGATATCTTAAAATATGTTGCATGAGAGCCGAAACCGGTTTGGCTCAGTGCATAGAGCGTCGGCCTGCGGACTGAGGGGTCCCGGGTTCGATTCCGGTCAGGGGCATGTACCTTGGTTGCGGGCACATCCCCAGTGGGAGGTGTGCAGGAGGCAGCTGATTGATGTTTCTCTCTCATCGATGTTTCTGGCTCTCTATCCCTCTCCCTTCCTCTCTGTAAAATATCAATAAAATATATTTTTTAAAAAATATGTTGCATGAGAGACGTGTGTGTGTGTGTGTGTGTGTGTGTGTTTTGGGTGATGGGTGCACAATGCAGTGTGAGATGATGTTTTGCCCAGTTGTACACTTGAAACCTGTATTGTTTTGTGAACCATGTCACCCCAGTAAATTCAGTTTTTAAAAACCCACTAAGCGGGATAGTTTAAATGGCTGAACTTTTGAATATGTGAAACATGGTGTGTTTTTTAATAAAAAACAATACCATGTTGAAATAATAATGTTTTTTAATGTCCAAATATGTCTTTATTTTATTTCACACTTGATTAATTACATACGGTAGGATCATTTTGAGTTAATTTTTGTATATCGTATTAAGAAGGGTTTAGCTTCAGTATTTTGTATGTGGAGATCCAGTTGTTCCAGCACCACTTGTCATTCTTTGTTGTTATTACAAATGGAATTGTTTTCTTTTTTTTTCTTTTTTTTTTAAATATATTTTATTGATATTTCACAGAGAGGAAGGGAGAGGGATAGAGAGCTAGAAACATCGATGAGAGAGAAACATCGATCAGCTGCCTCCTGCACACCTCCCACTGAGGATGTGCCCGCAACCAAGGTACATGCCCTTGACCGGAATCGAACCCGGGACCTTTCAGTCCGCAGGCTGACGCTCTATCCACTGAGCCAAACCGGTTTCGGCTGGAATTGTTTTCTTAATTTACTTTTCAGATTATTTTTATTGCTAGTGTATAGAAATAGAACTGATTTTTTGGGGGGTGTTATATTCTACAAGTTTGCTGAGTTTATTAGCTCTAACAGCTTTGGGTGTATTATTTAGGATTTTCTGTATAGTATATAAGATCATATCATCTGTGAATAGAGATAGTTTTATTTCATTTCCTGTTTTTCTTATCTATTAACTTTTCATTTCACACTTTCATCTCTGTCCCTTTGCTTTCTATACTGGGAGAATTTCTCAATTTTTAAGCTGTTTCTAACGTCCTATTCAGCTATTTTTTAAAGTCGATGATTATGTTTTTAACTTCTAGTCATTGTAGGTAGTTCATTGTTTTTTCTTATAGATGTTGTATATTCACACATCTCTTGAAGATATTAGTCTTATTTTATGTTACTAATGCTAGTTCCTTGGCTGTTCTATTTGTTGAGTTAAATGTTTTTTTTATTGTGTTGATTTCCCATAAGTGTTTGGTGATTCTTAGTTGTGTACTCTTCTTTTTTCCCCTATAACACGTCTTGCTGGTCGCCTCATAAATACTATGCATCATCATTGTAGCCTACCTCCAGTAATTTGGAGAAAGGCATGGGCCATGCTTCCTGGCACTGGATTGCACCTTGTTTATAATGCTGCCTAGAGCAGCAGTCGCCAAGCGGTGGTCCACAGACCACTGGTGGTCCCTGAGGTCCGAAAGGTTGGCACCCGCTGGCCTAGGGGGTGGCCCAGAAGACGAGCTTCCCCTTTTTCCTGGATGTTGTCTCCTCCCTACATTGCTGACCTTTCTCTTGGCCACACACATTTTCCTCTTACCACTCTGAATTTGGGAGCAGATGTCTCCCGCTGTCTTTTGCTTGCTGTGGAGGTGGAGAGAGAAGGACCAGAACCGCCTGGCTGTTCCTTTTTTGCTACCCCAAGCAGTTTACTCTTCCACTCAGTGAGCATTGAATAAGTCAAGATCTCTGTTTTTGTGCCGTTCACATTCTAGTGGGGGAAGATAGGCCCTAAAAAGATAAATAATTCAAGTAAAGGGCTATGATAGAAAGACTCAGGATGACTTTATGTAGGTTGGTCAAGGAAGGACTTGTATTTGGCGGTGACATTCACAGATGGAGACCTGTTCCAGGAACCAAAAGAAAGCCAGCATGTAGGAGGGTGTTATGATATGATGTTGAGAGGCAAAGAGAAGACAGATCGTGTGGAACTTTATAAGCGTTCTAGCCAACCACTAATTATCTTGGTCGGCCAGGACTCTCTCCCACTGCCCATATCCGCCACTCGAATTTGCAACATTTTGTAACAGTTCCTGCATATGTCATGGGCTGCTTTTTCCTCCTTTAATTATATATGCATATGTCTACATCTGTTTTTCCTGCGTGTCTGTGAATTTGGATTGGTAAAGGAGGCTAGAACTTTTATGTGATTTACCACATTGATCCAGTTATTACTTATGAAAAGTCTTGTCTGTAATTTCAGCGGGACCAATGCAACACTTTCTACATTATAATATTATTAAGAATATTTTCCTCTTTTTTACAAATATATTTTTATTGATTTCAGAGAGGAAGGGAGAGGGAGGGAGAGAGAGAAACATCAATGATGAGAGAGAATCCTTGATTGGCTGCCTCCTGCACGCCCCGCACTGGGGATTGAGCCCACAACCCGGGCATGTGCCCTGACCAGGACTCTAACCGGGACCCTTCAGTCTGCAGGCCAATGCTCTACCAGGCGTCCTCAAACTGCGGCCCGCCGAGGACATTTATCCAGCCCGCTGGGTGCCGCTGCCTGTCCTGCTTAGCAGCTGACTTGTCCCGGCCCGCAGTGCGCATAGGAATTTGTTCATAGTTTTTTTTTAAACTATAGTCCGGCCCTCCAACGGTCTGAGGGACAGTGAACTGGCCCCCTGTTTAAAAAGTTTGAGGACCCCTGAGCCAAACCAGCTAGGGCTATTTTTCCTCTTCATGAAGGTAGTATTATTACCATTCCAAATGGGATTTTGGAAAATGAAAACTACTTGTTTAGAATTTTATTTTCAATAACTGCTAACCTGCCCCAAGTGTTAATTCTTACCCAGGACTGCAATATACTTAGTGCCACTTAGGCTGTCTTCCTTCAGACAAATGCTAAATCCCATTCCTTGAGCTTTTAAATACTCTTTTAACTTTCTAGATTAGTAGTGACCATTCTCATGTTTCCGAAAGTATTTTTGATTGTGTATATTAATTTTTGTGTTAATTATTATAGGGAACTTATTTTTAAAGTGCTTATTTAGAATACAACCGTTAATTCTAGCTTTTTTAGGAGAGGGATAGGAGGTCAAGAAGAGGGAAGAATGATTTTATTGCCAGCCATGCGTAGCCTGATGTTAACAGTTTTTAGAGCATGAATTTGAAGTAATTTTGAGATCCATTGTAAATTTCTGTGTGCTTACATAAAGTAAAAAATTTGATTTGGTAATATTTTCCTGTAAATCTACATGTCTAGATAACAAGCATAAATAAAAATGTTCAGTTTAAGAATATAGGGTTTTGCCCTAACCGGTTTGGCTCAGTGGATAGAGTGTCGGCCTGTGGTCTGAAGGGTCCCAGGTTTGATTCCGGTCAAGGGCATGTACCTTGGTTGTGGGCACATCCCCAGTAGTGGGTGTGCAGGAGGCAGCTGATCGATGTTTCTCTCTCATTGATGTTTCTAACTCTCTATCCCTCTCCCTTCCTCTCTGCAAAAATCAATAAAATATATTTAAATATATATAGGGTTTTGCTCAGCCAATGTGGCTCAGTGGTTGAGCATCAACCTATGAAACAGGAGGTCACAGTTAGTTTCCTGGTCAGGGCACATCGGGGTTGCAGGCTTGATCCCCAGTAGGGGACATGCAGGAGGCAGCCGATTGATGATTTTCTCTTATCATTGAAGTTTCTGTCTCTCTCCCTCTCTGAAATCAATTTTAAAAACATTTTAAAAATCTTAAAAAGAAGAAAAAAAGTGTAGGGTTTCAGTAACCTTTTTTAGTAAATTAGTGCATATGAAGGAAATAATTTCAATTTTTCAAAGTTGCTATAAGGGAAAATATTCTAGGGTAGGAGATTCATATTCTGTTGTTTTATTTATCTGAAGTCTAAGTAATATATATATTTTTATTTACTGATTTTCGACAGAAAGAGGAACGGGGAGGGAGGAGGAGAGAGAGAGGGAGAGACAGCCATTTGTTCCACTTATTTATGCATTCATTGGTTGATTTTTATATATGCCATGACCTGGCATGGAACCCACAGCCTTGGTGGATGGGGACGACACTCTAACCAACTGAGCTCTGCCAGGGCCTGACATCTAAATAATATTTTTAAAGAAAGGGGAAGGCTTCATTCCATAAGTTGAATACTTCAGGTTCTGACTGAAATGGTACTATTAATGCAAGTATACATGGCATTCGATTTTTGATTACCAATTAGTCCATACAAGAAACTGCAATGGTATAACCAACTGCTACACCTTACCTAAATTTTTACCATTTTGGTTTTTGTCTCGATTAGGAGATGTCCCCAGATGCCTCACTTCCAGGGGATCCAGAGGCCCATCCTGCTGCTGTGCCAAGCGGTGGAGCCACTCGTCTGCACACAGGAGGTGGATATTTTGGCCTAAGCTTTACTTGTCCTAGTCTCAAAAATCCTATTAGCAAGAAATCCTGGACTCGCAAATTAAAAAGCTGGGCATACAGGCTACGGCAGTCAACCAGCTTTTTCAAGAGATCAAAAGTCCGTCAAGGTAGTGTGCTTACAGTCAGGGACCTAGACTAGGTAACATCACTTTTCATTTACTTCTGTTTGGTTTTTGGTTTTTTTCTTCATACACAAATGTTGCCACTTTTTCCACGTAGCCCATGTATGTGACACATCCCATTAATGTCATTGCCATTTTGTTTTTTCTTCTGTAAGTAATTTGATTTTATAGTTTTTTCATTTCATATAGATACTAAGTCGGGATAAATCTTGCAATGTCTGGTTGAGAGTTAGGGTAACACTTTTTAATTGTCTAGCCGGAGTTAAGCTTTTTTCTGCTTTTCTTCATTTTTGGAAATGTAAACAAATTTAGTCTTAATCAATTTTCTCTTTTCTCTTTACAATTTGGCGAAACTTACAGTGGAAACAGATGATGTGATATCCACAGTTGCTCCTGATCCCATTCCTCTGGCAGGAGAGTCCGCAGCTGATAGTAGGCCTTTGAGTAGATGCAAATCGATGAGTGGATCCTTTCAGCGGGGACGGTTCCAGGTTTGTGCTTTTGATTAAATCCTTATCTACAATGCATTGTAACAGGTAACAGCATTGAAGACAGTGTAGATCATTGTCATATTTAATTTGCATCCCTTCACCTTTTGAAGCCATCCAGCAAAGGTGTCTAAAGAAATGGGGATTTATATAGGGGGGATACATAGTGATGGAAAATGAATGAGTGAATGAATGGCATCCTTTAAAAAAAAAGAAATGGATTTTAGTAGCTGGAAGAGAACACAGAAAGGGATCATTATTTTGTGGTGGTGAAGCATCCATCTTATATAAAAACTGCTGTTTGAAATTTTAACCCTGCTATTTTGGCTTCTGTAAATGCTTGCTTGCTTAAATAATAAGGAAAATAAGACGACTCTCATTTCAGAGAGGCCATTAAACCTTCCCCGGATGAAGTTATCAGTGCTGGCACCAGGCCAAGCATTTGGTTGCGGTCTCAAAGCCCCAGCACTTAGGGGCTCTTTAAGAACTTGCAAAGGGGACCGGAAAACCCCATATTTAGGAGACCAAGAGGGTAAAAAGGTATAAATACAGGAAACTTCCTGTGTGACTTCGCCCAGAATTCTAGAGACATTTTTCTCTGGGCCCGTGCATAATAATAATAATAAATGTAACTCCATCTCTCCAAGCGTTGCTTGGTTCTTCTCCGTTCTTCTGTAACAGTGGGAGGTTGGGTCACCTGTTTTTATAAATCCCATTTCATGTCTTTTAGTATCTTGGCATCTTTAATTATGGACTTTTTTTTTTAATTGTGGAATTTTTTTTAAATATATTTTATTGATTTTTTTACAGAGAGGAAGGGAGAAGGATAGAGAGTCAGAAACATCGATGAGAGAGAAACATTAATCAGCTGCCTCCTGCACACCCCCCTACTGGGGATGTGCCCGCAACCAGGGTACATGCCCCTGACTGAAATCGAACCCGGGACCCTTCAGTCCGTAGGCCGACGCTCTATCCACTGAACCAAACCGGCCAGGGCTATTTTATTGATTTTTTATAGAGAGGAAGGGAGAAGGATACAGAGTCAGAAACATCGATGAGAGAGAAACATCGATCAGCTGCCTCCTGCACATCCCCCACTGGGGATGTGCCTGCAACCAAGGTACATGCCCTTGACCGGAATCGAACCTGGGACCCCTCAGTCCGCAGGCCGACGCTCTATCCACTGAGCCAAACCGGTCAGGCTTAAATTGTGGAATTTCATTTGAGCAATCAGCGCCAAGGCTCTTTACCCAAGGGGACCAATTGAAAGCCTCTGAAGCCCTAGTGGGGTAGCTCAGTTGGTTAGAGCCTCGTGCCCATACACCAAGGTTGTAGGGTCAATCCCCTGTCAGAGCACACACAAGAATCAACCAATGAATTCATGAATGAGTGGAACGATGTTTTTCTCTCTCTCTCTCTCTCTCTCTCTCTCTCTCTCTCTCTCTCTCTCCCTCCCTCCCTCCCTCCCTCGCTCTCCCCCACTTTCCTTCCCTCTCTCCTCCTCCCCCCTTTGTCTCTTTAAAATCAACAAATAACAAAATTAAAAAGAAAGACTTGCAATATGGGGAGGTTTATGGGATTTTAAAGCTTTGGTATTATCAATGCATACATCACAAGCAGAATAGCCACTTGTCTGTGCCACATGTTGATCCTGAATTTCTTTGTGGGTTTGCTCTTTAGTTAGGCGGAGCCAGCCACGTTTGCCTTTTTGTATCTCAGGTGATTACAATCCCTCAACAGCAGTCCGAGAAAGTGACATGTACTGGAATCAAACACGGACCAGCCTTCAATGAGATGCCAAGCCATTCTAGTGAAGAAGCTCCAGCCTTCACTGAAACAGCAAAGGCTCAGGTAGTAGAAATAGAACCTGCCATGCACAGTCCAGAGACTGTATTTTCTCCTCAGAACCCAGAAGCTCTTCATGAAACCTTTCAGGAAGGTAAACCAATTCCTAAACCAGGAGACAGTTCATCTTTCAGCACAGCTGGTGAGACTGATGTATCTTCGATAACCCCGGAAAAGGAATTGGAAGAAAACTCAGCTACGGGAAGTAGCATGCAGTCTGGCTCTGAACTGCTGCTTAAAGGGAGAGAGAGACTTACTGTTGAGAAACAGCTTTGCTCTGATGGTGAATTTTCAGCCACTCTTACTGACAGAGGGAACTCTGTGGCAGAGAGTAATCCGGAGAGCGATCAGTGCTTACCACTCCATGAAGAAAAAGCCTGTGCTCAGACAGAGAGCTCACTCTTCTATTCACCATCTTCCCCAATGAGCAGTGATGATGAATCCGAAATAGAGGATGAGGACTTGAAGGTGGAGCTTCAAAAATTACGAGAAAAGTAAGAACTGTTTCTCTTTTGTCACCTAGCTAGTTGCCCTGGGTTTAGTTTGGTGTGTGTGTGTGTGTTTTTTAATATATTTTTATTGATTTCAGAGAGGAAGGGAGCGGGAGAGAGTGATAGAAGCATCATTGATGAATCATAGATCAGCTGCCTCCTGCACGCCCCCTACTGGGGATTGAGCCCGCAACCCAGGCATGTGCCCCTGACTGAACTCGAACCCGGGACCCTTCAGTCGCAGGCTGACACTGTATCCACTGAGCCAAACCAGCTAGGGGTGCCCTGGGTTTTATAGAACTGTTAGGTTGCTAACTAATTTAGGACTGGTGGCATTTTAAGTATATATATATATATATATATATATATATATATATATATATACACATACACACACACATATATATACATATATGTATGTGTGTGTGTGTATATATATATATATATATATTGATTTCAGAGAGGAAAGTGTTGGGGGGAGAGAAAGAAAAAGAGAGAGAGAGACATCGATGTGAGAGTGGGACATTGATCTGCTGCCTCCTGCATGCCCCACACTGGGGACTGAGCCCACAATCCGGGCGTATGCCCTGACTAGGAATTGAACCGTGAATTCCTGGTTCATAGGTCGACACTCAACCAGTGAGCTACGCGGGCCGGGCAGGACTGATGACATTGTAATGATTGAAAACTTTTTTTATGATTGAAAACTACAAAGACAGCATCAGATCCCACTAATTATGAACTCAGTCCTACAAGACTGCCCCCCCCCCAGATGCCAGTCACAAGTCCAGGTGGTATTACCTATGCTTCTAACTAGCCTGTTATCAATTGGAGGTTCCCCCCAAAGGATGTAACTCCAGAACAGCCAAATGTCAAGGCATGGGGGAAGGAACATGGGACTTCCATGCACTCTCACGAGTGCCACTCTCCGACCAACCTGGAAACTCTCCGAACCTTGTAATACAGGAGTTTTTATGGAATTTTCATCTAGATAGGTGTGACTGAGTAAATCATTGACCATTGGTGATTAATTTAATCTCCAGCCGCGCCCCTCATCAGGGGTCGGGGGGAGGAGATGAAAATTCTCATCCTATAATCACTTGGCTGGTTCTCCTGGGACTTTTACAAAAGCCACTTGATTGACCTAGACACCAGTGTGAGGTTGTGCATCGTTTCTCATTATGAATAACAAGACACTCCTTTCACCTTTATTACTCTGGAGCTATTTGAAGACACAAGACCAAACGATTCTCCCATTGCTCTTATCACTTAGGACAGTGGTCGGCAAACTCATTAGTCAACAGAGCCAAATATCAACAGTACAACGATGGAAATTTCTTTTGAGAGCCAAATTTTTTAAACTTGAACTTCTTCTAACGCCACTTCTTCAAAATAGACTCGCCCAGGCCGTGGTATTTTGTGGAAGAGCCACACTCAAGGGGCCAAAGAGCCGCATGTGGCTGGCGAGCCGCAGTTTGCCGACCACTGACTTAGGAAATTACAAAAATCCATCTCCTATTTCTCATGCCCTAATATAATTCCTCAACCACTGTGACCTGTTTCATTTAAAAATATATAGTTTTTGCTTTTGACAAAAGTGTTATCATGATACACATGTTATGCTGCAATTTTTTACTTAACTTTGTCACCTATGTATATTCATGTTTGCACAAATAATATTTATTCCATACACTGAAATAGCTTATCACCATTGAAAGTTTATTTAATCTCTCCTTAATGGACATTTCAGTTTTATCCCATGTTTTGCTTGAAGTGAACATCCTTATTTTTTAAACAGTTATGCAAGTATTTTTGTAGGATCAATACCTAAAAGTAGAATTGCTGGGTTAAAAGATATGTACATTTTAAATTCCATAGATATTGCTATTATCAAATGTAGCTATACCGTTTTGCGCACCAAACAAAAACATATGAAAGTGCCTATTTTCCTACTTCTTAACAACATTGGGCTGGATATTGTTGATCCTTTTAGTTTTATTCCAATCAGATGAATTCGTTTTTTAAAAATTGTGTTATCTTAACTAAAAGTGAGGTTGTGCATCATCTCATTTATTGGTTATTTGTATTTCTTTTTCTTTGGAGTCACCTTTTCATATTCATTTCCTCTTTTCTAAAAGATAGTTTCTTTTTTTCTTACTGATTTTTAGGAATTATTTACATATTCTAAATATTAACCTTTTCTATATAATGCAGATACTTTTTTTTCTTGTTTATGCCTGCATCAAATAATAAAGAAAAAATTGATATTATCAATGCTCTGTGATTTTTAAACTTTGTTTTGCTGTTTTTCACGATATTGAAGTTTTAGAAATTTATTCCCGTCAGTTTGTTGACCTTTCTTCTTTATGTCTGATTAGTTTAATGGTATGCTTAAGAAGACATTTCCCATTTTAAAATTCTGAAAACATTCTGTATATCCACATTCTTAATCTAAATTCCTTGTTAAACTTTACTTGTACTGGTGTGACATTTTTTAGCTCCTCTGTACGGAACCAGCACCATTAAAACGCTTTCTGCCTCATTTTATGTAGACATATTCAGGAGGTGATAAATCTTCAAACCCAGCAGAATAAGGAGCTGCAGGAGCTCTATGATCGCCTCCAGGCAATTAAAGATAGCAAACCTCAGTCATCTGAGGTTTCTGTGCCGTCCGCATCCCCACCGCGTCGACCAAGATCTTTCAGAAGCAAACTTCGAAGCCGCCCTCAGTCCTTGACACAGGTGGACAGTGATTCAGCTGCTACAGGTAAATCGATTTTAAAAGTGGTTTTAAAAAAATTGGCCAATGATCAGCAAAATGGGAAAAATAATGCTCATGTATTTTTTATTAAGCTAAGATGATTTGAAGAGGTGCACATTCTGAGATTCTTTTCTACCTTTTTTGGTGTTAAATGTTCTTTTATGAAATAATGATGAGGATAAATGAGAGATTTTGGAGAGCAGATTAATGTATTTCATGTTTTTATTTGGAAAACAAAAACCTGAAGTCCCAATTTCAGTCCCCAAGTACTTTTTGAAATTTTAGCAATTAATGGGAACTGCTCGTGTAACATTTAGAGTTTGTTGTTTGTTGCCAACAAAGATAATCTTAAAAATATAGTCATGTTCTGTCTGATACAAGATCTTTATTATTTATGAGAATATTAGAAAATGTACTTGTTTTTGTTAATCTTCACTTGAGGATATTTTTTCCATTGATTTTTAGAGAGCGTGGAAGAAAGGGAGAGAGAAAATGAGGAACATGAACATGAGAGACACATCGACTGGTTGCCTCCAGCCCCCTCCCAGACCAGGGCTGGGGATGGAGCCTGCAACCGAGGTAAGTACCCTTGACCAGAATCAAACCCGTGACCCTTCGGTTGGAGGGCCAGCACTCTAACCACTGAGCAAAGCAAGCTAGGGGTGTACTTTTTTTTTTTTAAGGATCAGTCTCTATTTAACTAATAAAGAAGTTGTTAGTTAAGTCAGACTTCCTTGGTTACATGTGCAAAGTCAAGGTGGGAGTTGAAGGTGTACATTAAGGATGTATGTGAGATTTCAATAGAATTTGTGGTAGACGGAATGATGGTTACTCCCCACCCCAAGAAGTCTGTGTGTAAATCCCTGGAACCTGTGACTATGTTCATTTATATGGCAAAGTGGAATTGAAGGTGTATGGAATTAAGGGTGTTAATTAGTGGATTTTATTTATTTTTTGCTAATCCTCACCCAAGTATATTTTTCCATTGGTTTTCAGAGAGAGTGGAAGGGAGGGCGAGAGACAGAGAGAAACATCGATGTGGAAGAGGAACATTGATTAGTTGCCTCCCACACATTGTAGCACGGGAACAAGCCTGCAACCGAAGTACATGCCCTTGATCAGAATCGAATCTCGGACCCTTCAGTTTGCGGGCCAGTGCTCTATCTACTGAGCCAAACAAACCAGGGCTCAATGAACTTTAAAATAGGGAGATTTTTGCCCAGTGGGGGGGCGTGCAGGAGGCAACTGATCAATGATTCTCATTATTGATGTTTCTATCCCTCCCCTCTCCCTTCCTCTCTGAAATCAATAAAAATATATATTTTTTAAAAGATAGGGAGATTTTCCTGGATTATCTGGGTCCAATGTAATCAGAAGCATTCTTTAAATTACAAAAGGGAGACAGAAGAGAGGGTCAGAGAAAAGATGTGAGGAGGGAAGCAGTGTCAGAGAGAATCAATACGCTGGCTTTGAAGACAGAGGAAGGGGGCCACAAACTAAGGAATGTAGGCAGCCCCCAGAAGCTGGAAAAGGCCTGGGAACATCTCTAAAGCCCCCAGAAAGACATTGCAGCCCTGCCAACACCTTGATCATAGCCCAGTGAGACCCATGTCAGACTTCTAACCTACAGAACTATGAAATAATAAATTTGTGTTGTTTTTAAGCCACTAATTTTTTGAAGCTCATTGTAAGTCAATATGGTATACTGAAAAGAGAGAGAGTCCCTGTCTCAGCTTCATATTTCCAGGCCTAGCTCTGTGGCAACTAATTGCGTTAACCCAGGCATGTCAATTAATTTTTCTGGGCCTCTTCTCCCCATTATAAAGCAACTGGTTTAGATTAGACTTCTAAGATTCTTTCTACTTTTAACATCCTGTGTTTGTTTGTTTTTTAAATCTTCTAAGTATCTGAGGAAACTGATGAAAAGATTAGGGTTGATGCTAATTTTTTAAGGGATACTACTATTTACGATACTTGATTTATACCTAAGGTGAACATATAATTTGCGATCCAGACAAGAGGAAATGTTTGGGAACGAAAGGAGTTTGGTTAGTAATTACTTCAGGACAACAGCTTTAAACCAGAACTGACCCCAGATAAACTGAAATGTCTGCTTACTCTGTCGATTGCATTGGTGTTCAAATAAGTATTTATCAGTTTTAATTCCTTTTCATGGTTTCCCTTATAGATCCACTGTGTGCGGAGAGTAATACAGCATCAAGCCAGCAATCTCCAGCTAGTAAAAAAGGGATGTTCACAGATGACTTACACAAACTGGTAGATGACTGGACAAAGGAAACGGTTGGAAATTCTCTTATTAAGCCAAGTTTAAACCAACTTAAACAGAGTCAACACAAATTAGAGACTGACAACTGGAACAAAGTACATGAAGTAAGTTGTTTATACCAAATTCTCTTTACTTATAAGAATTAAAACCCTGGCTGGTGTAGCTCAGTTGTTGGAGGGTCATCCTGTACACCTAGGGGTCCCGGTCAGAGCACATGCCTGGGTATGTTTGATATTTAGAGAATGGAAGGGATGGGGAAGAGAAAGAAACATTGGTGTGAGAGAGACACATCCATCAATTGCCTCCGCATGTGCCCCAACTGGGGCCAGGGATCAAATCTACAACCCAGTTACGTGCCCTTGATCAGGAATCCAACCTGCGACCCTTTGGTGCTCAGGCCAACACTAACCGTTTAGCCACACCGGCCAGGGCCTGAGATGCTTTTGAAATATCCAGTTCAGTCTTTTAAAAATAAAAGTCATGCCAAAACCGGTTTGGCTCAGTGGATAGAGCGTCAGCCTGCGGACTGAAAGGTCCCAGGTTCGATTCCGGTCAAGGGCACGTAACTTGGTTGCGGGCACATCCCCAATAGGAGGTGTGCAAGAGGCAGCTGATCGATGTTTCTCTCTCATCGATGTTTCTAACTCTCTATCCCTCTTCCTTCCTCTCTGTAAAAAATCAATAAAATATATATAAAAAATAAAATAAAATAAAATAAAAATAAAAGTCACATTATTGTTTATAAAATACTTGTTATAGAATTTAATCAATGTGGAAAAGTACAAAATTTAAAACACTGCCTTCAAATCCCACCACCCAGATATAATTGTCACTAGCTTTAGATAAACACCATTTTAGATATCTTTCTATGTCTGTATATGGATACATGGAAATCCTATATAATAAAAGTGTAGTATGCAAATTGTCCCCTCAACCTGGAGTTGTCCAGGAATTTGACCAGGGGGTGGGGCTGGCTGGGGGAAGGGAGGGAGGCCCCAGCCAGCAGCCGCTAGAGACCCTACCAGTGCATGAATTTTGTGTACTGGGCCTCTAGTATATGTATAAAAAATGCAATCATACTGTATGTGCTCTTTTGAATCAGAGGTGTTAAATTCAGCTTTACTTTAACAGAACAAAAACATTGATATGAAGAAGGGATTGCTGGAACTTAAGCAAATGTGTGGTAGTTTTTTCACCTCAAGAGATATTGTCATTTATCCTTCAGTCAAGCTCAAAAACTTTACCCTAACTTTAGCCTTGAAACTTTCAGTTTAGTTGAAATGGTTTTAGCTTGACCATTCACTTTAGAAAAACTAAGCATTTGGGACTGATACTAATCTCTCCTTTGAGTGAAAATTATTTACTTCCATTAGACTTATTAGTCCCATGTGCATAAGATTTCAATAATCTTTATACATATGCTTAATCACAATACAATATGATAAGAAGAATCAGACAGGAATATATTTCCTCAATACTGCCAAAAGCATGATTGTCTTGAGTTTAAATTTCTAAAAATATAACAGAAATGTCAGACTTTATTTAAAGACAGTGAGTAGAAGAGGGTAGGGCGATGACATTTATTGAGTACCTACTGTATCCCAGGCTCTTTTCCCCATGCCCGTGGTCAGCAAACCACAGCTCGCGAGCCACATGCGGCTCTTTGGCCCCTTGAGTGTGGCTCTTCCACAAAATACCACAGCCTGGGCGAGTCTATTTTGAAGAAGTGGCGTTAGAAGAAGTTTAAGTTTAAAAAATTTGGCTCTCAAAAGAAATTTCAGTCATTGTACTGTTGATATTTGGCTCTGTTGACTAATGAGTTTGCCGACCACTGCCCCATGCCATACTAAATCATGCTCCTCTGTCTTCAAAGGATTATGTAATATAGTAAGATGGGCTATTGTGTGTGGTGCTGAATAAGGGAATTCCCAGGACTGGCAGAAGGAAATAAAAATAGAAGAGTAATGCTAGCATGAGGACAGGAGACATTAAACCGAACAGAGATTTAGCAGGGCCCTTAGAGTTCGCTGGAACATTGTTTAAATCCTCAGCTCACTATGAATTTGCTTAGTGTGTCAGCTGTTACCAATTTTGAACTTCTTTCTCCACATCTGAAAATGCCTACCTTGCAGGGCAGTTATGAAGATGAAATAGACAAGGTATGTAACTATGCTTAGCACACAGAAAGGTGCTGCAAAAATGGTAGCCACTCATCGTAATCATGGGCGCAGAAAGCCAAAAAGAATAGGAAGGAACATAGATGGGTAAAAGCATCTGCCAAATAAACTGATCTTTTGTTTTTATTTTTGTTTTCGTTTAGAATACTCCATCTGCTCTGGGCTACACACCAACATGGATTTCTTCTCTGCCCCAAATCCGTGGAGCTGTTCCAGCGTCCTCACCACAAGGACTCCCACTCGCTTCGTATCCTGGGCCATTACCATCATATGGAGTGTCCCATGTCTGTCAGTATAATGCTGTGGGGGGGCCCGGGTATCCAGTACAGTGGGTAGGAATTCCCGGACCAGCTCAACAGCCTGTGGTCATGCCTACCCAACCAGGGCCACCGTTCCAGCCAGGAATGAATTTGCCTGCGTTTCCATCATCCTCAGTGCAGAATCCATCCACGAACCCTCCGGGTCCCAAGTGAATCAGAGTAAATGATGAATGAAGAAAAGGGAGTTTTTCTTCAGAATTATTTCCGGGACACCTAAGATATTAAACTCTCTTCTTCTTGGGTTCTGCCATCTTTTCCTCATTTGAGTTTACTTTCCACTGTATTTTTTTGGGTTCCGATGTAGTCTTTGATATAGCTCGTCATTCTGTAGAACTGTGCAGTTTGTACATAGAACACTGCGCACAGAAATGTTTTTTCACTTCAAATCCTATCCTCTTTGATACTTGATTTTTTAAAAATACTGTTCAGAATGCTTTAAATGAGCTCGGCTTGAGCATTACCATTTCCAGGACACTTACCATGAATTGCTGAAAAGCCTCCATTTTTTACTGCTGCCAACTGCAGCTGGATGATACTTTTCTTTAAAATGTATAAAAACTATTTAAATTGATATTCCCCCAATGTGGACAAAGTGAGACCCTCCGACAGCCGGAGTCTTGTGGGATTCTTCACGTGTTTGTCTTAGGTTTACCTCTCCCAGAAGGCAGGGTAATGCTGCAGGAAATGTTTTGGTGTATAAAACTAGAATAACGTTTGTCAACTAATATAGAACACGAGCCCTTTTTAATGTGATTTTCTTCCCGTCTTCACAGCTGTAGGAGTGAAGCCTTGTTCTAGGTGAGGCGGAAAGAAAGGATAAAAACAGAACTGTAACAGTTCCTTGATTCTGCAGATAATGTAGCTGTTTTAGGATTTCCATAGTAATTCAAAGCAGCTGTCTCCTTGTTTCTCATGTGCACACTGCGTTGTTTTTGAGCATCTGAGAGGCATTGGTTTGGCTTGCATTCTTTTGCAAGGGATATATTGCAGCTGATATGAATCTCACTTGGGGGGGAATCTTTGTATTCCTAACAAAGAGGATTCAAGTCACACCTCTATTGACCCATTCTTCTGAAGTGAAATTTACTTGACACAGTAGGTTTTGTAGGTTTCAAGACTTACACATGAAACACTGGCTTTACAGGGTTCTAAGAGATGTGGGGTATACACTGTCCTGCAGTGAAATAGTAGACCCTTGAAGTATACTATTTAATTGCCCTTAGCTTTTTTTATTGCCTTTTTTTTTTAGTTGTTATAATTTCTAGTTAGTATCTATAGCCTCTTGTTTTTAGATCTTAGATTATTTTTGCAGCCTCTGTAGAATCTGCGAGAGGTCACTGTCAAGTTGCACTTTACTGGGTTTTATCCAGTTTTAGGAGGAGGGAAGGCAATGTCAAAATATACACTTTTGGTTTTCAAACAAGGTTAACTATAATCATCTTAAAAGGCTGGTCACAGAGTTACCTAACACTCAGTCTGTGAAACCCGAGTCAAATTCGTAAATGGTATTTACCGACCGCCACATAGACATGTTTAAAATACTTTTCACTCTTGACAATTTCAAGGTGGTTTCTAGTGCACGTTTACCTTAAGAACAAGTTCTGTCTACTGGTAAACATTCCGAATTCTCACCCAATATTTCTGTTAACAGATTTTCTTCCATATTCCACTATAAATTTTAGCCCATGAGCCTGCCAGGTAATGAAGCAAACTTAATGGGTGTAGTTTTGGGTTTTTTTTGCACCGTTTACTTTGTGACATTCAGTGCCCTTTCTAAAAAGATTTATGTCTTATACTGCTTACCTGAGGATTGCCCTCGCCATGGTAAAGATTCTGTCACTATCATTTGGGGCATGTAGGGTAGCATTTTGAGAATTGCTGTTGGTAAGAGCCAAAGTTTTTTTGCATAACATGCTAGTTTGAATGAGTCTTCCTAAATCTTATGTACACATTCTTCAAATTCCTTATACAGTATTGCTTTGCGAGTTGAGTGATTTTAGGACAGTAGTGTAATGCAAATGCTTGCATTGCAGTGTTTACCATCTATAGAAAAACAACGTGCCTAAAATTTGTAATTCTTTCAAACTGCTCATGTTTCATTAGAAGATTTGGATTTGTGTGATTACATTGAGACTTATAACCTAGAACAGCGGTCGCCAACCTTTCAGACCACTGACCCAGAAGGTGAAAATACTGCAGGTTTGAAGGTCCCTTCTCCTCTAGTCAAAATCCTTTTTATTTTTCTTTTACTTCTTAAAAATTGTTTTTTGGAGGGAGGAAGGGAGAAAGAGAGATGGAGAGTGAGAGACATCTATGGGCTGCCTCCTGTATGCGCCCTGACTGCAGATGGAACCCGGGTATGTGCCCTGACCGGGACTCGAATCTGCCACCTTTCAGTGTCCAGGACAACGCTCCAACCAACTGAGCCACACCAGCCAGGGCTCCAGTCACAATCCTTTTAAACAGTGTACCTACCCCAAGATGAAAAAAGCTCCATGGATGATATGCACAATTCCATTTATTAATGGCTGCTCTATATCACATGCCCCACGTTTTGCCACCACCTCTGTTTTATGTCTGATTCATCATTTGTTTGCCTGCAGACTTTTGCAGTGCCTTGTAGTATTTAGAATCTTTTCAGATTTTTTGCTGGAAAGAAAAGTAGTCTTCTAAAGTTTGAAGATGGTAAATAGTGTGCTGCCGCGTCCATGCTGACTGCAGTGGTTGAGTTAACATATATGTTATGTATACATTGTGTATATGTAACGTGTGTGGAAGTAAAAATGCAAAAAAAAAAAAAACAAACCAGTGACTTTGTGCAGAAATGAAGAAAACAGTGTTATTCACATCACTGTGGGGTTTTTATTTATTTTTTCCATTACTTAAATGTTTGATTCAGCTTATAGTCACTTTGACTGTAAATATTGGCTAGTTTTCTATATAGGGATTTTGCATTATTTCCTAACTTTTTGCTAAATCATATAATAGTGCTGTTTGCATCCTTGCTGAGGTACTTTTCCAACCCAGAAATAATTAATTCTTGAGGTAAAGCTCAGAAATTCCCTTCTTACTTAACCAAGAGCCTACTGTATAACAAGGGCCTTCTACCCACTTCCCAAAAACAAACTGTCCTTTTCATTTTCCTTCTTGTGGGAGAGAAAAGGGTTGTATTATGTCATCTGCTTGTAACGTTTATTTGGGGGGTAGTCTGTATGTCCAGCGCCATGTTTACTTCTCAAAGTGCAAGTCTGACGAATAGTACTGTACCTCCATATGTGCTAATGTGAGCATCTCTTCATGAGTTACCTGCTGCTATGTTTGTGAAGTTGGGTGTAACATCTTAAGAATATGAAACCAGTATTGGTGTAAATCTAATGAAAATTACCCTATGTATATTTGTAGCAGTCTTGAATCTCTGTTTAAGGTAATTTGCTGTAATATAACCAATATCCATTCTGTTTCCCATCCTCTTCTTACCAGTTTTATATCGAGCATGAATTCTAATGGTTTGACAGCAAAATTATCTGTGGAAGTTTAAAAGGCACTTTTCCGCTGCGATTTTTAGATTGAGTGTAGAGTGTTTTGAGTGTAGAGTATGATGGGATGTATCATTTTAGAACCCCAGGTTTAATTCCAGTCCAGTTGCTTTTGTTAATCTACCTCGTTTTCAGTGCTGTTTGGGGGTGCACAAGTAAACACTGCCTGTGAAACTTGCTTTTTTTTTTTTTTTTGCCTTGATTCTCAGTATTCTTTCAGGTTATTAACCTAGCCTGCCTCTTTGTTCCAGCGTTAACTCTGAATTTGTGATGAGAGAGGCTATCACTCTGCCACTGATCTGTGTTTAAGTGATGAGAGCCACATGCATCTCTGAAATAAGCTTTGGGGATTTGGGGGTGGAGAGCAGATAAATAAATCCAGCTTGTGGCAATAGAAGAATTAGTTGTAGGAATTAGTTGTAAAATGAGCAAATGATAAGAAAGCACCCAAATTAGACAGTTCAGTGCCTGTAACTTTGTGTCTTTTATTAGAGATGCGTTTCTTATCTGTGTTCCTAAAGGGCTATGGGTGAAACTGTTTTAACTGACTACCACAGTGAAATAGCTTGACAAATCCTACAGCGGTGGCCTGTCATTCAGCATATTAGCATCTGCGAGATATTTGCAGTGATGTTTTGTTACCTGGAATTAGCTGTAAGCTTTCACTTAAATTGTAGTTGGTGATAACTTGATCCAATCTCTAAAGTTTATTGGAGGCATTGACTTTCTTTGCTGTCTTTTCCGAGTGATGAAAATGATGCATTCCGTTTTTCCAAAAAAAAAAAAAAACTCAGCAAATGTTTGTAAACCACATGGCCCTTGTTCCACATGTTTACCATGTGCAACACTACAGCATATTTCATGGTAACAAATACTGTATTTCAGGCTTCATGCACAAGTACATTCCTGAGGTATATGTGCCATCAGTTTGGGATTCAGTTTTTTCATCTTTCTGTTTCAGGAAAATTTGAGATGACATGTGGGCCATTTTCTGGAATAGATTGTTCACATTTCATTCTGTTTATTGGCGACTTGTTTCCCCACCCGATGAACCAGAAAAGGCAGGGTGGCATAGAAAAGACAATTACTTGATTTGGTAAATGTAATTTCTGGGATTGACATTTTTAAAAAAAAAAAAAAAACAGACTATAAAATTGCGACAGTCAAACTTGCTAAAATCCTTTGAAGTGTAATTAGCACGAAACTTTAATGGAGCCAAATGCTTTCAGGTCACCCTGGAGATAGTTTTACATGTGAAGGATGAACACAAACATTGGTCAGGTCTTGACAGCCGACTTAGGCAGGGGCCTGGGATAGTGACTGGGTTACACTGAAGTTATTTTTAACTGAGATAGCTAACAGAGTGTACACACCACCAGCTCCCATTCTGGAAGGTTTTCTTTTCATTTTTAAAAAGTTTAAAAGGCTGAAAGTCAAGCAAGAAGGGAAGAGAGAAACTGGGCTCTTGAGAGAAAAAAAGTGCCAGTGTAAAATAAATTCCTAATTGTGTGCTTGTCATCCTTCCAGTATTTTTTTTTTAAGTTGCATTTCTTGTTCACTATATTTTAAGATTTCAGATTGAGGTTTGTGGTCCAGAACATACCCTCAGCAGAAATAGTGACTGATCGGAAAGTGCAGTTGTTCAAGGTCTGCCATGCTCAATCACATAAAGCTTTGTTTGATATGAATATTAAGCATGTAGACCTAGTTCAGCATGGGAGCCACTCAGGAAGTTTATGCAATTAATAAACTTTCATGCATAATTTACTATGAAGTATACAGAATTTCAGTCACATCTCTACATTTAACATTTAGTTGTATATGTGAACTCTTTTTTTTCATTGATTTTTTTTTTTAAGAGAGAGGAAGGGAAAGAGAGAGAGAGAGAGGAACATCGATCAGTTGCCTCCAGTACACTCCCCGACCGGGGATTGAACCCGCAACCTGGGTATGTGCCCTGACCCGGAATCCAACCTACCACCTGTTAGTGTACAGGACAATGCTCCAACCAACTGAGCCACACCGGCCAGGGCTGAACTCTCTTTTCTTAATTGGGGAATGTAGCGTTATATAGAATGTTGTTAAACTTCATTTTAATCCTTGACCTTAACTTTTCTTTTTTTTTTCTTTTTTTTTTTCTTTTTTTTTTTTTTGGGTAAACCAAGTGATCTGCCTTTAAGCAGTTGTCTTATTTTGGTTATTTGAAACTGTGATTTTTATTTCATTTGTACCCAACCATTGTATTTTGTTTCCTGGAAATTTTGTTTTCAAACAGAAAATAAAGGCTGTGTTAAAAATCAGTATGTCATCTTATTAAAATACTGTCGGAGTCACTGCAGTCATCTGGCTTAAACTAGTTCTTCACTTACCAAATTTAATTTGGCAGATATTTAAAATCAAGTCCTATAGATTACACCGGCTGGTCAGACCAACCAAGCTGTGTTCTCTCTCGATTTATAGCCCCAACGAATCTTGGGTCACATTGTCAATCAGCGATAAGTGTCAGAGTCACTGTGATTTACTGAGCACCTACTATGTTAGGTACGCTTTTATCCGTGATATTTTAATTCATAAAACAATCGTATAAACTAGGTCTGTTACTTATCTACACTTTACAGAGAAAATTGGAGAATCAAAGAGCTTAAAGAATTCACCAAGGTAACAAGAGCTAGTAAACGGTGAAGCCTGGATCCAAACCCAGGTCTATCTGACTCAAAAGCTCACAGGAAAAATCCCGAGCCGTACTGTCAGATGTACTACATGAAACATAATCCAAATACATTTACAGTAGGTTTTCATCAAATTAGAGGATTAGTGTGTATTCTTTTTTTTTTTTTTAATATATTTTATTGATTTTCCACAGAGAGGAAGGGAGAGGGATAGAGAGCTAGAAACATCGATGAGAGAGAAACATCGATCAGCTGCCTCCTGCACACCCCCTACTGGGGATGTGCCCGCAACCAAGGTACGTGCCCTTGACCGGAATCGAACCCAGGACCCTTCAGTCCGCAGGCCGACGCTCTATCCACTGAGCCAAACCGGTTTCGGCATATTCTTTTTTTTTTAATATATTTTATTGATTTTTTACAGAGAGGAAGGAAGAGGGATAGAGAGTTAGAAACATCGATGAGAGAGAAACATCGATCAGCTGCCTCCTGCACACCTCCCACTGGGGATGTGCCCGCAACCAAGTTACGTGCCCTTGACCGGAATCGAACCCGGGACCTCTCAGTCCGCAGGCGGACGCTCCATCCACTGAGCCAAACCGGTTTTGGCTAGTGTGTATTCTTTTACACATCTTACATGAAGTTCTATCTAGTACCTGTTTCATAATTTCAGTTGTAGTATATATAGTACAAGAAAATTCAAAATATGCCCTCTGCACATATTATTTCTTTTCATATTGACTGATTATGGTCCATCTTTAGAAAAAAAGTACATTTGGCTATGTCCCTCCCACATTTCTTATCACCACAATACTGTGACTTAGAAGACTATCAATGTCAGATCACTTGTTCATTTGGTAATTTAGGTAGAAAGATCATGCATATGTTTATACAAACAGTCATCAAGGAAGAGATCATTCAGAAATATTCAAGATTAAGTAGGAATTATTTTTTTGTATTAAAAATTGGCACTTTTTTATTTCAATGTGAGAGATTGCCAGTGAAATTAAAGTGGTTTTCCTTTTTTAGAAAATAAATATAAACCACAAAAATCAGTGTAAATTGTATCCCTTACATATTTTCCCAGATGGTACTTTATCTATAGGTAGGGATTTTTTTTATTGATTTCAGAGAGGAAGGGAGAGAGATAGAAACATCAATGATGAGAGAAAATCATAGATCGGCTGCCTCCTGCACGCCCCCTACTGAGGATCGAGCCCGCAACCCAGGCATGTGCCCTCGACTGGAATCAAACCTGGGACCCTTCAGTCTGCAGGCCAATGCTCTATCCACTGAGCCAAACCGGCCAAGGCAGGTAGGGATTTTTAATGATGTTAATTCCATCATTGAAAGCACATGGTGTATGCTTTCATACTTACTAGTTACAGCTTTTTGGTGGAGTCTTTAGAGTTTTCTATGTATAATATGTCACCTGCAAATAATGACAGTTTTACCTTTTGCAACAACATGGATGGACCTGGAGAGCGTCATGCTAAGTGAAATAAACCAGTTAGAGAAATACAAATACCACATGATTCACACATACGTAGAATCTAATGAATAAAATAAACTAACAGAATACAGACTCATTGATACAGAGAACAGACTAGCAGCTGTCAGGGGGAGGGGATTGGAGGGCTCAGTAAAAAAGGTGAAGGGTTTAAGCAAAAAAAAAACCAAAAAACTCTCAGACACAGACAGCAGTATGGTGATTACCAGAGGGAAGGGGGATGAGGGGAGGTTGAAGAGAGTAAAGGGATAAATGGTGATGGAAGGAGTCTTCACTTGGGGTGGTGAACACACAATACAATACACAGATGATGTATTATAGAATTGTATACTACCTGAAACCTATGTAACTTTATTAACCAGTGTTACCCCCAATAAATTCAATAAAAATGAAAGTTCCCTAGGTGATATATTAATATCATACATATTAATGTAACTAGGGTTAAGAGCCACCGTCTTGTTTCCTTTAGTAACCAAATTCCCTCCCTATTATTAGCCAGTGGCTGGCTCAAGAAACTCAAGCAGCCCTAACTGGTTTAGCTCAGTGCATAGAGCGTCAGCCTGCGGACTGAAGGGTCCTGGGTTTGATTCCCGTCAAGTGCATGTACCCTGGTTGCAGGCACATCCCCAGTAGGGGAGTGTGCAGGAGGCAGCTGGTTGATGTTTCTCTCTCATCGATGTTTTTAACTTTCTATTCCTCTCCCTCTCTGTAAAAAAAAATCAATAAAATAGATTTTTTTAAAAAAAGAAAGAAACTCAAGCAATATGGCTGTCTCGTTAGACATTCTAATGGATTGTTTTCTATAACCATATGAGTTTATAGGCTCTCAACAGGCTCCACAGATTTGAGCAAGAGAGAAAGCTTAAGTGGGCCCCTTGCAGAAACTGAACAGCTAGTTACTACTTAGGTGGAACATGTCAGAAGATAGTCCAAGTGAACTCTCCATGAAACCTCTTTATGCTTCTCTCCACGCTTCAAACATTTATTAGGTGCTTACTGTGCAGTCATGCCAAGGACATTACTTCATCATATATATATATAATGATTTTTTACAGAGAGGAAGGGAGAAGGATAGAGAGAAACATCGATGAGAGAAAAACATACATCAGCTGCCTCCTGCACACTCCCTACTGGGGATGTGCCTGCAACCAAGGTACATTCCCTTGACCGGAATCGAACCTGGGACCTTTCAGTCCGCAGGCCGATGCTCTAGTCACTGAACCAAACCGCTTAGGGACCATCTAATCTTCTGAGATAGCTATCATTACCATCTCCCTTCTAAGGTACTTGACTGACTTGAAAACTACTTTTTCTTCCAGTGCCCAGCTTTATTCCTGTTAAATAATTTTTTTCATTTTTATTTTTTTATTTTTCTTATTTTTTTAATTTAGTAATCTTTATTGTTCAGATTATTACAATTGTTCCTCTTTTTTCGCCCCATAGCTCCCCTCTACCCGGTTCCCACCCCACCCTCTGCCCTTACCTCCCCCCACTGTTCTCATCCATAGGTATACGACCTTTGTCCAGTCTCTTCCCGCACCCCCCCACACCCCTTTCACCCCGAGAATTGTCAGTCCACTCCCTTTCTATGCCCCTGATTCTATTATATTCACCAGTTTATTCTGTTCATCAGATTTTTTATTCACTTGATTTTTAGATTCACTTGTTGATAGATATGTATTTGTTGTTCATAATTTTTATCTTTACCATTTTCTTCTTCTTCCTCTTCTTAAAGAATACCTTTCAGCATTTCATATAATACTGGTTTGGTGGTGATGAACTCCTTCAGCTTTTTCTTATCTGTGAAGCTCTTTATCTGACCTTCAATTCTGAATGATAGCTTTGCTGGGTAGAGTAATCTTGTGTGTAGGTTCTTGCTATTCATCACTTTAATATTTCTTGCCACTCCCTTCTGGCCTGCATAGTTTCTGTTGAGAAATCAGCTGACAGTCGTATGCGCATTCACTTGTAGGTAACTAACTGTTTTTCTCTTGCTGCTTTTAATATTCTCTCTTTGTCTTTTGCTCTTGGCATTTTAATTATGATGTGTCTTGGTGTGGTCCTCTTTGGATTCCTTTTGTTTGGGGTTCTCTGTGCTTCCTGGACTTGTAAGTCTATTTCTTTCACCTGTTGGGGGAAGTTTTCTGTCATTATTTCTTCAAGTGGGTTTTCAGTATCTTGCTTTCTTTCTTCTTCTGGCACCCCCATAATTCGGATGTTGGTACGCTTGAAGTTGTCCCAGAGGCTCCTTACACTATCTTCAAATTTTTGGATTCTTTTTTCTTTTTGCTTTTCTGGTTGAGTGTTTTTTGCTTCTTTGTATTTCAAATCTTTGACTTGATTCTTGCAATCCTCTAGTCTGCTGTTAGGTCTCTGTATAATATTTTTTATTTCAGTCAGTGTATGTTTAATTTCTAGTTGGTCCTTTTTCATATCCTCGAGGGTCTCGCTAAATTTACTGGCCTTTTCTAGGAAATTCTTGAAAAACCTTATAACCATGGTTTTGAACTCTATATCCAGTCATTTGCTTTCCTCCATTTCTTTCGTTTGTGATCTGTTTCTTTGTCTTCACATTTTCGCTGCTTCCCTGAGTTCGTAGAGTAGCTTTGTGTGCTAGGTGTCCTATATGGCCGAGTGGCTCAGCCTCCCCAGTTACCTGAGGTGGGCACTCTTGGTGCACCCCTTTGTGGACTGTGTGTACAGCCTTGTTGTAGTTAAGTCTTGATTGTTGTTGGTATCACTGGGAGGAATTGACCTCCAGGCCAATTGGCTGTGAGGATCAGCTGTGTCTACCCTGGGAGAACTTCTGTGCTGGAGACAGCCTTATGAGACAAGACTTGCAAAGCCTCTGTACTCAGCTTGGATGAGGCGAAGTCTCAGGGCTGAGCAGACAGCCTTGGCTTCCCGTCAGCCCTGCCCTATGAGGCCCCTAGGTCTCAGTGTCTCTCGGTAATCGCTGCAAGCACCTCTGAGAGAAAGCCGCCCTCAAGTTTCGCCCACTGCCAGACAGTCTAGTTTCTCCCCCAATGAATCTGGATTCACAGATTCTTCCCCGGAACTGGAGTTCAGTGCAGTCGGGAGCTTCTGTCTTCCTCCCACTAGAGAAAGCCAGCGGCACACTCAGCAGTCAGTCCTCTCTGTGCGCACTCGTGCGCGCGCCTCCAGACCTCTGCCTTTTGCGGCTCCCCTGAGTTTTCGTGCGCTCCTCTCTTTTCCCAACAGTCCAGACTCCCCCCATATGAGTCTGGGTCCCTAGGGTCTCGCCCGAAACTGGGGTTCAGTGCAGTTGGAACTGGAGTTCAGCGCAGTCAGGAGCTTCCGCCTTCCTCCCACTAGAGAAAGCCCGTGGCACACTCAGCAGTCAATCCTCTCTGCGTGCACTTGCACACGTGCCTCCAGTCCTCTGTCTTTCGCGACTCCCCTGAGTTTCCGTGCGCTCCTCTCTTTTCCCGACAGTCCAGACTCCCCCCGTATGAGTCTGGGACCCCAGGGTCTCGCCCGGAACTAGGGTTCAGTGCAGTCAGAACTGGGGTTCAGTGCAGTCAGAAGATTCCGTCTCTCTCCCCCTACAGAAAGCTAACCAGGCACTCAGCCGCCCGTTCTCTCCGTGAGCATGTCTCAGTACCTCTGCCTCCTGCAGCTCCTCTGAGTCTCCGTGTGCCCCTCTCTTTCCTTCTAGTTGTAGAATTTCCACTCAGCCAGATTTCCTGTGGTTCTGGATGATGTCCATTCTGTCTTTTAGCTGTAGTTTTGAAATTGTTGTGCGAGGCAGCAGTTTAGGTGTTTACCTATGCCGCCATCTTGGTTTCCCTGTTAAATAAATTAATGAGTCCCTATGTCACAGATCCAGTAAGGGGTCAAGAGGTTAAGTAACATGTTAAAGTAGTTGAACTGGTATTGGAACCCAGATCTTACATCCAAAGCACACACATTTTTTTAATTTTTTTAAAATAAATCTTTATTCAGATTATTACAATTATTTCTCCTTTTACCCCCCATAGCTCCCCTCCACCCATTTCCCACCCCACCTTCTGCCCTTACCTCCCCTCCACTGTCCTCATCCATAGGTGTATGATTTTTGTCCATTCTCTTCATGAACCCTCCATACCCCTTTCCCCCTGAGAATTATCAGTCCACTCCCTTTCTATGCCCCTGATTCTATTATATTCACCAGATTATTCTGTTCCTCAGGTTTTTAATTCACTTGATTTTTAGGTTCGCTTGTTGATAGATATGTATTTGTTGTTCATAATTTTTCTCTTTACTTTTTTCTTCTTCCTCTTCTTTAAGAATACCTTTCAGCATTTCATATAATACTGGTTTGGTGGTGATGAACTCCTTCAGCTTTTTCTTATCTGTGAAGCTCTTTATCTGCCCTTCAATTCTGAATGATAGCTTTGCTGGGTAGAGTAATCTTGGTTGTAGGTTCTTGCTATTCATCACATTGAAAATTTCTTGCCACTCCCGTCTGGCCTGCATAGTTTCTGTTGAGAAGTCAGCTGACAGTCATATGGGTGCTCCCTTGTAGGTAATTAACTGTTTTTCTCTTGCTGCTTTTAATATTCTCTCTTTGTCTTTTGCTCTTGGCATTTTAATTATGATGTGTCTTGGTGTGGTCCTCTTTGGATTCCTTTTGTTTGGGGTTCTGTGGGCTTCCTGGACTTGTAAGTCTATTTCTTTCACCAGGTGGGGGAAGTTTTCGGTCATTATTTCTTCAAATAGGTTTTCAGTATCTTGCTCTCTCTCTTCTTCTGGCACCCCCATAATTCTGATGTTGGTACGCTTGAAGTTGTCCCAGAGTCTTCTTACATTATCTTCAACTTTTTGGATTTTTTTTTTTTTGCTTTTTGCTTTTTCGGTTGAGTGTTTTTTGCTTCTTTGTATTTCAATTCTTTGACTTGATTCTTGGGTTCCTCTATTCTGTTTCTGGGTCTCTGTATAATATTTTTTATTTCAGTCAGTGTATGTTTAATTTCTAGTTGGTCCTTTTTCATATCTTCGAGGGTCTCATTATATTTATCGGCCTTTTCTAGGATATCCTTAAAAAGTCTTATAACCGTGGTTTTGAATTCTATATCCAGTCGTTTGTTTTCCTCCATTTCTTTCGTTTGTGATCTGATTCTTTGACCCCGCATTTTCATTGATTCCCTGAGTTGGTAAGGTAGATATTTGTGCTAGGTTTCCAATATGGCCCAGTGGGTCTGCTTCCCCAGTTAACCTGAGGTGGACACTCTTGGTGCACCCCTTTGTGCACTGTGTGTACAGCCTTGTTGTAATTAAGTCTTTATTGTTGTTGGTATCACTGGGAAGAATTGACCTCCAGGCCAGTTGTCTGTAAGGATCAGCTGTGTCTATGCTGGGAGAAGTTTGGTGCTGGAGACAGCCTTATAGGATTAGACTTGCCAAATTGCAATAGCCTCTGTGCTCAGCTTGGATGGGGTGGAGTCTCAGTCTTGGCTTCCTGTCAGCCTTGCCCTTGCACGCATGTGCGCTTTCAGTCCTCCGCCTTCCCCAGCTCGAGTCTCCGCCTGAGAGTCCAGACTCCCCCCACAAGAGCGTGGGTCCCCAGGGGCTCGCCTGGAACCGGGGTTCACTGCAGTTAGAACTGGGGCTCAGTGCCGTCAGGAGCCTCTGACTCCCTTCCACTAGGGAAAGCCTGTGGCAACCTCCGCAGCCTTTGTGCGCACTGGCCCGCGTGCGCCTTCAGACTTCTACCTTTCCCAGCTCGAGTCTCCGCCCGAGAGTCCAGACTCTCCCCGTAAGAGCGTGGGTCCCCAGGGGTTCGCCCGGAACTGGGGTTCAGTGCAGTCAGAACTGGGGTTCAGTGCGGTCGGAGGCTTCCTTCCCCCTTCCGCCAGAGAAAGTCAGCCAGGCTCTCAGCCGCCCTTCCTCTCTGCGCGCACAAAGCCCCTTTACCGTACCTCCAATTCTCTGTGAGGTTTTCTCTTTCCTTCTAGTTGTAGAATTTTCACTCAGCCAGCTTTCCTGTGGTTCTGGATGGTGTCCGTTCTGTCTTTTAGTTGTAGTTTTGAAATTGTTGTGCGAGGCAGCAGTTTAGGTGTTTACCTATGCCGCCATCTTGGTTTCTCCTCCACCTTTTTTTTAATTTTAAAAAATATAGATTTTTATTGATTTCAGAGAAGAAGGGAAAGGAAGAGAGAGTTAGAAACATGATTATGAGAGAGAATCATCCATCAGCTACCTCCTGCACACCCCACACTGGGGATCGAGCCCAAAACCCAGGCCTGGGCTCTGACCAGGAATCGAATCTTGACCTCCTGGGTCATAGGTTGATGCTCAACCACTGAGCCATACTGGCTAGGCAAAGCACACACTTTTTAAAAAATTATATCTTGCCCTGACCGGTTTGGCTCAGTGGATAGAGTGTCGGCCTGCGGACTGAAGGGTCCCGGGTTCAATTCCAGTCAAGGGCATGTACCTGGATTGCAGGCACATCCCCAGTGGGAGGTGTGCCGGAGGCAGCTGATCGATGTTTCTCTCTCATCGATGTTTCTAACTATCTATCCTCTCCCTTTCCTCTCTGTAAGAAATCAATAAAATATAAAAAAATTATATCTTTATTGAAGGTATTACATATGTCCCCCTTCTCCCCCATTGACCCCTTCTAGACTGCCCCAGGCCTTCACCTTCCTACTGTCTGTATCCATGGGTTATGCAAATATGCATACAAGTTCTTTGCTTGATCTCTTCCCACCCACCCTGATCCACCTTCCCTCAGATTCTGCAGTCTGTTCCAATCTTCTGTGTCTTTGGATCTATTTTGTTCATCAGTTTATTTTGTTCATTAGATTCCACATATGAATGAGATCATGCAAAGCACACACTTTTGCCCAGCCAGTGTTGCTCAGTGGTTGAGCACTGACCTATGAACCAAGAGGTCACAGTTCGATTCCAGGTCAGGGCACATGCCCCGGGTTGCAGGCTCGATCCTTAGTGTGGGGTGTGCAGGAGGCAGCCTATCAGTGATTCTCATCACTGTTGTTTCTATCTCTCCCTCTCCCTTCCTCTCTGAAATCAATAAAAATCTTGAAAACAACAACAACAACCACACATGCCCTGGCCCGTTTGTCTCACATCAATATTTCTGTCTTTCCCTCTCTCTTTCCCTCTCTCTAAAAATCAATGAAAAAATATCCTTGGGTGAGGATTAAAAAAAAAAAAAAAAGCACTAGCCAGTTTAGCTCAGTGGATAGAGTGTTGGCCTGCGGACTGAAGTGTCCCAGGTTCAATTCCGGTCAAGGGCACATGCCTGGGTCACAGGCTTTATCCCCACTAGGGGGCGAGCAGGAGGTGGCTGATCAGTGATTCTCTGTCATCGATGATGTTTCTTTCTTTCTCCCTCCCTCTCCCTTCCTCTCTGAAACCAATAAAATTTTATTTTTTTTAAAAAAAGTACACACTTTTAACCACTATTCTGTGACATCCACTGTCCCCTTCTGCTTTCAGGGTAGCTTGTTCTCTCTACCCTCTCTAGAGCCTATGTCCAACATAGCATTTCTCCTGTAGTATATATGTTAAGATTCATGTTTGTAAATAATAGAAACCCAATTTGAACAAGCTTAAGCAAAATGACGCGAATTTCTTATAAAAAGTTGGCGGTATCTCACAAAACCCCAGGATGATGCAGGTGGACTTTAGGAACAAGGAAGTCAGGTACTTGAAGGCAGCAGGATTTTTAAAATACTTATTTTTTAAAAAAATATATTTTATTGATATTTTACAGAGAGGAAGGGAGAGGGATAGAGAGTTAGAAACATCGATGAGAGAGACACATCGATCAGCTGCCTCCTGCACACCCCCTACTGGGGATGTGCCCGCAACCAAGGTACATGCCCTTGACCGAAATCGAACCTGGGACCTTTCAGTCCGCAGGCCGACGCTCTATCCACTGAGCCAAACCGGTTTCAGCAATACTTATTTTTATTGATTTCAGAGGGGAAGGGAGAGGGAGAAAGAGAAACATCATTGATGAGAGAGAATCACTGATCGACTGCCTTCTGTGTGCCCCACACCAGGGAGCGAGCCCGCAACCCGGGCATGTGCCCTGACCAGGAATCGAACTGTGACCTGCTGGTCGACGCTCAACCACTGAGCCACATCTCTCCTTCAGCTCAACCCCAAATTCTCTGGAAAGATATATAAAGGTTGGCTCCTGCTGCAACCATGAGGATAAGGTAGAAAAGAGGTTCTGGGGAGACAAAGCAATAGATGTTTACCCATAGTCCTCCTCTTTACAGCCAAAAACACATATGCCATTTCCCCTAATCGACAATTTCAAAAACGCCCACACCTGACATAACCCTTGGACAACTGCAAGTCACATGCAACTACTGTATCCAGGAGCAATGGCATTGCATGAACATGCCCCTTCCTCCTCTAAGTCAGTGACAAACTCAATGTAACTCCTCTTGATTCTAAAACTTAACTGCCACCAATAGATCTGTAGAGAAATAAGTAAATTAACCACGATAAACATTGTCTTCCAGGAAAGGAGAGGGGCATACTATTATCAACCACCAGGTCTGAGCATGCACCGTTTCCACCTGCGTAGGAAAAAGGAACTAAATCGCAGGCATAGAAAAGTGTCTGGGAGTCCATTGTTTTAAATATATATTTTATTGATTTCACAGAGGAAGGGAGAGGGAGAGATAGAAACATCAATGATGAGAGAGAATCGTTGATAGGCTGCCTCCTGCAAGCCCCCCACTGGGGATCAAGCCCGCAACCCGGACATGTTTCCTTGACCGGAATCGAACCTGGGACCCTTCAGTCCACAGGCCGGCACTCTGTCCACTGAGCCAAACCGGCTAGGGCGGGAGTCCATTTATTGATGTGCCCTTTTATTAATTCTTACCAGAGGGTATTTTTCCACTGACTTTTGGAGAGAGTAGAAGGGAGGGAGGGTAGGGGGAGAGAGAGAGAGAGAGAGAGAGAGAGAGAGAGAGAGAGAGAGAGAGAGAGAGAGAGAGAGAAACACTGATGTGAGAGAGACACTTTGATTGGTTGCCTCCTGCACGCACCCTGACCCAGGCCAAGGATCAAACCTGCAACCCAGGTACGTGCCTTGATTGAGAATCGAACCTGCGACCCTTTGGTGCATGGGCTGATGCTCTGACCACTGAGAAACACCAGCCAGTGCTTGATGTACCTCCTTGCTTAAGTAGTCTGTGCTTGGGCCAGGGCCTGCCCTAAAAGAGCAGTGATTCTCAAACGTGAGAGTGCACCTGGAGGGCTAGTGAGATCTGCAAAAACTTTAACACAAACACTCTGTTCAAACACCTGCTTTAAGAGACTTGACCAAATTTTAGTGGGGCTTCTAACAGCCTAAGGCAGAGTTCCTACCTGGAAAAGCTCAGGACTGTCAAAAGAATTTACCTTTCCCTGTCCCTTTGAGTTGTAGATGTATCTCCCACAGCTCCAGGGCGTCTCTCTCAAGGGCCATTCCCTTGAACTGCAATCATCAGGAAGCCTAGGGCCCCTATCTCCCAGTCTCGGTGGGAGGATAGACTCCTAACTTCCATAATGGACAGCTAGCAGACACAGCCGGCCTAACTGCACCTACACTGAGCAGCCCGTTGTAGTTTTTCACTTCCCTGACACCACGGAGCCCCTGCTTGCTCCTCTCCCTCCTTCAAATGCCCAGTCCCCCCTGCACAAATGGGAATGGGGCTCAGCTTCCCCCCTAGTCAGTATTGGCTGAATGAAATGTCTTCACTGCTTTAACTATTGCCCTATCTTTGACGATACTTAAACCACAGATTGCTCCACACTTGCACCGCCAGAGTTTCTGATTCTGGAGTTCTGGAGTGAGGCCTGATAATTTACATGGCCAGCAGTTTGTAGGTGATGCTGATATGCTGCTGGTCGAGGGAGAATCACTGCTCTGGTTCATGGTCCCTGTTCACCTAGAGCAGTGGTCGGCAAACTCATTAGTCAACAGAGCCAAATATCAACAGTACAACGATTGAAATTTCTTTTGAGAGCCACATTTTTTAAACTTAAACTTCTTCTAACGCCACTTCTTCAAAATAGACTCGCCCAGGCTGTGGTATTTTGTGGAAGAGCCACACTCAAGGGGCCAAAGAGCCGCATGTGGCTCACGAGCCGCAGTTTGCCGACCTCGGACCTAGAGAGAGTAGAGATATGATTTTCTAGTGATACAACTTCCTCGACACTTCATCTGACTGCCTGTATATTTCATTGGAGGGGATTCAGAATGCTAATAAGTGCCAAGAATCTTGTCAAGTTCTGCTCCGTTGCCTCTTCAGATCTGTTAAAGAGAATAACCCGGTTCATCCTGTTGCAAATTCTAGTTCTTAGCACTTTACCTAAGGACTTGGCTCATTCTCCCTGGCTTTCTGCTCCACGTTTGCAGTTCAGAGCTTAGATAGGAAATCATGGGCTGAGTTCAGGGCTGTGAAGCTTCTCTTTTCTGATCTCTGAGAATATTACACTTAGTCTTGCCTCCTTGCATTGCAGCTGACTGCATTTACAGAGAAAGACATCGTCACATTAGGGGGCCTGAAGAACAAGGCAATACTATGGACCTTTATACCGATCACCTCATTCCAATCGCCTGTGCCAGTTTCCTAATCAGTGAGACATTTTAAGAGTTCTACTGTAAGTCAGCGAAGCCCGCTATTAGCTGCCCCTCAGCAACTGCATATCCCTTAATACAGGCAGGAGGGCTGCTGTGTTTTGAGTCCCTAGGACAATAAGCAACTGCTTTACTGCCAAATAACATAGAATGCCAACTTCTTCTTTTTTTTTTAAAATGTATTTTATTGATATTTTACAGAGAGGAAGGGAGAAAGATAGCTAGAAACACCGATGAGAGAGAAACATCGATCAGCCGCCTCCTGCACACCTCCCACTGGGGATGCGCCCGCAACCCAGGTACATGCCCTTGACCGGAATCGAACCCAGGACCCCTCAGTCCGCAGGCCGACGCTCTATCCACCGAGCCAAACCGGTTTCGGCTTCTTTTTTTTTTTAATCGTCATCTGAGGACATGCTTAGAGAGAAGAGAGAGAAAAATCAATGGAAAAAAGTATCCTCAGGTGAGGATTGAATGAATCTATATTTATATCTACTCTATATCTATATTTATATCTACTCTATATCTATATCTATATCTATATCTATATCATTTGGAATTGGAGTCCTTGTAGTTATTTTACCAGACTTCCCTGACAGATTGATTCACAATGAGGTGTAAAAACAGAGGTCCTAACTATAGGACACTACAACTCAGTGAACACCAGAAAGGTACAACTTGTAGTTTAACTTGTGTTGGTGCTTATCTCCCTGCCCAAAGAGATCCTGAGGACAATGGATAGTCAATTTCACTTTTTTTCTGCATTGCCTTGGGCAAAAAAAAAACAACCCAAAAACAATGTAAGTTTCACTATTCATTAACTGGGGCCAACAACTCTTCAAAAAAAATTGCAGTTGCTAAAAGTTAAATGAATTGCTTCAGAAATTGCGGTGGTTATTTTTTATGTTCCACAGTGTCCTTCCTTCTCATGCATTAAAAGTTACACATAGCCCTAGCCGGTTTTGTTCAGTGGCTAGAGCATTGGCCTGCGAACTGAAAGGTCCCAGGTTCGATTCCGGTCAAGGGCACATGCCCAGGTTGTGGGCTCCATCCCCAGTGGGGGACTTGCAGGAGGCAGCCGATCCATGATTCTCATCATGGATGTTTCTCTCTCTCTCTACCTCTTCCTTCCTCTCTGAAATCAACAAAAATATATTTTTTAAAAAGCTACACGTATTAGCCCTGGCTGGTGCCACTCAGTGGAGTGTCCACCCATGTACTCAAGGGTCGAGGGTTCACATTGGGCACGGACCAGGATTGCAGATTCAATCTCGCCCTCGGTGTGGATGCCTACAGGAGGCAACCAATGGATATCTCTCTCTCACATCGATGCTTTTCTCTCTCTCTCTCTTCCTCCCTCCCTTCCACGCTCTCTAGGAAATCAATAGAAAAAAATATCCTCGGGTGAGGATTACCAACAACAACAAAAGAGCTACACGTATTATTTTTTTTTTCCTGAAATGAAAATTCCACCTTCCAGAGAATTTCAGCGTACTTTAACTTAATCCAATTAATCCACTCCGCTTCCTTTCCCATGATGCATCGCTCCTTCTCCCTCTTTCCTGGGAAAGGCAGTAAATACCATGAAGCAACTCTGTGGGTGCTAGGAGTTGAGGTGCAAATCCTAAACATGTATCATCACGCCCCGCCACTGGTGATTCTGTGAGACCAAGGGCTGACAGGGAGGGAATCTTGTTCCTCGCCTGTATACTCCGGCCATGGAGAACACTACAACTCCCAGGATGCCTCTCTGCCACGCCCCGCCCCCACTCCTCAGCTACAAAGTGTGTACCATCAATACTAGGCAACATGGCTTCCGGAAGTGGAAGGAAGAGGCTTCACCACTTTTGAAGCGGTGAGGAGCGGTAGGAGAGGAAAAAAAAAAGATAGAAGTGACCAGAGCCCGTCATTGCTTTTATCCTCCCAATCTTTCCTAAATCCCGTTGGCCGCATCCCTCCTCTCCCCCCAAATCCAATCAGTGGTTTCTTCCCACCCCGCCCTCGCTCCCGCGCTCCCGCCCCTCGGGAATGCTTTTCCCACCCCCTCGCCCCCCGCGGAGTGCGCACGCGCTCGCCCCCAGCTTCGCGCCCAGATCGCCGCTCAGCTCGCTCGCGCAGCCGCAGCCGCCGTCTCGTCTGCCCGCCGACGAAGCATGGGCGTCCAGGGCTTCCAGGAGTTCCTGGAGAAGCGCTGTCCCGGGGCCGTGGTCCCCGTGGACCTTCTCAAACTCGCACGCACGGTCTCGCGCCAGCAGCAGCAGTTCCAGCATTGCCAGCTGCCGCCTCCGGTGGCCCTAGCGCCCGGGGCTCCGCGCGTCGCCAGGGGACCCGGTCCTCTGCAGCCGCCGCTCCCGCCCCCTGGCTTGGGCGCCTACTCCGGGGGCGCGGGGCCGACTCGGCACCATCACCCGGCTCACCACTTCCACCACCATGGCCAGGGGCATCCCGGCCTACACCCGCCGCCCCCGCCGCCGCCGCCCCCTCCCCCTCCGCTTCCAGGGGCTCGGGTGCTGGTAGACGCGGGCTCGGCGCTGCAGCGGCTCTATGGCGGCTACCAGACGGATTGGGTGTGTGGCGGCCAGTGGAACGCCATGCTGGGCTACTTGTCAGCGCTGTGCCAGGCTTGTGCCTATCCCGGCGGCGAGGGCCTGGAGCTGGTCGTCATGTTCCCCGGGGGCCTGGGCAAGGACCGGCTAGCTGAGTGGGGCCGTCGGTGCCAGACTGAGCGGCAGACAGCGCAACTGATCGTGGGACACGTGGGCAACAAGGGCACCCCTCCTCCACGGGCCTGGTTCCTGCCACCGGCCTGCCTGAGCCACTGCGTGAGGCTGGCACTCATCCGTTTCCGGGTCAAGGTGAGGGAAGGGCCCTATCTTAATATGCCCCACACCTGTTCCCTCCTAACTGAACACCTACCCACCCATCCCCCCACTTAACTGCCTCCCCTCCACCCATTTACCGCCCAACTAACCCATTTGCCTACCTACCCTCGATCATTTTATCCATCTACCCACCCCTTCAAACCATCCCTTATCCATTCGCTCACCTCCTTAACCACATTTCTACCCATGTCATCCCAATAACTCCCTTTACCTTCCATTTATCCAGTTGGCCTATCCCTGGGTTGTAGAAGAATTTCTTTTGTATCCCCAACTTTCTCCTCCTGTTTTCTGCCTAAAGCTGAAATGCCTTTTTCCAAATTTTTCCACTTGGCATCTCTCTTCTGTATGTCTCTTTCCAACCTTGAAGCAAATCAGTTAAACAGATGTTAATTGAACACCTTCTACAATATTTTTCCCCATTTTGACCTAGTGCTTCGCCCTCCCCCACCCGTATGTCCATTCAACCTTTTTTTTTTATTTCAACAGGTACCTCCTCCCGTAGCCTAAACACACAAGCAAAAAACAAACACACACAAAAAAACCACCCCACTGATTCAGTTACTGTTCAACAAGTATTAACTCACTGAGAATGAGAGATCGAAAAAACATGAGACATGGTCCTACGCTTGGAAAATCAAATACGTATACATGAAATATTTCTTTAGTGGTATAAATGTGTACGTGATTATGCCTTATGGTACATATTGCAAGTACAGTCCCTGTTTTGTGTGTTGGGGGGATATCTGGGGGCTAAAATGGTCAGGGGAGGTTGCCTTGAAGAAGTTGGTCCTCACCTGGGTCTTCAAAGATGGGTTGGATTTTGAATTGGTTGCTGGTTTGGGAGGAGGCTGCTTTAAGTGGGAGAAAGAAAATGAGCAGAAGCCAACGGAATATGAAGCGTGTGAGGCCCCATGGGCAGTTAAGTCTAATCTCCCCATGTAGTTGGTCACTGCATATGGGGCCTGGGGAAGAGCTTGGCAGCATCCCCAGTTCTTGGCACTGCTATTGCTCTGTTGCTTTCCCATGCTCTTAGGTTTCAAGTTCCTACGTGTGGGGAATAGCAAGGCTTGAGAAGTAAAGGAGGTGGGCAGGAAGAAGAAAAAAGTAGTGCAGGATTGGGTAGGACAAAACCTCAAATCCATTCAGCCACGATGGCTCTGAGGGATGTGCTCACAGTCAGAAGACAGGACAGGAAATTGTGGGAATCATAAACTAAAGAAATGGTGCTGCAGGGAGTAATGAAAAAAAAAAAAATCGCAGCTGAGACACTGAAAGACCCGCATAGAGAAGCTTACAGTGGTCATAGAGCTTGTGGCTAGAGTTCCGTCATACTGGACTCCTTGTGCTCAGCTTCAAATCTGTGCCTACGCTGGGGAAGTTATAGCTGCTTTTAATAATGAAAAATCCAATCATGAGCCCTGTCAAATGTACAAAGCCAAAAAAAATATATAACAAGCTCATTTTGCTTGCCTTCCTGACTGAACACTTTTTAGTAGATTCATCATTCATGGCTGTTCTTTCCAATTTGTTTTCATTGCTACCACCCAAGCTTTTTTTTTTTTTAATACATTTTTAAAAATTGATTTTATGGAGACAGGAAGAAGAGAGAGAGAAACATCGATCAGTTGCCTCCCATATGCTCCTGACTGAAGGCTCCTAACTGTAGGCTCCTGACCTGGGAATCAAACCCGCAACCTAGGTATGTGCCCTGACCGGGAATCCATCGGCTACCTTTTGGTGCCCAGGACGATGCTCAACCAACTGAGCCACACCGGCCAGGGCCCACCCAAGCTTGAAGGACTTTTTTTTTTTAATATATATAATTGATTTCAGAGAGGAAAGGAGAGGGAAAGAGAGAGAAACATCAATGATGAAAGAGAATCATTGATTGGCTGTCCCCTGCATGCCCCCCACTGGGGATCGAGCCCACAACCTGGGCATGTGCCCTTGACCGGAATTGAACCCGGGATCCTTCAGTCTGAACGCCGACGCTCTATCCACTGAGCCAAACCAGCCAGGGCATTGAAGGACTTTTTACCTCATTGTCATTATTAACTGGGTTGCTGGCAACAATGGCTATCATTGATAGAATGCTTAGTATGTGCCAGGTGCTAATTTATGTGCTTTAACAAAACAAAAACAAAAAAAAATTCTCTCATTTGATCCTCACAGTAACCCGTGAAACAGTCTTATTCCTTTTCCAAATCAGGAAACTGAGGCACAGGAAGTTTAGAAACTTGCCTGGAGTCACCCAGCAATAAATGGCAGAGCTGGGATTCTGGGACTCATGCCCAGGCTGTCTGGCTCCAAAGCTCATCCTCTTAACAACGGTGCTCTCTAAGAGGAATCTTTCTAAAGTGCCAGTGTGATTATGTCATTCCCACACTTGACTAAAATCTTCCCTGGCTCCTGGGTAAAGACAGGTCTGGGTTGTTCATTTATATAGGGTGTCCCCCCCAAAATGTATACACACTTCGAGTGATTATAAAGGCAGTGTTTATTAAAATACATTTCATTTTCATAATGTGATAGAATCAGCTGTTAAAGTGTGTATACATTTTTGGGGGACACCCTTGTATTACTCATTTATTGAGTGCTTGCTATATAGGCTGGGTACTGTGATGGTTGCTGAGGATTCAGAGGTGAATAAGAGGCCCCCTGCCCTCAATGAGGTCAGTTTAGTAAAATAGCCAGACTGAAAGCAGAATTGCAGATACTGTGGGCTAATTGCAAAAGATGATGCATGTGCCTAGGCTGGGGAAATTATAGCTGCTTTTAATAATGTGGCCCTTAGCCGAAACCGGTTTGGCTCAGTGGATAGAGCGTCGGCCTGCGGACTGAAAGGTCCCGGGTTCGATTCCGGTCAAGGGCATGTACCTTGGTTGCGGGCACATCCTCAGTGGGAGGTGTGCAGGAGGCAGCTGATCGATGTTTCTAGCTCTCTATCCCTCTCCCTCTCTGTAAAAAATCAATAAAATATATTTTAAAAAATAAAAAAAATAATGTGGCCCTTATGGGAGGGAATGGGGGGCATGCTTAATTCTCAGTGAGGGTGTGAATGTTGGAGGCGGCTTCACAGGCTGATGCTGAGTGTTGAAGGGGGCTGGGAAGAATAGTTCAGACAGTGCCCAAGGGTATGGAGACCGAAAATGGCCTGTTGTGAGCTCTGAATAAATTTTGATTGGAGTTTGGCAGGAGAGTTGAATGCTGAACATGGGTATGTGTTTTCCAGACTTTTTGGTACCCCAACAATAAAAAAAAAATTTAAATATATTTTTATTGATTTCAGAGAGGAAGGGAGAGGGAGAGAGAGGGAAACATCAATGCTGAGAGAGAATCATTGATCGGCTGCCTCTTGCAAGCCCCACACTGGGGATCGAGCCTGTAACCAGGTCATGTGCCCTGACCGGGAATAAAACCTGGGATCCTTGTCTACAAGCTGGTGCTCTATCCTGTGAGCCAAACTGGCTAGGGCTCAGTCAGAATTTTTGAGATGCAACCCTAAGGTAGGGCTACCAAGTTCATCAAAAAATAAGATGTAGCCAAAACCGGTTTGGCTCAGTGGATAGAGCGTCAGCCTGCGGACTGAAGGGTCCCAGGTTCGATTCCAGTCAAGGGCATGTACCTTGGTTGCGGGCACATACCCGGTAGGGAGTGTGCAGGAGGCAGCTGATCGATGTTTCTAACTCTCTATCCCTCTCCCTTCCTCTCTGAAAAATCAATAAAATATATTTAAAAAAAAATAAGATGTATGGATGGATGTGTGAGAAAGCAGATACAGTAAAATGGTAGAATCTTGGTGGTATCCGCGTGTTCAGTGTAAAATTATTTCAACTCTGCCATATATTTGAAATTTTTCATAATAAAATGTTCAGGGGGGGAAAAATCCCAGCAGCTCTCTTCCACCCGAGAAACACCATTTGGGGAATATATAAATTTTATTCCCCAAGCTAAATTATAAACAAGCTCTTTGATCTTTTCAGATTCTTCATAGTGTCTTGCATATTTTAGGTGCAGGATAAAATTTTTTCCCTGAATAAATAGGTCTGTGATCCTAAGAGAATGAAATGTAAGAGTAACTTAAAAAGTGTGGAATGTGGTTCTTAATTTAGTGAATTTAAGACTGGCTCCAAAATTGCATAGGTGAAGTTCTCTCTCCTGGTTCTGGTCAATGATTTTTTGTGGTAGTGCTTGTTGTTATTGTTATAGAAAACTTCCTGGTTTATAGCACAGATTCGAGAAGTGTTGGTTAAGAATCAATTGTGGTTTTGCTTTATGAAAGTTTTTCTTTTTTGAAGTTGAAACTGGATTATTTAATTTATGATAATAAAGACAACTTTAACTTATAGAAAAATGAATGTGGTTGGTGTATGCTGTTCGTGTCTTTTCAGATACATACTAGTTCTCACAGAACGGACTTGCCCAGTAAAAGGAGGTCTTTTTCGGTAGTTCGTGGACCAGATGTGATAGCTCCTTCCTGGGCCAAGACATCCGCTTCAGTTTTTGTTGTTGTTGTTGTTGTTAAATATGCTTTTATTGCTTTTTTAAAAGAGAGAGGGAGAGAAAGATAGAAACATGGATTGGCTGCCTCTTGCATGCCCCACACTGGGGATCGAGCCCGGGACCCCTCTGTCCGCAGGCCAACGTTCTAGCCACTGAGCCAAACTGGCTAGGACTCTGCTTTGGTTTTTTTAAAATATATTTTATTGATTTTTTACAGAGAGGAAGGGAGAGGGATAGATAGTTAGAAACATCAATGAGAGATAAACATTGATCAGCTGCCTCCTGCACACCCCCCACTGGGGACATGCCCCCATCCCAGGTACATGCCCTCCATCTGAATCGAACCTGGGACCCTTCAGTCCGCAGGCTGATGCTCCATCCACTGAGCCAAACCGGCCAGGGCTCCACTTTGGTTTTGATTGTCCCTGCAGGGATCAGAGTGGCTAGGTCTTCCTGTCCATTGGGCCACAGGATTTCTCTACTGAGATGGCCTACAGAGATGCAAATTGTGATGTTCTGCGCACCCTTCCCCCTACGTGAACCCACGTGCAGTCAGAAGTCAGCTAAAAGTACTGACTTGGGCCGAAATCGGTTTGGCTCGGTGGATAGAGCGTCGGCCTGCGGACTGGGGGGTCCCGGGTTCGATTCTGGTCAAGGGCACGTGCGTTGGTTGCGGGCACATCCGGTGGGAGGTGTGCAGGGGGCAGCTGATCGATGTTTCTAGCTCTCTATCCCTCTCCCTTCCTCTCTGTAAAATATCAATAAAAATATTAAAAATAAATAAATAAAATACTGACTTGGAGTAACCAGCGACCCAGCGAGGGCCAGCATGTGACCCCGGATAGGGAGTTCCAAATCCGTGGCTTCTCCGTGGACACGTGTACTCCACTTGTGACCCGATTCCGTTGATTCCGTTGATTCCGTTGATTCCGTTGATTCCGTTGATTCCGTTGATTCCGTTGATTCCGTTGATTCCGTTTTGTACCTTTGCCTCAATGACGCAGCGGGGTCTAGCTTTCGGAGGCAGTAGCTCAGACGGATCTAAGATATTTTCAAAAAAGCGGCAACTACGCAGGGGGAATGACTGCGTCGTTTCGGATTTTCTAGTAGCTCTGCGCTGCCATTTTAGAAACGCTCCCCACCATCTTGAAGATAACAGATTTCACTTGCATGATCGGAATGATCTGTGTGCTTACCGTTTTTTAAAAAATGTATTCTAGGTTATGTACACACATATATTCCATTACAGTTTATGTTCAACATGGTTTTCTATTAGTTTCAGGTGTACAGCATAGTTACTGAAACTCTAGTGCTTCCAAACAAAACCCACTACTGTATTTCTCCTCCTCTTCGTGTTCTTCAGACCAGGCCGGAAACGGGCCTTTGTTCCCATCTCATTTTCCAATGTGATAGAAAGAGCTGGAGGGATAAATAAAAGATAAAATGCGGGGTTGGATGTTGAGCTTTAGACAAGGTAGGACTTCTTGTGAAAACATCCAGTGTATTTAATTGAGGTGAATTTTGTTATTTGGTGAGTTTCACTTATACATTCTACAAACCTGTGTAAGTGGTAAGCACCAGTAGCAGAAAAATTCAGTCAACCCACAAATGGCCAACCTGATCTCTTCCTAAGGGTTTCAGAAGCAGAGCAACCTAAAGCAGTTTTGGAATATAATTTGGGAGATGTGGGGCAGTTAGGGAATGAATACTTTGTTTTAAGGGTTAATATATATAGTAAACCCTCGATTTTGCAGAACTCAATTTAGCAGACTTTGGATCATTTCTGGTCCCTATTCATATGCTTTTAACCAAGATTTGCTTATAATTAAATTAACAGGTTATTTTGTGTTATTAATACACTGTTATTTTTAACAAATTTTAGGGAATAGGCTATATATTGTAAAAAAAAACAAACACTATAGTAATTTCACCGACATAAGTAAATATTACATATGTACAACTATAGTCTACATATTCAAATTCAAGTGTCACTGCTGGTAAACAGTATTTGGCAAATGATTAGCACATGATCACACCACCTCGCTATCAGGTGATTGGTTCTGTTGTCACCTGGTGTGACTTTCTGCAGCAGTTTTTGTTTTGTTTTGTTTTAATCCTCATCAGAGGATATTTTTCCATTGATTTTTAGAGAGAGTGGAAGAGAGAGAGAGAGAGAGAAATACTGATGTGAGAGAGAGACACATTGATTGGTTACATGTGCCCCAATCAGGGCCAGGGCCGGGGAGGAGCCTTGCAGCCTAGATATATGCCCTTGACTGGAATCAAACCCGGGACCCTTTGGTCCACAGGCCCACCACTGATCCAAACCGGCTATGGCTCTGCAGCAGTTTTAACACGCTGTCTGATGTTCCTATGTGTGCATTCGTTTGCTTTCAGTGACTGGTGAGTGTACACATTTACTAGACTATACAGTATAAATTTAAAATTACAGTAATACATATTTTTCTGTGAAATTAATCTTTTCATTCATAATTTTACACAAACATGTCTATGTAAGTAAAAACAGGTAAACTAATTTGTCAATTTTTTAACAATTTAGAAAACTTACTGGGTTATGTAACAGCCTTTTGGCTTCAGACACCTCTCACCCAAATTCTAAAAACCTCTGTTGTATCGAGGTTTTATTGTATTAGAAAAAAAGATAGTCACATGAAACCCACCATTTCACAGCTATGCTATTTGAAAATTGAGAGAGAGAGAGAGAGAGAGAGAGAGAGAAAGAGAGAGAGAGAGAGAAATATCGATGTGAGAGAGTAATGTTGATCGGTTGCCTCCTGCATGTGCCCCAACCAGGAATGGAACCTGCCACCTTTTGGTGTACAGGACGATGCTCCTGTGAGCAACGCTAGCCAAGGCTCACAGGTATGCTTCTTTAGAACAGGGCAATTAGAGAAGTGTGAGCTGATTAAAAGAAATTTATTAAGGTGCAGTACAGTGGAACCTTGGTTCTTGAACTTAATCCATTCCAGAAAGCTGTTCAAGACGGAATCATTTTTTCACATTAGAATTTAAGTTGAATTAATTCATTCCATACCCCCAAATGATTCCCTGTTTTAATCTTATATGCAGTACATCTCTGATGTACTGCTTAATCTATAAATAAACACTTTAAAAACAAAAAGGACAAGAAATGTAAAGGAATATTTAACAAAAAGGAAGTGAAATATACAGTAAAAAAATGAAAATTTAATCAGCAGCAGCAAAGACAAAAGAACACCAAAATATTCACAGCACAATTTCCTAAGATGTTAACAACATGAGGTTTAGTGGTAAACTGACTCATACACATGCATTCTCTCCTTTATTTGTCACCTTTGAGAGACGTGTGAATGATCATACAGGTATCAGCATGAAGGGTTTGTTGAATTCCTCAAACTTCTCCCATCTCAATTCTGTTCTAGTCCAAGTTGTTCACAGAAAAAATGTCTTGGTTCTTGAACCAAACTTCAGTTTTCTACCTGACAACCCTTTCTTGCTGATACCTCAGCATGATAAAAAAGCGTCTCTTAGGCAACAAACAAAGGAGCCAGTGCTTTTGTGGCTGGTGAAATCAATAGATTAGCACACACACACAAAAAAGAGGCCCCCAAGAATGCCATTGTTGCTAAGGATGTGAAAGAAACTGGTCACAGGCAATGGAAGAGGTAGAAAATCTGTTGTTGATTTGGATAAAGGAAAAGCAGTTAGGCGGAGGCAGTGATATGTGAACAAGCAAAGATGCTGCATGCTGACCCGAAGGACATCCCTGGACCAAATGCTGAAAGTGATTCCTTTAAGGCTAGTAGGGGTGGTTCGATAAATTTAAGAAAAGAAGTGTTTATTTGCACCTTAAACATTAGACATGCACTATATGTAAGAAAGGTTACAACAGAATCATTTGGGAGTCTGGAATGGATTAATTCAATTTACATTATATTTGATTGGGAAAAAATGATTCGGTTTTCGAAAAAATCACTTCTCCAACAGCCTTCCGGAAGGAATTGAGTTCGAGAACTGAGGTTCCACTGTATTACTATGTGAGCACCAAGTTGTATATAAAGTGCTTTTTAAATATCTTGTTTAATCCTCACAAGCTTGCAAGAATGCATGGTATTCTTCCCATTTACCAATTGAATAACTGAGGTGCATAGAGGTGAAATGATTTTTCCTTGGTCTGAATACTAGTCAGTGGTGGATAAAAGTCCTTGTTCTGGGTCTGTATTGCTCAAAGTCTCTTTCCACACTCTCACCATACAGTTTCCTTTGGTTCATACATCTTGTGTAAGATTGTGTATTTTTATTAGCCAGATAATATGCATAGATACAGGTAGAAAAGCAATAATTAAATTTATTGAGCACTTAGTTTGTGCCAGCATTGCTAAATGTGTGGTACTGCCAGGACAAGGCAAATGTGTAAGCTAAATGCCAAGTGAAAGAGTCAGATAGTGAGGTTATAAGAATTCAAAAGTAATCATCTCCTTTCTGCATTTTCAGTCTCTCCATCTCTGGTTTCTTTCACTTACAGTGTACGTGAATAACTTTAAAAAAAACAAAACTTCCCATTTAATTTTTTTTCATAATTGAGATTTTATTGTTTGTTTTGAGGATCAGTACACAGACATTTCAATTTGTACACAATTCTCAACATTCATACCAAAAATGTAAAGTTATGTAGTTGTGATTCTTTTCTAAACAGTTATTCCACTGACTTTCCAGCTTAAAATTTAGAGGCTAACTTTCCTTAAGAGTATCAAGTACCAATATCTTCAGATGTTGATAACGCTTTTACATCAAAGTCCCACTAATTCACAATTTAATATCATATATACTACATAATCAAATTTTCAGTCTTTCACAGGACATTGACAAAGTTACTAGGAAAACTGGACTACCACAACAAAGGTGTTACAGATGCACAAAATTCTGACAGGGAGAGCCAAGACCAAGGAGTGGTTTTCTTCAGGAAACAATTCTACCAAAAGCATGTGAATAGAAGTAATTTAAAAAGTTCAGGACATGGCAAACGCACGACTGACTCCAAATTGCCATTTAGTATGCTTTGTATTCTAGGATATAAAAACTACCCCCATCGCCCTAACCTGTTTGGCTCAGTGAATAGAGTGTCAGCCTGCGGACTGAAGGGTCCCAGCTTCGATTCCAGTCAAGGGCATGTACCTTGGTTGCAGGCACATCCCCAGTAGGGAGTGTACAGGAGGCAGCTGATCGATGTTTCTCTCTGTCCCTCTCCCTTCCTCTCTAAAAAATCAATAACATATATTAAAAAAAATAAAAACTACCCCCATCTATGGAATGTTAAGCTGACACCTAAGACAATCAGTCTCCCATATTCAATATCCCACTATTTTCTGGTTGTACCAAAAAATGAACAACCAGCAAATGATTTCACCTCTTAAAAGCATTTACACTTTAAAAAAATAGGATGAAGTGGAATTCCCTCCTTCTTAAAAATGTTTCTAGAGCTACTAAAAAAAACTTGCATTTACAAAATAGTTGATAAAATTATTCCTCTGGATTGTACAAGAAGGGAGACAGGACCACTGGTGAGACAAGGCATATGACATTAATCAGACTTGGCTTCTTTTTCTCCTGCTTCATCTGAGGCTGGACTTTCCTCGTTTTTAGTTTCTCCGTCTTCCGCAGGTAGATCTTTAGGTTCCTGGTCAGCCACATCGGCCTGCTTTCCCTTCTCCCCTTTTCCCTTTCCTTTGCACTTTTTTGTCCACAGATTTATCCTTTCCTGCCGCCTTTTTGGGCTTCGTTTCCACTTTTGCAGGAGCAGGTGTGGCCGACAAGCTGGCCGACCTCCTCTTGGGCTCCTCCTTGGCCGCCCCCTCCGCAGAGCAGACCTTCCTCTTGGGCATCGTGGGGGCGGGCCTGGTGGGTGCTGGGTGCCTGAGGGCCACAGCGCACCTAGTGGCTTGGCAAACCTGGGCTGCCTGGCTGCTGCCGCGTCTCCCGCCGCCCAAGCTGCTGAGACCCCCATTTACTTTTTTAAAAAAATATATTTTTACTGATTTCAGAGAGGAAGGGAGAGGGAGAGAGAGAGATGGAAACATCAAAGATGAGAGAGAGTCATTGATCGGCTGCCTCCTGCACACCCCTTCCTGAGGATCAAACCCACAACCCAAGCGTGTGCCCTTGACCAGAATTGAACCTGGAGCCCTTCAGTCCACAGGCTGGTGCTCTATCCACTGAGCCAAACCAGCTAGGGCTCATCCATTATTGTGATTTTAAATAGTAACTATATTCTGATGATTCCTAGAGTTCTTTCTTTACTCCCAACCTCTCTCATGAACTTGTGGCACAACTTAGGTCACTTCATCCAGCGGTCGCCAACCTTTTGGACCTCACGGACCACCAGTGGTCCACGGACCACCGGTTGGCGACTGCTGACTTAATCTAAAAAATATCCTCCAAGATGGAGCTCAGTAGTTTACCCTCAAATTTATTCTACTTTCTGTATTCTCTTTTTCTTTTAATCCTCACCTGAAGATATGTTTTTACTGATTTGAGAGAGAGAGAGAAGGAGAAACATTGACCAGCTGCCTCCCGTATGTGCCCCGACCGTGAATCAAACCCACAACCTCTTGGAGCATGGGACAACGCTCCACCAACTGAGCCACCGGGCCAGGGTTGTATTTTCTTTTTCTATGAATCTTGTCTCATCCATTTCAAGCCAGATACTCTTGAGATAATAAATGTTGTTGTTTTTTAAATACATTTTATTGATTTTGGGAGAGAAACATCGATCAGCTGCCTCCTGCACACCTCCCACTGGGGATGTGCTTGCAACCAAGGTACTTGCCCTTGACTGGAATCGAACCTGGGACCTTTCAGTCCACAGGCCAACACTCTATCCACTGAGCCAAACCGGTTACGGCGAGATAATAAATGTTTTTTAAGCCACTAAGTTTTGGGGGTGATTTATTATATAGAAATAGATAACAAAAATAGCATTGATTGTGGCGCTTGTTCTTTTTTAGCAGTTTTGATGAACATGAAATATTTTTTGTACCCACACCTATGAAAAGTAAACAAAAAGGTTATGTAAGAAAGTCACATATTTAAAGGAAAATTGAAGAGAGCCTTTTTTTTTGGAAGCTGTAAGAAATAAGGCAAGCCCCCAAATTCAGGGGTCCTGGTAGAATACAAAGCATACTTGGGAGCCAGGAAGCAAGGCAAATATCTTTACTTCTGTGCAGAAGGGTGCGCAGCATATGGTCTGGGAGCAAAGGCACACTGAGCAGGCAGTCTGCTGGGCTTTTTAGTCCTGACGCTCGTGACCTGTCCCTTACTCTTTTTTTAAAAAAATATATTTTATTGATATTTTGCAGAGAGGAAGGGAGAGGGATAGAGTGTTAGAAACATCGATGAGAGAGAAACATCGATCAGCTGCCTCCTGCACACCTCCCACTGGGGATGTGCCCACAACCAAGGTACATGCCCTTGACCGGAATCGAACCTGGGACCCTTGAGTCCGCAGGCCGACACTCTATCCACTGAGCCAAACCGGCCAGGGCTGTCCCTTACTCTTGATTGGAGCTCAGGCACACAGTCTTCTGTGATTGGCTAATTCAAAGGGAGCGGTTGGCCTTTGCCATTTCAAGATGGCAGCTGCCAAGTCACACAGTCCAAAATGGCTGCTGTCTAAACTGCTCTTTGACAGAAAAGATGACTTGTTTATTCTCACAAAGTGATGAGTTCCTCTATACCTAAATAAAATGTGTCTATTGAAAGACTATAGTTTAAGATAAACCATTACAAGAAATACAGTGTACAAAAATGACTAGTGCTGAAACAACGAATTTTAAGCCCCAGCTGGTTGGCTCAGTGGTTAGAGTGTCAGCCTGCAGACTGGAGGGTCGTGGATTTCTTTCTGGTCAAGGGCACGTACCTTAGTTGCAGGCTTGATTCCTGGCCCTGGTTGGGTTGCATGTGGAGGGCAACCAGTCGATGTTTCTCTCTCTGTGTCTCTCACCTCCCTTCCATTCTCTCAAAAAAATCAATGGAAAAAAATATCCTTGGGTGAGGATTAACAACAAGAAAAAGCGATAGAAATTTCAATAGACTGTTTCGGTTTTGTTTTATATATTTTATTGATTTTTTTACAGAGTGGAAGGGAGAGGGATAGAGAGTTAGAAACATCGATGAGAGAGGAGCATCGATCAGCCGCCTCCTGCACACCTCCTACTGGGGATGTACCCGCAACCGAGGTACATGCCCTTGACCAGAACCGAACCTGGGACCCTTCAGTCCGCAGGCTGATGCTCTATCCACTGAGCCAAACTGGTCAGGGCTCAATAGACTGTGTTTTTGAATACAGACAGACAGAATAAATGATACTAGCATGAAATGCAATTATGTAGTAAGTAAAACGTTGCTAGGCCTTGAAAGCCTTTTGTAGGTAGTAGTTTGGGAAGAGAGTGAGTATAGAAGAAATTACATCATAAGCAAGCATTTGCAAGGGTAGGAAATACTGTTGCTCCAGGTGTTAAAAATGGGTGGCCGAACATTTTGGGGACAACTTGGGTCAAGAAGTTTCTTGTGAAGTTTTAGATCGCAACTATTTACAACAGATGTAAATGCTGCCCATATGGTTATACACTTGGCTGTGTGCCTAGCTAGTAGTTATCACAGTATGGTCCCTGACCAACAGCACTGTACCACCTGGACACTTGTGAGAAATGCAGATTCTCAGGCCCTGGCCCAGACCTACTGAATCAGAATCTGGAGATGGGGCTTGTCAGTCTGTTTTTTTTAAAAATATATATTTTATTGATTTTTTACAGAGAGGAAGGGAGAGGGATAGAGAGTTAGAAACATTGATGAAAGAGAAACATCGATCAGCTGCCTCCTGCACACCTCCCACTGGGGATGTGCCCGCAACCAAGGTACATGCCCTTGACTGGAATCGAACCTGGGACCTTTCAGTCCGCAGGCCGACGCTCTATCCACTGAGCCAAACTGGTTAGGGTTTGTCAGTCTGTTTTAACAAGCCATCCACCATAGAGTTCGAGAACCACTGCACCTACATGTTAAAATTTTTGATGCAGCCCAGCCGGCCTGGCTCAGTGCTTGAGTGTCAACCTAAGAACAGGAGATCACGGTTCAATTCCCGGTCAGGGCACATGCCCAGGTTGCAGCTCCATCCCCAGTGTGGGGCGTGCAGGAGGCAGCCGATCCATGATTCTCTCTCATCATTGATATTTCTCTCCCTCTCTCCACCCTTCCTCTCTGAAGTCAATACAAAAACATTAAAACATTTTTTATGCAGTCTCACTCTTTTGGCCTTGTAGCCGGTGACAGGTGCATCCAGAAATAACTGGATTTTGTATGTTGAGAAAGTCTTGAAATTTTTAGTATAAATTGGTCAAAATTAGTGAATATGACTACATGTGTCCTTCTGCAAAAGCAATACTGTTGGACTTAGGGAGCTTCCATTTGAAACAGAAACATTTTACAAGGGCTTAAAGCTGTTTGTTATGCCACTCCTTAGGAGTCACTGTGCAAAAATGTTCAAAATGAAACATGTCAGGAGCTAGTAATTAACATGGTGATTTGTACCAACCACAGTTGAATACTTTGCTTAGTGACTAGATTCATGTTTTGGAAATCTGCCCTATCATATGGAGCTTGGTTGGCTTGGTACTGAAGATACTGAAAAAACAATTTCTTATTTGGCATTTAAAGGGCATTCAGCACTCCAGAAATGATTGAAATAAAATATTTAACCTGTTTAGTTGGCATTTCAACTCATCCACACTTTGAATTAAACCAGGGTTGTTCAGAAATACCTTCACAAATGTATGATTGTATTTGCTTGTTACTAGAATAATTAGGCCTTTAGGAAACTGATTTGCCAGGAGATGAAGGGTCCTGGGTTCGATTCTGGTCAAAGACGCATGTCTTGGTTGCAGGCTCGATCCCTGGCCCTGGTCGGGGCACCTGTGAGAGGCAACCAATCAATGTTTCTCTCTCACATCGATGTTTCTATCTCCCCTCCCACTCTCTAAAATTCAATGGAAAAATATCCTCAGGTGAGGACTAACAAGAACAACAAAACATTTTTAAAGAATGTAAATGCCAAGATTTTTCATATTTACACTGAGTGGCCAGATTATTATGATCTCTGAATGCGTAATAATCTGGCCACTCAGTGTGTGTGTGTGTGTGTGTGTGTGTGTGTGTGTGTGTGTGTGTGTGTGTGTGTGTATGTGTGTGTGTATGTGTATTAGAGGCCCGGTGCATGAATTCGTGCATGGGTGGGGTCCGGCCTGCCTGCTGGCTGAACTCCTGGTCCAGGGGACAATTTGCATATTAGCCTTTTATTATATAGGATATACACTGAGTGGCCAGATTATTATGCGTTCAGAGATCATAATAATCTGGCTACTCAGTGTATATTGTTAACACCCACAGTATAGTTTAGTAAAAAGATTACATTACTGGCATTTGATTTTCCTTTTTTTTCTTTATTGATTAAGGTATTACATATGTGTTCTTATTCCCCTATTGCCCCCCCACTCATGCCCTCACCCCCCTGGTGTCTGTGTCCATTGGTTAGGCTTATATGCATGCATACAAGTCCTTTGGTTGATCTCTCCCCCTTACCCCCACCCTCCCCTACCTTCCCTCTGAGGTTTGCTGGTCTGTTCAATGCTTCTATGACTCTGGTTCTATTTTTGTTTATCAGTTTATGTTGTTCATTATTCCACAAATGAGTGAGATCATGTGATATTTATCTTTCTCCAACTGGCTTATTTCACTTAGCATAATGCTCTCCAGTTCCATCCATGCTGTTGCAAATGGTAAGAACTCCTTTTTTAGCACAGCGTAGTATTCCATTGTGTAGATGTACCACAGTTTTTTAATCCACTCATCTGCTGATGGACACTTAGGCTGTTTCCAAATCTTAGCTATGGTGAATTGTACTGCTATGAACATAGGGGTGCATATATCCTTTCTGATTGGTGTTTCTAGTTTCTTGGGATATATTCCTAGAAGTGGGATCACTGGGTCAAATGGGAGTTCCATTTTTAATTTTTTGAGGAAACTCCATACTGTTCTCCACAGTGGCTCCACCAGCAGTGCCCGAGGGTTCCTTTTTCTCCGCATCCTTGCCAGCACTTGTCATTTGTTGATGATAGCCATTCTGACAGGTGTGAGATGGTACCGCATTGTCGTTTTGATTTGCATCTCTCGGTGGTTGATTTTTCTTAACTCAACCCCCTTCATTCATTTGCTAGCTTCCCAGCCCCTGGAAGCATTTGCAGCCCCTGGTTCAAGGATTCCTAGAAATTTCTTGCTGTCATTTTCCTCTGCAGTTCCTGTCTTCCTTCCCAAAGCTCCCTTGGACTTTTGTATGCTTCTTATTCCCAAGGATGCCTTTCATGAGGCCTTCTGAGTTTTCAATCCTAAAGGTTTTCTTTGGGCAGAACAATTGCCTGTTCTGGTATCTTCTTATCTCAAATGGTTTCTGAAGACCTGCAGACAGTAGTTTGTACCACAGACTTCATCTCTGCAGAATAAACAGGCTATGGCTTATTTCATAAGCACTTTCTCAGAGCTTGTGTGCCAGGTATTTTATATAAGTAATTTCTAAGTCTCACAGTCAGGTAGGAATTAGTGAAATCTCCATTTTATAGATAAGAAGCTAAGTGACTTGCACAACCACTTGAATGTAAGCATAGGTTCATTGGATGTCACAGATCCTGTGAACAATTAGGAGAAATGAAGAAGAAAGCAATCCCATCTCAATTGCATCAATAGCATAAAAATACCTAGGAATAAATTTAACCAATGAGGTGAAATACCTGTAATCTGAAAGCTATAAGACATTGAAGAAGGAAATTGAAGAGGATACAAATACATGGAAGGATGTACCATGCTTATGGATTGGATATAATAATATTGTTAAAATGTCCCTACTACCTAAAGCAATAGACATATTCCAGGCAATCCCTATTAAAAAATACCTATGGCATTCTTCTCAGAACTAAAAACTAATTCTAAAATTTTTATGGAACCACAAAAGACCCTTAATAGCCAAAGAAATCTTGAAAGAAATCAGAGAACAAAGTGGGAGGTATCGTGCTCCCTGACTTCAAAGTATAGTATAATGCTATTTTGACAACAATCGAAATAACATTATACTAGCATAAAAACAAACAGATCAGTGGGACAGAATAGAGCCCAGAAATAAATCTTTGCTTTTATGGTCAATTAACCCACCACAAAGGAGGCAAGGGTATACAGTGGGGTAGATAGTCTCTTCAGTAAGTGGTGCTGGGAAAACTGGACAAATACATGCAAAAAAGAAAGAGCATTGTTTTGAAGTCAGTCCTGAGTTCAAACCCAAGTGTTACTATATGGTCAGCCGTGTGATTTGGGGCGAGATGAGATATTTACATTTTTCTGCTAACAAAAAGGAATATAGAGGGAGGTTAATGATACTTATTTCACAGGGTTAGAAGAATAAATATGTCTTACATTGCTTAGCCCAATGCTTATTGTGAAATATTAATCACTAGAATGTCAGCTCCATGAAGATAGGAATTTGGGGCTCTTGTTCACTGTATCCCCACACCTAGATCAGTGCCCGGCACATATCAGTTCCTGGCTCTATAAATATTGGTAGAGCCCTAGTTGAGCTTTGGCTCAGTGGATTGAGTGTCAGCCTGTGGAATGAAGGGTCCCGGTTTCCATTCCGGTCAAGGCCACATGCTGGGTTGGGGGCTCAATCCCCAGTGTGGGGCGTGCAGGAGGCAGCCAATCAGTGATTCTCTCTCATCATTGATGTTTCTATCTCTCTCTCCCTCTCTGAAATCAATAAAAAAATATTGGTTGAAAGGCAAAATGGCTCATTGGTCCCCTACTCTGTGCCAGGTGTTTTATGCACGAGAGATACAGCAGTAAACAAAACAGACCAAAAAATCCCAGCCTTCTTGGAGCTTACATTTTAGTGACAAATACTTCTAGATTTAAAAAAAAATTTTTTTATTGATTTCAGAGAGGGAGAGGGAGAAAGAGATAGAAACATCAATGATGAGAGAGAATCACTGATCGGCTGCCTCCTGCATGCCCCCTACTGGGGATCAAGCCCACAACCCAGGCATGTGCCCTGATCAGGAATCAAATCTCGACCTCCTGGTTCATAGGTCGACGCTCAACCACTGAGCCACGCCAGCCGGGCTACTTCTACGGTAGTAGTTTTTAACAGCAAATATTATTCAATAACATAAAATATTTCTGAAAGAGCCGAAATATAAAATAGGTAATACGGTAAATATGAGCTCAGTTTGAAGAGAAAGTAGGTGCATCTGTCCTGTCTGGTTATTGGATCCAGTTTTCTGCTTACCCGAATCCTGGTTTGGGAAGCACAATTTCAAATCCACTGCTTTGGACTACGTAGATTGGAAATGAAACATTAAACTTCTCAGGGAGCCGTTTTCCCTGAGTTTTATTCTTCTTTGTATTCATGCCACTCTGTGCTGTCTGCATCCTAGCACTTAGTAGGCTCTCAATTCATATTTGTTGGACTAAAATTGAGTCAGTGATTAAAAGCTAGACAGCCTAGCTGGTTGCTCAGTGGTTAGAGCATCAACCTGCGGACCAAAGGGATCCCGGGTTTGATTCCTGTCAAAGGCATGTACCTTGATTGTAGGACTTCAGGATCCTCCTGAGCCCGGCCCTGGTCAGGGCTCATGCAGGAGGCAACCAATCATGCAGGAGGCAATCAATTGATGTATTTCTCTCACATGGATATTTCTGTCTTTCCCTCTCTTCCACTCTCCTTAAAAATCAATGGAAAAATATCCTCAGGTGAGGATTAACAACAATAAAAAGCTATAGACAATTCAGAATCTCAACTCTTGCTTTCTTTATGGCTCAAATGTACTTCTTTTCTGCTTAGTCGTTTGGGTATGTTGTTTAATTTCGCCTGAATCATTTTAGTCTCCTGGAAAATTGCACGGTTGCCAAGGAAACTGGATCAGCTTGGACCAGGGCCTGTAAGTCATTCTGCATAGGTGGTAGTAATCATCAGAGATGTGGAAATGGAGCCAGGCTGCTCAGCTGTTCTCTAAGAGACATTGTGGCTGGAAGGCTTTTTCCTTGCCCGTCAGGGTTTCATTGTCACCAGCTGATCTGAAACACAGGTTTGTATATTTTTTTTAAATTAATAAATCTTTATTGTTCAGATTATTACTATTGTTCCTTTTTTTTCGCTGTAAGCCGCTCTCGAGTTCCACCTGGTGTCATAGCTCCCCTCCACCCGGTTCCCACCCCACTGTCCTCATCCATAGGTGTACAATTTTTGTCCAGTCTCTTCCCGCACCCTCCACACTCCTTTCCCCCTGAGAATTATCAGTCCACTCCCTTTCTATGCCCCTGATTCTATTATATTCACCAGATTATTTTGTTCCTCAGGTTTTTAATTCACTTGATTTTTAGGTTCACTTGTTGATAGATATGTATTTGTTGTTCATAATTTTTATCTTTACCTTTTTCTTCTTCTTCCTCTTCTTAAAGAGTACCTTTCAGCATTTCATATAATACTGGTTTGGTGGTGATGAACTCCTTTAGCTTTTTCTTATCTGTGGAGCTCTTTATCGGACCTTCCATTCTGAATGATAACTTTGCTGGGTAGAGTAATCTTGGTTGTAGGTTCTTGCTATTCATCACTTTGAATATTTCTTGCCACTCCCTTCTGGCCTGCATAGTTTCTGTTGAGAAATCAGCTGACAATCGTATGTGTGCTCCCTTGTAGGTAACTAACTGTTTTTCTCTTGCTGCTTTTAATATTTTCTCTTTGTCTTTTGCTCTTGCATTTTAAATATGATGTGTCGTGGTGTGGTCCTCTTTGGATTCCTTTTGTTTGGGGTTCTCTGTGCTTCCTGGACTTGTAAGTCTATTTCCTTCACCAGGTGGGGGAAGTTTTCGGTCATTATTTCTTCAAATAGGTTTTCAGTATCTTGCTCTCTCTCTTCTTCTGGCACCCCCATAATTCTGATGTTGGTACGCTTAAAGTTGTCCCAGAGGCTCCTTACACTATCTTCATATTTTTGGATTCTTTTTTCTTTTTGCTTTTCCGGATGGGTGTTTTTTGCTTCTTTGTATTTCAAATCTTTGACTTGATTCTTGCGATCCTCTAGTCTGCTGTTAGATCTCTGTATAATATTTTTTATTTCAGTCAGTGTATGTTTAATGTCTAGTTGGTCCTTTTTCATATCCTTGAGGGTCTCGCTAAATTTATCAGCCTTTTCTAGAAAATTCTTGAAAAACCTTATAACCGTGGTTTTGAACTCTATATCCAGTCGTTTGCATTCCTCCATTTCTTTCATTTGTGATCTGTTTCTTTGTCTCCGCATTTTGGCTGCTTCGCTGAGTTGATAGAGTGGCTTTGTGTGCTAGGTGTCCTATAGGGCCCAGTGGCTCAGCCTCCCCAGTTACCTGAGGTGGACACTCTTGGTGCACCCCTTAGTGGGCTGTGTGCACAGTTTTGTTGTAGTTAAGCCTTGATTGTTGTTGGTATCACTGGGAGGAATTGACCTCCAGGCCAATTGGCTGTGAGGATCAGCTGTGTCTACGCTGGGAGAACTTCTGTGCTGGAGACAGCCTTATGAGACAAGACTTGCAAAAGCCTCTGTGCTCAGCTTGGATGGGGCGGAGTCTCAGGGCGGAGCAGACAGCATTGGTTTCCCGTCAGCCCTGCCCTAATAGGCCCCTGTGTCTCAGTGTCCAGTGGTAATCACTGCGTCCAGTGGTAATCGCTGCAAGCACCTCTGAGAGAAAGCCGCTCTCGAGTTCCGCCCGCTGCCAGACAGTCCAGTTTCTCCCTGAATGAGTCTGGATCCCCAGAGTCTCACCCGGAACTGGAGTTCAGTGCACTTGGGAACTTTTGTCTCCCTCCAGCTTGAAAAAGCCAGCTGCGTACTCAGTTGCCCACCCTCTCCACACGCTCGGGCCTCGGTACCTCTGCCTTCCGCAGTTCCTCTGAGTCTCAGTGTGCTTTTCTCTTTCCTGACAGTCCAGTTTCACCCCATATGAGTCTGGGTCCCCAGAGTCTCGCCCGGAACTGGAGTTCAGCACAGTCGGGAGCTTTTGTCTCCCTCCCACTTGAGAAAGCCAGCCGTGCACTCAGTTGCCAGTCCTCTCCACGCGCTTCTCAGTACCTCTGCCTCCTGCAGCTCCTCTCAGTCTCAGTGTGCTTTTCTCTTTCCTTCTAGTTGTAGAATTTCCACTCAGCCAGCCTTCCTGTGGTTTTGGATGATGTCCGATTTGTCTTTTAGTTGTAGTTTTGAAATTGTTGTGCGAGGCAGCAGTTTAGGTGTTTACCTATGCCGCCATCTTGGTGTCTCCCCCAGGTTTGTATATTTTGAAGATGCTCTCCAGTCATTGTGATTTACACTCCCTGTGTTATAAGAGCCACCAGATTAATTAAAAATCACTAGTCTTGGCTTTCTGGAATTGAAACCAGTTGGATAGTGGCGTAATCTGCTTTAGACCAGATAAAAGTAATGTGTTGTCATCAAAAGAGCAATATGACCCAGGTTTCTGTTTCCCAGTTCTGTGGCCCTGAGTATGGCACCTCATTTCTCTAAGCCTCCGTTTCCTCATCTGTAAAATGGGGCTTACATGATTAGGTTGTGATGATTGGGGAGAATATATCACATGTAGAAGGTAGAAGGATGGTACAAGGTAGAAGGATGCTCAATCAATGACTTGTATGAGAGATGTGCTGGAAGAAATTATCACCAGGGGGCAGCATAAAACTGTATTACCCTGACCCAAGTGGAGTTTGTCATAGGTCTAGGCTTAAATATGTTACAGTGTAATGTAAGGAATTTTGGTTCCTTTGCCTGAATATCAAATATAGACCTTGCTTTGCTATCTGCTTACCAGTGTCCCTTCCCTTGTATGACTAATGTGTGACATGACTATCTACTGTGACTAGTCTCCCTTTACAAAGGCTAGCAAAAGCTTAATGCATTGAAACTCCTGTCAGACTTCAGAAAACTACCATTCCTTTACAACTTAAATGAAGGAATGGATCAGTTGGGTTCAACAAAATTATTGAGGTCCACAGGCTCTAGAGCCAAAATCCAGGTTTAGCTCCTTCCAGCCATGTGACCTTAAGGATAGTAGTGTAAAATGGGTATAGCAATGGTAGTTAGGGCCTCCTAAGACTGTTTTTGGGTATTAAATGAGTTAATGCATATAAAGTACTTGGGACATTACTTAGCACATAGTGCATGTTCAGTATCTGTTAGCCATTACTATTCATATTACTGTGTTCTAGGACTTATGTGGGAGCTGGGAATACAGTGATAAAGTCTCTGAAATTAGGGAAGTTAGTGTGGTGGATCCAGTGTGCTCTAAGTGCAGCTATAGAGGGATGCATAGGAAGGGCACTTAATGGTATGTCTCAAAATATAGTGCTCTCCAGGAAGAAGCCTGGTATAATGGAAAGTATGTGTGTCAGCATCAGATGAGCTTGGGTTTGAATCCTATCTTCACTCACTCATTATGTAACTTTGGGGGCAGCCAATTTCTTGCAGCATTAGTTTTCCCATTTTTAGAAATGGGGTTAAGTTGCCCTGGCCGGGTTGCTCAATTGGTTGGAGAATCATCTCATGCACCAAAAAGGTTGTGGGTTCGATTCCCGGTCAGGGCACATACTTAGGTTGTGCGTTTAATCAATCCCTGGTTGGGATGTATACTGGAGACAACCTCATGTCAATATTTCTCTCTGTCTCTGTCCCTGTCTCTCTCCCTCTCTCTCTAAAGATCAATAAAACATATTCTCAGGTGAGGACTAAAAAAATAAAAATGGGGTGAAGTTTCTGATACCTATATGATGGAAGTGCCCTTGGTGCTCTTAAAGCAAGAAATAATTTTTAAAAGAGAGTTAGATGAACTTGGGTTCATATTCTAGCTATATGTTGTTTAACCTTTCTGTGTAAGTTTTTACATCCATATCTCCCTTGCCCATGGTTGTTCTGATGATGAGATAATTTATGTAAACTATGCAGGGTATATAGAGGTGCTGAGCAATAAATAATAGCTTTATTATCTTTCTATTATAGGTATCTTCTGTTATAGTTTAAAGTAAAAACATATGCCATGTTAATTTCTTTTAAAGAGGCTTAGGCCCCTCGGTTTCATGAAAGGAGTATAAAAAGACTGGGCATTTGAACAAACCCAAAGATAATTCTGCGTTTACAAGAGAGGCTTTAAATATAAACACACACACACACACACACACACACACACACACACACACGTATGTAAGTATTGATTTCAGAGAGTAAGGGAGAGGGAAATAGAAACCTCATTGATGAGAGAGAATCATTGATTGGCTGCCTCCTGCATGCCCCACACTGGGGATCGAGCCCGCAACCTGGGCATGTGCCCTGATTGGGAATCGAACCTTGAGTGACCTCCTGGTGTTCATGGGTCAGTGCTCAACTGCTGAGCCACTTCGGCAGACAAGAGAGAGCCTTTTTTTTTTTTAATTCTTCCGTTCAGTCTCATATAATCTTAAATTTCAACAAACTGTAAAATTCAGTTGCTAACCTTCCTGACCACTAACCAATGCAGCTCAGCTTCTGTTGCATGACCTTGTTCTTCTCTTCTTCCCTCCTAGGTCTTTCAGAGCCTCGAAGACCACCATTTGGAAGTGGTGGCTTTTTTCAGGGAAAATGGCTTCCATGGCCTTCTTGCCCATGACTCCGAGTATGCTCTCTACAATATTCCCTTTTACTACAGTTCCCATGCTCTGAAGCTGAGCTGGAATGGGAAGAACCTCACTACCAACCAGTTCTTGATGCAGGAGGTGGCCAAGCAGCTGGGCCTGAAGCGGATGAGTTTTCCCATATTTGCTGCGCTGCTAGGTAGGTCGTTCAGAGAACAGATTCCAGTGATTAGTTACGTTTCCCCTTCTAGTGATAAGAGATGAAGACCAGAACCATATAACCTATCATTATTGAATTTGTCTTCTGAAAATTCTCATGCCAAATACTATACTTCTGAGCTTTTCTTTTTTAAATTACTTTTTTTTAATGTATTTTATTTATTTTTTTACAGAGAGGAAGGGAGAGGGATAGAGAGCTAGAAACATCGATGAGAGAGAAACATCGATCAGCTGCCTCCTGCACACCCCCCACTGGGGATGTGCCCACAACCAAGGTACATGCCCTTGACCGGAATCGAACCTGGGACCCTTCAGTCTGCAGGCCGACGCTCTATCCACTGAGCCAAACCAGTTAGGGCTCAAAATTTCAAACAAGTCAGGGCTGAGCTTCTTTTTTAAAAAAATATATTATTATTGATTTCAGAGAGGAAGGGAGAGGGAGAGAGAGAGAGAAGTATTAATGATGAGAGAGGATCATTGATCGCCTGCCTCCTGCATGCCCCCCACTGGGGATCAAACCCGCAACATGGGCATATGCCCTTGACGGGAATTGTACCCAGTACCCTTCAGTCTGCAGGCCGACTCTCTGTCTACTCAGCCAAACTGGCTAGGGCAGCTTCTTTTTTTTTAAAATGTATTTTTATTGATTTCAGAGAGGAAGGGAGAAGGAAAAAGAGATAGAAACATCAATGATGAGAGAAAATCATTGATGGGCTGCCTCCTGTACTTCCCATGCTGGGGATCGAGCCTGAAACCAGGGCATGTACCCTGACTGGGAATGGAACCGTGACCTCCGGGGCCATAGGTCAATGCTCAACCGTTGAACCATGCCAGACGGGCTTCTGAGCTTCTTACTAGAAGTTCAGCATGTTTGCCTTATGAATTCATGCATGATATTCCAGAACATTATTTTAACTCATATGCACTCTTTTGTTATATTCCATAACTATTTTATGCAGAATACTGTCTTAGGCCAAATGTTTTACTAGCCCTGGACAGGTTTAGTTTTCCACTCAGAGCATTTCCCCAGTGTCTAAATTTATCTATCTATCTATTTAAATCCTTACCTGAGGATATTTTTCTATTGATTTTTAGAGAGAATGGAAGGGAGAGAGTGAGAGTGAGAGAAACATCGATGTGAGAGAGACACATCAATTGGTTGCCTCCCACAGCACCCTGACCTGGGCCAGGGATCGAGCCTGCAACCGAGGTACATGCCCTTGACTGGAATCGAACCTGGGACCCTTCAGTCCATGGGCCGACGCTCTATCCATTGAGCCAAATCAGCTAGGGCAGTGGTCGGCAAAACGCGGCTCGCGAGCCGCATGCCGCGGTTTGCCACTCTTTTGACTAATGAGTTTGCCGACCACTGAGCTAGGGCCCAGTGTCTAAATTTAGATCAAGAACACAAATTGCTGTGTTTTTCTTTTTGTTTCTGTTGTGCTAAGATTTTATAATGAAAATTTCCAAACATAAGCAAACTTGAAAAAATTTTATAGTGAATATCCTGTATCTACCTCCTGTTTTCTGCCATTAACATTTTACTATGCTTGCTTTATTATATATATATATATATATATATATATATATATATATATATACACACACACACACATATATGCATACATATATATGTATGTATATATATATATGTGTGTGTGTATATACATATATATATATATATATATATATATATATATATATCTCCATTCTAGCCTTCTATCCATCTACCTTTTATTTTTTAATATATTTCTATTGATTTCAGAGAGGAAGGGCGAGGGAGAGATAGAAACATCAATGATGAGAGAGAATCATTGATTGGCTGCCTCCTGCACGCCCTCCACAAGGGATTGAGCCCCCAACCCAGGCATGTGCCCTGACCAGGAATCGAACAGTGACCTCCTGGTTCATAGGTCATCTGACGCTCAACCACTGAGCCATGCTGGCCAGGCTATCCATCTACCTTTTATATGGCAGAGAGTTGATTATGTTTCGAGTTGGTTTTCCATGTATTGACAGCATAAAGATTAATGTCTTGTCTTAGGTGTGAACTCTTATTTATAATCCCAGAGGAGTTGAGCTTGGATGATCTGGTGCAGTCAGCACAAGTTTTGCAATTAGGCCTTGGGCAAATCGCTGAAGTTACAGGTAGCTCCCTGGTTTCAGTCGCCTCCTCTGTGAAATGGGATAATAAATATCGCATGGTGTTATTATAAAGTCAAGTGAATTGAGATATAAAAAATGTCCAGCACTTGGCAGACAGTAATTGGTGGCTGCTGTTATAAAAGACAGGGTGACTAGGTCATAGAAAATAGCATGAGCTTTGGAGTCAGACAGTGCTTAGGTTCTTATCCTGGTCTGGGCACTTAATTAACTATGCCACCTTAGGCTGTCACCAGACTTGTTCAAACCTCAGTTTCCTTATGTGTAAAATGAGAGAAATAATACTATCATAAATGGTTATTTTGAAGATGATACATATAATGCATGTGACGCATAGTAGGTAATCAACACATAGCTACTGTAGTCATTACATGAAGTATATTGGCCTATGTGAATTATTGGATAATTTTCTCTCACAGAATCTTTGTCATGCCCTGGAGGCTCTAAGAAAACATTTGTACAGTCAGTAAGTGATAAATGTATTTTATAGGTAACCATATTCTGCCAGATGAGGACCTGGCTGCTTTCCACTGGAGCCTCTTGGGACCAGAACATCCCCTTGCATCACTTAAGGTATTGTGCCCATTCCCTGCAGATACATCCATGCCTAGGGGACATCAGGTTTTGATTGGAGTTTTGTTAGAACAATTATCTTTCATTAGGCTTAAACTATTCCAAATACTTACCAGATAAAAATTTATAATTATGATCAATACCCTTTAAAGAGGAAAAAGTTCGTTTTCCACCTTCTGTGTAGGGGAAAACCCAGCTCTTCCCTCCTATGTTTTTCTTTCCTGTGTGTCTCCTTTACTTTCACACTTCTACTACACTCATTCAGAATACACCACTTCTGATACTTCTGGTCACCAAATGTGCTGGGGGTTTTCCCCACATCAAGCACTTCTCTGCAATAGCAGCTGGGTATCCTACAGTTGAACTCATTTAAAATATATATATATATATTTGATGAATACTTTCTCTTTTGATTTTTAAATATATTTTTATTGATTTTTAGAGAGAAGAAGGGAGAGGGCTAGAGAGAGGAAGTCATCGATTGGCTGTCTCTTGCACAGCGTCCTGCGGGGATTGAGCCCGCAACCTGGGCATGTGCCCTGACTTTGAATCGAACCGTGACCTCCTGGTTCATAGGTCGACTCTCAACCGCACCGGCCAGGCACCTCACCCTTTTTCCTAACGACCCATGTCTGATGCCAGTGTTTCTTGTTTATATTAACTCTTCTAGGTTCGAGCTCATCAGCTGGTTCTTCCTCCTTGTGATGTGGTGATCAAGGCTGTTTCTGAATATGTTAGTGCCATCAAAGACCCCTCTGACCTGGATGTGGTTGGGAAGGATGTTTTCAAACAGTCTCAGGTGAGCTAGCCTCCCCCTTCCTAAGAGTAGCCAGTTTTCTTACCTTCACCAGTACCACCAGCAGATCGATCTTTCCTGTGTTGGCTACCTTCTCTCCTAGCTGCTTGTCTTCTCCATGCATACAGACCAGAGCCCCAGAGTTTCCTTGAGAAAACATTACTAGGACTAGATTGAAAGGATTCTTTAACTTTTTCCCACTGACTATCAAAGCTATACAAGCTCATTCTGGAAAATTTAGAAAATAAACAAGCAAAAAAAAAAAAGTCACCTAAAATCTCATTACCCAGAAACAACTTGCTATATTATCACTAGCATATATCCTCTTACTCTTTCATTATTATTATTTTAACCCTCACCCAAGGATATTTTTCCATTGATTTTTAGAGAGAGGGAAAGAAAGAGAGAAATATCGATGTGAGAGAAACACATTTATTGGTTGCCTCCTGCATGAGCCCCTACCAGGGCCCAGGCTGGGGAGGAGCCTGCAACCAAGGTACGTGCCCTTGACCAGAAATGAACCCGGGACCCTTCGGTCCACAGGCCGATGCTCTATCTACTGAGCCAAACTGACGAGGGCTCTTTTCTTTATTTCATTGTATATTTTCATATAAAGGCAGTCTTGCTTAGTGGAGGATAATGGGTAATGAGAAAGACTACTTAAAGTAGGTTCACATAAAACAAGAATTGATATTTCATTGTTAATAGTGACAAAAGAGCTTGACTATGATTCTGTCTTGTGAAATGAAGTTAGGAAAATAAGTTACTTTTACTTTTAAATATATTTTTTATTGATTTCAGAAAGGAAGGGAAAGGGAGAGAGAGATAGAAACATCAGTGATGAGAGAGAATCATTGATCAGCTGCCTCCTGCACACCCCACACTGGGGATCGAGCTCGCAACCCAGACATGTGCCCTGAACTGCAACCTCCTGGTTCATAGGTCGACGCTCAACCTCTGAGCCATCCTGGCTGGACCAGTTCTATGAATTTTTAACATGTATAGATTTATGTAATCACTATCACAATTAGGATCAGAGCAGTTGAACCACCCCCAAATCTCTCATGCTATCCCTTTGCAGTCACACCCAAACTTATCCCCAACTCCTGGCAACTATCAGTCTATTCTCTGTTACTATAGTTATAACTTTTAGAGAACAGCATATGACTGGAATCATATAGTATATAATCTTTTGAGAACGGCATTTTCATTCAACATAATGTCTTTGCCAGTCTTCTAAGTTGTTGCATGTTGCATCCAGCAATATTTATTCATTTTTATTGCCAAGTAGTATATATTATGTGGGTATACCGTTTGTTTATGCATTCATCCTAGAGGATATTTGAGTTTCCAGTTTTTGGTAGAGCTGCTATAAACATTTGTGTATAGGTTTTTGTATCAACATACGATTTCATTTCCCTAGGAGTGGGATTTTTGGGTCATGTGGTAAGTATATGGTTAACTTTATAAGACTCTGCCAAACCATTTTCCACAGTGGCTATTTCATTCTTCATCAGCACATGTTACTTTCAGTATTTTTATAGCCATTCTAATTGGTGTATTGTGATAGCCCATCATAATTTTAATTTGCATTTATCAAATGATTAATGATGAACAGTTTTTTTCTTCTGTTTATTTGCTGTCCATATGTCCTCTTTGGTGAATGGTCTGTTTGTTAACAGTCTTTTGCTCATTTTTTAAATTGGGTTGTTTGTTTACTTCCTGTTCAGTTTTGAGAGTTCTTTATATGTTCTGTATACAAGTCCCTTGTCAGATATCTGGTTTGTAAATATTTTTTCCCAGTCTGTGGTTTGTCTTTACATTCTTTTTTTTGAAACTATGGCTCTTTATTTTCACATGGACACTTCAAAGGAAGTCATCAGTAGCTTTTTTTTTTCTTCCCTTGCTGGGTTTTAAAATGTTTTTTTATTGATTGATTTTTTTTTTTTGAGAGAAGGAAACATCAGTTTGTTGTTCCACTTGTTGATGCATTCATTGGTTGCTTCTTGTATGTGCCCTGACCGAGGATCAAACCCGCAACCTTTGGTGTATTGGGACAATGTTCCAACCAACTGACCTACCTGGCCAGGGCCTACTTTTGTTTAATGTAATAAAAAGAAGAAAACCCACACATAAAAAAGAAAACCTTGGGCTTAAAGGAAACCCATCTGTCACTAGGAGCCTGGTTGAAGGATTCATACTTTTAGAAGGGACATACAGTGCAGAATTCTCTAGAGAGAAAAGCAGTTTTGAAACGAGTTGGGGGGCTCATTTCCAAGGCTCAAAGTGATTTGGGGGAGGTGTCACAGTGCTTGGCATAGGGTGATGGGATAGTGATCACTGACCAGGGCCTTGGAATGGATCTTGCTGTCAAACAATGCAGGTAACAGAGAGTGAGACACCAAAAAGTAATTAAGGCGCCAACCAACATTTTTTTAAAAATATATTTTATTGATTTTTCACAGAGAGGAAGGGAGAGGGATAGAGAGTTAGAAACATCAATGAGAGAGAGACATCGATCAGCTGCCTCCCGCACACCCCCCACTGGGGATGTGCCCGCAACCAAGGTACATGCCCTTGACCGGAATCGAACCCGGGACCCCTCAGTCCCCAGGCCGACGCCACTGAGCCAAACCGGTTAGGGCCAACCAACATTTTTTAATTGAACATTTATCATGTAGGACCAGAAAGTATAGGCATAGATTGTGTTGGGGTGGAGGTGCCAGAAACTGTCAGCCAGTAAAACTGTCAGCCTATATCAGTTTCCCAAAGTTGTACCACTCTTTTTTTTTTTTTTTTTGGTAAATTTTATTGATTTCAGAGAGGAAGGGAGAGGGAGAGAGAGATAGAAACATCAATGATGAGAGAGAATCATTGATTGGCTTCCTCCTGCACACCCCACACTGGGGATCCAGCCTGCAACCCAGGCATGTGCCCTTGGCCGGAATTGAACCTGGGACCCCCTTCAGTCTGCAGGCCGACGCTCTATCCATTGAGCCAAACCAGCTAGGGCTGTGCCACTCCTTTTAAAAAATATATTTTTACTGATTTCAGAGAGGAAGGGAGAGGGAGAGGGAAATAGAAACATCAATCATGAGAGAGAATCATTGATCCACGCTGAGGATCGAGCCCTGACCAGGAATCGAACCATGACCTCCTGGTTCATAGATGAATGCTCAACTACTGAGGTATGCCGGCCAGGCAAGTTTTGCCACTCTTTTGAAATGAAGCCAGCATTCTTTTTGTTTCCCTTGGGGTTGCAAAGGTCAGTTTCTTCATGAGCCACATCGAGGTTCCCATATAGCACAAGGAGCTTGTGGGAAGCCAGGCCCTTCAGGAACTTGGAAAAGGCTTCATACCAGGGCTGCTGATACTCCAGGCACACCAGATCTTGGCCTACATTAGGTACATAGTCTGTTACCAGCACAAATGTGTCAAATTCAGCCACAATCACAAATGCATCAAATTCAGCCAATACCATGGGAGACATTGAGTGGGCACTGGTGGGAGAGTAGACCCATGCCACTGTACCCTTCATAGTCTGAAGAAGCTGACCAGTACTGATGGGGTAGTCCATCCAGCTCTTGAAGTTTAGCTGGTAGTCTATTCTCTGAACATTTGGTCTACTGCAGGCACAGGATCTCTGGTGCATCTTCCTTTATCCAGTCTAAACCTTTCTCCTTAATCCAGGCCTGAAGCCCAGCCACATTCCAGGACTATGCCTCATTTGCCCCTGGGTGAAGTGTTCTGATCTGGGGATGTCCTCATACAGGGCTGGCCCCTTTCCTGCTGCCTCTTTTTCATTTTTCTTTGCTCCTGCTCCCAACTTACTCTTCCTGACCCCTCTGGCTCAAACTTGGGCTCTTTCTTATCTTCTCCCACCGCACCTCTTTTCCCCAACTCCCCACCCTTTTCACCTCGTGGCCTAGTGAAGCAGTATTTCTTCAGCATTGCTTGCTCAAGACCTTGTCTAGCCCCTCCTTATCTGAGCACAAAGAATGGATCCCCTGTCTCTACTTTCTTTTGAGAGAGTAGAGTAAGAATTTAAAACAAAAGTTTTAAATTCTTACCAGTTTTTATCTTTTATGGATCATGCTTTTGGTGTCATGTCTAAGAACTCTGCATAACTGCAGGCAGGACAAATTCTGTTTCCTTCTAAAAATTATACAGTTTTATATTTAGAATAAATAATTTGTTTTGAGTTCATTTTTGTATAAAGTGTGAGGTGTTTCAACACACTTCATTGAAAAGGGTGTCTTTTCTCCTTTGAATTGCCTTTGTCAAAAATCACTTGTCCATATTTGTGTGCATCTATTTCTGAACTCTTTTCTGTTCATTTGACCTATGTGTTTGTCCCTTTGCAAACAGCACATTGTCTTGAATACTGTAGCTTTATGATAAGTCTTAACATTGGGCAGTGATTCCTCCAATTTTATTCTTTTTCAAAATTACTTTGTCTATTCTATTATTATTTTAATTCTCACATGAGGATATGTTTTTGTTTGATTCTAGAGAGAGAGAAAGTGGGGAGAGAGACATCCGATCACCTGTCTTTCGTACTCTTCCCCAACCGGGGATCGAACCCACAACCCTTTGGTCTACAGCAGTGGTCGGCAAACTGCGGCTCGCAAACCACATGCAGCTCACGAGCCGCGGTTTGCCGGTCTGTTGACTAATGAGTTTGCTGACCACTGACCTAGACTCTCGATTCCAATAATTACAGGCTGTTGTTCCTTGTGATTAAGCCCCTATCCCAGTGGTCAGCAAACTCATTAGTCAACAGAGTGGCAAACCGCGGCTCACGAGCTGCATGTGGCTCGCAAGCCGCAGTTTGCCGACCACTGGTCTACAGGATGATGCTGTAACCAACTGAGCAACACTGGCCAGGGCTCCTGCTGGGATTTTAATTGGAATTTTTTTAAATATATAGATGAATTTGGTGAATCTTCAAATCCATGAATTCAGTGTGTCTTTCCATTTATTTAGATCATCCTTGATTTCTTTTGTCAGCATTTTATAGGTTTTAGTCCTGTTGATACTTTTGTTTTTGGAGGCAATCAACCCATTTAGGTTCAGATCACAAGTTCTCACCATCCTTTTGTGGGTTGTGGTTTCAATGTCTGCAATTTTCAAGGCCTTTGCAAACCTATTTGGATCAGTCCAGCACGTACGCCACCCAGTGGCCAGTCTGGGACTTGGGCTGTGATTTAGCTCTTCAGGTCTCAGTCTATGCAGGTCTCAGTCTATGCTGTGCTGTTTGCTAATGTCAAATCCATGTGTGTGCTGCTCCCTCTCTGCAATCTCTTCAGTACGTCACGGTTCATTGGAACAAACTTGTTCAGCGTCTGGGGCCAAGTAGCAGGGAGAGAGAGAGAGAGAGAGAGAGAGAGAGAGAGAGAGAGAGAGAGAGAAGGCATCGAAAGCTCACTCCACCTCTTCAGACTTTTGCTTCTCCGATTGGAGAGGAAGCTTCCTGTCATTCAGTTCTAGATTTCTGCTGTTTCCCTATTGTCACTTCTGCCACCACAGGTTTGCGTTGGGCTGGCACACAGGAGAACAGAAAAAAGAAAAAGAAGGAAAAATGGGCTGTTTCTATACACTTCCTTGAGTTTTTGGAGATCCCTTTCCCACTATTTAAGCCAGAACAAGACTAGGGTTTTTTCTGGAGTTTTCTCTGTCCACATCAATGGATGCTTCCAGATTTCAGGCTGTGTTATGTCCACCCCAGGGGATACCAGAGGAAAAAAACGCTAAACTCATCCTTGGTTCAGTGGTACTTTGAATTCTGGTCTTCTCCCCAATCCTCCTGCTTCACTTTTCAGAGTCTTCAAATAGTTGCTCCTGCTTATTATAGCTACCTTTAGTGGGAACAAGGTGGAGTATGCTTGGTCCACCTTATCCAGGACAGAAATCTCCCTATAGATTTCTTTAGATGAATAAAGAATGAAATCAGTGTTTGATATTGGAGGCATATGTTTTGCTAACATTGTTATATCTATTACTTTACATTTAACTTTCTGTTTTTTAAAATGTTTTTTTTATTGATTTCAGAAAGGAAGGGAGAGAGAGACAGAAACATTAATAATGAGGGAGAACCATTGATAGGCTGCCTCCTGCATGCCCCCTATTGGAGATCGAACTTGCAACCTGGGCGTATGCCCTGACCAGGAATCTAACCGTGACCTCCTGGTTTGTAGGTCGATGCTCAACCACTGAGCCAAAAAATAGATATTTTATATATGTGTGTGTGTGTGTATTTACTTATTTATTTCAGAGAGGAAGGGAGAGGGAGGGAAAGATAGAAACATCAGTGATGAGAGAGAATCATTGATCGGCTGCCTCCCGCACGCCCCCTTCTGGGGATTGAGCCTGCAACCCGGGCATGTGCCCTGACCAGGAATTGAACCGTGACCTCCTGGTTCATAGGTCGATGCTCAACCACTGAACCATGCCGGCTGGGCAAGGTCATAATTTTTTTTAAATTGGGGTGACACTGGTTAATAAAATTATACAACTTCAGGTGCACAATTCCACAACACATCACCTGTACACTGCATTGTGTGTTCACTACCCCAAGTCAAGTCTCCCTCCATCACCCATTTATCCCCCCATATCCCTCTCCTCCCCTCAGCAATCACCACACTTTTATCCCTTTTTAAAGAACAAAAAACTAAAATAGACCCTTTGCTCCTAATTCCATCCTAAGTTGCTTACAATGTTTCCTGTCTCCTTTATATGTGTGTTTTGATGTGGAATGGTAGTCATCTCAGTGTAAAAAATTTTAACCTTTTTTTTTTCACTTAATTTTATGACTTCACTACTTTTCACTGTTGCTGTAGCATTTTCATAAATATCACCTTTGTAGATCTATAAAAGAAAAGGATAGAACTTTATTAAATGCAATTATATATCAGATAATAAATGAACCTGTATAGACAAGGTCCCATGCTACATACTAGGACATAAATGTGAATAAATCATTCTTCGTCCTCATGGAACCTGAGGTTAAATTGGGAGGCAGAAGCAAATAAATGAGCACAACAAAGAAAAATCCCAATAAAGGTTTCCTAGAGAGGAAAGGTTTCATACAACTGGTGCGTGCCCCTTGAAGGAAGAGTAAATATTTGTCAGGACTCAGAACAGAGTAGTGCATTGTGGGAAGTATGCATAATTCGTATTTCAGGGGATTGCATCATAGACCTAGACTCACTGGCAATGAATAGTTTATAAGACTTATTGTTAAGTACAAAAACCAGGTTAAAAACATGTGATATGACTTCATTTATGTGGAAAAAAACTTGGTGTACATGCAGCAAAAGTTATGACAGGACATAATACCCAACTGGTTACAGTGGTCACTTCTGGGGAGGGGGGAGTGAGCACAGAGGTAGAGCTAGTAGGAGAGACTCTGTATAGCTTTTATCTCGTAAGAGATTGTTTTCAATTATTATGTGTATTATTGAATATACTAATGAAATAATAATGCATAAAAATGAAATTTTGAGCCCTAACTGGTTTGGCTCAGTGGATAGAGTGTCGGCCTGTAGACTAAAGGGTCCCAGGTTCGATTCCGGTCAAGGGCATGTACCTTGGTTGTGGGCATATCCCCAGTGGGGGGTGTGCAGGAGGCAGCTGATCGATGTTTCTCTCTCATTGATGTTTCTAACTCTCTATCCCTCTCCCTTCCTGTCTGTAAAAAATCAATAATATATATTTAAAAAATGAAATTTTGATTCAGAGGAACGTTATTCAACCATGTAGATATTCTGTAAGTCGGTATAATTTGAAAACATTCTTTAGACATGGGACCCTTTTTTCAAACAATTATAGTGAGTCCAATTTTTTTTAAAAAATATATTTTATTGATTTTTTTTAAAATATATTTTATTGATATTTTTGCAGAGAGGAAGGGAGAGGGATAGAAAGCTAGAAACATCGATGAGAGAGAAACGTCGATCAGCTGCCTCCTGCACACCCTCCACTGGGGATATGCCCGCAGCCAAGGTACATGCCCTTGACCGGAATCGAACCCGGGACCCTTCAGTCCACAGGCCGACGCTCTATCCATTGAGCCAAACCGGTTTCGGCTATTTTATTGATTTTTTACAGAGAGGAAGGGAGAGGGATAGAGAGTTAGAAACATCGATGAGAGAGAAACATGGATCAGCTGCCTCCTGCACACTCCCTACTGGGGATGTGCCCGCAACCAAAGTACATGCCATTGACCGGAATCGAACCTGGGACCTTTCAGTCCACAGGCCGACGCTCTATCCACTGAGCCAAACCAGTCAGGGCGTGAGTCCAATTTTTAAATTTTTTATTGATTTTAGAGAGATAGGAAAGGAGAATGAGAGAGAGAGAGAAACATCGATGAGAAAGAAACATCGATCAGCTGCCTCCTGCATGCCCCACACTGGGGATCGAGCCTGCAACCGGGGCATGTGCCCTGACCGGGAATTGAACTGGCAACCTCTTGGTTCATGGGTTTATGCTCAACCACTGAACCACACAGGCCTTCTCAAGTCCAATTTTTTTAGTAAGCAGAGTGATTTTGTTTCCAAATGAGGCTGGCGGACCTGGAGATCTTGATTTCTGTGTTTGTGTGCTTGCGTGCATGCCCACAAACACCTCTGGAATGCTGTCTAGATCCTGGGATGTTAATAGTTACAACTCTGAGAGATAAGATTATGAATATTTTAAGTTTTCCTTTTTCATTATGTATTTTAATTTTTCTATAAGAAACAAATGGATTGTTATAGTTAGTAAATGGGTTTTTTTGTAGAAAATATTCAACACTTGGGGCTACATGGCGAATTGGGCACTCTCATGTATGGATGAAAATATAACTTGTGACACTATTCTGGAAAGAGATTTAGTATCATGTGTCAAGAGTCTATGAGCATGACCATATCCTTTGACCTAGTAAACCTATTTCTTAAGAATTTGCCCTATGAAATAACCCAAGAAACTTGTTAACAATATGCTTATCAGAGCATTATTTATAATGAGAAATTAGAAATGACTTTAATATCTTATGTTCCATTTGATGAAATATGAAGACCATAAAATTATGTTCAAGGGGATTTTGATAAGGAAAAGCCCCGTCTCAATCAGCCCCAACCCCACAGAAGGAAACAGCCATTTTACTCCTATTGCCATAGATTAGTTTTGCTTGTACTTGAACTTTATATGTACGCTTTTGTGTCTGTCTGTCTTTCACTCAGTATGTCTTTGAGATTTATCCATAGCATTGCATGTATCAGCACTTTGCTCTTCTTTATCACTATATTGTATTCCATTGTATGAATATACCACAATTGATCCATTCTTCTGCTAATATGCATTTGAGTTATTTCCAGTTTAGGGCTATTATGAATAAAGCTGTTGTTAGTTTGTTCATTCTTCTTGGTGGACAAATGTACTCATTTCCCCTAGGTAAATTACTTAGGACAGTGGTCAGCAAACTCATTAGTCAACAGAGCATCAAACCGCGGCTTGTGAGCTGCATGTGGCTCGTGAGCTGCGGTTTGCCGACCACTGACTTAGGAGAAGGATTACTGTGCCTTTCGGTAAATAATGTTTAGTTTTATAAGAAACTGCCAAACTGTTTTCCAAGCTGTACCTAGATACACCTAGCAGCAATCTACTGGTATTCCAGTTACTCCATATCCTTGCCAGTGCTGATATTTATAATCTCGAATTTTCGCCATTCTGTGGATATACAGTGATGTCACATTGTGGTTTTATATACACTGAGTGGCCAGATTATTATGATCTCTGAACGCATAATAATCTGGCCACTCAGTGTATATCCTATATAATAAAAGGCTAATATGCAAGTTGTCCCCTTGACCAGCAGGCAGGCCGGCAACTGCCCATGTCCCCTCCCCCTGGCCAGGCTGTCCAGACCCCACCCATGCACAAATTCATGCACTGGGCCTCTAATACACACACACACACACACACGTGGCCAGATTATTATGTGTTCAGAGATCGTAATAATCTGGCCACTCAGTGTATGTTTAAGTGCTTTTGTGTGTTTTTAAAATATTTTTATTGATTTTGGAGAGGAAGGGAGACGGAGAGAGAGAAACATCAATGATGGGAGAGAATCATCGATCAGCTGCCTCCTGCACACCCCACACTGAGGATCGAGCTTGCAACCCCCCGGGTATGTGCCCTGACCAGGAATTGAACCATGACCTCCTGGTTCATAGGTCAGCCATGAGCCACGCTGGCCAGGCTGCTTTTGGTTTTAATGTTCATGCCTTTTGAACCAATAATTTCACTTTGGGGACATTTTCCTAAGGATATAATCTAAAATCCAGAAAATCTTATTTGATGTGTTCTTTGCTGTATAACTTATAAAATCCAAATGTGAGAAATAACCTAAATATCAGGTATTAGGGAAGTAGATGCATAATTTATGATGTATTTATAATGATAAAATATGCAGCCATTCAAAATTATCTTAAAATATAATAAAAGCAGGATACAATATTATACATAGAGTAAGGTATTAACTATAGAAAATATGTATATTAAAATAGTACAGCTATATTCATCAACAAAAAAATGTATTTTTAAGTAAAAATTTTTATTTATTTTTAATTTATTGTTGCCACTATCACAGATGTCCCCCATTCCTCCCCTTACCTACCTCCACCCAGCCGCACCCCACTCCTTCTGGCCATCACCACACTTCTCTGTGTTCATGGGGTATTCATATATGTTCTCTGGCTAATCTCTTCACCTTATTTCATCCAGTGCCCCCCCCCCCATTCTCCTCCTCTCTGACCTCTGTCAGTCTGTTCCATATATCCATGCCTCTGCTTCTATTTTGTCCAAAGAGGACATACAGATGGCCAATACATATATGAAAAATGCTCAACATCACTAATCATCAGAGAGATGCGAACTAAAACTATCACGAGGTATCATCTCACACCTGCCGGAATGGCTACCATCAATAAATCCACAAACAACACGTGTTGACAAGGATGTGGAGAAAAGGGAACCCTAGTGCACAGCTGGTGGGAATGCAGACTGGTACAGCTACTGTTGAAAATAGTATGGAGTTTCCTCAAAAAATTAAAAATGGAGCTGCCTTTTGACCCAGCAATCCCACTTCTGGGGATATATTCTAAGAACCCTGTGTTCATAGCAGCATTATTTACAATAGCCAAGATCTGGGAAAAAATTTTATTTAAAAAAATACTAGAAGGAGAAAACACACCAAAATATCTTTCAGTGGTGGTACTATGTAATTTTCCCCTATCCTTATGTGTTTTTCTAATGATCATGTGACCATTTTAGAAGAATACAAAATTTAATAAGTCAACTTTTATTTATTTTTAAACTTAATTTAAAAACTTTTCCCAGATTTTATGTTCTATAATGCTTTCTCCTTATCTAATCTTTCCTGCAACATGAAAAATTACGCTCTTGGGTTTCTTTAAATATTTGATTTCTGCTACTGTTTTGACTCTCAAATTATAAATTGCATGAAAAAGACACTCTCGTGTTGTTTCTTCTTCTGAACATCTGATGTTGCAACATCCAGTCCAGGACGGAAGATAAAATAGAGCGATTCAAGAAAGCAGTTGAGTACTATTCAGTCACAACCAAAATCTCTTCGCTGCCAGTGGGTTCCTCCTCCTTTCTAGGTAAGGCTTCCACCTGACCCAGAGCTGCTCTGTCCATAGAGGAAACTGAAGTGGCCCCTCAGAAACTCCTGGGCCAGAGTAGAATCACTTGTTTGTAATGCATCCTCCTAGAAGTTATTCCTGTTTGGTAGACATTCTCCTTTGGATTTCCATGCATAAGAGAGGTGACATGAGACAGGGCCCCGATTGCTCAAAACTTTAGATGGGGTCCTATGCCATTCTCTTAGCTTGGGCTTCTTCTGGTGCTACCTTCCATTGTGGCCGAGTATACGTAAGACAGCCCTCTCAGTGGTGTCAGACCTGAGTTTGAATCCCACCTCTGCTGTTTACTAGCTGTGTGATCTTGGCAAGTCACATCTGTACGAAAGGTGGCTCATGATACCTATTGTATAAGGTTGTTATCAGATGGAATAATTTATGTAAGATTCCTGGCATGACGCATAATAGCTGTTCAGTAAAATGTGACTTATTTATAATTAATAATAATTTTTCAGGTGATGTGGGGTTAGCAGAATGTAACGTGGTAGAATTATTATGATTGCCTAAAATGTAGCCCTTTCTCTTGGCTTCAGGTTTTCGTAATAATCGGCTGGGAAATCCGCCCCTTCCACGAAGTCAAATGAGCAGTATTTCTGCTGGGAAGCCAGTGGTAAGTATCCTTTAAGGGGCCTCAGACCGTTAGTTAGCATTAGACTCTGGTGGCTTCCTGAGTTTTATAATCTGAGTTAGGTTGTCTCAGTGTAATCAGTATGTTAAGACTGGTATATACCTATGTCACATTCTCAGCTGGAGGCCAATGGACTATGTCAAGGAAACATCCAAATCAGTAACCACTAGGGCCTGGCGAAAGTAGATTTGCTAATGTTGGAGAGTGTTCTAGGACAGTGGTCGGCAAACTCATTAGTCAACAGAGCCAAATACCAACAGTACAACGATTGAAATTTCTTTTGAGAGCCAGATTTTTTAAACTTAAACTTCTTGCCAAAACCGGTTTGGCTCAGTGGATAGAGCGTCGGCCTGCGGACTGAAAGGTCCCGGGTTCGATTCCGGTCAAGGGCATGTACCTTGGTTGCGGGCACATCCCCAGTGGGAGGTGTGCAGCAGGCAGCTGATCGATGTTTCTCTTTCATCGATGTTTCTAGCTCTCTATCCCTCTCCCTTCCTCTCTGTGAAATATCAATAAAATATATTAAATAAATAAATAAACTTAAACTTCTTCTAACGCCACTTCAAAATAGACTCGCCCAGGCCGTGGTATTTTGTGGAAGAGCCACACTCAAGGTGCCAAAGAGCCGCATGTGGCTCGTGAGCCGCAGTTTGCCGACCACGGTTCTAGGAGACCATGGTTTGGTTCATTGTCCTGCCTCCGGAGAATTCTATCCATACATCGCTGTTAGAATTATTTCTTGTTACTCTCAGTAGGTTCTTTGTATCCCAATAACCCTTGCTACAGCCATCATCTGCTATGTCACAACTTTTGAGGGAACCATCTTGGAGCATGGTAAAATGTTAAAGAGCTTCTCTGTCTGTTTTATTCTTCAGTTTTCTCACCATGTGCCCCAGAAAATGAAATATCCACCACCATTCCCATTGGGACCCAACTCCTCTCTTCTCTTCTCCCCCCATACTTTGGGGGAATCCCATGCTTTTTCTGAGAATCCCCTGCTGGAGGACAACCCCCTTGCCACTTGGGGTATCTCTTATGACTCATCACAGTTTCCCAATTACCTGACTTCCAAAGCCTCACCTCCTCTGGGACCAGACTCTTCCCATTCTTCTTCCTCTGGTGATGAGCCAAACGGAGTCAGCTCTGAGTAAGTATCTGTATAGGCACCCAAGGAAACAGACTTCGGAAGCATCTCTATTCTTTTGCTGCTAACCTGGGCAGGGGCGTGGGGAAGCGTATGCTCCTGGCTTCTCTCTGTGGCTCTTTGCTCCTAAGCAAAGTAAGAAAACTCTCTCTCTGCTTGGCCACTTCATGCTCATTTTGACCCTAGACAGGTGGTAATTTTCAGATACTCAAGCCATGAAGGTAAAAGGCAGCATAGCAGCTGGTTAGGGGAGCCCTGGTATGGCTGTGCTACATGTCATGGCTGCCATTTCTCAATTAGTGAGGGGAGTACACTGAATGTTAAAAAAATGAGAAGAATTTTTAGAGTGGAGGTATTGGAACAGTTGTGTAGGCTATTATATTCTTAGTGACTCAGACAGGGTGCTGATGATTAAAATAACAGCATTTTGTATTAGCTCATTTGTTCTTAGATTGTTCTCTAAGCAGATTATCCCTGGGAAACAGGGCTGCTTTGAGGTTTCAATTGCAATTATTTTCTTAGAACAGTGGTCGGCAAACTGCGGCTCGCGAGCCGCGGTTTGCCGCTCTGTTGACTAATGATTTTGATGACCACTGTATTAGAACATACGCAGACTCTAAATGTGATCTCTTACGTGTTGGGAAGGATTCAGAATGGTTCCTACAACTTTTGATCATGTTGGTTTGTGTCAGATGGAAGAAGCCAGGAGGGTGGTGATGGCCACTGAGTGGAAACAGGCCCACTGCTAACCCAGTGTCCAAACTTCCAGAGGGTTTGTAAGATTCCTTGAGATCAGAACAGACACTTGAGTTGGAATATCTTTATCAACCTCCTTTCTCTTTCTACATTGTCTTTCTCAATCTTTTAGTCACGTCACAGAAGCATTTCATCGGCAGCCTAGATGGGAGGATTCCAATGGTAACAGAGGTCCCTGGGTACAGCCTGTTGATGCTGGAGTTTCAGATGCTGCCCTGGGAGATGGCGAGCCCCATATCCCATCTCTGCTCTCTATGTCTACGAGGAACCACATGGACATCACCATTCCGCCCTTACCGCCAGTAGCCCCAGAAGTCTTGCGGGTGGCTGAACACAGACACCGAAGAGGTCTTATGTACCCATATATCTACCATGTCCTCACTAAGGTGAGAGAGCACTGCAGTTCCTCCTTCCCTCCTTGCTCTTGACAGTGCACTTCACACTTCCTAGAACTGTAAGTCACCAGAGAAAATGCTGATTAATGGTATCTGAAGTGGATAAAAGGAGACCAAGTGTGCTGGGGCTTCTCATTGTATTAAGGGTCTTAGGTGAGGTGAGACCAGAAGGAGATGGGACTGTGCAGTAAATGAGGCCCCAAGAAGTGTAATTGTGAGATTTCAAAGAAGAAACTTGGTAGATTCTGGTCTAGGGGAGGACACTAGAAGAGGCTTTATGCCCTTGTTTTTTGCCTCTTTCTCTACTTCTCCAGAGCTGTTCTCCTCCATCATCTTACCATCAAAATCCACCCCCCAGCAAAAAGTCTAAGATGGACTTTCCCCATTTAGTCAGCTAGTCAGTTATAGCAAAGACTTTAAAAAACAGAACATAGCTTTGAAGCTGTCTGTGGTCAGCTGGGCTTATTGCTGCTTTTTATTTATTTTTTATTATTTTTTTAAGAACCGTCTTGCATTCTTTTAAAAAAAATTTTAAAAATCTTTTTATTTCGGAGAGCAAGGGAGAGGAAGAGAGAGAAACATCAATGATGAGAGAGAATTATTGATAGGCTGCCTCCTGCGCGCCTTACACGGGGGATGGAGCCTGCAACCCGGGCATATGCCCTGACCGGGAATTGAACCTTGACCTCTGGGTTCATAGGTCAACACTCAACCACTGAGCCACATCAGCTGGGCTATGGCTTCTTTTTAGTCTGAAACTATCTAAGTGCAAGTAGAAAATTTAGTGGCTAGGCTATATACAGTTCCTTACTGGTTCTTCTCAGCTCAATTCCAAATCTTGAGGTAACTAATTTTCTCCTTCTCTCTGGGCCATTTTCTTATTAGGGTGAGATTAAGATCCCTGTATGTATTGAGGATGAGTGTAACATGGAGCTGCCGCCAGCTGCTCTTCTGTTCCGGTCAGCTCGTCAATATGTATATGGGGTGCTTTTCAGTCTGGCGGAGACACAGCGGAAATTGGAACGCCTGGCTATACGGCGTCGGCTGCCTGTGGAACGTAAGCATAGTTCTGGCTTTGACAAATCTCTCTTAAGTTTGATGCAGAGCAAAAATGTATCTGCAATCACATGATACTTTTGGCTATGGAACAGTTTTTGAGAAAATGTATAATTCACCAGGATACTTATTGGCATGGGGAATTCATTAACTTAAGCTCCAATTATTTTTTAAAATTATATTTTTATTGATTTTAGAGAGGAAGGGAGGGGGGGAGAGAGAGAGAAACATCAATGATAAGAGAGAATCATTGATTGGCTGCCTCCTGCACGCCCCCTATTGGGGATCGAGCCTGCAACCCGAGCATGTGCCCTTGACTGGAATCAAACCTGGGACCCTTCAGCAGACCGACGCTCTATCCACTGAGCCAAATCGGGTAGGGCTAAGCCCCAATTCTTTAACCATTAAGCATTCAGAGAGACTACTACTTATAAAAACCATGCTGGGCCTTGAGGACGCAGAGGTGTATCGGACACAATCTCTCCTCCTCAGTGAGGTTTTTGTTTTGGAACTTGATCCTATAGATAATTGGAGCCATTGAAGAGAGAGAGAGAGAGAGAGAGAGAGAGAGAGAGAGAGAGAGAGAGAGAGAGTGTGTGTGTGTGTGTGTGTGTGTGTGTGTGTGTGTGTGTATTATTGTTTTCAGAGGGGAAGGGAAAGGAATAGAGAGATAGAAACATCAGTTATGAGAGAGAAACACTGATCGGCTGCCTCCTGCATGCCCCACACTGGGGATTGAGCCCAAAACCCAGGCATGTGCCCTGACTGGGAGTCAAACTGTGACCTGGTTCCTAGGTTAACGCTCAACCACTGAAACACACTGGTCAGGCGAGCCTTGAGTTCTTCATCTGCAAAATGAGCACTACATTTTGTGATAATGTAGGCATAATCTCTCTCAGGATTGTTCTGAAGAGTAAATGAGATTTACTTTTATATGTAAAGTACTTAACACATATCAGCATATAGTAAATGCTTACTACTGCTAACAATAAATATTATAGCAACAAAAATAAAAAAGGTGTTAAAATGTGATCGATCTTGTCCATTGTGGCCAGCTGCAGAAATACTCAGAAATTTCTCTACATCCTGGTTTTCCTCAATTTCTGTTTTCCAGTTCCTGCAGTGATCCTTAAAGAGTGGTCTGCCTATAAAGGGAAGTCACCTCAAACCCCCGAACTGGTGTCTGCACTGACATTTCGGGAATGGACTTGCCCAAACCTCAAGAGGCTCTGGCTAGGCAAAGCAGTTGAGGACAAGAACAGAAGGATGAGGGCCTTCCTGGCCTGTATGAAGTCAGACACACCCAGTATGCTCAATCCAGCCAATGTGCCCACCCATCTGCTGCTCATGTGCTGTGTACTCCGGTAAGCTGTGGGACAGGGAGGCAGCCAGTTCATTTCTCTTTTACTTTTTGGACATTTCCTTTAATCAGGTGTTTTTATGGTGATTGGGGTGGGGAGGTTTTTGTTTTATATTTAGCTTAGACTTTCAAATACTGAAATTGATTGTTTTGATAGTCTCCTTGGTTTGTGATCTCTGTCATCATCAGTCCACACACGACCTATCTTTATTTAAAATATGTTCTTACTGATTTCAGAGAGGAAGGGAGAGAGAAAGATAGAAACATCAATGTTGCCCTAACCGGTTTGGCTCAGTGGATAGGGCGTCGGCCTGAGGACTGAAGGGTCTCAGGTTCGATTCCGGTCAAGGGCATGTACCTTGGTTGCAGGCACATGTGATCGATGTTTCTCTCTCATCGATGTTTCTAACTCTCTATCCCTCTCCCTTCCTCTCTGTAAAAAATCAATAAAATATATTTAAAAAAAAAGAAACATCCATGTTGACAGGATCATTGATCAGCTGCCTCCTGCACACCCCCTACTGGGGATCAAGCCTTCAACCCCAGCATGTGCCCTGACCGGGAAATGATGTCATAGTTCGTAGGTCCTTGCTCAACCATTGAGCTGCAACAGCTGGGCATGACCTCTCTTTCATATTTGGTTTTATATTTGTTTTCTGTCCCTTTTAGTCTTTATTCCTGATCCAATTCCCTATTTCTCCCCATAGTTATCTCCTCTGGGATATTTGATGTGTGTTTTCCCAAGCCATCTCCCATATTTTTATTTAAATAATAGAGGCCCAGTGCACAAAATCGCAGTCCGGGAGCCCTTGGGGGATGTCCGACTGATGGCTTAGGTGGGGAGTGGGCCTAAGCTGTCAGTTGGACATCTTTATTTTTTTAATTTAATAAATCTTTATTGTTCAGATTATTACAATTGTTTCTCCTTTTCCCCCCCATAGCTCCCCTCCACCCGGATCCCACCCCACCCTCTGCCCTTACCTCCCCGCACTGTCCTTATCCATAGGTGTACGATTTTTGTCCAGTCTCTTCCTGCACCCCCCACACGCCTTTCCCCCCGAGTATTGTCAGTCCACTCCCTTTCTATGCCCCTGATTCTATTATATTCACCAGTTTATTCTGTTCATCAGATTTTTTATTCACTTGATTTTTAGATTCACTTTTGATAGATATGTATTTGTTGTTCATAATTTTTATCTTTACCTTTTTCTTCTTCTTCCTCTTCTTAAAGAGTACCTTTCAGCATTTCATATAATACTGGTTTGGTGGTGATGAACTCCTTTAGCTTTTTCTTATCTGTGGAGCTCTTTATCTGACCTTCCATTCTGAATGATAGCTTTGTTGGGTAGAGTAATCTTGGTTGTAGGTTCTTGCTCTTCATCACTTTGAATATTTCTTGCCACTCCCATCTGGCCTGCATAGTTTCTGTTGAGAAATCAGCTGACAATGGTATGGGTGCTCCCTTGTAGGTAACTAACTGTTTTTCTCTTGCTGCTTTTAATATTCTCTCTTTGTCTTTTGCTCTTGGCATTTTAATTATGATGTGTCTTGGTGTAGTCCTCTTTGGATTCCTTTTGTTTGGGGTTCTGTGCGCTTCCTGGACTTGTAAGTCTATTGCTTTCACCAGGTGGGGGAAGTTTTCGGTCATTATTTCTTCAAATAGGTTTTCAGTATCTTGCTCTCTCTTCTTCTGGCACCCCCATAATTCTGATGTTGGTACGCTTGAAGTTGTCCCAGAGGCTCCTTACACTATCTTCATATTTTTGGATTCTTTTTTCTTTTTGCTTTTCCGGATGGGTGTTTTTTGCTTCTTTGTATTTCAAATCTTTGACTTGATTCTTGCGATCCTCTAGTCTGCTGTTAGATCTCTGTATAATATTTTTTATTTCAGTCAGTGTATGTTTAATTTCTAGTTGGTCCTTTTTCATATCCTTGAGGGTCTTGCTAAATTTATCGGCCTTTTCTAGAAAATTCTTGAAAAACCTTATAGCCATGGTTTTGAACTCTATATCCAGTCGTTTGCTTTCCTCCATTTCTTTCATTTGTGACCTGTTTCTTTGTCTCCACATTTTGGCTGCTTCCCTGAGTTGATAGAGTGGCTTTGTGTGCTAGGTGTCCTATAGGGCCCAGTGCTCAGCCTCCCCAGTTACCTGAGGTGGACACTCTTGGTGCATCCCTTTGTGGGCTGTGTGCACAGTCTTGTTGTCAGTTGGACATCTTTATTAAGCCTTGATTGTTGTTGTTATCACTGGGAGGAATTGACCTCCAGGCCAATTGGCTGTGAGTATCAGCTTTGTCTATGCTGGGAGAACTTCTGAGCTGGAGACAGCCTTATGAGACAAGACTTGCAAAAGCCTCTGTGCTCAGCTTGGATGGGGCAGTCTCAGGGCGGAGCAGACAGCATTGGTTTCCCGTCAGCCCTGCCCTAATAGGCCCCTGTGTCTCAGTGTCCCGTGGTAATCGATGTAACCACCTGTGAGAAAGCTGCCCTCTAGTTCCGCCCGCTGCCAGACAGTCCAGTTTCTCCCCGAATAAGTCTGGATCCCCAGAGTCTCGCCTGGAACTGAAGTTCAGTGCAGTCGGGAGCTTTTGTCTCCCTCCCGCTTGAGAAAGCCAGCCGCGAACTCAGTTGCCAGTCCTCTCTGTGTGCGCGCCTCCGTACCTCTGCCTCCTGTAGCTCCTCTGAGTCTCAATGTGCTTTTCTCTTTCCTTCTAGTTGTAGAATTTCCACTCAGCCAGCCTTCCTGTGGTTCTGGATGATGTCCGTTTATCTTTTAGTTGTAGTTTTGAAATTGTTGTGCGAGGCAGCAGTTTAGGTGTTTACCTATGCTGCCATCTTGGTTTCTCGCCAGTTGGACATCTTTAGCGCTGCTGCGGAGGCGGGAGAGGCTCCCACCACCCTCACCAGCCATGAGCCCGGCTTCTGGCTGAGCGATGCTCCCCCTGTGGGAATGCACTGACCACCAGGGGACAGCTCCTGAGTTGAGCATCTGCCCCCTGGTGGTCAGTGTGCGTCATAGTGACCAGTCATCCCGCTGTTCAGTCAATTTGCATATTAGCCTTTTATTATATAGGATAGCCTTTTTTTTCATTTTCTGAGGTGCCTATTTATTTATCTTGTACATTTATTTTACGTTACTTGTCTTGCAGATTACAGAAGTTTTTTGTCAGATATGTGTGTATACACATACATGTATAGCAAATATCTTTTCTATATCTGTGTGTATGTATCTTTTCCAACCAGTCACATTTAAAAAAATTATGTACAATATCTTTGTTGAATAAAAGTTTTAAAATTTCACCAACCTTTTACTATTTCACACAGAAAAGCTGGAAGACTAGTATGGTGAACACCCATATGCCCACCACTTAGATTCTACAATTAATATTTTACTATACTTACTTTATTCCATGTAACTATCCATCTGTAGCCATCCATTTATGCATCCATTTTGATGCATTTCCAAGTAAATTGCAGATATTGGTACACTTCACCCTTAATCAAACCCATCAAATTGTAGCTTTATGATGTGTGGGTTTGGAATCTTATTCAATGAGTCTTCTCTATCCCTGGGTCAAAAATATTTTTTACCTTTTATATATTTTTACTAGGGGCCCGGTGCGTGAAATTTGTGCACTGGGGCGGGATCCTCAGCTCAGCCTGCCCCTCTCACAGACTGGGAGCCTAAGCCGCAGTCTGGCCTCCCTCTGCAGGAGGCGACCAGGCTGATCAGGGGAAGGCACCAGCCCCATTACCCTGCTGCTGCAGCCACCACAGCCGCCAAGGTGTTTTCATCAACACGGACTCCAGTCCCTTCACCATGAAGAAATGACAACTTTCTTTAGGCATTTTCAAGATGTCTCTTTCATAGGATATGACATTTCTTTCTTTTTTTTTATCCTCACCTGAGGATATGTTTCCATTGATTTTTAGAAAAGAGTGTGGAAGAGAGAGGGAGAGACAGAGAAAAACATCAATGTGAGAGGGACACTTTGATGGGTTGCCTCCTGCATGAGCCCTGACTTGGGCCCCAGCCAGAGAGGAGCCTGTAACCTAGGTACATGGCCTTGATGAATCGAACCAGGGAGAGAAACCAAGTTGGTGGCATAGGTAAACACCTGAACTTGCCGCCTCGCACAACAACTTCAAAACTACAACTGAAAGATAAACGGACATCATCCAGAAGCACAGGAAGACTGGCTGAGTGGAAATTCTACAACTAGAAGGGAAGAGAAAAGCACACTGAGACTCAGAGGAGGTGCAGGAGGCAGAGGTACTGAGGCGTGCGCGGAGAGGACTGGCAACTGAGTGCATGGCTGGCTTTTTCAAGCCGGAGAGAGACACAAGCTCGCGACTGCTCTGAACTCCAGTTCTGGGCAAGACTCTGGAGTCCCAGACTTATTCGGGGAGAAACTGGACTGTCTGGCAGTGGGTGAAACTCGAGGGCGGCTTTCTCTCAGGTGCTTGCAGCAATTACCGCAGGACACTGACATCCAGGGGCCTATTAGGGCAGCGCTGACGGGACGCCATTGCTGTCTGCTCCGCCCTGAGACTCTGCCCCATCCAAGCTGAGCACAGAGGCTTTTGCAAGTCTTGTCTCATAAGGGTGTCTCCAGCACAGAAGTTCTCCCAGTGTAGACACAGCTGATCCTCACGGCCAATTGGCCTGGAGGTCAATTCCTCCCAGTGATACCAACAACAATCAAGGCTTAACTACAACAAGACTGTGCACACAGCCCACAAAAGGGTGCACCAAGAGTGTCCACCTTGGGTAACTGGGGAGGCTGAGCCACTGGGCCCTATAGGACACCTAGCACACAAAGCCACTCTATCAACTCAGGGAAGCAGCCAAAATGCAAAGACAAACAAATTGATCACAAATGAAAGAAATGGAGGAAAGCAAACGACTGGATATAGAGTTCAAAACCACGGTTATAAGGTTTTTCAAGAATTTTCTAGAAAAGGCTGATAAATTTAGTGAGACCCTGGAGGATATGAAAAAGGACCAACTATAAATTACACATACACTAACTGAAATAAAAAATAATATACAGAGATCCAACAGCAGACTAGAGGATCGCAAGAATCAAGTCAAAGATTTGAAATACAAAGAAGCAAAAAACACCCATCCGGAAAAGCAAAAAGAAAAAAGAATCCAAAAATATGAAGATAGTGTAAGGAGCCTCTGGGACAACATCAAGCGTACCAACATCAGAATTATGGGGGTGCCAGAAGAAGAGAGAGAGCAATATATTGAAAACCTATTTGAAGAAATAATGACCAAAAACTCCCCCTACTGCCCTAACTGGTTTGGCTCAGTGGATAGAGCGTCGGCCTGTGGACTGAAGGGTCCCAGGTTCGATTCCGGTCAAGGGCGTGTACCTTGGTTGCAGGCACATCCCCAGTGGGAGGTGTGCAGGAGGCAGCTGATCGATGTTTCTCTCTTGTCGATATTTCTAACTCTCTATCATTCTCCCTTCCTTTCTGTGAAAAATCAATAAAATATATTTAAAAAAACAAAAACTTCCCCTACCTGGTGAAAGAAATAGACTTATAAGTCCAGGAAGCGCACAGAACCCCAAACAAAAGGAATCCAAAGAGGACCACACCAAGATACATCATAATTAAAATGCCAAGAGCAAAAGACAAAGAATATTAAAAGAAGCAAGAGAAAAACAGTTATTTACAAGGGAGCACCCATATGACTGTCAGCTGATTTCTCAACAGAAACTATGCAGGCCAGACGGGAGTGGCAAGAAATATTCAAAGTGATGAATAGCAAGAACCTACAACCAAGATTACTCTACCCAGCAAAGCTATCATTCAGAATTGAAGGTCAGATAAAGAGCTTCACAGATAAGAAAAAGCTAAAGGAGTTCATCACCACCAAACCAGTATTATATGAAATGCTGAAAGGTATTCTTTAAGAAGAGGAAGAAGAAGAAAAAGGTAAAGGTAAAAATTATGAACAACAAATACATATCAACAAGTGAATCTAAAAATCAAGTGAATAAAAAATCTGATGAACAGAATAATCTGGTAAATAAAATAGAAAGGGAGTGGACTGACAATCCTCGGCGGGAAAGGGGTGTGGGGTGTGCGGGAAGAGACTGGACAAAAATCATACACCTATGGATGAGGACAGTGGTGTGGCGGGGGTAAGGGCAGAGGGTGGAGTGGGTTGGGAACCGGGTGGAGGGGAGCTATGGGGGGGAAAAAAAGAGGAACAACTGTAATAATCTGAACAATAAAGATTAGAAAAATAAAGAATCGAATCCAGACCCTACGGTCGGCAGGCTGAGGCTCTATCCACTGGGCCAAACCGGCTAGAGCAGGATATGACATTTCTTAGCCTCGCCAGCAGTGGACCTTCGTTTTTTCCTCCAGGAGTGTGTTGGAAAAACCCTATATCACCTTCTTGGATTCTTATTACCCAAGTTACCAAGAACACTGCAAGTGGCGGCGTACAGGGAGCTTAGCCAATGAGCGGTCAGAAAAGGTGTTAGTGCTCGAACTGGTTTGTCTCATTGGATAGAGCGTCGGCCTGCAGACTGAAGGTTCCCAGGTTTGATTCCTGTTAAGGGCATGTACCTTTGTTGGGGGCACATCTTCAGTGGGGAGTGTGCAGGAGGTAGCTGATCGATGTTTCTCTCATCAATGTTTGTGATCCTCTATCCCTCTCCCCTCTTCTCTGTAAAAAATCAATAAAATATATTTTATAAAAAAGAAAAGAAAAGGTGTTTCCTCTGCAGCTCATGCCCAGAGGACCCCCTGCATTGTGTCTGCTGGGCTGGGGGCGTGGACTCAGGCTGCTTGGTGCCGGTGCATGTGCAAGCGGCCGCTTAGCGCCTGCTCCCATAGGCCCGGAGTGGCCGGGGGCATTCTGGGACCCCAGCCGCTCAGAGCGTATGCATGGGCCTACAGGCTGGAAGCAGTCTGGGTCCCGAGGATGTTCCTAGGACCCAGGCCGCTCGGCACCTGCGTATGCAAATTATCCCTCCATCTTTGTCAGGTCAATTTGCATATTCCTGATTGGCTGGTGGGTGTCACAGAGGTATGGTCAGTTTGCATATTTGTCTTTTATTAGTGTAGACAATGTTGCCTTCCATGTCAGGTCTTTAAATATACTGGCTATTTATTCTGTATATGCTGTAAGAAAAGATCTAATTTTGTTTTCTCTACAGAATAAGCCAGTTTTCCCAATTCTGTTTATTAAATGATTTCTCCTTTCCCCACTGATTTATATTACCACCTTTCACATATACCAAGTTCCTGTATATACTCGAGTTCTTTCCTGGCTTCTGTTTTGTTCCATTGCCTATTTGATGCCTCACCAGGACCACATTGTTTTCATTATTAAGGTTTTATAGTTTGCCTTAATATCAAGTCAGACAAACCTCTGCTCTTTGCTTTTCATGTTTCATACTTGTGGCTATTCCTGAACCATGTGAACCTTTATTCTTCCAAATATAATTTAGAATTAGTCCACTTCCCACAAAAATCTTATTGGGGATTTTTTTCCCCAATGAATTGAATTTATAGATTAATTTGACATCTTTATAATGTTAAGTCTTCTCATCTAAAGATCATAGTTTAGCCGAAACCGGTTTGGCTCAGTGGATAGAGCGTCGGCCTGCAGAATGAAGGGTCCCGGGTTTGATTCCGGTCAAGGGCATGTACCTTGGTTGCGGGCATGTACCTTAGTGCTCAACCACTGAGCAACACTGGCTGGGCCAGTGGTCGGCAAACTGGCTCGCGAGCCGCGGTTTGCTGCTCTGTTGACTAAGGTGTTTGCCGACCACTGGGCTGGGCAATTCTCTGGGTTTTATTAAACAAATACAGGAACATGAAAATAAGTAAAAATTGTTCATGAACAACTATAAACTATCACTTAGTCTGTGTTCTATAGTTCTATAGGGGGTGTGCAGGAGGCAGCTGATCGATGTTTCTCTCTCATCGATGTTTCTAACTATCCCTCTCCCTTCCTCTCTGTGAAAAATCAATAAAATATACTTTTTTAAAAAATAAAAATAGCCGAAACCGGTTTGGCTCAGTGGACAGAGCATCGGCCTGTGGACTCAAAGGTCCTGGGTTTGATTCCGGTCAAGGGCATGTACCTTGGTTGCGGGCACATCCTCGGTGGGAGGTTTGCAGGAGGCAGCTGATCGATGTTTCTCTCTCATCGATGTTTCTAACTCTCTATCCCTCTCCCTTCCTCTCTGTAAAAAAATCAATAAAATACATTTTAAAAAAAGCATTTTGAAAAAAAAAATAAAATAAAAAATAAAAATAAAGATCATAGTTTACCTTTCCTTTTTTTTTTTTTTTTAGGTCTCTTCCTTTATCTTTTAGTAGAGTTAATTTTTTTCCATAGAGGTTTGCTGTGTTTTAAATTAATTCCTTGGCACTTGATACATACTATTGCTATTATGGATAGTATTCTGTTTTCTGTTATACTTTCTTGTTGTTTATTTGCTGATGTACAGGAACTAAGTTTTTGTGCAAAGAAGAAGTCAGTCCCTACAAGTCACCAGACGGTTATAGAACACTGAGCTTTGAAACTAGACAGATCTCAGTTTGAATTCTGGCTCTGGTACTTTGCAGCTTGGATAAGTCACCTTAACCTACTGAAATCATCCATTTCTGCCCAGTTGGCATGGCTCAGTGGTTGAGCGTCAACCTATGAACCAGGAGCTTATAGCCTGATTCTCAGTCAGGGCGCATGCCCGGGTTATGGGCTTGATCCCCAGTAGGGGACGTGCAGGGGGCAGCGAATCTCTCTCTCTACCTCTCCCTCTCCCTTCCTCTCTCTAAAATCAATTTAAAAATATTGAAAAAGCCCTGACTGGTTTGGCTCAGTGGATAGAGCGTCAGCCTGCGGACTCAAGGGTCCCAGGTTCAATTCCGGTCAAGGGCATGTATCTTGGTTGTGGCACATACCCAGTAGGGAGTGTGCAGGAGGCAGCTGATCGATGTTTCTCTCTCATTGATGTTTCTAACTCTCTATCCCTCTCCCTTCCTCTCTGTTAAAAAAAAAATCAGCCCTGACTGGTTTGGCTCAGTGGATAGAGCATCGGCCTGCGGACTGAAAGGTCCCAGGTTCGATTCCGGTCAAGGGCATGTACCTTGGTTGCGGGCACCTCCCCAGTGGCAGGTGTGCAGGAGGCCGCTGATCGATGTTTCTCTCTCATCGATGTTTCTGACTCTCTATTCCTCTCCCTTCCTCTCTGTAAAAAATCAATAAAATATATATTTTTAAAAATCAATAAAATATATTAAAAATATATATATATTGAAAAAAATAAAATCATCCATTACCTCATTATAAATGATTATAATAATCCTTCTGCAGAGCTGTTTGAGGATTTAGATAATAAATCCAGGAGGCCCTATAACATGAGAGAGACTTAATCTTAATATATATTAATTCTCTACCTTGAGATTAAGATTGGTGACTTCAGAAGTCTTCCCATTGCCCTGGCTGGTTTGGCTCAGTGGATAGAGCGTTCGCCTGCGGACTGGAGGGTCCCAGGTTCAATTCAGGTCAAGGGCACATGTCAGGGTTGCAGGCTCGATCCCCAGTGGGGGGCATGCAGGAGACAGCCCGCCAATGATTCTCTCTCATCATTGATGTTTCTATCTCTATCCCCCCTCTCCCTTTCTCTCTGAAATAAATAAAAATATTTTTTTTTTTAAAAAAAAGTCCTCCCATTAAGAATAATAGATAGGCCCGGCTGGCATGGCTTAGTGGTTGAGTGTCAGCCTATGAACCAGGAGGTCAAGGTTCAATTCCAGGTCAGGGCACATGCCTAGGTTGCAGGTTAAATCCCTAGTGTGAGGTGTACAGGAGGCAGCCAATAAATGATTCTCATCGTTAATGTGTCTTTCTCTTTCTCTCCCTTCCTCTCTGAAATTAAGAAAAATAATATAGTTAAAACAAAGAATAATAGATAAGATTTATACCTCCTAGGTTCTAATATATTCCTGGGCTACAGCCCTGTATTGTCTCATATTAACTCTGGAATTACATGTTTTGTTTATCTTTTCTCTTAAAGTATAGTAGTAGTTCATTTTCCCATTTATTTGATTTTCTGGGTTTTGTTTTTAAAGTAGAATGCCCCCACCTTTTTTGTAATATATTTTTATTTCTTTCAGAGAGAGGAAGGGAGAGAGAGAGAGATAGAAGTATCAGTGATGAGAGAGAATCATTGATGGGCTGCCCCCTGCACACCCCCTAGTGGGGATCGAGCCTGCAACCCCGGGCATGTGCCCAGACCAGGAATCAAACTGTGACCTCCTGGTTCATAGGTTAGTGCTCAACCACTGAGCCACACTGGCTGGGCCAGTGGTCGGCAAACTGTGGCTCGCGAGCCGCGGTTTGCTGCTCTGTTGACTAAGGCGTTTGCCGACCACTGGGCTGGGCAATTCTCTGGGTTTTATTAAACAAATACAGGAACATGAAAATAGGTAAAAATTGTTCATGAACAACTATAAACTATCACTTAGTCTGTGTTCTATAGTCTAATAGTTTCTGTTTGCTTCTGCTGAAGAGAACCTTATCCTCCTGTTCAACCTATTTATTCTTAATTTAGACACATTTCTGACAATTTGGTAATCTGATTACCCAGTGTACAACAAATCAGAAGTAGCCAATTGTAACAGAGGTGACGAAAGACCGAAGAACCGAAAAAGAAGAGGCATCATCTGGAGTCATTTATCGTGGGGGAAACTGACCTGCATAAATCAGTACCCTGGATAAGCTCATTGTTAAAGCATGAGGCAATAATCAATGTTTGGAAAATCAAGAACAGGTTTTACAATATTACATATATGTACCTGGCAATATGCTAAGTCAGCCCTTTGTGTGTGATACCACTAAATCCGCATAATAGCGCTAAAAAGTAAATATTATTTATCTCTGTTTATAGATGAGGAAATAAAGGTTCAAAGGTTGCGTAGCTAGTAAGGGGTAGTGAAAGAGTTTGAACCCAGTTCTCTCCAGCTCCCAATTCCTATGCTTTTTAAAAGATAAAATGGGCCCAGCTGGTGTGGCTCAGTTGCTGAACATAAACCTATGAGATAAATATTTTTTTAAAAAGATAAAAAGCAGAATAAAAACCAAGCAGGAATTTAACTGATCCTGAGAAAAGAAAGGGATTTTAAAAATAAAAATAAGACTCAAGTCGTTGCCCTCTTCTGTGCTCTTATAGCTCCCTGTGAATTCTTCTGTTTTGATACTTAACATGCTGTCCTGTCTTTTACTTTATTTCATTAGAATCACCAAAACTGAGCCTAGGATCTGGCCCATGATCAGTATCTTAGCTTAAATGAGCTTTTATGACTTAATAGTGATGCTTTTATTTTCTAGGTACATGGTTCAGTGGCCTGGCGGTCGAATCCTGCATCGCCATGAGCTAGACACCTTCCTTGCCCAGGCTGTATCTTCCCAGCTTTATGAACCAGATCAACTTCAAGAACTCAAGGTGATTTGATCTGTCCTCCTTTAAATTTTCTTTCATGAGCTCATAGCTTTACTTTAGGTCTTTTTTTTTCTGGAGCTGGGGAAAGAGTAAGTTCTACAGGTAAATGTTTTATTTACAGTAGCCAAATATGTCTATTAATAAAATCAAGAGGTGCCTGTAACGCAGCCAGTGTGGTTCAGTGGTTGAACATTGACCTATGAACCAGGAGGTCACAGTTCAATTCCCGGTCAGGGCACATGCCCGGGTTGTGGGCTCCATGCCCCGTGTGAGGTGTGCAGGAGGCAGCCCATCAATGATTCTCTCTCATCACTGATGTTTCTGTCTCTCTCTCCCTCTTTCTCCCTCGCTGAAATCAATAAAAAATACTTTTAAATAAAAGAGGTACACTGCCCCCATACTGATAGGTGAGGATGGACAGAAAAGGTGGATATTATACAAGACTAATAAGCTGTGGCCCATAGACCATGATAAAGTTTCTGACTCTTTAAGATACACCTCAGAGACTGATCCTGGTGTCTCCTTTTTGTCTCTGAATAAATGTCCACCTTCCATCCTTTTATTCTAGTTTTATTGAGATGTAATTGATATATAGCACTATATAAGTTTAGGTGGTACAGCACAAATGGTATATACATCATGGAATGATTACCACAATAAGTTTAGCTAACATCTGTCATCTCATACAGATACTATATATACAGGGCAAAAGTAGGCTTATAGTTCTTCATATGGAAAAGAATAACATAAGAATAAACTGTGTTTCACGTACTCATAAGTGCAAACCTACTTTTGCCCACCCTCTGTAATTTTTTTCTTTATGGTGAGAACTCTTAAGATTGACTCTCTTAACTTTCCTATACATCATACAGCAGTGTTAGCTATAGTCATCCTGCTGTACATTACATACCTAGTATTATTTACCTTACAACTGGAAGTTTTTGCCTTTGACCACTTTTATCCACTCCCACCTCTGATAATATCAAATCTGATCTTTTTTTCTCTATGACTTTCATTGGCTTTTTGTTTGTTTTTTAGATTCCACATATAAATGAGATCATATAGTATTTGTCTTTCTCTGTCTGCCTTATTTCCTGTAGCATAATACCCTCAAGGTCCATCCATGTTGTCGCAAATGGCAGACTTTCTTCTTTCTTGAGGCTGAATATTCCATTGTGTACATACCACGTCTTCTTTATCCATTCACCCACTGATGGACACCCTCCTTTTTAAGAATACTTATTGGGTGTTAGAAGTCTAGAAAAGCATAAGAAAGAAAATAAATCCACCCTATATTGAAGGTAGGTTAGAGGGCAGGCTCCGAAGCCTGGCTTCTTAGCTGTGTGACCTTGGGCAGGTTACTTAATCTCTCTAGCTTTAGTTTCCTTTCTTGTAGGGTTGAGGATATTAAATAAAAGAATAGATGCATGCCCTAGCTGGTTTGGCTCAATGGGTAGAGCATCGGCCTGCGGACTGAAGGGTCCCAGGTTCGATTCTGGCCAAGGGCACATGCCTGGGTTGCGGGCTCGATCCCCAGTAGGGATGTGAATAAAGCACTATGCATAAAAATGCATATACATCATGCAGGAGGCAGCGTGCAGGAGGTGGCTGATCAATGATTCTCTCTCATCATTGATGTTTCTATCTCTCTTTCTTCCTCTCCCTTCCTCTCTGAAATCAATAAAAATATATTTTAAAAAAAGATTAGATGCAAAACACTTAGAACACTGTCTTGAGTGCTCAATAAATGTTAGCTATTAATGCAGGACACCCCTCTCCCAACTTCCAGTAGCCATGGACCTTTGAGGACCCAGGATAAACTAGAAGAAGATCAAGTCCAACAAGACTTGCAAAATCTTAATGTAAGTCAGGTCAACTAAGGGAAAGATGAAACACTCTAAGACAAACAGTGCATGGTTCCCTTTTATTAAAAATGTAATACTGCTTGGTCCTGTAGCAGTCACCGACTCCAGATCACACCTAGGAGGGGACCTTCAAGTATGTCCCCTTTTCCTTTTCAAGCCATCCAGCACACCTACTTGAGGTAACCACTGAAAATTTTGGTAGTTTCTTGCAGTGTGTGTGTGTGTGTTGTTGTTGTTGTTGTTGTTGTTGTTGTTGTTGTTAATCCTCACCCCATGATATATTTTTTTCCCATTGCTTTTTTAGAGAGAGTAGAAGGAAAGGAAGAAGGGAGAGAAACATTGATGTGAGAAAGACATATCAATTGGTTGCCTCCTGCATGTGCCCTGACTGGGATCGGGGATCAAACCTACAACCGAGGTACATGCCCTTGACCAGGAATCGAACCCACGACCCTTTGGTGCATGGGCCCACACTCTAACCACTGATCCGTGTGGGCCAGGGCTCTTTCAGTCTTTTGTCATGCATTTTTTACATAGTGGAGATACTGTTTATGTAAATATATATATACTAGAGGCCCGGTGCATGAAAATTCATGCACTGGGGTGGGATCCCTCAGCCTGGCCTGCCCCCTCTCACAGTCTGGGAGCCCTCAGGGGCGGGAGGCGACCCGGCAATCAGGGGAAGGCGACGCCCCATCACACCTCTGCTACTGCCACTGCCGGCAGCGCAAGCCTTGGCCGGCCCTGATTACCTGAGCCTTGGGCGGCCCTGGGCGGCTGGGCAGCCGCCATCTGAGGCTTGCCTGCGCCTCAGGCTGGTCCTTGGTGGCTGGGGCGCTGAGGGGACTGGGGGACTCCAGAGGCAGGCGTGCAGAGTGGCTGGGCCCATCTGGGGACTTGTGGAGTGGCCGGGCCCCTGCCGCCCGGTGGGGCTCAGGGGACTGGGCCCTGCCATCCTGTGGCTGTGGGCGCTGCCATCGTTGAGGGTGGGGCAGTCAATTAACATATCCCCTCCTTATTGGCTGTGGGCGCCTCCATCTTTTGCAATGGCATGAGGGTCAATTAGCATATTCCCTCTTTATTAGATAGGATATATATATATTTACTTAATATAGCATATATTTTATGTCTCAAAATTTTTAATAAATAATATTTTATCATATAGATGTGTCATTTAATACAGTGTTGGCTGTTTGGTTTCCAGTTTTCCCCTATTATATGTAATATTACAGTTAACATTTTTATGTATAGTGCTTTATTCACATTCCTACTTCCTTAGAATAGATTCCTAAAAGTGGAATTTCTGAGTCAACAAATGTGAACATTTTCAAAGTTTTTTTATACATATTGCTTAATTGTCATATTTCTTCTTCATCAGTTCTTTATGAGCATGCCCATTTATTTCACTGCATGCTCATCAGCAGACTGATGCTGGTGTCCCCTTTTTGTCTCTGAAAAAGTATCCACCTTCCATCCTTTTATTCTAGTTTTATTGAGATATAATTGACATATCACACTGACATATTTTGGTCTTTAGTTTTTTTTAATTTTTTCTAATTTGACAAGCAAAAGAACCTGGTATCTCAAGTTGGTTCTTTTTAAAGTTTCAAAGCTGATGTCTTTTTTGTTGTTGTTGTAATGAGTGTCTTTCAAACCGTCTCAGGGAAAGATGTGGATAGAAGCTGCTTGTGCAGCCAGATGTCTATATTGAAAGATAACATGTTTAGATTTAACTGGAATAATCAGCATAACGGGAATAAGATTAAATGTAACCAATAACATGAATTTCCTAATAGGTTTTCCTTTGTGGTGGTTTCAGATTGAGAAACTGGATGCCCGAGGGATCCAGCTTGCTGCCCTCTTCATGAGTGGGGTGGACACAGCTCTGTTTGCTAATGATGCCTGTGGCCAGCCAGTCCCCTGGGAGCACTGCTGCCCCTGGATTTACTTCGATGGCAAGCTGTTCCAGAGCAAGCTCATTAAAGCGGGCCGAGAGCGAGTGTCCCTGGTGGAGCTCTGTGATGGCCAGGTACCAGCGTTGTGGGCAGTTGCTGAGAACCTTCGCTGATCTGCTGTGGGGATGAATGGGTGGGATAGGAGCAGCACAGAGACATGGGGAGGGAGGTAGCAGAAGTGGCAGAATGTTTCTGACCTTGACCTAACTTGGTCACTGTTAGTCCCAAAGGCCCAAAGTCTGATGTGCATGTTACGGAATCATATGCTGGAAAGCTTTTTTTCATATGAACTTAACATTTTCATATTACTTTTCTTACTCTGAGTATTTTCCCCCATGGAATCCTGAAATATACTATGTGTCTTTCCTATAATTCTTAGAATGTCATCTTCTTTATTATTTACAAAAACTAAGTCACTGTTGCAAGTGATAATATTTTTGTAAAGGAACTATGTTTAGAAATAGAAGAGGGTAATGAAGCAATTAACAGAGTAGAAGAAGAGGATTTTTTTTTTTTGCAATGAAATTTTGGGAAAGGTGAAGAGAGGCAGGGAAAGGAACCCTTAATTGCTCCTGTATCCATTCAGGGGCGGCGGGGGGGGTGGGGGGGGGCTTGAGCTCAAGGACTAGAGCAGGGGTCAGCAAAGTACCCCAAATTCCAAAATTGGAGTTTTTATTTTCATAAAGTTTTATTGGAGCACATCCATGTTCATTCATTTATGGTTGTAACAGACCATATGGCCCACAGAGCCTCAAATATTTACCATGGGGCCCTTTTCAGAGCAAGTTCATCAAGCTCTGGGCTAGAGGCATGGACTTCCCCTCGACAGGTCAGGGTCTTTGATCCTGGGTATGGAGGGGAAGGTTGAAAGGTTTTGTTTTGTATATGTCAGGGTTTGGTTCTCCCTTTTACCTAATTCTGTTACCTCCCACTTGCCCTGTAATGGACCATCAGTGAATACTTATTATTATACTAGAGGCCCAGTGCACGAAATTCATGCACAGGGGGCGGTGTTCCTCAGCCCAGCCTGCACCCTCTCCAATCTGGGACCCATCGAGGGATGTCCGACTGCCCGTTTAGGTCCGATCCTACTGGGAGTCGGATATCCCTCTCACAATCCAGGACTGCTGGCTCCCAATTGTTCGCCTGCCTGCCTTCCTGATTGCCCCTAACCGCTTCTGCCTGCCAGCCTGATCACCCCCGAACCACTCCCCTGCCAGCCTGATTGATGCCTAACTGATCCCCTGCCAGCCTGTTTGCCCCTAACTGCCCTCCCCTGCAGGCCTAGTCAGCCCTAACTGCCCTTCCCTGCAGGCCTGGTCTCCCCCAACTGCTGCTCTCCCCTGCAGGCCTGGGTCCCCCCCCAACTACCCTTCCCTGCAGGCCCGGTCGCCCCCAACTTCCCTCCTCTGCCGGCCTGGTCACCCCTAACTGCCCTCCCCTGCAGGCTTGATTGCCCCCAACTGCCCTCCCTTGCAGGCCTGGTCCCTCCCAACTGCCCTCCCCTGCTGGCCATCTTGTGGCGGCCATCTTGTGTCCACATGGGGGCTGCCATCTTTGACCACATGGGGGCAGCCATCTTCTGTATTGGAGTGACGGTCAATTTGCATATTATTCTTTTATTAGATAGGATAGAGGCCTGGTGCATGGGTGTGGGCCGGCTAGTTTGCCCTGAAGGGTGTCCCGGATCAGGGTGGGGGTTCCCTTGGGTTATAGGGCAGCCTGGGTGAAGGGCCTGTGGTGGTTTGCAGGCTGGCCACGCCCCCCAGCGACCCAAGCGGAGGCCCTGGTGTCTGGGGTTTATTTATCTTCTATAATTGAAACTTTGTAGCCTTAAGCAGAGGCCAAGGCAGGCCAGGGCAAGCGGAAAGATTGGCTTCCTCCATTGCCAGGGAAACCCAAGCCTCCTGCTCTCTCTCTGGCTGCAGCCATCTTGGTTGGGTTAATTTGCATACTTGCTCCTGATTGGCTGGTGGGCATGGCTTGTGGGTGTAGCGGAGGTGTGGCCAATTTGCATGTTACTCTTTTATTAGATAGGATTTGTCTTTCTTGACCTAGTCAATGTGCCTCACAAGTCCTCAACCAGAACTAGTATGATGGCAGTGCGGTGTCGTGTGAAAAGTGGGGGCTTTGGTGCCAGACAGGCTTTTCTGAGTGTGTTGCCTTATCCATTTTACTTCAGGCCTTGATTCCCTTGATGGGAATAGACTTATGAGACTGTACCTAGAGTGCCCAATAAATACTATATTTGAAACAGAGAAGTTCAAAGAATGGCAGCTGCTATTATTATTCTGTTCCTCATTTGAAGGCTGAGCTGGCAACCAAAGTGGAAAAGATGAGACAGAGTATCCTTGAAGGAGTCAACATGAACTATCCACCGCCTTCTGCTCTACTTCCGTCACCTGCTTTTGTGACTCCCATGATGCCGCCTCTCTATCCTGTTTCATTTTATCCCCGAGCCATGGGCTCAATGCCACCTCCCCCTCATGGAAGGAGCCGGGGTTTTGCAGGTCAGTACCTAAGAATGAGGCATTTGATATCCTCAACCTATTTCACAATAGCCAATCCAGTAATTATTGCTGGTTACAGAATTAGCAGTGCCACATACATCTTATCTCATTTACCATCTGTACTGTGTTGTGGTCATTTGAAGAGGAGCTTATTGAGATAGAGGGCTGTAACCCAGACAGCATGGCTCAGTGGATGAGCATCGACCTATGAACCAGGAGGTTATGGTTCGATTCCTGGTGAGGGCACATGCCTGGGTTGTGGACTTGATCCCCAATAGGGGGCATGCAGGAAGCTGCCAATCAATTATTTCCTTTCATCATTGATGTTTCTATACCTCTCTACCTCTCTCTTCCTTTCTAAAATAAATAAAAATATATATATTTTTAAAAGATAGAGCAGCCGAAACCGGTTTGGCTCAGTGGGTAGAGCGTCGGCCTGTGGACTGAAGGGTCCCGGGTTCGATTCCGGTCGGGGGCATGTGCCTTGGTTGCGGGCACATCCCCAGTGGGGGTGTGCAGGAGGCAACTGATCGATGTTTCTCTCTCATCGATGTTTCTGGCTCTCTATCCCTCTCCCTTCCTCTCTGTAAAAAATCAATAAAATATATTTTAAAAAAATAAAATAAAAGATAGAGCATATGTAATACTTTTAACAATAGAAAGGAGAGAGATAGAGGGCTCTAGCTGGGGAAGCAAGTCACCTGACTTCCCAAACCACTCTCCATAGAGGTGGTTGATCCCAAAGAATTTGACTCTCACCAACCAAACTCCTGAAGTAACTGGTACAGAAACCAGGGGCCACATAATTACCTTTGAGAACTGTAATTCATATGAGTGGGTTCTTCATGGTTGCTGGTTTGATCTCTCAGTCCTCATTAGGCAGATATACAAGAGGCTTACAGGTAGAGCGGTGACAAGTAAGAGTAAGTGACCATTGTCGGCAGATGACCTTAGCATGATGTACCCATTTCCACTCTGGGGGGTGATCTGATACATTTCCAGAAGCACAGAGCAAAGTAAGTTACCGGCCATGCCCTCCCGGGTAGCAGTTTAATGGGGAAAATACACACCCACACCCACAAACATGTATAAATTATTAAATTATGCTGACACCTGAGCTGCAGCTTAATGATGAATAGACTGTCATGCTTAGGTAGCTCAGAAAGCTGATCCTGATAATGTAAACAACCTGTCCCCTGGTAAAACAGGATATTTTAATGGGAACATTTTAACATGAAATACGGAGATTCTATGATCAGGTGGGAAGTCATTTCTGTGGTTGCTATGGTTGAAGGTATTTGTTGTCCGTTGCTCATTATTTTAAAAGTAAAGCTGGAGCCTGGCCAGTGTTGCTCAGTGGTTGAACATCGACCTATGAACCAGGATGTCACGGTTCAGTTCCCTGTCAGGGCACATGCCCGGGTTGTGGGCTCCATCCCCAGTAGGGGGCGTGCAGGAGGCAGCTGATCAATGATTCTCTCTCATTAATGTTTCTGTTTCTCTCTCCCTCTTCCTTCCGTTCTGAAATCATTAAATATAGAGTAAAAATAAAACTGTAAGTTGAAGTTTGTGTTAAATTGAAGGTCACAGAATTCAATATGGATGTTTAGCTTAAAGCTCTGCTTAGATGAGCAGTGTGATATCTGCTCTGGTAACTAATGCCCTGTTCAGTGAGGTAGTGATCAAATCTTAGAAACCAGGAAGGCACCCAGTCATTTCATCCTTTGAATGTGACACTATGGCTCTGATCTTGCATTCTTTGCTTATTGATTTGATTGTGTCTCAGAAGACAGAGTTAAGGTCAGGTTCTCGGGAGTTCCGCGCCATTGCCCAGGTTACATCGATGCTTAGTCTCCAGCCACGAGTGGTTCATGAGGAGCCTCCTGCCCCCAAAGGGCTACAAGATCTCCCAAATGCAAGTTTTCCTGCCCTCTTAGGACTAGCTAGCACCCTAGTCCCTTAGAATCCCACTTTTATGTAAATGAAAGGCTCTTTACTAATAACCTGCTAAATGAGAGAAGGGTTATTAATATTTGGGTTTTATCCATGAATTAAAATTTTTTAAAAATATATTTTTATTGATTTCAGAGAGGAAGGGAGAGGGAGAGAGAGAAACATCAGTGATGAGAGAGAATCATTGATTGGCTGCCTCCTGCATGCCCCCTACTGGGGATTGAGCCTGCAACCCCGGCTTGTGCCCTGACTGGAATTGAACTGTGACCTCCTGGTTCATAAGTGGACACGCAACCACTGAGCAATACTGGCTAGGCTCAATGAACTAAAATTTAAGGTTTACTAGAACTTTGTATTTTATGAATTATTCCTTTAGTGCCAAATTACGAAGTTCTGTGCCAGTAGGCTCCCACACATGGAGTTGGAATTTCCTGTTTTAAGAAGATATGCTATCTTGTCTTGAATTTGTTCTGATTTTCAACTGTTGCTATTCTTACTTTTTAGTGATAAATTACTGTTAGTTTAGTTTCATTATTTTCAGTTTCATTTGGTTGCTTGGCTAATCCTCCAGGGAATAATGATACATATTTAAATCAAAAGTGGTTTTGGCCTACAATTCTCCTGTAATTAGATTATAAGACATTCATTCCCTCAATAAATATTGAATGCCTGCTATTTGCCAGGCTGTGTAGTTGAGAAAATGAATCATCCACAGCCCACTTGCTAAAGTAGATTTGTACAGATCTTCAACCCTCCGTCCCTAAATTTGCTTCCACCATGACCCTTTGTTGTTATCATGGAGTCTTTATCATAGGGAAATGGAAATAAGCCAAGTAGGTGGGCTGTGGGATCTTTTGTTACGTGTCTTATCTAAGCTACCTTGTACTTCTCCTTACTGCCATTTTTCCTCTCTCTCTAGGTCTCCATCCAATCCCACCCCAAGGAGGAAAACTGGAGATTGCTGGCATGGTTGTGGGCCAGTGGGCTGGCAGCAGACCCTCCAGGGGCCGAGGCTTTGGCATGCAAGTGGTTTCTGTCGGTGGGCCAGGAAAGGGGTATGTATTCCAATAGGTTGGTATGAGCTAGTGTCAATCAAGGGACCCTTAGGGAAATGCCCGGCTATTGAATCCTTCTAATAAGGTAAGGGGCATTAAGTGCCTTTCCATTTTTAAAGGCAGTTTTCAGTTTAGTTCAGGAAACATATACTAAATGTCCTGCCTTGATGAAAAAGTTTTTGCCCCTAGAGGAGGACATGGGACACGGAATAATTTGGTATAACAGAAATGAAAGCGATAGAGATTTACAGTGGGAGCACGGAGGAGGGGCATCTAACTTATAAGGGTCAAACTTCTGAAAGGAAATGAGTTGTCGACTAAGTGAAAATGGGGGTGTGGTCTTTCTGTGTTTCTCATGATCACTTTTCCCCCCACTTTCTAAAGGCATGGAAAGGAACAGACTGGTAGAGGATTCAAAGGATCTAAAAAAGGAAATAAACAAGTAAGTACCTTTTTGAGATTACTGTGCTTCTGTTTGATACCTCTTATCTTTCCAGCGAAATTGCAAGAGGTCAGAAACCTGGGACCTTTCACAGCTTCTCCTGGCATTTGATGTCATTCCTTTGCTCTCTAGCTGTCTAGTGAGGGTTAGCTGCCCAGGCTGTTTCCACAGGGCTGCAGGGTGTCATCCTTTTCACTGAGCGAGGCCACAAGACGGAAACCAGGTGTATTCTCCCGAAGGCCTTTAAGTACCGTAATATGTGCTGCCAGAGTGAAGGACCGAAGTGAAGTTAACATTAGGATTGCTAGCAATATACCTGAGCTCCTCGAGGGCTACCAGGGATGCTTAGAAAACTGGACTTTGGCCTTTGCTGAATATGCGAGGGGAGGAGCTGAAACCATTCTGCTGATTCTTTTTTAAAATATACTATTGATTTCAGAGATGAAGGGAGAGGGAGAGAGAGATACAAACATCAATGATGTGAGGGAATCATTGATTGGCTGCCTCCTGCATGCCCCACACCGGGGATGGAGCCCACAACCCAGGCATGTGCCCTGACCAAGAATTGAATCGCAACCTCCTCGTTCATAGTATGACGCTCAACCACTGAGCCACAAGGGCCGGGCAGCAGCTCCCATTTCTTGAGTGCATACTTCCTACCATACCCTCTACTAAACATTTTACACGCAGTCTCTAATCCTCACAAGGGTCCCTGACTAGACCATACTGCAAGGCCACTTTATCGTCAGTTCTCAATCTCAAATGAGCTCTCCGGTATGCAGCCAACAGGCAGTGTATCCATGTTCACCCCCATTGTCTGATGTTTACTCAAAGAATACAGATTTGCTTTAATGTTACTTTGAGCCAAAAATGGAACGAGAATGGTAAGCACACAACCCCTCCCCAAAGCATTTTGTAATGCACTCCAAAGCCAGAGAGCAATAACTTTGGGATTTTTCCAAAGCTTCTCAACTTTTTCCAGAAGCTGTTCCATAAGGTAAAAGGGATTACACCTAAAAGGAAAACTGGTCTCTAGCATAGGCTCCCATAAGGTAATATAGCCTTGGGGAATTGGCTGTGGTTCAGGATCTGATCATTGGGTATATAGTCTAAAAAACCTCCTATTTTTGCTGCAATAACAGGGAGTCCATCTCACAGTGGTTGACTCACATTAATGAGGATCACAGAAATAGTATGTGGGCCCTGGACAGCATGGCTGAGTGGTTGAGCATCAACCCATGAACCAAGAGGTTGCCAGTTCGATTCCCAGTCAGGACACATGCCTGGGTTGCAGGCTCGATCCCCAGTAGGGGGTGTGCAGGAGGCAGCCAATCAATGATTCTCTCTCATTGATATTTCTATCTCTCTCTTCCTCTCTCTCTAAAATAAAATTTTAAAATATTTTTTAAAAGAAGTTTGCTTGAGGACCTGAAATCAGAACAATAAAAGTAGCTGACATTTAATGAGTTCTCACAGTGCCAGTCACCACATATCTAAGTACTTTACAATGAATGCTTCATTGAACCCTTACAGGAACCTATCAAATAGATACTGTTATTCTATTTCACACATGAGAAAACGGGAAAAACAAGGGGTGCTAGGTCACACTAAGTTTCTCTTGACTAAGATTGCTGGGGCCACTGTTATCTACTCTAGAAGTAGCCTGGTCCAGGAAGCCTTCTTACTGACCTTGTTTTTACGTGAGGCATCTCCCTGGGCAGAGCTGCTGCTGCTTGCCTTGCTACCTCTCCTTTGTTCAGTCACCCTTTCTATAGAGTGTTATACACTGAGTGGCCAGATTATTATGATCTCTGAACACATAATAATCTGGCCACTCAGTGTATATCCTATATAATAGGCTAATATGCAAATTGTCCCCTCGACCAGGAGTTCGACCAACAGGCAGGCCAGCCAACTGCCCATGTCCCCTCCCCCTGGCCAGGCTGGCCGGACCCCACCCATGCACGAATTCATGCACCGGGCCTCTAATATATATATACATATATAGGATCGGGCCTAAACAGGCAGTCGGACATCCCTCTCACAATCCAGGAATGCTGACTCCCAACTGCTCGCCTGCCTGCCTTCCTGATTGCCCCTAACCGCTTCTGCCTGCCAGCCTGATCACCCCCTAACCACTCTCCTGCCAGCCTGATTGATGCCTAAATTCTCCCCTGCCAGCCTGTTTGCCCCTAACTGCCCTCCCCTGCAGGCCTGGTTCCCACAACTGCCCTCCCCTGCAGGCCCCATTGCCCCCAACTTCCCTCCTCTGCCAGCCTGGTCACCCCTAACTGCCCTCCCCTGCAGTTTGATCGCCCCCATCTGCCCTCCCTTGCAAGCCTGGTCCCTCCCAATTGCCCTCCCCTGCTTGCCTGATCGCCCACAACTGCCCTCCCTTGCAGGCCTGGTCCCTCCCAACTGCCCTCCCTGCTGGCCTGATCACCCACAACTGCCCTCCCCTGCAGACCTGATCCCTCCCAACTGCCCTCCCCTGCTGGCCATCTTGTGGTGGCCATCTTGTGTCCACATGGGGGCTGCCATCTTTGACCACATGGGGGCAGCCATCTTGTGTGTTGGAGTGATGGTCAATCTGCGTATTACTCGTTTATTAGATAGGATAGAGGCCTGGTGCACGGGTGGGGGCCAGCTGGTTTGCCCTAAGGGTGTCCTGGATCAGGGTGGGGTTCTCTTGGGGTGTGGTGCGGCCTGGGCGAGGGGCCTGTGGCCACGCCCTCCAGCAACCCAAGCGGAGGCCCTGGTATCTGGGATTTATTTATCTTCTATAATTGAAACTTTGTAGCCTTGAGTGGAGTCCAGGGCGGGCCAGGGTGTGCAGAAAGCTTGGCTTCCTCCATTGCCAGGGAAATCCAAGCCTCTTGCTAGCTCCGTGGCTGCAGCCATCTTGGTTGGGTTAATTTGTATACTCACTCCTGATTGGCTGGTGGGCATGGCTTTGTGGGTGTGATGGAGGTGTGGTCAATTTGCATATTACTCTTTTATTAGATAGGATACAAACACACACTGAGTGGCCAGATGATTATGCGTTCAGAGATCATAATAATCTGGCCACTCAGTGTATAATTTATTGTTCAATCTTATTAAGTCTGCTTACATTATAGACCTGTCTTCTTGAGAGTATTCCTTGGCCACTGGAGTTTTGTGTGTTTTCAAATTCTTAAGTCACTTATTTGTAATGTTTTGCTTTCTTTGTTGGCTCCCACCCATGGGTGGCTAATTCTATTCATTGTGTGGCTTTTTTGCTATAGTGGAACCTCGGTTTTCAAACTTAATTCCTTCCGGAAGGCTGTTCAAGAAGTGGTTTGAAAACCGAATCATTTTTTCCCATTAGAAATAATGTAAATTGCCCTAGCCGGTTTCGCTCAGTGGATAGAGCGTCGGCCTGCGGACTCAAGGGTCCCAGGTTCGATTCTGGTCAAGGGCATGTACCTTGGTTGCGGGCACATCCCTGGTAGGGGGTGTGCAGGAGGCAGCTGATTGATGTTTCTCTCTCATCGATGTTTGTTTTTTTTTATTGTTTGAAGTCATCGATGTTTCTAACTCTCTATCCCTCTCCCTTCCTCTCTGTAAAAAATCAATAAAATATATTTTTTTAAAAAAGAAATAATGTAAATTGAATTAATCCATTCCAGTCTCCCAAATTATTCTGTTTTAACCTTTCTTACATACAGTGCATGTCTAATGTACTGTTTAAGGTGTAAATAAACACTTCTTTTCTTAAGTTGATCGAACCACCCCTACTAGCCTTAAAGGAATCACTTTTAGCGTTTGGTCCAGGGATGTCCTTCAGGTCAGCATGCAGCATCTTTGCTTGTTCACATATCACTGCCTCCGAAGTGCTGTCACTGCCTAACTGCTTTTCCTTTATCCAGATCAACAACAGATTTTCTACCTCTTCCATTGCCTGTGACCAGTTTCTTTCACATCCTTAGCAACATTGGCATTCTTGGGGGCCTCTTTATGTTTTAAAATTGTACAAATCCTTGATACTGATTTCGCCAGAAACAAAAAGGCATTCTCTCTCTCTGTTGCCTGAGAGATGCTTTTTGTCATGCTGAGGTATCAGCTTAAAAGGGTTGTCAGGTAGAAACTTGAAGTTTTGTTCCATAGCCGAGACATTTTTTCTGTGAACAACATGGGCAAAAACCAAATTGTTCAAGAAGTGAATTATTCAAGATGGGAGATGGTCAAGAACCAGGGTTTGACTGTAGTTTCATCTTTTTTTCCAGGTTTTTGAGCAACAATTCACAGTAGCCCCCGTATTGTATAGGCTTTGGAGCCAAATGATCTAGCTTTGAATCTGACTCTGCCATGTACCAGTTCTGTGACTTTGGACAAGTTATTTAACCTCTCTGTGCCTTAGTTTTCTCAACTGTGAAATGGAGAAATTGTTATCTATCTCAGAGAGTTGTTATGAGTGTTAAATGAGATGATATATATTACCCTAGCCCGTTTGGCTCCGTGGATAGAGTGTTGGCCTGCAGACTGAAAGGTCCCGGGTTTGATTCCGGTCAAGGGCACATGCCCAGGTTGCGGGCTCCATCCCCAGTAGGGGGCATGCGGGAGGCAGCCGATCAATGATTCTCTCTCATCATTGATGTTTCTATCTCTCTCTCCCTCTCCCTTCCTCTCTAAAATCAATAAAAAAATATATATTTTTTAAATGAGATGATATATATAGTCTTTAGCGCAGAGCGTGGAACATGGGAGGTATTCAAGAAAAATTAGTAGTTATTGTTTCTAATTAACCACTAATACAACAGGAATTAGATTTCCACTATGTATTGTATCCTAGTGTAAAGAACAAAGTCTTTGGAGTAAAACACTCTTGGATGCAAGTCTAGGCATGCTAATGACCTTGGGCAAGTCATTTTACTTTTTGAGCTTCATTGGTCTTATATGTAAAATGAACAGAGCATCCAACATGCCCAACCACTTAGTAATCAAGTTATTATTTCCTAATAACATTCATTGAGAGCCAGCACTGCACTGCAAGGTAATGCAATTCATGTCATTAGCATTTCAATAACCGTCACATTCCTGGAATTAGAAGAAAAACCAGTGATTTTTTTTTAATATATCTTTATTGATTTCAGAGAGGAAGGGAGAGGGAGAGAGATAGAAACATCAATGATGAGCCCTAACCGGTTTGGCTCAGTGGAATGAGTGTTGGCCTGCGGACTCAAGGGTCCCAGGTTTGATTCAAGGCATGTACCTTGGTTGCGGGCACATCCCCAGTAGGGGGTGTGCAGGAGGCAGCTGACTGATGTTTCTCATTGATGTTTCTAACTCTCTCTCCCTCTCCCTTCTTCTCTGTAAAAAATCAATAAAATATATTAAAAAAAAAAAGAAACGATGAGAGAGAATCATTGATTGGCTGCCTTCTGCACTCCCCCCACTGGGGATCGAGCCCACAACCCAGGCATGTGCCCCCGACCGGAATGGAACCCGGGACCCCTCAGTCCCCAGGCCGACGCTCTATCCACTGAGCAAAAACCATCCAGGATCAGTGTTGTTTTTAGTTATGGAAGATTCTGAGGAATATTGCACATAGATCTCATGGTTTGTTTCCTTTCCTTTTTTTTTTTTTTTTTTAATATATTTTATTGATATTTTACAGAGAGGAAGGGAGAGGGATAGAGAGTCAGAAACATCGATGAGAGAGAAACATCGACCAGCTGCCTCCTGCACACCTCCCACTGGGGATGTGCCCGCAACCAAGGTACATGCCCTTGTCCGGAATCGAACCCGGGACCCTTCAGTCCGCAGGCCGACGCTCTATCCACTGAGCCAAACCGGTTTCGGCTGTTTCCTTTCCTTTTATTTACATGTCCAGCTGTCAGCATGGAGAGCATCGCATGGCAGTTAGAATAGACTTTAGAGCAGCCGTGGGCAAACTACGGCCCGCGGGCCGGATCCGGCTGTTCTATCCAGTTCTCTTGCTCTCCCCTCCGCTCCTTTACTTTGAATTTATATTAGTTCACACAAACACTCCATCCATGCTTTTGTTCCGGCCCTCCGGTCCAGTTTAAGAACCCATTGTGGCCCTCGAGTCAAAAAGTTTGCCCACCCCTGCTTTAGAGGCTGGCTGACTTGCAGTGGAATCCTGGGCCCACAACTTTCTTTTTTTATTTATTTTTATTTTTATTTTTATTTTTAAAATATATTTTATTGGTTTTTTTACAGATAGGAAGGGAGAGGGATAGAGAGTTAGAAACATCGATGAGAGAGAAACATTGATTAGCTGCCTCCTACTGGGGATGTGCCCGCAACCAAGGTACATGCCCTTGACCAGAGTCGAACCTGGGACCTTTCAGTCTGCAGGCCGACGCTCTATCCACTGAGCCAAACTGGTTAGGGCACAACTTCCTTTTTTTAAAAAGATATATTTTTATTGATTTCAGAGAGGAAGGGAGAGAGATAGAGATAGAAACATCAGTGATGGGAGAGAATCATCAATTGGCTGCCTCCTGCACACCCCCTATAGGGGATTGAACCTGCAACTGGGAATCGAACTGTGACCTCCTGGTTCATAGGTCGATGCTAAACCACTGAGCCACGTCAGTATGGCCTGATCCCACCACTTTCTGACTCTCTATCTGGGTGTCCTTGAGCAAGTTACATTACTCTCTCTGAGCCTCAGCTTCTTCATCTCTAAGTGGGACATGATAATATCTACCACTTATTGTCCCCATTAGTATCAGAAAAATATATCATAAGGCTTGTAAATGGTAGTTGTGTCATTATTATATACTGTCATTGCCATTGGATTTTAGTCAGATCCATCTGTTGTCACCCTAAGTTCTCAGGACAATAGCAGAGCGCATTAAGTGTTACGCTTTGGGCTCTATGGCGTCTCGGACGAAGTGAAGCAGTGTTGAGTTCCTTATGTGTATGCTTGGGAAGGGTCAGCCAGTCTGGGATTGCCATTTCCACTGAGCATCTCTGTTGTTGATACAGGGCACTTCCGATGGAGTCTTTAAATCCCTGGAGCCTCCTCAAAGTCTGCCCCGCTCACAGGTAAATGGAAACAATGGCACATTGACCAAGGAGGAGAAGAGTGATCGCCATCTTCCAGCTCCATCACAGTGTGCCTTATCCAGCGAGAGCAGCGTGTGCGACAACGAGAGCCGCTACTTCCCCGTGAAGAACGGCAAGCAGAGCCTTCTGGGAGAGCAAAACCTGGGAACTGTGGCACGACAGAAAGAGGAGTGACAAGCTACAGATGGCTTTACCAGATCAGGAGGAGGGGAAAACATATACTTGTCTGATTTTAGGCCCACCCACGTTAGAGGAGCACATCAATGCTTACCCTAGATTTACCCAGGACTTTGTGGCAATGTCCTATTGTATCCATCCTTCTTCCTGCCCGGTCTTTTTCTGGGCCTCCAGACCTAGTGGTCTGCTCCTGGGGAAGGTCTGGTCAAAAATGAATGGCAACAGGACTGGCTCCTATTGTCAGCTTTAATACAAAATGCCAGTATTCTCTTGACCTCCCCTGGGAGCCTAGTAGGGTAGTGACGGCCAGAAATTAATTTCATCACATAAGGCCCTATAATAGGAAAGTTCCAGTTTTGATTTGCTGAGTCTTCAACATGATGCTTGTTTATGAAACCCATGGGGTGGTAGGGACAGCTACCTACATGGCTCCCTAACTTCCTGTTTGCTCTCTGAAGTAGTGGGGCCTTTGTATGTAACCAGTATCCGCCCCCGCACTCTTTTCCCCCACTCACCAACCCCAGGTTCTTGTACGATTGCCTCTAGCGCTGGCCTGACAATCAGATAAGTAGATGTTTTCAGGGAAGTGAGGTAGTGTTGGCTATTTTATTTTATTTTATGTTTTATTTTATTTTGTATACTTTTGCAAAACACAAAAACTACCAATGGCCTTTGTACTGGGGGATTCAAGTGAGTCAGAAAAGTACTGGGCAGATTTTTCCTGCCTCTGAACTAATGCGTTCTTTGTAAAATAGAAGATGTGGTGCAGTCCACCCACTCCCTGCTGCCCACACCCTGAAGGGGTGGGAATCAGTGTAATGAAACTGAGTACGAAAGGGAACTCAGAAGACTGTGTCTGTGTGTGTGTGTGTGTGCACGCGTGTATGTGTGCGTGCATGTGCGCCTTGTGTATGGGTGTGTGTGGATGTATATATGAATATGTGTATCTATATGCATACACATACCCTTTATATAAAAGAAACAGATCTATTTATCTATACATATTTTATATATAAATATATGTATATGTGTGTGCACATATCTGTATATCTATCTATCTGTCTATGTAAATAGACAGATAGATAGATATACAGATATGTGTATGCATGCATACATACATGGTGATGTCCCAGAGGATTTACTGAATTTCCCAGAAATGCTTCCACTGCTATGGAGTGGTGGGTTTCAAAAGACCACACTTGAAAATCCTTACTAAGTCACAGCCCATCACAACTATAAAGAGATGGGCTTTTCTCTAAAGCAGACAAAAAGTACTTTCCGGAGATTGCCTGTTCAGAACAACAAAACAGTTGGGTTGTCACAAGCTTAATCTTGAACCGAGCCCTCACATCTCATATGATGAAAACAAAAGGTTGGAATAGGATTGGGAAGATTCGGGCATTTCCTTATGTGAAGGAGCAGCCTGGATCGGAGACCGAGAGGCGGTGGGAGGTGATGACCAGGGCTTGCAGCCAATTTGGAGGAAGTCTCATCTGGAACTCCACTATCAAACTGGCCTCAGGCTAGAATCAATTGCCAGGACTAGCCGAGGGAGAGAGGACTGGCATTGGAAAGGTGGTATAGGAAAGTGTGAGGAAATTGACAATTTGATTTTACATGCCTAGATTATTTCATTCGTTCATTGATATTTTGACTATGGGATCTTTTCATTTGCTTTGCAAGGAAGACTTCAGAGAACTCTGGCCTGGGCCTTTAGGAAGGAGTATTCTGGAAAAGGTTGCCAGCCCTGCGCGAGGCCAGAATCTACCCAGGACAAAGAGGCTATTCCTCCTTGTCAGAGATACCCTTGAGACAACCTTGCACTTCCAGTTTCCCTCCTCAGCAGTCTGAGTCTGAGGGATGGGAACGTGGCTTGCTACAGATTAGCATTCTATCTTCATTCAAGAATTGAGGCCTTCAGCCTCACACACCTCCTTTTGGGCTTTGTGATATTCTCGCCCAAGAAGTACTATTTCTACAGGAATTTACCTGACTAGACTTCTATCAGGGTTCTCTCCCTTTTTGAAAAACCCCATGCACTTTAACCCACTGCAGGTCCTTGGTGATTTTTTCCCAGACAACCAGAAGGCTATTTGCTCACTGCCCACTTACAATTGGTGTATCATGAGAGATTGAAGTCCGTTTCAGGCTGTTTAATCCTAGTCTGGCCCAATTTAAGAGAACCTACAATCTGCAGGGGGAGGGAGCCCTAAAATGCCTCTCCCCTTGCCCAGACACTTCTTACATAAACCAAAGCAGGATGACAAGAGTGCACACCGAGCCAGATTTAACCAGGAACAAAGCGTATAAGCACCCTCTTTGGAATCAGCTCCCCTAATTTGGTGCCCCCCTCTTCTCCTGGACCTGCCTAACCTTTAACAACATCGTGAAGGTTGGGACTTCTATATCCAGCAGGAGAGGGATTTAGTAGTGAATGGCTTGGAAATTTCTTTCTGGAGCCACAGGGGGAGATATCCTTAGGAGCTCGAGAAGTAACCAGAGTCACTGAGCTGTGTTAAATTAAATCTGTCTAGATCTCCATTTTCTAATAGGAAGTATTTGGAGTTACATGGAAAGGTATTTTCTTCTGTTGCTGTTTCTGCGCATCTTGAATCTATTTGATACAATCAAACGACAGTATTGTAAACTCTCACAGCATGAAGGACATTTCTTATTTTGTAGGCATTCACTGTGAGAATTGCTGCTTTGACGGGTGATTCCAGTTTGCCAAAAGGCTTGCTTTTCTCCCTTCCACAGACCTCTTCTTTCTCCTAGGCTGGCCCAGGGTGAAGCAAGTGGCTCAATTCCAACCTTGATTTTTATTTACATTCAGCATTTGGGGTTTGGAAGGTTACAAAAAAAGAACCATAAAGAGCCATATTCATATGTTTTCATTTATCTGCCAAAATACACAATTTGGAAGCCAGAAAGACTAAGGTTCATTACTGGGAGATGAACTTTTTTTCTAATTGGAGGACAAATTGGAGAAGGCAGATTTGATCTTTGCCGTGAGTACCACTTTAAGAGACGGTCATCCTTCATTTGAGGTTCCTTTTTTGACGATAATGTGGCTTCTCAAACAGTCATAAAGGAACCCCTAGGAATGACCCCTTTACCTTATAGGGCCACAAGCAAAAGCCCCCTGGTTGGTTATAGACACTGATCCCCAAGTACTTGCAGTTCTGATTTCTGCAGGTGTGCCTTGGGGTCAACCTATGACTCCCACCCTTACTGAGTGGCCAGTCTGGTCTAGACCAGGTCTGACAAACTTCTGCTCACTTGCATCATTTCATTCTGAGCCAGTAGAACTTGGGGTAGACTCTAAAGCCCAAGAAATGGCACTTGCTTTAGCTAGTGACATTTTATTTTTGTCTCCATCTTGATTTTCTGGCATTGTTGGCCGAGTCACACTAACTTTTTTTTTTATCACTGTGGAAAAAACAGCCAGACAAGGCATTAGGGAGGATGATTAAGGTGGGGGGAGGGGAGCAGTGCTTATGTAGGCTAGAAAGAATGTGTAAGTCACTGGTTCTAGTGATCCAGTCCATGGGACCCACAAAAGGCTCCTTTAAGACCCCCTCCTTTGAAATGACAATACAAGTAGACCACAGTTTAAAGTAGTTAGTATAATCCTACTAAGGTTTAATCATTGTACTTGTTCACTTCCTGATGCATATTTGCTAAATATGCTTGGGGTTTGGGGGCGGGGGGTAAGTTTTCACTGTTCCATTGTGTGTCGCCCTATATTTTCCTCCCTCTCGTGACTTTGGCATTTTCTTGGATTCGGCTTTCCATTCTCTCTTTCCTTGGCTTATTGCAGTAGTCTGCTGGTGCAGGTAGAGCTCAGTGTACCTATTCCCCATTACTGATCATTATCTTCAGTATTGCCACAGGTTGTTTTGATGTTCTAAGAAGATAACTTCATTTTTTACAAAAGCATCTTTCCCAGGTTAAAAGCAAAATAAAATCCCTCTCGTGCTAGGGTGCCCATCGCAGCTTCTGACGTTGCCATTGTATTTCTATTGATGTTCTTTTTGTCCGTGTTGGTAGTAACTAATGACTAGTGAATTTTCATGTAAATGAAACAAATTAAACATTTCAGATTTTCTCTCATAACCCTGCCAAATCTGATGACTTCATTTTAGTTCCTTCCCAGAAGATACCTCCCCTCCTATCTTTTATTTTATTCTGTTCTATTTTTAGAATAACATACTTGGTAAAGAAACCGTAACCACAGGAGCCAATTTTTTTTGTGTGTGTGTGCTCCCTGATAAATGATGTTATTGACAAAAGTAAGAAATTCTTTCATTGTTTTTTTTTTCCTGTGTTAATATCTCTTCTCCTGTGCTCTTGACAGTGTGATTAGTGGATGGATAATATGTATTTCTCTTTCCCACTTCCAGATTCCAAATTCCCTGCCTTTTTGGCCCACCTCACCACAAAAGCTCCATAGTTTATTAATGTAAGTTCGAATGGATGCTTCTTAGGGGAAACTGCAGGAGGTAATGGAAGTGTTTCAGAAAGGAACGAAAATGTCTCAGGAGTTGTTCTGTGATGGAAATTGGTCTGTTGTTCTGTTAATTGCGATGGAAAGAAACTTACAGTGCTTAATAAAAGTTTATTCTTTTAGTAAAAAATTGTTAAATAATTTTGGCTGTGTGAAGTTTCATTTTTTCCCCTCCCACTTCTGGATCCCTTTCTGCAAATGGAGGATATACTAGTACTTGTCTCAGTGCAGAAGCGTTGCTCAGAAGTGTGGAGCCTATTTGTAGTTGAGTATCAGGGCACCTGAGCCAGTAGAGAATCATCAAAAGGAAGGGCATATTTTGCTTCCTGCTAAACTTTTTTTTAAATATATATTTTATTGATTTTTTTACAGAGAGGAAGAGAGAGGGGTAGAGAGTTAGAAACATCGATGAGAGAGAAACATCAATCAGCTGCCTCCTGCACACCTCCTACTGGGGATGTGCCCGCAACCAAGGTACATGCCCTTGACCAGAATCGAACCTGGGACCCTTGAATCCGCAGGCCGACGCTCTGTCCACTGAGCCAAACCGGTTAGGGCCCTGCTAAACTTCTTTATTTGCCCGGCCGGTGTGCTCAGTGGTTGAGCATTGACCCATGAACCAAGAGGTTGCCAATTTGATTCCTTATCAGGGCACATGCCCAGGTTGCTGGTTTGATCCCCAGTGTGGGGCATGCAGGAGGCAGCCGATCGATGATGTTTTTCTCATAGATGTTTCTATTTCTCTCCCTCTCCCTTCCTCTCTCTAAAAATTAGTAAAAACACCTTTTTTTAAGATTTCCTTTTCTATTTTTTTGTTAATCCTCACCCGAGGATATTTTCCCATTGACTTTTAGAGAGAGTGGAAAGGAAGGGGGAGAGAGAATAGTGACGAGATCTGTTAATAACAACCATCTTTCTGTTTCTCACATCTTTATCTTTTCTGTTCCTGCGGCTGAGGCTTAGTTTGGGCCTCCTCATGTGTCCCCTGAATTGTTGCAGTTGCTCCCCTCTTCCTACCCAGGTGATTGTAATCAACACTTCGTGTCTGAGTGTATGTACCTTCTGGTGAAAGGGCCCATCCCCTTTTTCAGGTTCTTAAAGTCTATGACGGCCCTAGCTGGTTTGGCTCAGTGGATAGAGCACCGACCTGCAGACTGAAGGGTCCTGGGTTCGATTCCAGTCAAGAGCACATGTCCAGATTGTGGGCTCGATCCCCAGTAGGGGGCATGCAGGAGGCAGCTAATCAATGATTCTCATTGATGTTTCTATCTCTTCCCTCTCCCTCTCTGAGATCAATAAAAATATATTTTAAAAAAAGAAGTATATGACCATAGACACATTAGAACAATTGCTTTAATCCATCATGCTTATCGGCTTCCAGAATAATCTGTTCTAACATGCTGCACTCCCACCTCCATGGTCCTTACATGATGTGCCTCATTTCCAACCATCCCTAGCTCCCTCCAGTGACACTAAAGTGCATTCCATAAACATTAAGCTGTTAATACCCATTTCTTCTCTTTCGCTATACCATTACCTAGAATGACTGTCTCCCCTCATCTCTATCTGATGCATTCTTTTTTTTTTTATTTAAAAAATATATTTTATTGATTTTTTACAGAGAGGAAGGAAGAGTGATAGACAGTCAGAAACATCGATGAGAGAGAAACATCGACCAGCTGCCTCCTGCACACCTCCCACTGGGGATGTGCCCGCAACCAAGTTACATGCCCTTGACCGGAATCGAACCCGGGACCCTTCAGTCCGCAGGCCGACGCTCTATCCACTGAGCCAAACCGGTTTTGGCTCTGATGCATTCTTGACTTGCCCCCCCACCAAGATTCATCTCCATACCTTTTAAAAATTTGTTGTTAATCCTCACTTAAGGGTACTTTTCCATTGATCAATAGAATGGAAGGGGGAGAGACACTAAGAAACATCAATGTGAGAGAGACGCATACATTGGTTGTCTCCCGCACATGCCCCCGACCTGGGCCAGGGATCAAGCCTGCAACCGAGGTATGTGCCCTTGGCCAGAATCAAACCTGGGGACCTTCAGTCCCAGGGCTGATGCTCTCTCCACTGCACAAAACCAGCTAGGGCCATATCCATATCTTTATGATTCTTTCCCTAATCCTTGACTAAAGGATCCCTGTACAGACTCCTCACAGCCAGTCCCTACAGCATTTTGCTACATCTGCCCCAGGATTTAAACATGATCATCTCTATCTTTTTGTTGTTCTTGTCTTCGTAACACCTGCCACCCGGCATGTACTTAGTAAATATCTGCTGACTAAATCAAGGCCAGCTAAAACACCATTAAAAATGTTTCCCCGCCCTAGCCGGTTTGGCTCAAGGGATAGAGCATTGGCCTGCAGACTGCAGGGTCCCAGGTTCGATTGCGGCCAAGGGCAGGTGTCTCTGTTGCAGGTTCCCCTGCCCTGGTTGGGGCGCGTGCTGGAGGCAACCAATCGATGTGTCTCTCTCACATCGGTGTTCCTCTCTGTCTCCCCCTCTCCCTTCCACTCTCTCTCAAAATCAATGGAAAAATGTTCTCGGGGGGAGGTTTAACAAAAAAAAATGTTGCCTGGTGCAAAGCAGATTGCAGACTTCTGAAGTAGAGGATGTGTTGATGGCAAAAACACAAGATTGAATATAAGCGTTCAGCGCTGAATGGCATTCATTTAAGTATGGTTTTTAAAAATATTTTTTATTGATTTCAGAGGAAGGAAGAGGGAGAGAGAGAGAGAGAAACATGAACGATGAGAATCATTGATCGGCTGCCTCCTGCAAGCCCCCCACTGGGGATCGAGCCCGCAACCCAGGCATGTGCCTTTGACCGGAATCGAACCTGGGACCTTTCAGTTGGCAGGCTGATGCTCTATCCACTGGGCCAAACCAGCTAAGGCTAAGTATGTTTTTATTTTTACTTTTTTTCTAAGTATGTTTATTTTTAAAAAATATATATTTTATTGATTTTTTTACAGAGAGGAAAGGAGAGGGATAGAGAGTTAGAAACATCGATGAGAGAGAAACATCGACCAGCTGCCTCCTGCACACTCCCTACTGGGGATGTGCCTGCAACCAAGGTACATGCCCTTGACCGGAATCGAACCTGGGACCCTTGAGTCCACAGGCCAACGCTCTGGCCACTGAGCCAAACCGGTTAGGGCTTTAAGTATGTTTTTAAATGGGGCTCTGAAAAAACATCGAGCTCTGAGTCCACCTTTGAACAACAGAGGGATGCATGGAGTAGAGTCTGAAGCCAGGACTTGAGGGCATTCTTACCTTACGGCTTCTGCAGAAGCTGCTGCTGAGTGATGCCAGCTGGGTTTGCCCTCTCTTACTGCTCTGTGCCTCGTATGTACAGATTACAAAAGGAACAGATGAGCCTAAAGGTGAGTGTTAGAGGCTTACTGAAGCTCATAAACACTTTACCCTTAAACGAAACTATTATTTGTAACATGCTTTGTTTTATATTCAGATCATTATGGCTGTGGTTGTCTTTTCCTAGCCTTTGATCTTTGGGTGTTGGGACTCAGAATTTAATAGTAGGAAATTTTTAATATTTGGCTTTTAAAAGTTACCATATATTGAGGGCCCATGAGGTTCTAGGCTCTTGTACATTATTTCTAATCCATAAACAACTCCGCAAAGTAAATATTATCCCCACTTTACACATGAGCAAACTGATTTAGTGTTGCCCAAGTTCCCACCCGCTAATAAGTGATAAAAGCAGAGTTCTAAAAACCAGGGTTCTAAATCTAAGTTCGTTTTGACTAGATAACTTTTATTTCTGCCTGTCCAGCATTATTTCCTCTTTCTGGCAGTCAAGCCAAGTTTTTTTCCTTTGGGGAACTGCTCCCTGTCTTGGGGTAGAGTTGGGTTGACCACCAGTCACATGGCTTTTCTTCTAAAATCACAAGCATTAGTAATACTGTGAGCCTTCTATTTGCACCTTCTACAATTAGTCTTTATTTGTGTGTGAGAAATATAAAAATTCTGTAGTCATTCATTAGGATCAGATACAGGAAGTGATCTATGTGTCAGAGAGAGGTCTAGGCACTTTATTGTTTTAAAATATACTTTTTGTTGATTTCAGAGAGGAAGGGAGAAAGAGATAGAAACATGAATGATGAAAGAGAATCATGGATCGGCTGCCTCCTGCATGCCCCCCACTGGGGATCAAGCCCGCAACCAAGGCACGTGACTGGAATCGAATCTGGGACCCTTCAGTCGCAGGTAGACACACTCTATCCTCTGAGCCAAACCAGCTAGGGCTAGGCACCTTATTTTACACGTCATATACATTTTCATTTCATTCAGCCCTTATACATTCATAATCTCCAACTCTAGAAAAGGGGAGTGTATCAGTCAGGATAGGCTAGGTTTTGCTGCAATTGTAACTCCCAAATCTCAATAACATAACTAAGATATACCTGTTGCTCATATATGTCCACCATGAATTGGCGGGGGGATTTTGTCATCCACAGTCACTTGGAAACTCAGACTAACAAGCCTCATCACTGAGTCAGGGAAAGGCATGTGACCAAAATGCACATTGACTTTTAAAGCTTAAAATGTCACACATCATTTCTCGCTTTTCATTGCCCGAAGCAAGTCACAAGATTGCACCTAATTTCATAGAGGTGGAATACTACAATTCTGTATGCGTGGAACGGGGGAGAGGTAAGTGTGGTGAGTTGCAATAATAGCATCAATGATTCCCTCTCATCATTGATGTTTCTAGCTCTCTCTCCCCCTCCATTCCTCTCTGAAATCAATAAAAATATATTTTTAAAAAAGATGCTCAACTTCACCAGTGATTGGAGAATACAAATTAAAAAAACAACCAAACACGAGTTACCATTTTTTTCCATCTATCAGGTTGGCAAACAATTGGAAGGTCAGAGTCTTAGGAAATGTGAAGATGCACTGCTGATGGGAGTGAAAATTGGCATAGTGCTTTTGAAATTCAATTGGGCAGTATGTATTTAAAATTGAAAATATCCATACCTGTTTCTGAATGTCTGACTAGAGAAGCAAGGAGGCCCCTGCGGGTGTATTCACTGCAGCTCTGAATTCATGAAAAAATAAAACCACTTAAAAAATCCATTAGGGGAGTGGAGAAATAAATCAAGACCCATCTGAATTATGTAATTACCTGAACAAGAATTTTTTAAAAAAGAACAAGGTTGATTTATTTTGGTAGAAAGATCTCCAAGACACATTGCCAAGTGAAGAATGCAGTTGGCCAAATAGTATGGACAGTGTGATCCTGTTCAGTTGAAAATGATAAATCCCTTCCCTAACCTTAATATCTCTGTGTTGTCATCATGTGCTCTACCCACCCACCCACCCCCACTCCTAGTGGAGAGGAGTTTGGTTAGAGCAGGGAGGCCGTTTGAATAACTATAATCCCTTCAAATCACCTCATAATTACCATCCACAAGTAGTGGGAACCTCCTACATAATTTGTGGGGCCCAGTGCAAAATGAAAATGGAGGACTCCTTGTTCAAAAACCTGGTGAGCCCTAACCGGTTTGGCTCAGTGGATAGAGCGTCAGCCTGCGGACTGAAGGGTCCCAGGTTCGATTCCGGTCAAGGGCATGTGCCTTGGTTGAGGGCACATCCCCAGTGGGGGGTGTGCAGGAGGCAGCTGATTGATGTTTCTGACTCTCTATCTCTCTCCCTTCCTCTCTGTAAAAAATCAATAAAATATATTTTTTTAAAAAACCAAAAACTAGGTGAGAGGCGAGAAGTGCAGTTAAAGGTACTAAAATATTAAGTTTTTTCCTTTAAAATATTTTATTACTTATAAAACAGTATAGGGATAATAGTGATACCTGATTAACAACATAAATGTACAAATCACAGAACAATATTTTGGGGGTAATTTTGTAGAACAAAATTCATAATTTTTCTGGCTTGCTTTTCTGCAAATTCAATTATTCAGTCATCAAAACTCATATTTTTAGCAACTTCATTTTTAAGCAATATAATCAAAAGTGACATCAGTCACAAGAGGTCAGGTAATATTTGATAACTTCTCATTTTGAGAAGTTTTCTACTGACGCAGCTATTACAGGCTGTGACAACATTGGGATAGATATATGATAAATTATTTCAAAATAGAAATTTTAGCTCTAGCCGGTTTGGCTCAGTGGATAGAGCTGTAGACTGAAGGGTCTTGGGTTCATTTCCAGTCAAGGGCATATGCCTGGGTTGCAGGCTTGATTCCTAGTAGGGGGTGTGCAGTAGGCAGCCAATCAATGATTCTCTCTCATGGATGTTTCTCTCCCTCTCCCTTCCTCTCTGAAATCAATAAAAATATACATATTAATATATATATATACACTGTATATAAATTTTAATGCATCTAGAGCTGATGATTCTTGTGGAACAATTTTTCTAACAAGACAACTCTTCATACAAATCTAATTTTTGTGTAAATCTAATTTTAAATATAAATTTCTATAATGACATTTAATGTTTTCTTTTTTAAAAAATATATTTTATTGATATTTTACAGAGAGGACGGGAGAGGGATAGAGAGCTAGAAACATTGATGAGAGAGAAACATCGATCAGCTGCCTCCTGCACACTTCCCACTGGGGATGTGCCCACAACCAAGGTACATGCCCTTGACTGGAATTGAACCTGGGACCCTTCAGTCCACAGGCCAACGCTCTATCCACTGAGCCAAACCGGTTTTGGTGACATTTAATGTTTTCTCTGACATTTCCTGCAATTTGTGGAGATCTACTATACAGAATGCTCGTGTCCTGCCCCGCCGCCCCATTCATATGTTGATGGTTTAGGGCATTGGTTGATGGTTTAGGGCAGTGGTTGATGGTTTAGGGCAGTGGTTCTCAACCTTTCTAATGCCACGACCCTTTAATACAGTTCCTCATGTTGTGGTGACCCCCAACCATAAAATTATTTTCGTTGCTACTTCATAACTGTAATTTTGCTACTGTTATGAATCGTCATGTAAATATCTGTGTTTTCCGATGGTCTTAGGTGACCCTGCTAGCGGTTCTCAGGTCGCGACCCACAAGTTGAGAACCGCTGCTGTAGAGCCTAAGACCATCGGAAAACACAAATATTTACATTGCAATTCATAACAGCAGCAAAATTACAGTTATGAGGTAGCAACGAAAATAATTTTATGGTTGGGGGTCACCACAACATGAGGAACTGTATTAAAGGGTCGCGGCATTAGAAAGGTTGAGAACCACTGGTTTAGGGAGTGGAGCCTTGGAGAGGTGATTAAGTTTTGAGGGTGGAGTTTAGTGCCCTTAAGAAATAGAACCTGAAGCCCTGACCGGTTTGGTTCAGTGGATGCGGACTGAAAGGTCCCAAGTTCGATTCCGGTCAAGGGCATGTACCTCGGTTGCAGGCACATCCCCAGTAGTGGGTCTGCAGGAGGCAGCTGATCGATGTTTCTAGCTCTCTATCCCTCTCCTTTCCTCTCTGTAAAAAATCAATAAAATATATTTTTTTAAAAAGAACCTGAAGAGCTCCTTCACCCCTTCCCAATGCAGCAAGAAGCTGTGCATCTATGACCAGAAAGTGGGCTCTCACCAGACATGGCATCTGCCAGCACTTTGATCTTAGATTCTTCAGCCTGCAGAACTGGGAAAAATAAATTGTTGCTTATTAGCCACCCAATATATGGCATTTTCATTATAGCAGCCTGAACGGACTAAGACAAGGTCATAAAAGAAAGAAAACAATGGCTCCATGATTTATTTATAATTCAAAATGTCTGTTTATTCATTCTACTACTATATCTTCAACTACAAGGAAAAACTTAAAAATTTTTTAAATATATATTTTTTTATTTCAGAGAGGAAGGGAGAGGGAGAGAGAGATAGAAACATCCATGAGAGAGAATCATTGATCGGCTGCCTCCTGCATGCCTCCCACTTGGGATCGAGCCCGCAATCTGGGCATGTGCCCTGACTGGGAATTCAACCCTGACCTCCTGGTTCATAGGTTGACGCCCAACCACGGAGCCACACCAATGAGACCATTTTGTAATCTCAACAATTATATGCACATACATGCAGAGATGAATCAGAATAGAGGCCCCCTGAGGTGTTCAGCAGGGATCTTCAGCCTGTTTGAATGTATACAATGGGAATGCATTTACTATTGTCTGTGTAATTAAAAATAAGTGTTTACAATTGTTAAGCAGAGGTGGAGTGGGGGAGGGGTTTCCAGGGCAGTCTCATACCATGGCAGCCAGTTCAGGGCCTGCCCTGATGCTGTGAGAGCACACACTTCCAGGGCAGCAGCCAGCTGCCCCCCAATCCATGGCAGTTCCAAGAATTCCTTTGCCAACAAATCTAACTGCCTCAGATTCAGTCTCGGGACAGCTTTACCTTCCCCATTATCCTTCAGTGCCCCCACCTCACCTCCCAAGAACACTGGGGAGGGACTTCTCAGGGTGAGTACCAATGTACCTGGGTCAAACGCCACCTCGTATGAAGCCTTCCCTGACACACCCACTGAACATATTCGAATTACTTGTGGCTCCCTTTGTTCCCACACATGTTGCTCAAACGTCTAGTTAGCACTTAGAGTTTGACCTCTTTCAAACTAGTTATTGTTCATTGAACCTTGCCTCCCTCATTAGATGGTATGCACACTCCTTTAGGATACACACATGGTCTCTTATTCATGTCTTCAAACCCACCCCAACTCCCACCTGTACTCCACCCAGCCCATCATAAATGCTCAGGAGGTGTTATTGGGAGGGTGCTCTGAACTGACCCTCCCACCACAATAGGTCTTTTTCTTTTGTACTTTTTATTCCTCTTGTCTTGTCCCTGGCCAACTTTTCTTGTTATTCAGGTCTCAGCTCACTTGGCACCTTCAAGAGGCTTTCCTTAACTACCCTATCTAAAATAGACTATCTTTCATCCAAATCTCTATTTCATAACTTGTTTTATTTTCCTCATAGCACTCACTGCAGTCTGAAATTCTCTTATTTCACTCACTTTATTGTCCGTCTCCCTCACTGGAATGTGAATCACAGGAAGGCTGGGGCCGTTTCTGTTTTGTTTATCCTTGAATCCCCAGTGCATAGAACAGTGCCTGGTATATAGTAGGTGCTCAAGAAATATATGAATGAAACTGTATTTGTTAAATTATTGACTGATCCCCCAGTAGAATGTCAGCCCCATGAAGGCCCGGACCTTATTTTTGTTACTGCTACATCCTCAGCACCCAGCACCCTGCCTGGTGCATAGTAGATGCTCAATAAAGAATGGGGGAGTGAGTTACTGTTCCACATACACCTTAACTCTGCATACTCCAAACTAAACTTACTCTCTTCTTCCCTACCAAACCTGCTTTTCCTCTGTGTACTCTCACTCAGTCAATGGTATCACCATACACTCTGACACGCAACTCAGAAATGAACCTTCACTCTTTTCACTTATCCACTCCTGTTTTTTCTTTCCTTTTAAGTATTTTTTCTGTTTAAAATAATAATTATTTTTAAAATATATTTTATTGATTTCTTACAGAGAGGAAAGGGAGAGGATAGAGAGTTAGAAACATCGATCAGCTGCCTCCCGCACACCCCCCACTGGGGATGTGCCTGCAACCCAGGTACATGCCCTTAACTAGAATCGAACCTGGGACCCTTCAGTCCGCAGGCCGACGCTCTATCCACTGAGCCAAACCGGTCAGGGCTTAAAATAATTATTGTTGAAAGTATTACATGTCCCCCTTTTCCCCCCACTGACCCCCTCCAACCCCCCCTCCCCTCACTAGCTATTTTCAATTAGTCCCCAAGCCCTGCCTATTCAATCTCTACTTATCTGATCCTTTTCTACCCCTGCTACAACCATCCTGACTTAGGCCACATCTTTTTTTTTCATGACTAATGCAACAGTCTCTTACCTCATTCTTTTTTGTGTGTGAAAATTTCATGAATTTGCATGTCATCCTTGTGTAGGGGCCATGCTAATCTTCTCTTTCCAATTTAATACACGTGCTGCTGAAGTGAGCGCCCTTCTGCATCCTTGTGAAGCTAAGAAAGCTTAGTAAACTGCCCTGACCGGTTTGGCTCAGTGGATGGATCATCGGCCTGCGGACTGAAGGGTCCCGGGTTCGATTCCGGTCAAGGGCATGTACCTGGGTTGCGGGCACATCCCCAGTAGGGGGCGTGCAGGAGGCGGCTGATCGATGTCTCTCATCGATGTTTCTAACTTTCTATCCCTCTCTCTTCCTCTCTGTAAAAAATCAATAAAAAAAATATTTTTTAAAAAAGAAAGCTTAGTAAACTTTCTTAATAAACTTGCCATATGGCCACATGGTCATGTGTTTCATAAAGTTTGTAAAATATACTTAAACCACAATTGGTTAAAACTGCTGTCCCTGCTGGGCTGGTGTGGCTCAGTGGTTGCGTGTCAACCCAGGAACCAAGAGGTCACTGGATCGATTCCCGGTCAGGGCACATGCCAGGGTTGTGGGCTTGATCCCCAATGGGGGGCATGCAGGAGGCAGCCAACTGATGATGTTTCTCTCTATCCTTCTCCCTTCCTTTTTCTCTAAAAATTAATAAAAACATAAAAAAACTGCTGTCAGAGAAAGACAAATATCACATGATCTCACTCATATGTGGAATCTAATGAACAAAATAAACTAACAGACAAAAGAGACCCAGAGACACAGAAGCATGGAACAGACTACGGAATCTCAGAGGGAAGGTGGGGGGTGGGTGGGTGGGAAGAAATCAACCAAAGAACTTGTATGCATACATGCATAACCCATGGACACAGACAGTAGGGTGGTGAAGGCCTGGGGTGGGAGGTGGAGGTGGGTGGGTGTGGGCTAGAAGGGGTCAATGGGGGAAAAAGGGACCTATGTAATACTTTCAACAATAAAGATTTAATTTAAAACAACAACTGCTATCCCTTTCCACTGAGTTTCCCTGGTCACAGTTTCTCCTGTATTAGGTGGTGTTGGAGTTGCCTCAGACATTTTTGAGATCCAGCTAAGTGGAAGTTGATTTGGGGCACATAATTTAGTTTGGGTTTACTGGGACATTTATATGTGGTCTATATAACTTCTATTCATAGTTATTACTCAGGAATGGCTTCTGGAAATATTCTTTGAACCTAATTTTGTATTCACAAGTGTATATTCTTTTTTAAAAATATATATTTTTTATTGATTTCAGAGAGGAAGGGAGAGAGAGAGAGAGAGATAGAAACATCAGTGATGAGAGGGAATCATGGATCAGCTGCCTCAGGGGATCGAGCTCACAGCCTGGGCATGTGCCCAGACCAGAAATTGAACCGTGGCCTCCTGGTTCATAGGTCGATGCTCAATCACGGAGCCACGCCAGTCGGGCACAAGTGTATATTGTTTTCTTAAAGTCCCACCTCACAAACTGTATAAGCTTTAGGTGCCAGTAAACCTGGCATTTCCTGTGCCTAAGACACAAATGTCACTCAGCTGTTCTTGCTAAAAAACCTTTAGTGTTTTTTTTTTTTTATTGCTTGCAGGATAAAATCTAATACTCATTTATTTTGCAAATGTTTCCCCAGGTGTCTGCATGCATTTATATTTGTTGATTCTTTTATCTGCAATGTTAAGTGACATTTTATGTATCCTCCATGTCTCCCTGAAATCTCCCTTGACAGCAGCAAGCAGCTGCTGAGCACTTTTTTAGCTTTATTTGGCACCTTGCAAGAGATATCTGCGTGCTTACTGGACTTGTATTCCAACTGTTGATTTGCAAGCTTATATCCTGCACTAGCTGGCAATTTCTCACTGCACAGTCCCTCTTTCCATCATTTGTACCCCCAGGGCCTAACCCACTATCATTAATAAAACTGATGCGCACATTCCCATTTTTTTTAAAAGTGTGGGACCCTTTAAGAAAATCAAATAGTAAGAGGGTTCCTGGAGACTATTCTAAATTGCCTGAGCAAACCAGCGCCATCTTGAAGCAGGTGTGTGGAGCTCCATTCATTCAACCTCTTCCCCCACCGCACCCTCAGGCTGGAGTCAGAAAATCGTGGGACGTGGGCAGGGAAATATTTGAACTGGATCTGAACTGCATTGAAGCGAAGCAATAAGGTTAGAGGAGAGAGGTCCCAGGGAGCTAGGAAATGGACAAAAATGAACAGGAAAGGGACCGAGGACAGAACGCGGGGGTTGTAGAGGGCGTAAGGTTGCTTCCCAGCTCTGAAATGCAAGTCACCTCTAAAACTGTATCCTCCTTTTGGGGATCACAGCGGAATTCCCTTACAGCGTGAAAAATACACGCCTCGGAGATCGAGTGAAAAGGGTTTAGCCTGAACGGAAGGCTGAAGACTCCGCCTCCGCCCTGGCCCCAGACCCCCCTCTCCCCCCGCCACCTCTTCATTTTGCAGTTTCCAATCAGAGTCCACCTCCCCTCATAGGAGGAGAGGCTGGGGAGAGTGTTGTGTGGTGGCGGTGAAGTGCTTCCCTCCCCGCTGGCCCCGAGGGGGAAGGCTTGGAAGTTTCTGGCCCCTCTCAAAATGGAGCCAAGCGACCGCCTCGTCTAAGATGGCGGCTCCCCCGCCTCTCAGCTCCAGGCCCTCGGCGTCCATTGGGCACCTCGAGGGGGAGAGCGGGTCCCAAGGTAGCCGAGCCCCGCCCCCTTTCTCAAGACCGGCTCCGCCCCATGGCGTCACGCGGGAGCCGACCATCCGCCCTGCCCCCGCCCCTCGCCTCCGCCGCCGGGTGTTCGCGTGCGGGGCCCTCATAAGATGGCTGTCGGATCGCCTCCTTGTGGCCGCGCCGCCACTCTCAGTATGGTAGCTGTTTACCCCGTATTTCTCCTCCCCTCTGCGCTTCAACTTCCTCGTTGTTTTGAATAAACTTTATTGACTACTCCGAATTGCCTCCCACCGCCACCGGGCTTCTCCCGGCGGCTTTTCGGGCCATTTTCCTCGGAATTTGGCCGCCGGGTCCTCTCCCTCATCGTCGCTTTGCTCGCAGCGAGCTCCGGCCGGGCCAGCGACGACGCGAGTGGCGGCCTCTGGACTAGGCCCGAGCCGCGGTCTCCAGTAGGCCCTGGCGGCCGACCCCTGGGCAGAGCCGTGGAGAGAGCTGCCCGGAAGCCTCGCTGGGCGGCGGGGGCCGAGCGACCAGCGGGTGGTCGCAGGGGCCGACGAGCAAGGTTCGCTGCGCTACAGGGAAAATCCCAGAATTCGGCGCGCGCCGCCGGTGGGGCCGGAACTACCGGCCGAGCCTCCGCTGAGCGACGCCAACGGCTCCCGAGCGAGCCCGGCGGCCGGCGCGTCGGGGGGACGGAGCTTCGCCGGCGGGAGTGTTCCTTGCGGCTTGGCGGATGCGGAGGTCCCCGTAGAGCTCGGGACCGTAGACATTGTTGTCAGCTCAGGGGTGTGAGGAGGTTCCTGTCAGTCTGGGAGGTGTGAAGACATTCTCGTAAGTTTCGGGGCTGCGAGGATATTCCTGTCAGTTTGGGGATCTCTCGGGAGATCTTGGTCAGTTTGGGGGGACGAGGAGACCTCGTCATATGGAGGGGGTTGGGGGGAGATGCCTGCCAGGGTCCGAGCAGCGAGAAGAAAACAAATCCTTGCTCAGTTGCGGGAGTGTGAGGAAATTGTCCTCAGTTTCGGGGGGTTTGGAGCGTCCCTTTTTAGTTTCAGGGGTGCGACGGGAACACCCGGTCGTGTTTGAAATAGACGACAAGCTGACGAGTTGTGGGGTTGTGATTTATTTCAGTTGTTGGGCTCCTGAGGCTCCCACTAGTCGGGGTGGGATGACGGGGAGAGTTCTCACAACAAGACCCCACAACTGTGATTTGAGTTGGGCGCCTCTGCCTTGCTCCTGAAGGCAGCGAGGTAATTTGCGAGGGAGTGAGCCCATGTCCATGGATTCCCCATCTCTCGCCAGCTGCCCCTATATGGGCGCAGAGAGAAGGGTCTTCTGGTGGGTTCCCCCAGCCTCATTCTGGCCTCATAATAAAGAGCGCTCTGGGAAGCAAGAAGGGGGTGCAGTGAGGGATCAAAGAAGCTTCCTTAAAGGCATCAGATATTTCCCTGAACCACAGAAAGAAGTTCTCACTGACTCGGGGTGGGGGGTGGGGTGGGGGCCGAGGAGGTAGCGAGGCGGGGGGGCGGGGGTGGGAAACCTCCTGGGCATAGCGTCGGTCTTTATTTGTTAAAGCTGTTCTGGAAGCGGGTGGACTTTCTCAGATTGCCCCCTACAGCCACACCCCTGTGTTGCACCCCGGCTGTGGTCACTCCCCATTTGTGGACTGAGGGTTGGTACGCTGGGGCACCAGATTGACTGTGTGAAAAAGTGTTTTTTGTGTCCAGCCCTGGTCCAGGAAGGACGCGTGCTTCTGCCTCCCACTCCTCGGGACGCTCTGAACCTGGCTTGCCACACAACGCTCCAAAGCCAGCTGAAGATGGCCACGGTGCCAGTGTATTGCCTTTGCCGGCTGCCTTACGATGTGACCCGCTTCATGATCGAGTGTGACATGTGCCAGGACTGGTTTCATGGCAGGTAAGGAAGGCAGGCCAGGTGGGACAGGGTGCAGGGGCCAGGTGTTTCACTCGATTTTCTCTCAGCTCTGTTTTAGATTCCCACTCAAACTTTATTCCCCTCACTCTAGGAGAATTAACTCCAATCCACCTCCCAGACCCAGGTTCCTCCATCCCTCCTTCCGACTAGGGTCTAGGGGACATTGGCCTCTGGTTTCTCCTCTTTTTTTCTCTTTATCCCTATGTATTTTTTCTTTGCACCCTTCTTTTGATTTTTTTTTTTAATTTAGAAAATATTTTCTTTCCCACTACAAAGTACCATTTTTGTATACTGATAATTTTATCTCAGATCCGGGCTTTGGAGGAGACAATATTACATTTTTGGATATTTGAGTCCAATAAATACAGATTTGAGTTCTGGCTTTGCAACTTATTGTAGCAAGTTTGCCTTGGGCGAGTTGCTTTGCTTCTCTGAGCCTCATTGTCTTCACCTATAAAATATACCTAATACATCCTTCCTGATTATTTAAAGCATTTTGCATGCACTCAGTTAATGGAGGCAGAAATGCAGCAGTATTTTATTTCTATAGCATTTATCTGCAGAACCATCTAACTAGATTGAATTAAGCAGAAGAGATGTTGGGTAAAATAGGAGTAAAACCACTAATGAACTCCCTCCAGTTTACCATGTGTGCATGTAAGCACCTGTTATCCAGGATTCTAGAGAGGTTAGTGTGTGGAATAAAACTGTAATATTATCCCATTATTGGGACTTAAATCCCAGGTATAGAAAGAAAACTGTGAGAGGGCTTTGTACACTGGAGTACAACAAAAAAGTATATGGCACCCTCCTCCTGTTGCATGTTGTTAGATTTTAGAATTTTCAGTCACTAGTCCCTTCCAAAGAGCTGTTCCTGTTATATACCCAAGACCAAACAAGGTGCTGGTGTTGCTAAAATTCTGCTCTCAGTAGGGACTGCCTCATGTAGCACATCCAAATTCATATTCAACTGATTTTTATTGACTTTTCACTGTGGGCCAGATGCAGAGTTCTGTTTACTGCCTCATGTTACTTCATTTCAGAGGGAACAGACATAGAGGGTGGGAACTTTTCTTTCCCTCGGAAAATAAGTGGGGATTAAGATGTTTTTCAGGACTCCTTATATCTTTGCCAATGCTGATCAAGTCACTCCACTGTTAAAGATTTTTTCATTGGTTCCATTACAGAATAAAATTCTTTTTTTTTTCCTAAATTTTTAAATTGATTTCAGAGAGTAAGGGAAAGGGAGAGAGAGATAGAAATGTCAGTGATGGAGAGTCATTGATCGGCTGCCTTCCACATGCCCCACATTGGGGATTGAGCCCGAAACCCAGGCATGTGCCCTGATCAGGAATCGAACTGTGACCTCCTGGTTTATAGGTCAATACTCAACCACTGAGCCATGCCAGCTGGGCATAAAATCCTTTAAAAAAATATTTTTACTGATTTCAGAAGGAAAGGAGAGGGAGAGAGAGATAAAAACATCAATGATGAGACAGAATCATTGATCAGCTACACACCCCACACTGGGGATGGAGCCCATAACCGAGGCATGTGCCCTGACCGGGAATCTAACCTTGAGCTCCTGGTTGATAGGTCGACACTCAACCACTGAGCCACACTAGCTGGGCCAGAATAAAGTTCTTCAGTCTTCTTTGTGTGACAGACAAGACCTTTTGTGATCTATTTATTCAATCTCAGTTCCTGCCACTCGTCCTCCCTTGTTCTTTTATGTCCTAGCAAGACTTGAACTACTTGTAGTTCTTTTTTTTTAAATACTTTTTTATTGATTTCAGAGAGGAAGGGAGAGGGAGAGATAGAAACATCCATGATAAGAGAGAACCATAGATGGGTTGCCTCCTGCACGCTCCCTACTGGGGATCAAGCCCACAATCTGGGCATGTGCCCTGATCGGGAATCGAACCTGTGACCTCCTGGTTCATAGGTCGATGCTCAATCACTGAGCCACGCCAGCCGGGCACTTATAGTTCTAAGACAAATTTTCTGTGACTCTATTTTTGCACATTCTATTTTGACTAATGTCCTGTCTTTTACAACTCACAATATACCTCTTCTGTAAAAGTCCTTCTTCCACCGTCTTCCCGTTGCACTTGTGTACATCCTTACCAAAAGTAATTATTTCATCATATCATAGTTATAAATACATCTGTGTCACTTATAAGCTGGAACTACCTGAGGGCAGAGATGTCATCTTTTCATTTTTTGGTATCCCCAGAACCTAGTTTAGACCTAAACATATAGATGCTGAGTACATTTTTATTCTTTTTTTTTTATATTTAGAACTGTACTTTATTATTTGAAATTTTAAATGGATAAGAATTTAACTTCTCGTTAACATTTAAAATTATTTTTATTTTTTAAAAATTTAATTTTATTGTTTAAAGTATTACAAATAGTAGTACATATGTCTCATTTTTTTTCCCCCATTGACATTCCCTCGGCCTCCCCTACCCCCCGGCACATGCCCTCTTTATTCTTTTTTGTTTGTTTGTTTTTAATGTATTTTTATTGATTTCAGAGAGGAAGAGAGAGGGAGAGTTAGTTAGAAACATCAATGATGAGAGAGAATCACCGATTGGCCACCTCCTGCATGCCCCCCCACTGGGGATCGAGCCCACAACCCTGGCATGTGCCCTTGACTGGGATCAAACCCAGGACCCTTCAGTCCACAGGCCGACACTATCCACTGAGTAAAACTGGCTAGGGCCATACTGAGTACATTTAAAAATTAAATTTATTGCCCTAACCGGTTTGGCTCAGTGGATAGAGCGTCGGCCTGCGGACTGAAGGGTCCCGGGTTCGATTCCTGGTCGGGGGCATGTACCTGGGTTGCGGGCACATCCCCAGTGGGGGGCGTGCAGGAGCTGATTGATGTCTCTCTATCTATGTCTACTCTCTTCCCTCTCTCTTCCTGTAAAAATCAATAAAATATATAAAAAAATAATCTGTAAAAAATGAATTAAACATACTATCTAATAAAAGGAATATGCTAATTGAGGTACATTACTCCATCACAAAAAGAGGGCATCATCCCACAGCTGATGCCAATTACTCCATAAGGAGCCTAACAAGCAATCAGCAGGGACCAAGGAGGCTACAAGCCCTACCAGCACGCGGACAGCAGAGCAGGAGATCTCAGGCCATATCCCTCCACCAGCAGGGCTTGACAGGGCACCTCAAGGTCCTCAGCCTTCCGCTCTGGTGCTAGGGGCTAGGGGACCTCAGGCTGCTCCCTCCGGCAGCTCCCCCGCCCAGCGCCATGCCGGGGGACCTCAGGCTGCGCCCCCCTGCCTGGCTGGGCTTGACAGGGGACCTCAGGCTGTGCCCCCCATCCAGCGGGGCTAGATGGGGGACCTCAAGGTGCACCGCCAGTGCTGGGTCAGGGGAACTCAGGGCATGCCCCAGCCCAGCGGGGCTTGACAGGGGACCTGAGGCTGCACCCCCCTGCCAGTGGGGCTTGACGGGGGACCTGAGGCTGCGCCCCCCTCCCGATGCTGGGCTGGGGGACCTGAGGCTGTGCCGCCCCCCGCCTGGCGGGGCTTGACGGGGGACCTCAGGCCATGCCCCCCACCCAGCAGGGCTTGACAGGGTATCTCAGGCTGTGTCCCCTACCTGGTGGGGCTTGGCGGAAGACCTCAAGGCACGCCCCCTCCCCGGTCTGGGCTGGGGGGGCCTCAGGCCACACCCCCTGTCCTGGCGCCAGGCCAGGGGACCTGAGGTTATGCCCCCTACCTGGCAGGGCTTGACAAGGTTGGGACTGGCCGGGTCTGAATATAGCCCAATCGGGGTGGGGAGGGGGGCGGCTGGGTCTGGGTCTCACACGATTTTGAGGTGCATGTGGGTGGGCGGGGACTTGACTCTGGGTCCTGTGGTGAGCCCCAGACTGACAGGAGGAAGGTTTTCATATACATTTTACTGATTTTCTTTCATCTCTGACACTTCTATTATAGAGAAAGGGCAAATAGCAATATTAAATTATTTCCTCTAATCCCCTTTTAATGTGCACAAATTTCACGCACCGGGTCACTAGTTGGTTAATAACATTATATAAATTTCAGCTGTACAGCATTATAATTCTATATCTGTATACTGTATTATGTGCTTACCACCAAATGTCTAGTTTCCTTTCATTACCATATATTTGACCACCTTTACCAATTCGCTCTTTCCCCACCCCTTACACTTTTGAATGAAGAAGTGAATGAATCTTCATGAAAAGAGCTATTCCCTGTGACCCTTGCTTTGGATTGTGTGGGAAGTGTGTAGATTCAAATCTGGAAATTGAACTCGCCCACAATATAGAGACCCTATTTTCACAGTCTGGGTACAAGAAACAGGAAGGAATGGTTTCTCAGTGCTTACTGATAGGATGTAGGATAGGACTTCGTATAAATTATCTTAACACACACCCAACCCTGAAAGTTACATATTTCTTTTTAAAATAATGTTTTAATTTTTTCCCAATTATATAATGTAGACATGCTTATTGTAGAAAATATAGAAAAAGAATAAATAAGGAAATAAAACTTACCTATAAGTCTACTGTTCAGCACAGTACACTTACATTTTTTGTTGCATTAACTCTCATCATTTTTTCCCATTGATTTTTTAGAGGGAGGGAGCAAGGGAGTGAGAGAGAGAGGGACAGAAAGAAACAGATGTGTAGAGACACAAAGATTAGTTGCCCCCACATGTGCCCCACATGCCCAATTGGGCCAGAAAACTAACCAACGCACAACCCAAGTAGGTGCTTTTGACCAGGAATTGAACTAGTGACTCTTTGGTTGACACTCTGTCCCAGGGGTGGGGACCTTTTTTACTGCTAAGGCCATTTGGATATTTATAGCATCATTCACAGGCCATACAAAATTATCAACTTAAAAATTAGCCTGCTGTATTTGGTCAGACGTTTAATTAACTCACTCCTAATGCCTTGGCAGGGCCAGACCAAATGATTTTGCAGACGTTCCCCACCCCTGCCTGGCCACTGAGCAATACTGGCTAGGGCTAACTCCAATAATTTGACTTAGAATATAAATATATATTTTTACAACATGGGGTTATATTATAAATATCATTTTATAACCTGAGTTTTTATTCCTACATTATAATGTGAATATTTTACTTGATTTCTGATATCCCACCATGTGTATTTGCCCTCACTTAACTCAGTCATTGCCTCTGTGGTTGGATGCTTATGTTGTTTGTACTTTTTTGTGTTATAAATAATACTAAAGGTCCAGTGCACGAAATTCGTGCACTGGAGGGGAGTGGGTGTCCCTCAGCCCGGCCTGTGCCCTCTCGCAGTCCAGGACCCTTGGGGGATGTCCGCCTGCTGGCTTAGGCTTGCTCCCCTCGGGGATCGGGCCTAAGCTTGGCAGAGGGGTCCTCTCTCAGTCCGGGACCCCTTGCTCCTTACTGCCTGTCTGCTCGCTGCCACAGAGGCGGGATAGGCTTCCTCCACCGCCACTGTGTTCGCCAGCTGTGAGCCCAGCTTCTGGCTGAGCGGTGTTCCCCCTGTGGGAGTGCACTGACCACCAGGGGACAGCTCCTGCATTGAGTGTCTGTCCCAGGGGTGGGCAAACTTTTTGACTCGAGGGCCACAATGGGTTCTTAAACTGGACCGGAGGGCCGGAACAAAAGCATGGATGGAGTGTTTGTGTGAACTAATATAAATTCAAAGTAAAGGAGCAGAGGGGAGAGCAAGAGAACCCTCCACTCTTTCAGCTCCGCGGGCCGGATAGAACAGCTGAACGGGCTGGATCCGGCCCACGGGCCGTAGTTTGCCCACGGCTGGTCTGTCCCCTGGTGGTCAGTGCACATTGTAACGACCGGTCATTCTGGTCGTTCTGCCTTAACAGTCGCTTAGGCTTTTATTATATAGACTAGAGGCCCTGGTGCACAAAGTTCGTGCACGGGGGGGGGGGGTCGTCCCCTCAGCCCAGCCTGCACCCTCTCCAATCCGGGACCCCTCAGGGATGGGACCTAAATCGGCAGTTGGACATGCCTCTTGCAATCTGGGACCTCTGGCTCCTAACCGCTTGCCTGCCTGCCTGCCTGCCTGCCTGCCTGCCTGCCTGATCACCCCTAACTGCCTCTGCTTGCCAGCCTGATTGCCCCCTAACTGGTCCCCCACTGGCCTGGTCGCCCCCTAACTGCCCCTCTGCTGGCCTGGCTACCCCTACCTGCTCCCCTGCTGGACTGATCGCCCCTAACCACCTCTGCCACCGTGGCTTTGTCCGGAAGATGTCTGGTTGACCCGGTCTAATTAGCATATTACCCTTTTATTAGTATAGATTGTGATGTGAGAGAAATGGGAGGTTCTGGAAATGTTTTGAATTTTAATATGGGTAATGAAAGTGAAAAGCATTGTGTAGTGAACATCTTTGCACAGTAGAGACTTGACATTTACAAAGAACACCACTGAGGCCTATAAGAATTCCAAATTTACAAATACAGAAGTGCGTTGATGGGTCAGGCCCCTCCTTAATCACATTTCTGTGGTGAGTCTGATATTTCTGTGCATACCCTGACACAAGTTAACTTGTATCAAGTATTGATATGAGTATTGATCAGCTGCCTCCTGCACACCCCCAACTGGGGATGTGCCCGCAACCAAGGTACATGCCCTTGACCGGTTGAACCCGGGACCCTTCAGTCCACAGGCTGACCCTCTATCCACTGAGCCAAACCGGTTAGGGCTGCCTTAATTTTTTTAATAAAATTTTTTATTTCTTCTCATGCATGTCTTTATGGACTGCCAGAGAACAAGAAGGCCAGCTAAGAATCACGCCTTGGTGCATGGCTGCTCTTGCTTGCTTAGTACATTGCTTTTACACACACACACATACCTTCCATTTAAGTTTGTACTTCACAATTGAAAATTATTAAGTAGTGTGGACTTTTCATAGTTGCTCACGATAGTTAAACCCACACACACAGGTGATTTAAATCTGTTCACATCTCTGAAGTCTTCCATAGGCTAGATTTCCTTTTTGAATTTATTTAAATTTTTTTATTGTTGAAAATATTACATATGTCTCCTTTTTCCCCCATTGACCTCTCCCTGCTCACTCCCACCCCCCCAGCACATGCCCTCACCCCTTACTGTCTGTGTCCATTGGTTATGTTTATATGCATGCATATATGTCCTTTGGTTGATCTCTTAACCCCCCCACCCTCTTCTGCCTTCCTTCTGAGGTTTGATGGTCTGTTCGATACTTCTATCTCTCTGTCTTTGTTCATCAGTTTATGTTGTTCATTGTGTTTTTTTTTAAATTTCTTTACTGATTAAGGTATTACATATGTGTCCTATTCCCCCATTACCCCCCACCCCCCCATTCATGCCCTTACCCCCCTGTTGTCTGTGTCCATTGATTAGGCTTATATGCATGCATATAAGTCCTTTGGTTGATCTCTCCCCTTTACCCCCACTGTCCCTTACCTTTCCTGAGGTTTGATGTTCTGATCGATGTTTCTCTGTCTCTGGATCTGTTTTTGTTCATCAGTTTATGTTGTTCATTATATTCCATAAATGAGTAAGATCATGTGATATTTATCTTTCTCTGCCTGGCTTATTTCACTTAGCATAATGCTCTCCAGCTCCATCCATGTTGTTGCAAATGGTAAGAACTTCTTTTTTACCGCAGCATAGTATTCCATTGCGTAGCTGTACCACAGTTTTTTAATCCACTCATCTGCTGATGGTCACTTAGGCTGTTTCTAAATCTTAGCTATGGTGAATTGTGCTGCTATGAACATAGGGGTGCATATATCCTTTCTGATTCGTGTTTCTAGTTTCTTGGGATATATTCCTAGAAGTGGGATCACTGGGTCAAATGGGAGTTCCGTTTTTAGTTTTTTGACGAAACTCCATACTGTTTTCCACAGTGGCTGCACCAGTCTGCATTCCCACCAGCAGTGCACGAGGGTTCCTTTTTCTCTGCATCCTTGCCAGCACTTGTCATTTGTTGATTTGTTGATGATAGCCATTCTGACAGGTGTGAGATGGTACCTCATTGTTGTTTTGATTTGCATCTCTTGGATTATTAGTGACTTTACGCAGGTTTTCATATGTCTCTTGGCCTTCCTTCTGTCTTCTTTCTAAAAGTATCTATTTAGATCTGTTGCCCATTTTTTGATTGGGCTGTTTATCTTCCTTTTGTTAAGTTGTATGAGTTCCCTGTAAATGTTGGAGATTAAACCCTTATCGTTGATATCATTGGTAAATATGTTCTCCCATGCAGTGGGCTTTCTTGTTGTTTTATGTTGTTCATTGTATTCCACAAATGAGTGAGATCATGTGATATTTATCTTTCTCCGACTGCTTTATTGTGATAGCATAATGCTCTCAAAGTCCATCCATGCTGTTGCAAGTGGTAAGAGTTCTTTCTTTTTTACAGCAGCATAATATTCCATTGTGTAGATGTACCACAGTTTTCTAATCCACTCATCTGCTGATGGGCGCTTAGGCTGTTTCCAAATCTTAGTTATGGTGAATTGTACTGCTATGAACATAGGAGTGCATATATTCTTTCTAATTGGTGTTTCTGATTTCTTGGGATATAGTCCTAGAAGTGGTATTACTGGGTCAAATGGGAGTTCCGTTTTTAGTTTTTTGACGAAACTCCATACTGTTCTCCACAGTGGCTGCACCAGTCTGCATTCCCACCAGCAGTGCACGAGGGTTCCTTTTTCTCCACATCCTCACCAGCACTTGTCATTTGTTGATTTGTTGATGACAGCCATTCTGACAGGTGTGAGATGGCACCTCATTGCCGTTTTTATTTGCATCTCTTGGATGATTAGTGACTTTGAGCATTTTTTCATATGTCTCTTGGCTTTCTGTATGTCCACTTTCGAAAAGTGTCTATTTAGGTACTTTGTCCTTTATTTATTTATTTATTTATTTATTTATTTATTTATTTATTTATTTAAAAATATATTTCTTTATTGGTTTCAGAGAGGAAGGGAAAGGGATAGAGAGATAGAAACATCAATGATGAGAATCATTGATTGGCTGCCTCCTGCACACCCCCTACTGGGGATTGAGCCCACAATCCTGGTATGTGCCCTTGGCCGGAATCGAATCTGGGACCCTTCAGTCTGCAGGCTGACGCTCTATTCACTGAGCCAAACTGGCTAGGGCCCTTTGTCCATTTTTTGATTGGGTTGTTTATCTTTTGTTATGTTGTATGAGTTCCCTGTAAATTTTGGAGATTAAACCCTTATTGGATGTAACATTGGCAAATACGTTCTCCCATGCAGTGTTTTGTTTTGTTGATAGTTTCTTTTCCTGTGCTGAAGGTAGGCTAGATTTCTTAAAAGTACAGTTAGGGGTTAATAAATGCCAAATTACTTCCCAGAAAGTTTATAGTAAGGAAGGTGGCTGTTCATTCCATTTTGGTTGTGAGAATCTGGAATTCATGGAGATTAACTTAAACTTCTTTCTGAGCCTGGATTTGAATTTACAATTATTTGGCTCCAAAGCCTAGGTTCCCAACAGTAGGAAAAAGGTGGTATAGCTCCATTCATGCTACTGTAAAGGGCTGGGTTTTACAAAACACTTTGATTTGTAGAGCAGTAGTTCTCAAGGTTTAGTGTGCATCAGAATCATCTGGAAGACCTATTGAAAGACAGATAGCTCTAGCTGGCTTGGCTCAGTGGATAGAGTGTTGGCCTGTGAACCGAAGGGTCCAATTCCCATCATGGGCAGGTACCTCGGTTGCAGGCTCTTCCCCAGCCTGGGCCCTGTTCGGGGCTCGTGCACGAGGCAACCAATATCTCTTACATTGATATTTCTCTCTGTCTTTCCCTCTCTCTTCCCCTCTCTCTAAAAATCAATGGAAACATATCCTTGGGTGAGGATTAAAAAAAAAAGCTTCACCCTCAGGGTTTCTGATATAGTGGGTGAGAGGGGGGCCACCTTCAGAACCACTGATTTAGAGCATTATTCTGTCTCACTTCTTTCCCTTTCTGTGGAATGTGACAGCTTTTGATGTTGGGGGATTGGTGGGCTAACATATCATTACTGTACATAGTCATTCTCAGAGTGTGGTTCATTAACTGGGAACTTGTTAAAAATGCAAATTTTTGAACTGGGATACAGCCATCTGTATTTTAACAAATAGGTACATTCTGATGCACTCTAACCTTTGAGAATCATTGCTCTGTACTGGTGGAGAAGTTAGTTGGCCAGCATTTATTGATGCCTGGGGCTTGAGCAAAACCTCACCCCTTTATAGTTTTCCTATATATAAAAGGAAGTATTGGTTGGCACATCCTTAAGGGGGGTAGCTGTGGCGTGCACTGTAAACTCTGGAGGAAATGACTCTGTCTTCAGATCTAGGTTCAAATTCTGACTCTGTTACATTTTAGTAAAGGATTTCATCTCTGTGAAACCTCAGTTTCCCTGAGAGTGTTTGTGATGATTTAAATAAAATGGTAATGACCCTTGTTTATTGCATACTAGTTAATGTGCCAATCAATATGCCAAACACTTCACCTAATTATCTTTATTTAATCTTGTTTTAGTTGAAAAATTATGAACTCAATTTATTTAATAGTTATAGAACTATTCAGATTATCTATTTTCTATTGGGTATGTTGTGGTAGTTTTTACTTTCCAATGAATTTATCCATTTCATCTATGTTGTCAAATTTAAATATGTTCATATTATGCCCTTATTATCCTTTTGATATCTGCAGGCTGGGTATCTTATCTTTTTTTCTTTGTCAGACTTGTTAGAGGTTTGTCAGTTTCATTGATATTTTCAAAGAAAAAGTTTTTTTTTAAATTAAAGAACTTTTAAACATTCACGCACACACAATTTTTTTTAAAGTTTCAAATTCTTTTTTATAATATATTTTTATTGATTTCAGAGAGGAAGGAAGAGGGAGAGAGAGAGATAGAAACATCAATGATGAGAGAGAATCATTGATCGGCTGCCTCCTGCACGCCCCCTACTGGGGATCGAGCCCGCAACCCGAGCATGTGCCCTTGACCAGAATCGAACCCGAGACCTTCCAGTCCGCATTCCAACGCTCTATCCACTGAGCCAAACCAGCTAGGGCCACACAATTCTTTAAAATTGATTTTTAGGGAGGGGTGGAGGGGGAGAGAGAGAGCAAGAAGGAGAGAGGGAGAGGAAGGAAAGAGAAAGAAACATTGCTGTGAGAGAGATACGTCAATTTATCGTCTCTTGCATGTGCCCTCACCTGGGATTGAAACTGGCAACCTAGGTATGTGCCCTGAGCAGGAATCAAACCCACGACCTTTTGGTGCACAGGATGATGCTCCAACCAACTGAACCACACAGGCCAGGCCTCAAAGAACAAGTTTTATGTTTCATTAACTTTATCATCTTTCTGTTTTCAATTTCTTTGATTTCTGCACTTAGTTATTTCTTCTTCTGCTTGCTTTGTGTTTATTTTGCCCCTCTTTACCTAATTTCTGGAGATGGGAGCTTAGGCTATTGATTTGAGACTATTCTAGTGTTGCTATTTTTTGTTAATCTTCACCCAAGGATATTTTTTCCATTGATTTTTTTAGAGAGAATGGAAGGGAAGGAAGGGGGAGAGAGAGAGAGAGAAAGAAGCATCGATATGAGAGAGACACATTGGTTGGTTGCCTCCTGCACGTGCCCTGACCAGGGCCGGGAACCTGAAACCCAGATATGTGCCCTTTTGAACAGTAATTGAAACCTCGACCCTTCGGTGTGTGGGCCGATGCTCCAACCACTGAGCACACTGGCCAGAGACTATTCCTGTTTTCTAATGTATTTAGTGCTATTAGTTTCCCTCTTTGTACTGATTTAGCTATCTTGCAACTTTTTTTTAATATATTTTATTGATTTTTTACAGAGAGGAAGGGAGAGGGATAGAGAGTTAGAAACATCGAAGAGAGAGAAACATCGAACAGCTGCCTCCTGCACACCTCCCACTGGGGATGTGCCCGCAACCAAGGTACATGCCCTTGACCGGAATCGAACCTGGGACCTTTCAGTCCGCAGGCCGACGCTCTATCCACTGAGCCAAACCGGTTAGGGCTATCTTGCAACTTCTGATATGTTTTCCTTTTCATGTAGTTCAATGTCATTTTTTAATTTCCTTAGAGACTTTTTGTTTTACCTATGAATTATATAGACTGTGTTGTTTACTTTCCAAGTATTAGGAAAATGTCTTGATTTCCCTTGAATTCCTGAAGGGTCTTTTCATTTGATATCAAATTCTGGGTTTCCAGTTCTTTTCTTTCAGCACTGAAAACTAGTGTGCTACTTACTTCCATTTGATCTCTATAATTTCTTATGAGAGATCCTCTGTCATTTGAATTGGTGTTCTCTTTTAGGTAATGTGTCATTTCTTACTGCTTTCAAGATTTTTCCGTTGTCTTTTGTGTTTAGGAGTTTGACTGTGCTATTCTTTTTAGTTTATTTTTTAAAATTTATTGGGATGACATTGGTTGACATGAACATACCGGTACAGGTTTCCGGTGTGGGTTTCTGTGTTACAAGATCTATTTATTGCACTGTGTACCCACTACCCAAAGTCAAATCTTCTCCTGTCACCTTATATTAAGACCCCCTTCTCCCACCCCCTTCCCTGTGGCAACCATCACACTGCTGTTTGTTCACAAGTTTCAGTTTTATATCCCACATATGAGTGAAATCATATGGTTCTTAGCTTTTTCTGACTGACTTATTTCACTTAGCATAATATTCTCAAGATCCATCCATGTTGTTGCAAATGGCACTATTTTATCCTTTCTTATGGCTGAGTAGTATTCCATTGTGTATATGTACCACATCTTTATCCAGTCCTCTATCACAGGACCCTTTGTTGTTTGCATGTCTTGACCACCATGAATAATGCTGCAATGAACATAGGGGTGGATTACGCTATTTCTCAGTGTGGATTTCTTTGGGTTTGTCTTTATTTTAATCTTTTGTTTGTTTGTTTGTTAATCCTCACCCAAGAATATTTTTCCCTATACAGTAGGTCCTCAGGTTACGTCGGAGATCCGTTTCTACTGTGCGACGTACGTGATTTTCGATTTTCGCTGTAAGTCGGAACCCACCTACATAAGCACCTATATCACTCACATGGAGCACATACACAGCAGTAATGAAGTGAAACAGTAAAAAAAAAAAATTAAAAGAGAGAACAATTCCTGACCTTTACTTGTGGTAAATAAATAATAAAAAACATAAAGCACATATGTACATACGTTGAAATGATGGAACTTTTTTTTCATAAATAAATGGGAGATGGCTACGTAACCATGAAACGATGTACGTCGAGTCCGACGTAACCGGAGGACTGCCTGTATGTTAATTTTATATCCTGCAACTTTACTGAATTTGTTGATTCAATCTAAACTTTTTTTGTGTGTGTGGAGTCTTTAGGATTTTCTCTATATAAAATCATGTCATCTGAAAGTAGAGACAGTTTTACTTCTTTCTTTGCAAATTGGATGTCTTTTATTTTTTTTTCTTGCCAAATTGCTCTGGCAGGGATTTCCATAACTATGTCGAGTAGGAGTGGTGAGAATGGGCACTCTTGTCTTGCTCCTGACCTTGGAGGAAAAGCTTTCAACTTTTCATCATTGAGTATAATGTTAGCAGTGTGCTTGTCATATATGGTCTTTATTATGTTGAGGTACATTTCTTTTATACCCTATTTTTTGAGAATTTTTATCATAATTGGATGTTGCATTTTGTCAGATGGTTTTTCTGCATCTTAGCTGATCATATGATTTTTTTCTTTCATTCTATTAATGTTATGTATCACCTTCATTATTTTTAAAAATTTATTATTTTTTGGTTGTTAATCCTCTCTGAGGATATTTTTCCCATTGATTTTTTTTTTGGTGAGAGTGTGGAAGGGAGGGGAGAGAGAGAGAGACATTGACGTGAGAGAGACATCGATTAGTTGCCTCCTGCACGCTCCCCCACAGGGGGTGGCAGGGGGCAGGGATTGAACCTGCAACCCAGGTACCTGCCCTTGGCCCTTCGGTGCACAGGCTGATGCTCTAAACCACTGAACACCACCAGCCAGGGCTATCACCTTTATTGATTTGCTTATGTTGAATCATCCTTGCATCCTTAGGATAAATTCCACTTGATCATGGTAACTGTTCCTTTTGTGTTGCTGAATTTGGTTTGCTAGTATTTTATTGAGAATTTTTGCATCTATATTCATCAGGGATATTGGCCTGTAGTTTTCTTTCCTTGTAATGTACTTACCTGGCATTTTTGAAAATCAAGGTAATGCTGATCTCATGTAACGAGTTTGAGAGTGTTGCCTCCTCTTTGAGTTTTTTTTTTTTTAAGTTACCATAAGACCCAGCTATCCTCTTTGCATTTTTTGAAGAGTTAGTGAAGAATTGGTGTTAAATCTTCTTTAAATGTTTGGTAAAACTCACTAGTGAAGCCATCTGGTCCTGGGTTTTTCTTTGTTGGGAAGTTTGTGTTTTTTTAACAATATTTTTTATTGACTTCAGAGAGGAAGGGAAAGGGAGAGCGAGATAGAAGCATCAATGATGAGAGGGAATTATTGATCAGCTGCCTTCTGCATGCCCCACACTGGGGATTGAGCCTGCAACCCAGGCATGTGCTCTGACAGGGAATCGAATCGTGACCTCCTGGTTCATAGGTTGATACCCAACCACTGAGTCATGCCAGCTGGGTGGGAAGTTTTTTTATTACTAATCCAGTCTCCTTACTAATAATTGGTCTGTTCAGGTTGTATTTTCTTCTTGATTTAGGGTGGGTATATTTTATGTTTCTAAGAAATTATCCATTTCTTCTAGGTTGTCCAGTTTTTTGGCAGATAGTTGTTCATAGTTCAATCTATTTTCTTTCTTCTGTTCAGTTTAGGTAATTTCTATTGTTCTAGCTTCAAGTTTACTTTTTTTCCTGTAGTCTACATTCTGCTGTTGAGTTCATTGAATGAGTTTTCATTTAAGTTATTATATTTTCACTTCTAAAAGTGCCATTGTTTCTTTTCTATATCTTCTAGTTCTTTGTGGAGAGTCTCTTTTTTTATTAAGGTATTACATATGTGTCCTTATCGCCCCATTGCCCCCCGCCCCCACCTCCCTACTCATGCCCTCACCCCCCTGTTGTCTGTGTCCATTGGTTAGGCTTATATGCATGCATACAGGTCCTTTGGTTGATCTCCTCCCCTTACCCCCACCCTCCCCTACCTTCCTTCTGAGGTTTGAGGATCTGATCAATGCTTTTCTGTCTCTGTTTTTGTTCATCAGTTTATGTTGTTGACCCTTTCTATTTTATTTGTTTCATGCATGTTCATAATTGTTCATTGAAAGATTTTTATGATTGTTCCTTTAAAGTTGTCAGATAATGTCAACATTTGTGTCATCTCAGTATTGAGATTGATTTTTCTTGCTCATTCAAGTTGTGATTTTCTTTGTTCTTGATATGATGTGTGATAATTTTCATTATGTTCTGGATATTTTGGGTATTGTGCTATGAGATTCTGGATATTATATCTTCTGTTTTCGCAGGTCTCTTCAAACACTGCACTTCAGTGGCAGGGGAAATGGGTACCACTTTGTTATACCAGGTGGGACTGGAAGTCCATGTTCCCCATTTGGTCTCTGTTTACACCTACTACCTCTGGTTCTGCTGTCCCTAGTCAGGTTGCCTTCTTCTCTCCATCTTTCAGAGTTGTTACTTTTTTGTATATAATGTCCAAGACTTTTAGCTGTACTTAGTGGGAGGAATAGGGAGAGGTGTGTCTATTCCATGTTGTTCCAGAACCAGAAGTGACCAATTAATCTTCACAATAGCTCTTTGGATCTGTTATTTTCTCCCATAATAACTTGCCCAAAGTTACACAGCCAGTTAGTTGATCAACCATCAGTCCAACCTAGGTCTCTTGGACTCTTGCTATAAGATATAGTACTGTAGAAAGTATAAAGCACTGTTCAGGGTAAGCTATTTTCAAGATGTTGTGGGAGATAGAGAAAATCAGGCTTATAAACTCACATACAGCCCACATTTTTGTTCCAAGTGAAATCAGGTTAAAGTGTACACTACTTATTATTTTGAAGTGGTAGAAGGCTAACCCATAGCTTTAGGAGGGAGGGAGGGAGGGAGAAAGAGAGAGAGAGAGAGAGAGAGAGAGAGAGAGAGAAAGAGAAAGAGAAAGAGAAAGAGAAAGTTATGTGGCAAAGGGAAGAGAGGTCCTGGCATTTATATCTAGGGTTTACTAGATACAATAAACTAGTAGCCCATTGCGCGATATCGCACGCAGTAGGTCGCCTGCTGCTTCCGGGGAGCCAGCAGGAGCCACAGCTTGCTGCCAGGAGCTGCGCTGCTTCCACGGGAGGCGGAAGTGAGCCGCCGGCACCCACGGGAGCTGGGAGGGAGCCGCGCCACTTCCACGGGACCTGAGAGGGACCTGTGAGATTCCGCAGGAGGCGGGAGGGAGCTGCGCTGCTTCCGTGGGAGGTGGGCCTGCTGTCTCCTCTCCAGGCCTGTGCTCGGCTGCGGAGGCTGCGGGCCGGCCCCCCTGTCCCCCAGAGGCCTGCCGTGGGGCTGGGGCGGAAGGTTTGCCTCATTGCCGTGGCGATGCAACAAGCATTCCGCCAGGCCGCTCAGGCTGCCTGCTCTCAGCGGCTGCGCCCCCCCCCCCCACTGGGTTCTCAGGTGGGGCTGAGGGGACTGGGTGCCGCCATCTTTTGTGACAGAGTGATGGTTAATTTGCATATTACCCTTTTATTATATAGGATGGGCTGCAGAATCCCTGCTTTGGAGGTCTTGTAAGGTGTAGAGTTGGAAGGATCAGAGGACAGCCTGATCTGTCAAGATTCTTGGGATGTCTCTTGGAGTGGCATACTTTTTAAATAAGTTTTTATTTTTAATAATTATAGATTCACACCAAGTTGTAAAAACTTCATGGAGCATGCTTGTGTACTTTAACCTAGATTTCCTTATATCTTATATAACTATAATACAATATCAAAACCAGGAAACTGGCATTGGTTTAATCTACCAATCTTCATTATTACCAGTTTTATATGTACTCATAATTGTGTGTATGTGTGTTTAGTTCCACACAATTTTATCACATTTGTAGATTTATTTAACCAACCTACAGAACTATTCCTTTATCATTGGGGTAGCATTTTTGTCCCAGGCCACATGGAAGGAGTTTGGAATGGCAAACATACCAAAGAATGGGTGATCAGTGTCTCCAGGAGGAGTGTCCTGAAAGTTTAGAATACAGTGGAAGGTCTGATAGGAATAATGCCCAGGACTGTGTTATGGGAGCCAAATGAAAATATGCTTTGGAAACAGAAGCATAGTGGTGAAAGCGTGGCTTGGGAGTCAAGGTAACCTGGAATCCTAGTTCTCCCATTTACTAGCTCTATTGCTTTGGGCAGGTCATTTGACCTCTTTACCATCTGCTTTCGTAGCTTTAAAACAGAAAGAATCCATATTTCATGTGGTTGTTATGAGGATTAATGAGCGAATGTAAAGCAGCTGCATAGTCCCTGGCTCATAGTACTCAATTTTGGCTATCGCCTACAACAGTGGTTCTCAACCTTTCTAATGCCGTAACCTTTAATACAGTTCCTCATGTTGTGGTGACCCCCAACCATAAAATTATTTTCGTTGCTACTTCATAGCTGTAATTTTGCTACTGTTATGAATTGTAATGTAAATATCTGTGTTTTCTGATGATCTTAAGCGACCCTGCTAGCGGTTCTCAACCTGTGGGTCGCGACTGTAGAGCCTAAGACCATCGGAAAACACAGATATTTACATTACGATTCATTAACATTAATGCTCCTGATTCTAGTATATTCACCAGTTTATTCTGTTCATCACATTTTTTATTCACTTGATTTTTATTTTATTTTATTTTTTTTTTAAAAATATATTTTATTGATTTTTTACAGAGAGGAAGGGAGAGGGACAGAGAGTTAGAAACATCGATGAGAGAGAAACATCGATCAACTGCCTCTTGCACACCCCCTACTGGGGATGTGCCCCGCAACTAAGGTACATGCCCTTGACCAGAATCGAACCTGTGACCCTTCAGTCCACAGGCCGACGCTCTATCCACTGAGCCAAACCGGTCAGGGCTCACTTGATTTTTATTTTATTTATTTATTTATTTTTTAAAAAATATATTTTATTGATATTTTACAGAGAGGAAGGGAGAGGGATAGAGAGCTAGAAACATCGATGAGAGAGAAACATCGATCAGCTGCCTCCTGCACACCTCCCACTGGGGATGTGCCCGCAACCAAGGTACATGCCCTTGACCGGAATCGAACCTGGGACCCTTCAGTCCGCAGGCCGATGCTCTATCCACTGAGCCAAACCGGTCAGGGCTCACTTGATTTTTAGATTCACTTGTTGGTAGATACGTATTTGTTGTTCATAATTTTTATCTTTACCTTTTTCTTCTTCCTCTTCTTAAAGAATACCTTTCAGCATTTCATATAATACTGGTTTGGCGGTGATGAACTCCTTTAGCTTTTTCTTATCTGTGAAGCTCTTTATCTGCCCTTCAATTCTGAATGATAGCTTTGCTGGGTAGAGTAATCTTGGTTGTAGGTTCTTGCTCTTCATCACTTTGAATATTTCTTGCCACTCCCTTCTGGCCTGCATAGTTTCTGTTGAGAAATCAGCTGACAATCGTATGGGTGCTCCCTTGTAGGTAACTGTTTTTCTCTTGCTGCTTTTAATATTCTCTCTTTGTCTTTTGCTCTTAGCATTTTAATTATGATGTATCTTGTTGTGGTCCTCTTTGGATTCCTTTTGTTTGGGGTTCTCTGCGCTTCCTGGACTTGTAAGTCTATTTCTTTCACCAGGTGGGGGAAGTTTTTGGTCATTATTTCTTCAAATAGGTTTTCAATATCTTTCTCTCTTCTTCTGGAACCCCCATAATTCGGATGTTGGTATGCTTGAAGTTGTCCCAGAGGCTCCTTACACTATCTTCAAATTTTTGGATTCTTTTTCTTTTTGCTTTTCTGGTTGAGTGTTTTTTGTTTCTTTGTATTTCAAATCTTTGACTTGATTCTTGCGATCCTCTAGTCTGCTGTTAGATCTCTGTATAATATTTTTTATTTCAGTCAGTGTATGCTTGATTTCTAGTTGGTTCTTTTTCATATCCTCGAGGGTCTCACTAAATTTATCGGCCTTTTCTAGGAAATTCTTGAAAAACCTTATAACTGTGGTTTTGAACTCTATATCCTCCATTTCTTTCATTTGTGACCTGTTTCTTTGTCTCCACATTTTGGCTGCTTTCCTGTGTTGATAGAGTGGCTTTGTGTGGTAGGTGTCCTCTAGGGCCCAGTGGCTCAGCCTCCCCAGTTACCCGAGGTGGACACTCTAGGTGCACCCCTTTGTGGGCTGTGTGCACAGTCTTGTTGTAGTTAAGCCTTGATTGTTGTTGGTATCACTGGGAGGAATTGACCTCCAGGCCAATTGGCTGTGAGGATCAGCTGTGTCTACCCTGGGAGAACTTCTGTGCTGGAGTCACCCTTATGAGACAAGACTTGCTTCAGTGGGGCTTTGGTGCTCACTGAGTCTGCCCCCTGAGTGTGTCCCTTATGGATCTGAGGAGTTGTAATCTGGATGGTCCCACTCTGACCCCTGGGTACATTGGCTCTTGGATCTCCAAGGGGGTGCTAATTTAGCCTTTGCCTGAGGCCACCCAGCAGGAGGTATGGAGAGATCTGCAGATTCCTCTTCTTTGTTTGGGGTTTGGAGGTGCCCAGATGAGGCCCAGCTGTGAAGCAATGCAAGCTGCTGCGGGGTCTTGGGCCTTCTTTTGGATGTTCTGGGTTTCTGACTCAGCTGCAGTTTGTTAGGTAATTTTAGATTTCAAAGGACCAGGCCATTCATATGCAAAAGCCTCTGCACACAGCTTGGGTGGGGGGGTGCTCTCAGGGTGGAGCAAACAGCAGTGGCTTCCCATCAGCCTTGCCCTAAGAGGCCCCCAGGTCTCAGTGTCCCTCGGTAATCGCTGCAAGCACCTCTGAGAGAAAGCCGCCCTCGAGTTCCGCCCGCTGCCAGACCAGTTTCTCCCCGTATGAGTCTGGGTCCCCAGAGTCTCGCCCAGAACTGGAGTTCAGAGCAGTTGGGAGCTTGTGTCTCCCTCCTGATTGAAAAAGAGCCACATACTCAGTTTCCAGCCCTCTCCGCACAAGCACGCCCCCGTACCTCTGCACTTTACTTCTGCAGCTCCTCTGAGTCTCAGTGTGCTTTTCTATTCCCTTCTAGTTGTAGAATTTCCACTCAGGCAGCCTTCCTGTGGTTCTGGATGATGTTCGTTTTGTCTTTTAGTTGTAGTTTTGAAGTGCTTGTGCAAGGCAGCAAGTTCAGGTGTTTACCTATGCTGCCATCTTGGTTTCTCCGGAGGCATGGTTATTTTATACTGGGTGATTATGCATGGGTAACACATGAGCAGAGGGCTGAAGGAAAGTGAGGGAGGAAACCATGCTGGTAAGTGGGGGGAGAGTGTTCCAGATAGAGGAAATAAAGGACCTGGGTGGGGAGAACACCTGGCATGCTGCCATTTCAGTTACATCAAGGTGGCCAATGGACAGAGTGAGTGAAGGGAGAATAGGAGAAGCTGATGATAGGGGCTTGGAAGGTTAGAGCAGATCAAGTGTGGTCCCTGGACAAGCAAGGATCAGCATCACCTGGGAACTGGTTAAGCCACTGGTTGGCAAACTCATTAGTCAACAGAGCCAAATATCAACAGTGCAACGATTGAAATTTCTTTTGAGAGCCAAATTTTTTAAACTTAAACTTCTTCTAACGCCACTTCTTCAAAATAGACTCACCCAGGCCGTGGTGTTTTGTGGAAGAGCCACACTCAAGGGGCCAAAGAGCCGCATGTGGCTTGCGAGCCGCAGTTTGCCGACCACTGGGTTAAGCAAATGTTTGCATCCCATCCCAGACCTACCAAATAAGAAACTCTGGAGGTGGGATGTAAGAATCTTTGCTGTAATAAACCCTCCAGGTGATTCTGATGCACTCTAAAGTTTGAGAATCACAGGTATAGGGCCCTGGTGGGCCATTGAAAGAACTTGGTTTTTACTCCAGGTGGGATGGGAACACAGAAGGGTTTTGAGCAAAGGAGAACTGTGATCTGCTTTAGACTTTGGCTGTTGTGAGGACACAAGGGTGGAAGTTGGAAGAGTTGTTTGAGGGTTACTGTAGATCGTTATTCCTAAAAGTGTGATCCCTGGACCAACATCACCTGGAAGCTTGTTAGAAATGCACATGTATGGGCCCCACCCCAGACCTACTGAGTCAGGATCTCTGGGGATGAGGCCCGCTAATCTATCTTAACAAGCTCTCCCGGTGTTTCCAATGTCTCCTAATATTTGAGGAACACTGGTGTAGTTAGGCAATGGTGGCTTGTACCAGAGCCAGTGCTGATTGGATTTTGAAACTCTGTTGATTACAGGATTTGCTGATGAATTGGAATGGGGCTGTGAAAGAAAGGACTCAAGGATACTCCATTTTGAGGGGCTTTGATATATAGGGAAACAGAGTAATGAGGCAGTGGCTGAAGGAGTCACAAGAGGATTTTTTGTTTGGGTGGATTTTTTTGAATATAGAGATTACAACTTGTTTGTGTACATGTGAGTGATTGTGTTGGTGCATCCAGAATTTAGTGACACTTGTTATTGGCAAATTTATGTGCCAGGGACTAGGTAGATTAAAAAAAAAAAAAAAAAACAACTTCCCTGGTGCACTAGATCTTGTTCAGTGTCCTTTGTACTCCTTCAAGTCCTGTGTGCCAGGAGGCAGGGGGGCCACTGGTGGGAATGGTGGGTGTCTCAGCTTCTAGGGATGGTCCATCCCTGTTTTTATAGATTGTGCTTGGCCTGGTTAAGGTTGTTGCAGAAAACCAGAAATTGACTTGTATTTTTTGAATAATGAAAAATGGTAAAATAGGCTCTTTTTCCTCTTTATTTGTGAATGAAGTTATTCTTTTTCCAGGGCACACGTAGTGACAGGACCTGGTTCTTTGGCCACTCTCAGAGAGCAGAGGTTGAGCAGATAAGCCAGACAGGTTTCTGAGCAGCCTTGTCACGCCTCAGCTTCCAGTCAGTTCTACACTCTTGGTAGAATTGAGTGCCCATTTTGTGTTCTCATAGTACTTGACTGTGCTAACAACCCCACACTACTACATTCTAGTTACATATTGTTGTGATATAGTGGAGACACATAGATCTGGATTTTTATCCTGCTCTGCTATTTACTAGTTTCTTGGGATTTTTTTTAATCCCCTAGGATATGTTCCCATTGATTTTTAGAGAGTGGAAGGGAAAGGGCGAGACAGAGAGAAACTTTGATGTGAGAGAGACACATTGATTGGTTGTTTCCTGCACAAACTCTGACCTCGGCCAGAGATCTAGCTGGCAACTGAGGTACATGTCCTTGACTGGAATAGAACCTGAGACCCTTCATTCTGTGGGCCAACGCTCTATCCACTGAGCCAAACCTGCTAGGGTGGAAGGATAGTTCTTTTTTAAAAAAATTTTTTAATATATTTTTTATTTATTTTTATTTTATTTTATTTTTTTAATTAAATCTTTATTCAGATTATTACAATTGTTTCTCCTTTCCCCCCCCATAGCTCCCCTCCACCCGGTTCCCACGGAAGGATAGTTCTTTTGTTGTAACAGGAGGAAAGGATGGGTGCAGAAGGAGGTGGATCTAGTGTGGGAAGTTGAGATAGTTCCCAGCTGATTACTTCATTTTGTCAAAGAAGTAGGAGGCAGAGTTATTTGCTGAGATAAATGAGAGATTAGAAATAGCCACGAAATGGGCGAGAGAACTGAGCAGGGAAATATGGGAGGATTGTCAGGCATTATGACCCAGATATTTTTTAATAGACTTTATTTTGTACAGTAGTTTTAGGTTCACAGCCCAACTAAGTGGAGTTTACAGAGATTTGCCATGTGCCTCCTGCTCCCATGTACATAGCCTCCCCCATCATCAGCATTCCCCACCAGAGTGGTACATTTGTTATAATTGATGAACCTACATTAACACAACATAATCACACAAAGCCCATACTTTACACCAGTGTTTACACTTAGTATACATCCTATGGGTTTGGACAAATATATAATGACATTTACCTATCACTATAACATTTTAATACTATATAGAACTAGAGGCCTGGTGCATGAAAATTGTGCACTCAGGGGGGTGTCCCTCAGCCTGCCCTGTGCCCTCTCACAGTCTTGGAGCCACACAATTGATCACCCCAAAGAGGTAGGCCCTGCCCACCCGCCACAACCCGCTGGTCGGTGGCCTGGGCCTCCCTCTGCAGGGCGATCATGGGGTGATGGCCAGCCCCTGACCAATCACATTGCACCCACCTTGGATGGCCTGGCGCCAGTGGGTGTCATAGTGTGGTTGTCTGGAAGGTCGTCCAGACGGTCGTTCTGCTGTTCTGTTGATTTGCATATTACGCTTTTATTATTATAGATAGTTTTACTGTCCTAAAAATTCTCTGTGCTCTACTACCTCTTCATCTCTTTCTCCCTCACAACCCCTGACAACCACTGATCTCTGTCTCCATAGTTGGAATCATATAATATGTAGCCTTTTTGGATTGGCTTTTTCACTTAGTAATATGCGTTTAAGTTTCCTCCATGTCTTTTCATGGCTTGATGGCTCATTTCTTTTTAGCACCAAGCAATATTCAATTGTCTGAATACCTCAGTTTACCATTCACCTATTGAAGGACATGTTGGTTGCTTCCAAATTTTGGCAATTGTGAATAAAGCTGATTATAAACATCTGTGTGCACATTTTTGCGTGGATGTAGTTTTCAGTTCCTTTTAGTAAATGCCAAGGAGCATGGTTGCTCTATTGTATGGTAAGAATATGGTTAGTTTTGTAAGAAATTGCCAAACTGTCTTCCAAAGTGGCTATACCATTTTGCATTCCCACCTGCAAAGAATGAGAGTTCCTGTTGTTACACCTCTCCTCCAGCATTTGGTGGTGTCAGTATTCTGGATTTTGGCTATTCTGATATGTATATAGTGATCTCTCATTGTTGTTTTAATTTGCATTTTTCTAATGACATATGATGTAGAGCACCTTTCCATATGCTTATTTGCCATCTATATATTTTCTTTGATGACTTGTTTGTTCAGATCTTTTGAGCATTTAAAAAATGTATGTTTTTATTGATTTCAGAGTGGAAGGGAGAGGGAGAGAGAGAGAGAAACATGAATAATGAGAGAGAATCATCGATTGGCTGCCTCCTGCACGGCCCCCACTGGGGATCGAGCCCACAACCAGGGCATGTGCCATGACTGGGAAATGAACTGTGACCTCCTGGTTCATAGGTTGACACTCAACCACTGAGACACACACCGGCTAGGGTCGGCAAACTGCGGCTCACGAGCCACATGTGGCTCTTTGGCCCCTTGAGTGTGGCTCTTCCACAAAATACCACGGCCTGGGCGAGTCTATTTTGAAGAAGTGGCATTAAAAGAAGTTTAAGTTTAAAAAATTTGGCTCTCAAAAGAAATTTCAATCGTTGTACTGTTGGTATTTGGCTCTGTTGACTAATGAGTTTGCCGACCACTGGGCTAGGGTAATTACTGTAGCTTTAGAGTAAGTCTTAAAGTCAGGTAGCATCAGTCTTCCAATTTAGTTCTTCTTCTTCAATATTGTATTGGTCATTCTGTGACTCAGATATTTTGGACAATGAATTTATTGTGGCACCAGATCCATTGGGTGATTCTTTAGCCATGCCCAGTGGTTCAGTGTTTGATTGAACCAGGGTTGGTATTTGCATATGGGGGTGATGGAGAGGCTGTGGGGCAAGTGAGTTGAGGATATCTGTAAGAGAATGGTTGAGCCCTGGCTGGTTTGGCTCAGTGGATAGAGTGTCGGTCTGCGGACTCAGGGGTCCTGGGTTCAATTCCGGTCAAGGGCATGTACCTTGGTTGCGGGCACATCCCCCGTGGGGGGTGTGCAGGAGGCAGCTGATTGATGTTTCTCTCTCCACAATGTTTCTGGCTCTCTATCCCTCTCCCTTCCTCTCTGTAAAAAACCAATAAAATATATTAAAAAAAAAAAGAGAGAGAGAATGGTTGAAGTGAAGAAGGGTGAAGTCAAGAATCGGTGAATATTTTTTCACACTTAAAAGTAGGATCAAAGGGATTTTGCGGGCAAAGAACAGGTGTAATGAATGAGAGGTGAATGGATATACTTGTGGTCAGTGTGATATGTGAATTTCACATTTCATAGGTGGAGCAAATGCAAGTGTTGACTATAGGCGTTGGTAGCTGAAATGGAAGTGGAGGCAGCAGTCTCCAAAGATGGGAAGGTCAGAGAGCTAAGAGGACAAGATATTGGGCCTCTACATTGATAACAATGTCATGTGGAAAATTGGCAGGAGTTAGTTGAAGAGGAATCTGAATAGGTTCTTCAGTGAAGTGGTAATGTTGGGGAGATGAGTAGCTGACAGTGAAGAGGTGTAGCAAGGGGTATGGTTAGATGATATGAAACTCAGGAATAGGAGATCTTACAAAAAGGTAGAGGAGAGATGATTCAAAGTCTCACTAGAGAATGAGGGTGATGTCTACCTCCCTCTCAGCCCTGAGTTATAAGGGTCTGGGGGAATATGCAACTTCTACCTTGACAGGGCTCTACCAAAGTGTTTCTTTAACTTTTCAATTTCCAATCCATAATGGATCAGTCCTTTTGTAAAATAAAATATGAATTGCTAGAAGAGTGGTCTGAATAAAAAAGCTACACAAAAGAAAAGCCCCAACTTTTTATTATTAGATTCAACAGATGTAAAATTCCTCAGCCAAATTGCCATTAAAATTTTTGTGCTCTTTCTGTATTTATCACAGCATTAGTGCATGGGCTGCACTTTGTGTGGTACTGATATAGAGAAAATGGTGAGAAGCTGCATTCAGTTAAACCAGAAAGGTGAAGAGAAGGGGTTTGTTGAAAGGAATGTGAATATAGAGGGGTTTGTTTACCAGGAAATAGGATTTCTGGGGGTACAGCAGAAAAGTAGAGAAAGCTGATGAGCAGTGGGTGTTTGGGGTAGAGAAAGCACATAGCTATGTGGGATGAAAGTTCAGGAGAGAGACACTAGAGGGGTCCTTTTGAGCAGTGTGCAGGATAACAGGGGTGTGAGACAGAAAGGATGTAGTCCAGGGAAATGAGTTAATGCTATAAGGTTTGGGGAATATATTTAAAGAAAGTTTAAGCAGGTTAAGGGTGAGGTCTAGGCTGGGTGAAAAATATTAGCTATTACTTACTGACTACTTACTGTGTACCAGACTCTGTCCTCACTGTGCTAGGTACTTTATATACATTATCTGAGTCCTTTTAAAAATCCTACCAAGTTGATGGTGATATCCCCAGTTTATTAATATGCAGTAGGTTTATGGACATTAGGATTAGCACTTGAGAAAGTGATGGGGCCCTAGCCGGTTTTGCTCAGTGGATAGAGCGTCAGCCTTGGACTGAAGGGTCCCAGGTTTGATTCTGGCCAAGGGCACATGCCTGGGTTGTGGGCTTGATCCCTAGTAGGGGGCGTGCAGGGGGCAGCCAATCACTGATTCTCTCATCATTGATGTTTCTCCCCCTCTACCTTCCTCTCTGATCAATAAAGAAATATATATCTATATATACACTGAGTGGCCAGATTATTATGATCTCTGAACGCATAATAATTTGGCCCCTCAGTGTATTTGTATCTCAAATGGGTACCAAAAGTATTCTAGATTTTTGCTGGAGATCAACCACCTATTTTCCCTGAGCTTTTTATCAGCCAGTGCAAAGGGGAAAACTGATCAGGTTCTCGATTTATAGTATCTTTGATATCAAATAAATGAGGTACTCAAGAGAAGTACACTGAGTGGCCAGATTCTTATGCTTTCAGAGATCATAATAATCTGGCCACTCAGTGTATAAAAGCCCAGCAACTGGAATGGCGGAATGACCAGAATGACTGGAATGACCAGTGGCTATGACGTGCACTGCGGCAGCCAACCGGCCTGATCCGGGCCCTGATTGGGCCCCTTGGCCCCCGATCGGCCCCCAACACCCTGATTGGGGGCGGGGCCAGCCGGCCAACCACCCTCGGCCTGATAGACCCCATTGGGGCGGGCCAGCTGGACACCAACCACGCACGAATTTGTGCACCAGGCCTCTAGTAAATATATTTAAAAAAGAAAGTAATGGGGTCCTGATCCCAGGAAGTCAGTTTATGAGTATGATCTTGGCTGAAATAGTTGGAGCTCTGCCCTATTCTTATTCTCCCTCCTGTGTGTGGCCGACTAAAAGATTTTAGGAATTGATCTTAGCCGGGGTTACTTGGAGGACTGCTGATGACTTCTTTGGTGAAGAAGGGTTTAATTTTGTGAGATTTCTACCTCATATACATGCAAACTCAAATTTTCAAAATTACATATTTTTTAGGCATTACATTATGAAATAAGTAACAATGTTCACTGTAGAAAATTAGAAAATACAGAGAAGGAAGAGGAAAATGATTACCTGTAATCCTTCACTCAGAACCACTGTTGACAATAAAATACCCTTTTAGTAATTTGCATTTAATAAAGTAAAATGCTCAATAAAGTTTAAATTTTTTATTATATGTTGAAATGATAATAATTTGGATATATTGGTTAAATAAAATATTATTAAAATTTCACCTGTTTCTTTTTTTTAATATATTTTTATTGATTTCAGGAAGGGAGAGGGAGAGAGAGATAGAAACATTAATGATGAGAGCGAATCATGGATCGGTTGCCTTCTGCATGCCCTCTACTGGGGATTGAGCCTGCAACCTGGGCATGTGCCCTTGACCGGAATTGAACCCAGGACCCTTCAGTCCACAGGCCAATGCTCTATCCACTGAGCCAAATGGCTAGGGCTCACCTGTTTCTTTTTACCTTTTTCATGTGGCTACTAGAACATTTAAAATTACTTATTTGGCTCATATTATATTTCTATTGGACAACACTGCTCTAGAGTCTCTGCTTTGACCCTTCTGAGTCTTTAAAAAAATATTTTTATTGATATATAGAGAGAAAGAAAGGGAGAAGGAGTGAGAGAAACATTGATGTGAGAGCAGAACATTGATCCGCTGCTTCCTGCACACCCCATACCAGGGATTAGGGATCCAGCCCTGACCAGAATCAAACCACCAACCTTTTGGTGCATGGGACAACACCCAACCCACTGAGCCAAACTGGCCAGGGCCATTCTGAGTCTTAATGAAGTTTTACTGTCTGTACATTTTTAACTCTGTCATAAGTGTTTTAGGCCAGTGTAGTCCACTAGAACTTTTTGCACTGATGAAAATGTTTGATGAAATCTGCCCAATATGGTAACCTCTAGCCACTTGTGGCTATTTTTTTTTTTTACCAGAAATTGTTTTTTAATTGATTGATTTCAGAGAGAGAGGGAGATGGAGAGAGAGGTAGAAACCTCAATGATGAGAGAGAATCATTGATTGGCTGACTCCTGGGATCTGAGCCCACAACCCGGGCATGTGCCCTAGACCAGAATCGAACCTTGGACACTTCAGTCCACAGGCCAACACTCTACCACTGAGCCAAACTGACTAGGGCACATGTGGCTATTGATCACTTGAATTATAGCTAGTGTGATGGAGGAACTGCTTTTAAAACTTTACTTAATTTGAATTAATTTAAATGTAAATAATCATGTGTACTAGACAGCACAGTTATAGGCCTTATAAAAAATAAAATTTCCATAAACCTTGGCTGACTTTGTCTTTTCTAGTTGTGTCGGTGTTGAAGAGGAGAAGGCTGCTGACATTGATCTCTACCACTGCCCCAACTGTGAGGTTCTACATGGGCCTTCAATTAGTAAGTAGATCTTGGGATTTCCAGGAGAGCATGGGCCAGAGGAGAGACAAAGCAAAGGAAGCTTGGAAGGGAGATTGCCTTTGTGTAGGTGCTTCAGATTCATCTCCCTTGGGAAATAGCAGAGACTATATAGGCCCTGCAGGACAGCAGCCGCCCCACGGAGAGGGCAGAGTGCAGAAATCCTTCCTGGGGATTTCTCAGAAGAAGCACCTATCCTTACTAAGAACTTTCCTGAGTCTGTGAGGGCCTTGTTGACTCCAGGTGCTCCAAAGGGGTTATTAGATTGAAAGAGAAGCAGGGTCTGCCGAGGCCTTTGCTCTTGGAAACGTAGCTCACAGCCATTCTGATTCATGGTTTCATGTTTTTTTCTGGCTTAGTGAAAAAACGCCGTGTGTCTTCAAAAGGGCATGATGCACACAAGGGGAAGCCGGTGAAAACTGGAAGCCCTACATTCATTCGAGAGCTCCGCGGTCGGACCTTTGACAGGTGAGTACCTGTACCCCAAGTGCTGGTGAACTCTATGGCTCTGGGAAGCTGGGACCCCTCTTCTTTCCAGATTTCCCGCTGGCTGTCCCATTAGGTGCTTCCCCCACTTGGAGGTGTCTATAGAGCTCTGTGAGTTCCCTCTGGAGAGAGGTCTTCTGTTTTAGTCAGTTGCTGAGAAACATTGCTAGAGTTTCATTTGATGTACAGAGTACATTAAAGTCCACTTGTGGAAACTTTTGATAGATTGGGAGGCAGTTTTGCTCAAGTCGGACAAGGATATTTACATGCACCCACAGATTGTGACAACTAGGAGTCTTAAAGATCCGAACGTTTAAATTCTCATTGTAAAGACAAGGAATATCTTTTAAAAAATGAAGAAAAATATGAGGATCATATCTGTCTTTTGCAATCAAAAGAAAGTTTTCCTTTTTAAAAAAATTAAGATGCACTTATTAAAAATAAATTACATCAATTGTACAAAAATGAGTTAAAAAAGTTAATGAATGAAGGTACTCTCTTTTGCTTAGTTTTTAATTAATTTTATCATTTTTAGCTTTCCTATAACTGAAGTGTTGTTTAGAATTATAACTTTTTCTTTAACTTAATATTTTTTGTTTTGTTTATGTAAAGGCAGTGAGTTTCCTTTCTACCTCAGACCCCTCAGATCTCTTCTCGAAATTTAACCAATTTCTTGTGCATTCTTTCAGAAGTAGTTTTTGCTTATACAAGAATGTGGTCCTGGCTGGTTGCTCAGTGGTTAGAGCTTTGGCCTGTGGATCAAAGGGCCTCAGATTTGATTCCCAGTCAAGGGCATGTATCTCAGTTGCAGGTTCGATCTGGTCAGGGTGTGTGCTGGAGACAACTAATTGATGTTTCTCTCACGTTGATGTTTCTCTCTCTCCCCCTCCTCCCTCCCTCCTACTCTCTCTAAAAATCAATGGGAAAAACAATCCTTGGGTGAGGATTTAAAAAAAATAAAATTTAAAAAAAGAATGTATGTGTTTGTGTGTATATTAATTATTCTTTTAAAAAATACAAATAGAAACTATATTCTGCATCTTGATTTTTAAACCTAAAATTATATACATTTAAACGTTTTATTGATTTTTAGAGAGAGGAAGGGAGAGCGGGAGAGAGAGAGACATCGATTAGTTGCCTCTCGAACGCATTCTTACTGGGGATCAAACCTGCAATCTGGGTATGTGCCCTGACTAGGAATTAAACTCACAACCTTTGGTGCGTGGAATGATTTACCAACCAACTGAGCCACACCAGTCAGGGCTAAAATTATATTTCTTGAAGATCAATCCATATTAACACATGCACATGTTCTTTATTATTTTTCATGGATGTTTAGTGTTCCATTGTATGGATATATAATTTATTTAACCAATCCTCTATTGATGAACATTTAAATTGATCCTAGTATTTTGCTGTTAGAAAAAAATACTGCAGTAAATGTCTTTATATTCAAGTTTTTGCATATGTGGATAATTTTATTTGTAGATTTATTACCTAGCAGTGAAATTGCTAGGTCAAAGAGTATGTGCTTTAAAAATTTTTACAAATATTCCCAAATTATTTGCAAAGTGGCTATATTTCACACTCCCACTAGACAATGTGTGAAAGTATCTTAATTTCCTGTATCCTGGCCAGAACTGTTTATTATCAAACTTTTTTTTTTTTGCTTGCTTATTTATTATTTATTTATTTATTTATTTATTTAATTTTTATTGATTTTAGAGAGGAAGGGAGAGGGAGAAAGAGATAGAAACATCAGTGATGAGAGAGACTCACTGATTGGCTGCCTCCTGCATGACCCCTACTGGGGATCGAGCCCGCAACCCGGGCATGTGCCCTTGACCGGAATCGAACCTGGGACCCTTCAGTCTGCAGGCCGACTCTCTATCCACTGAGCGAAACCGGCTAGGGCTTTTTTGCTTTTCTGATAAGATAAAAAATGAAATGTTTCCACTTGATTTCTTTAATTATGAAGAAGACACATATATTTTTGTATGTTTATAAATCATCCTATTCCTTTCTCTGTTGCTGCTTGCTTATGTTATTTGACAATTTTTCTATTGGGTTGCTGCCTATTTCTTACTGATTTATGATAGCTTTCCTTGCAGAAAATTTTAATTTTTATGTAAATTTATTTTTAGTAGGTGCTGCACCTTGTCTCTCATTTTTTTTTGTACTACTCCATGTATTTATTTTTTCCAATTTAATCTTTGAATTGTCTAGAGTTATAGTAGTAGTGCGGTAGACATTGAGCATAATATTTTTCCAGATGTTTGTCTCAACACAACTTACCAAATAGTAGTCCCATCTTTTCTCCAGCATGATTTTTTTTAAAACCTCCTGTTTTCTAGTTAACTAAGTATGTGTGTTGAGTGATTGTAAAAATTGTTTTTGTTTTTTTCATAAGTCTTTTCTCTTTATTTGCCAGTATTTTAAATGGGGTACTGCTGCTCTGAGTTAGAATAAATTAGCTAACCTTGTCAGCTATGTCTTTTCTTCGTGGGCAGGCTATTGATTGATGTATTCCTTTGACATCCAGAGAAGAGCACCCTATTGACAGGATATCCTGGGTTAAGCTTTCCACCTTTGCCAGTGACCTGGCTTCTTGCCTTGGATAGGTCCTTTCTTCCCTGGCACATGAAGTTTATGCCATTAATTGCCAGCTCATCTTAGATCCCCTCAGCAAGATTCCACCCCATAAGTGAACGGTAGCATCTAGTGAGGCCTTCAGTGGCAGGGCCTCTGGGGCTCAGGGTTTCTCTCCTATGGCCTACAGCTCAGATGAAGTGATTCTGAAGCCCACTGGAAGTCAGCTGACTGTGGAATTCCTGGAAGAGAATAGCTTCAGTGTGCCCATCCTAGTCTTGAAGAAGGATGGATTGGGGATGACGCTACCCTCACCATCATTCACTGTGAGGGACGTGGAACACTATGTTGGTAAGCAACACAGACCATCTTAACTGTGATATTGTTCACTCTCATTAAGACCTGTGACCCCTCCCTTCAATCTACCTTTTGAATTTCCTTTCTAACCATCTTGGGAATCTCAGGTGAAGTGCTTACTCAGAGTCATTCTTTGGCGAAGCTAGAACCAAAATCCTGTCCTCCTCCTTTTTCGTAACAGATCATAAAACCCCAGACGGAGCCCCATTTTTTAACCTGGGCAGTACCAAAAATTGTAATGGTCTCTCTGTCCTTGCTTGAAATGAGAAAGCTTTTGACTTTTGCCCTCACATGCCAATTTTCTTCTGAGCATGAGTTTTGGGAGATAGGAGGAGAAAAAGTGAGGAAGCAGGGCCTAGGCAGGTGGATTGTATTATGAGAGGCTGTGTGTCAGGCAGTTCTGTTGCCCTAGCAGTTCTGGATCCAGCACATAGGAGAGTACAAGGGATTCCTACACTCACCTCTCAGACATGCACATACAAATACAATGTTTGAGGAGAGAGGTTTTGAGTGCAGGCCATTCTAGGGACTGGTAAGGGGATGAGAGACGCTTCCCTGGTCTCTGAGACCACTTGGTATAGAACCCATCTCTTTACTCCAGGTTCTGACAAAGAGATTGATGTGATTGATGTGGCGCGCCAGGCCGACTGCAAGATGAAGCTCGGTGATTTTGTGAAATATTACTACAGTGGGAAGAGGGAGAAAGTCCTCAATGTCATTAGTTTGGAATTCTCTGATACCAGGTAGGAGGGATGGGGTGAGTAAAAAGCCTCACAAATGCCTGGAACTTATCATATACTGAGTATATGTTAGTGTTCCTTTCCCTTCCTCCGTGGTTACTTCCTTTGGGATGGGGAGCTGGTTTATACTTTCCGAGGGTTGATGCTCACATAACAACCAAATCGTATTTCTCCTTCACAGTTTCTAGCGTTGGATAGATTATATAGTAGCTAATTTAATTGATTTTTATCTCCTTCAAGACCAGGGCAGCTTTCTTAGACCTTCTGATATTTAGAATGTGGCATGGTCATTTGTTTAACTCCCAGGATAGGTCCTCTGTTCCTGGAAATAGATTTACTAAAATTACCCCCAAATAGTTTCTCTAAGGATAAGGTTTCTTAGATTTAAAAAAGAAGGAAAAAAGCTTATGACCTTTAAATGATTCTGTCTGGACTTATATACTCAATAGATATATGTAGTCTTCTCTGTGCTCAAAACCATGGGAGATCCCAAAAATCATAACACGTCCTTTTGCACTTAGGAAGAATACTGTCTGATTGTTTACTTCTTTAACCTTTAATTTTGACATAATTATAGATTCACAGGCAGTTGCCAAAAAAATGTACAGGGGGGTCCCATGTATCTTTTATCCAGTTTCCCTCAATAGCAACATCTTACAGTAACTATAGTACAATATTGAAACCCTTGCTATTGGTTTTAACATGCAAAGTTAACCTGAAGGTGTTTAAAAAAACTGGTTATTTATACCTCACTTCATTTTGAAAGACTATTTCAAGCAGCTTACAGAGATGCAAAGAGGGGGAAAAAGAGAAAATTGGAATAAAAGGAAAATAAAGGTGGGGAGATAAGATACATCTGGTGGGTCATCTGCCCACAAAATGCATGTATGAATGTCTGGATAGTTGATGGAGAAGGACTTTAGAATTTTCACTGAATTTCCTTAGGGTCAGAATAAAGAAGGGAATGCAATAGTATAGAATTTGTGGTTTTCACATAGTATAAAAACAACCAGATGTTTGGGAGAAACACTTCTTTACCTGGAACTGAGCCCAGAGAGGTTTCTCTAAAGGTTCCTCATAAAGAAGACACTACGAGATGGGGACAATACAATTAACTGTTACAAACCAAGTGTCAAGTGAGTAGGCTGGGGTTGGGGGGGTATGAACATTTAGTAGAGGACATGATCGCCTTTGACTGAGGAAGGCTGTGGATCTGGGACTTGGGACTTCTAGAGTTGAGTGGAATGAGGATGCTGACCAGATTTACAGAAATAAGTGTTCTATGTACCCTTGGGGATTCTGTGGAGAGAACAACTTTGTCTTTATTGACTCTCACTGGAACGGAGGGCATTTTATTCAGACTTCAACCTCAATTCCTAATCAGCTGACATCTGTTCTCCATCCCTTCCTTGCTAGGCTTTCTAACCTTGTGGAGACACCCAAGATTGTTCGGAAGCTCTCATGGGTGGAGAACTTGTGGCCCGAGGAGTGTATCTTTGAGAGGCCCAATGTGCAGAAGTACTGCCTCATGAGCGTGCGGGATAGCTATACAGACTTCCACATTGACTTTGGCGGCACCTCGGTCTGGTACCATGTACTCAAGGTAGGAGTGTGTATGGCTTCTGGAGGCAGCCAGGCCTTGGACCACTCTGTGTTTTTTTCAGGTGGCAGCACAAAACAGGCTGCTGAGGCCTTTCTGCCTCCCAGGATTGGGTACTTAGTGAGTATGCCATGTAAACTGTCTCTACTTCACAGTTGGTGCTTAACGTTTTTTCAATAACAGCAGATGCCTAAAATTTTCTCCAACTACTATCTTCTTAATTGAACCAATATATATTACCACTGTGTGCAAATGTCCATATTTACTGCTGAAATTCCTGGTAACTTGAGAACTTCCCTTCCCCCTAACTTTATTGAGGCATACTTTAGCCTATATAATAAAGAGCTATTATGCTAATTAGACTGAACAGCAGAACGACCATCCAGACGACTTTCCAGACAAAGCTGGGGCTGCGAGAGCTGGCTGGGGCTGGCTGGGGCTGCAAGGGGCTGTGAGGGCCAGCCAGGGCTATGAGGGGCTGTGAGGGGCTGTGAGGGCCGAGTTCCTTGCACCAATTTTGTGCATTAGGCCTCTACTATACCATAAAATTAATGTTTTAAGTGTATAGTTTGATGAGTTTTGACACTTTTGTATCTATCTATCTATCTATCTATCTATCTATCTATCTATCTATATAAAAGCCTAAGCAACCATTACGACCAGTCGACCGAACAACTGGTCGACCAGTCGCTATGACACACACTGACCACCAGGGGGCAGATGCTCAATACAGGAGCTGCCCCCTGGTGGTCAGTATGCTCCCATAGCTAACCTCCCGCGGTCCCTCCCACCAGTCAGCCAACCTCCCGTGGTCCCTTCCTCTGGACTGGGTGAGATGGCCCCGATCAGCTCTGATTGCTGGCCACGCAGAGGGACCCCACCTGTGCACGAATTCGTGCACTGGGCTTCTAGTAGTTGTATAACTTCCACCACCACCAGGACAGAGCATATATGAGAAGTTTTGTTTTAATGTCAGCCTTCCTATAGATAATTTTCCTTTTAGTTGTTGCTATAATTAGCATATCAATTGTTAACGACTACAAAGGATTTTTGAGGTCTAGAAAACACATTTAAATAATTTTGATTGTTTTCCACCATTGTTCACACTATTTAGTTTTCTTTTCAGAAATGTCAAGGATAGAGAAAACCGATATGGCTCTTGTCCAACTGATCACCAATGCTGAACTAATTGTTTCCATTGTTTTCTCATGAAGAAATTGGAGCATTTATTTATTTATTTAAAAAACATTTTTATTTATTTTAGAGAGGAAGGGAGAGATGGAGAGAGATAGAAACATCAATGATGAGAGAGACTCATAGATTGGCTGCCTTCTCCCTCCCATGGGGGATCAAGCCCACAATCCAGGCATGTGTCCTGACCAGGAATCGAATCGTGACCTCCTGGTTCATGGGTCAATGCTCAACCACAGAGCCACACCAGCTGGGCTGGAGCATTTTTTTTCTTTTGATCTTTATTGTTGAAAGTATTACATAGGTCCTCTTTTTCCCCGCCATTAACCCCTTCCAGCCCGCTCCTGTTGGCTGGAGCATTTAAATGAAGAACTATCATGCAAATGTTACATTTAACTTTTTTATTTTTATTTTTTATTTTTTAATATTTTTTATTGATTTCAGAGAAGGGAGAGGGAGAGAGATATAGAAAACATCTATGATGAGAGAGTATCATTGATCTGCTGCCTCCTGCATGCCCCCCATTGGGGATCAAGCCCGCAACCCGGACGTGTGCCCTGACTGGGAATCGAATTGCAACCTCCTGGTTTATAGTTTGATGCTCAACCACTGAGCCACGCCAACTAGGCAGACTTTTTTATTTTTTATATATTTTATTGATTTTTCACAGAGAGGAAGGGAGAGGGATAGAGAGTTAGAAACATCGATGAGAGAGAAACATCAATCAGCTGCCTCCTGCACACCGCCCACTGGGGATGTGCCCGCAACCAAGGTACATGCCCTTGACCGAAATCGAACCTGGGACCCTGGAGTCCGCAGGCTGACACTCTATCCACTGAGCCAAACCGGTTAGGGCCAGACTTCTTTATTTTTAAATAATTTTTTATTGAAAAAATACAAAAATAACAGGAAGAATTTCTGTGTCCTTTATTCAGATTCTCCAAAGGTTAATGGGGGGATGAGGACAAATATGTAAGACCTTAACCAATAAAGAAATTAAAATGCAAAAAAAAAAATAAAATAAAAAGAGTTTAAACTTTTGCTTACATTTCACAGGTAACTTTCTTAAATCTATAGTGTATCATATATTTAAGATATGTGATAAGAATAAATTCTTCTCTATTTAAAAAAAATAATTTATTGAAAAAATACAAAAATAACAGGAAGAATTTCTGTGTCCTTTATTCAGATTCTCCAAAGGTTATCATCTTTATCTAAAGCAAACATAATATAATGATTTTATATATAGATTTTTTCTGAAACATTTGAGAGTAGTTGCAGACATGGTGTCCCTTTATCTCATAATAATTCAGTGGGTATTTCTTAAACACAAGGGCGTTATATTATAGTTATCAAAAATCAGGAAATTAATACTGATATAATACTATTATTTAATCTACAGATCTGATTCAAATTTCTCTAATTGTACAATAGATAATTTTTAAAGATAATTTCTTCTGTTGCTTTTCTTCATTGAAATTTATAATGAAATATTGGTTAAAGTAATAAAGCTGTGGGTTGGGATATTTGTGCGAGTGGGTTTTTGTGTCTTTTCTGCCAAATTATCTATCTGGTGATTATCCAGGCAAAATATAATTAGGAAATAAAATGTTCTTTTAGCAGATAATCACCTAACATAAAATCTTTCAGAAGTCCTTAGGCGATTACTGAACTTTTAAACTTTTATTAGCTTTGATTGTAGGTGTGAGAAGGAATACTCTCTGTAAATGGCATTTAAAGGCAAATTCAATTTCTTCTCATTGGTAATGTGGCCTTAAATTCTCCTAGGGCTAGTATTATTGATCTTTTTATCCGTAGAGGCCTTTTTCATTTGGTATTGCATGAAAAATAGGAGCCTTTGGTGTACATTTGTGCTAAGTTGAATAATTTTGTTTGAAATACTCTTTTTAAATGCTTTTTGTCAATATCATAGAAGCTTAAAAGTGAAAAAGCTCCTTTTGAAGTTTTCCAAATTCCAATAAAATGATCTTTGGATGGGTTTGGAAAAGAATTCTGGCATACTACGTGGTCTTAGAGCATGGGAGAGAGAATATCCTTTTGGAGACCCCCTTGAGGACTTTTCTGGAAACGCTTGATGTTTTTGGCATTTCAACCTCTTTTTGTTTCAGGGTGAGAAGATCTTCTACTTGATCCGCCCAACAAATGCCAACCTGACTCTCTTTGAGTGCTGGAGCAGCTCCTCTAACCAGGATGAGATGTTCTTTGGGGACCAGGTGGACAAGTGCTACAAGTGTTCTGTGAAGCAAGGACAGACACTTTTCATTCCCACAGGTCTTTTCTGGGCCCCTCTGGGAGCATTTGAGGAGGGCAGGAAGAGGAAAGCTTGGGGCATCAGAGCCAGCCCCTTCCTATAATGTGTTGATGTGATTATGTGGGATATCCCTTTCATATCAGCTGAAGGCTCAGAACTGGACATCAAGAAAATTCACATGGTGGCCAGTGAGCAGCATAGCTGCTTGGGAAGGCTAATGGTGGGGTGGCCCAGGAGGAGGTTAATAGACTTCTTTGCACTGGGCTACTTGGTGATAGAGAACAGAACTCTCAGCCCTATGACTCTAATGATGGTGACTGGGAGGCTGGCATTGCAGGCTATAAATCAGAGTGACATGGGGGGAGGGTGGGCCTTTCTCCAAAACAATACATGCCTAAGCTTTACCCCTAGAATTATGAATCCGTAGGTCTTGAGTGGGATCTGAGTGTGTGTATTTTGAAAAAGTCCTCCCAGTTGTCTCAATTTGGGGAAAGTTGGCATCTTTACTATGTTGAGTCTCTCATTAACACAGTAAGTCTCTCCATTTATTTAGATTTTCTTGATTTCTTAATTTCAGAATTAGTGTTGAATTTTCTCAAAACGTTTGGTAGAATTCTCAAGTCCAATTTCATGGACCTAGGGATTTCTTTTGGGGGAAGTTTTTAATTAGCATTCAATTTTCTTAAACTTTATTAGGGTATTAAAATTATTTAATAATGGGTGAGTTGTGATAGTACTTCTAAGGAGAATTGGTCCATTTTTTTCTAAGTTGTGAAATTTGTGTGTGTAGAGTTGTTCATAGTATTTCCTTATCTGTTTGATGTCTTCCAATTCTCTAGTGAAATCCTGTTTCATTCCTGATATTAGTTATTTGTGCCTTCTCTTCTGTGTGAGTATTGATGGAGGTTTATCAATTTTATTGAACTTTAAAAATCACTCATTTCATTGATTTTTCTCTGTTGTCTTTCTGTTTTCATTTTCACTGATTTCTGCTTTTATCTTTGTTTTTCTTCCTTCTGCTTGCTTTGGGTTTATTTTGCTTTCCCTTTTCCAGTCTTGAGACAAGAGCTTAGATAATCAATTTTAGACTTTCCCTGTTTTCTTTTATATATATATATATATATATATATATATATATATATATATATATATATATTGATTTCAGAGAGGAAGGGAGAGGGAGAGATAGAAACATCAATGGTGAGAGAGAATCATTGATCAGCATGCTCCCTACTGGGGATTGAGCCTGCAACCCAGGCATGTGCCCTGACCAGGAATCAAACTGTGACCTCTTGGTTCATAGGTCAACGCTCAACCACTGAGCCACGCTGGCAGAGCTGTATCATGTTTATTGATTTGTGGATATTATACCAACCTTGCATCCCATTGGATCATGGTGTGTGATCTTTTTTATGTATTGCTGGATCCGGTTTACTAATATTTTGTTGAGGATTTTAGCATCTATGTTCATAAGGGATATTGGCCTATAATTTTCTTTCTTTGTAGTGTCTTTATCTGATTTTGGCATAAGGATAATGCTGGTCTTGTAAAATGAGCTTGGGAGTCCTCCCTCCTCTTGAATTTTTCGGAATAGTTTGAGAAGGGTATGTTTTAGTTCTTCTCTGAATGTTTGGTAAAATTCACCTGTGAAGCCATTCAGTCTAGGACTTCTGTTTGTTGGGAGTTTTTTGATTACTGCTTCAATTTCACTAATTGTCATCTGTCTACTCAGGTTCTCTGATTCTTTCTGATTCAGTTTTGGAAGATTGTATGTTTTTAGGAATTTATGCATTTCTTCAGATTGTCCAATTTGTTGGCATATAGTTTTTCATAATATTTTGTTACAGTCCTTTTTATTTCTTTCATGTCAGTTGTTACTCTCCTCTTTCATTTCTGATTTTTTTTATTTGGGTCCTCTCTCTTTTTTTCTTGATGAGTCAGATTAAAGGTTTGTCAATTGTGTTTATGTTTTCTAAGAACTAGCTCTTGGTTTCATTGATCTTTTGTATTGTTTTTTAAGACTGTTTCTTTCATTTCTGCTTTGATCTTTATTATTTCCTTCCTTACTCACTTTGAGCTTTATTTATTGTTCTTTTTCAAGTTCTTTTAAGTGTAAAGTTAAATTGTTTATTTGAGATTTTTGTTTCTTGAGATAGGCCTGTAATGCTAGGAATTTCCTTCTAAGGACTGCTTTCACAGTGTCCCATAGGTTTTGGGTGGTTGTGTTCTCATTTTCATTTATTTCAAGATACCTTTTGATTTCTTCCTTGATCTCATTGTTAACCCATTCATTGTTTAGTAGTAACATGCTATTAAGCCTCCAGGTGTTTGTGTTTTTCATATTTTTCTTGTGGTTGATTTCTAGTTTCATACCGTTATGGTCAGAGAAGATGTTGATATGATTTCAATTTTCTTAAATATATTGAGACTTGTTTTGCATCCTAACATGTGGTCTATCCTAGAAAATGTTCCATGTGCACTTTGAAAAGAATGTATATTCTGCTTCTTGGGGTGAATTGCTCTGAAGATATCAGTTAAATCCATCTGATCTAGTGTGTCATTTAAGGTCCTCGTTTCTTTGTTTATTTTCTGTCTGGAAGATCTATCCATCGATGTCAATGGGTGTTAAAATCCCCTATGATGACAGTGTTACTGTTAGTCTCTCCCTTTATATCCATCGAGATTTGCTTTACATATTTAGGTGCTCCCCTGTTGGATATTTTGATCCTTTTATTATATAGGATGCCTCATTAAGCAATATATTATATTGTTTTACATGTTTTTGAATGTTCTATTAATGGAATCATCATATTAGAGATAATATTCTTTTTAACTTGCTTTCCCCCCCCTGGACATTGTGATTGTGAGATCCATGTTGAATCAAGTAGCTGAAATTAATTTATTTTACTTGCTTTCCAGTGTTCTGTTGTATGAGTATATGGCAGTTTATTCATTCTTTTGTAGATGAACATTTCACTGAAGAATTATGAGCAGGGGATAACATGGGCAGATTTGTATTTTAGATATATCACTTTGGGTTGGGTTCTGAAAGATAGACTTCAGAGGCTGAGATTGGTGTAGAGCAGTGGCTTGCAAACACTTGGCACTCAGGACCCCTTTATACTCTTAAATATTATTGAGGACCCAAAAGAGCATTTACTTTTTGGTTTATATTAATAATTTCTCATAAATTAAAACAGAAAATGCAAAAATATATATTAATCCATTCAGAGATAATAGTAATAAGCTTATTACGTCAATATTTATGAAAAACAACTATTTTTAAACCAAATAAAATTTAGTGAGAAGATTGACATTTACATTTTGCAAATATTTTTAATGTTTGGGCTAACAGAAAACAACTGGATCCTCAAATCTGCTTCTGCATATGGTGATATCATGTCATATACCCTTTGGAAAAATTCCACTGTATACTCATGAGAGAATGAGGGTGAAGTGAAAAAGACAAATCACATCTCAGTATTATCATGAGCATAGTTTTAATCTTGGATATGCTCTGAAAGAGTTTCAGGGATCCCCTAGGGTTTCCTGGACCACAACTTAAAAACTGCTGGTGTAGAGGAGCCAGTTTCGAGGCTGTTGTAAGTAGCCTAGGTGCGAGATAATGAGGGGTCTGACCACAGCATTGGTAGGATGGATGAATGATGTATGGATGTATGGATGGAGAAGGGGAGGTGAATATGAGAGAGATTTAAGGAGAAAAATCAAGTTTTTCAGAAGGTGGTATAGTGTTAAGTGCAAGGAGAATAGATTTCCAACTTAGATGCATGCTTCACAACCAACCTGTGAAGTGGACATTTAGCTAGAAATGGTAGAATTAGAACCCAGATCTGTCCAACACAAGAACTCTTTGTTTTATCTAGAGCAGAGTTAGAAGTGGTAGTCATGGCAAGGAGGTGATGCCCTTCTCAGAGACAAGAGAGAGGATGGGTGAGGCAACAGAGAGATTTTGGAGAGGAGGGAAGTAGGAGTTTATTAACCGCATAGATTGTTCCAGTTCAGGCTTATAATGATGGCAGACTTTGCCAGGGTGTGTATTGGGAGAATGGAGGAACCTAAAATGCTCAGAACCAGAGGAACTTAGAATGTTCTGAGTCACTGCCAAGCTGTCTGCTATAAGGAGTTGTGTTTGAGCTGAGTGGGGAGTGGAGGTGTCTTCCAGCTCTGATTTTGCCCTATTGCACTGCAGGATGGATCCATGCTGTGCTGACCCCGGTGGACTGCCTTGCCTTTGGAGGAAACTTCTTACACAGCCTTAACATCGAAATGCAGCTCAAGTGAGTCCTGAGGCTGTGGTGATCCCAAGTTGGCCATTCCCAATTGCTAGAGGCTTTGGGTTCTCCTGTATAGTAAGGAGTGCAGCATCCAAGGAGGCAAGATGATCAGAAAGAAATGGATACTGGTTCCTCATGCTCTTTGGTCTGAGGATGAATACCTCTTCCTCACTTTGTAGTTATGTGATTTTGGGCAAGTCCTTTTGTTAAAATCCTCACCTGAGGATATATTTATTGATTTTTAGAGAAAGAGAGAGTGAAGGAGAGACACAGACAGACAGACAGACAGACAGACACACATTGATGTGAGAGAGAAACATCAATCAGTTGCCTCCCGAACATACCCTGACGGGATCGAACCTGCAACCTAGGTATGTGCCCTGACCGGGAATCGAACCTCAAACCTTTTGGTGTACAGGACAGTGCTCCAACCAGCTGAACCACCTGGCCAGGGCAAGTCACATAACCTTTGAGCCCAAGTTTCTTAACCCATAAAGTATGGTCTTACAGGGTAGTTTTGAGGATTAGAGATAATGGATAAACAGCAGGGGTGGGGAACCTTTTTTCTGCCAAGGGCCATTTGGATATTTATAATATCATTCTTGGGCCATACAAAATTATCAACTTAAAAATTACCCTGCTACCCCAGCTGGCATGGCTCAATGATTGAGCATTGACCTATAAACTCGGAGGTCACGGTCTTTGATTCCCGGTCAGGGTACATGCCCGGGTTGCGGGCTCAACCCCCAATGTGGGGCATGCAGGAGGCAGCTGATCAGTGATTCTCTTTCATCATTGATATTTCTCTCTCTCTCTCTCTCCATCTCTTTTCCTCTCTGAAATCAATAAAAATATATTCAAAAAAATTTTTTTAAATTAACATATTTGGTCAAACATTTAATTAACTCACCCTTAATGCCTTCGCAGGGCCAGACCAAATGATTTTATGGGCCTTATATGGCCCGTGGGCCTGACATTCCCTATCCAGGCCCATGGGCCGTATATATGTTCTGATATAAAGCATCCAGAACAGTAGCTGATACATAGTAGATGCTCAGTATACAGGATTCTTATTACTGTTGTGCCTGTTTTCCCCAGAGCCTATGAAATTGAAAAGCGGCTGAGCACTGCAGACCTCTTCAAGTTCCCCAACTTTGAGACCATCTGTTGGTATGTGGGAAAGCATATCCTGGACATCTTTCGAGGTATGAAGCCCTTTGCCAACTGTCCCTTTTATCTTAATCTCCTGAGCATGTGTGTGTGCCTGTATGCATGTAACTATCACCTCAATTGAGATACAGTACTATTCCATCACCACAGAGATCTCCCTGGTGTTACCCATGTGTAGTCTCACCCACTCTCTTCCCTGCACTAACCATAACTTCTGGAAATCATTGTTCTGTTTTCCATCTTTATAATTTTGCATTTCAAGAATGTTATAAAACTGGAGTCATAGAGTATGTGATTGGCTTTTTTACTAAGCACAATGTAGGGGAGAGCATGGGTTTAAACATTTTTATTTAGCAAAGGTGGCTGAGAAAATTGGATAACAGTGAAATTATTCCTATTTCCTACCAATTAAAATAAGAAACTCAGTCTAGATAGTCTCAGAGTTTCCTGAGAAATTCTACTTCCCATGGGGACAAGGCCCAGTCCTGACCATCCTGGTATTACTGTGTTGGTTCTGGGTCTCAGCCCAGGTGGAAGCTAACCTTCTTGCTCACTCTGCTCTAAAATCAACTAGTTCCCTTGATTAGACCTGAGATTCTTCAAGATGACTTTGCCAGGAGGAATCAGTAACTCAGAGTTATAAAGAACCTCAGAGACCAATGAGTAGACTCCTACCCAATACCTCAAGCCCTTATTCTGCCACCTAGACAGACTGTCACTTAAGTGTTCTGAGGGTAAATGACTAACTGCTTATTACTTGTTCTGAAAAGCTCAGTTGAGTAGAAAACTCTTTATTGCGCCTAACTAAATCTGGCTTTGTCATAACCTCCTCCTGGAGTAACTCAGAACAAGGGCATTAAATGGCCCTTCAGATCTGTGTAGAGGGGGGCCAATCATAGTTGTCCTGAGTGTTATATTTTGGAACCCAAGAGGGAGAGTAGTGTCGTGAGAGAAGCACAGGCCTCAGATTCAGACAGACATGGTTTCAGTCTTGGCTTTGGCAGTTTACTAGGTGTATGCCCTTGGTTAAATCTCTTTGTCTCTCTGAGCCTCAGTTTCCTGAACTACAAAATGAAGATAGTGATACTTGGTTTACAGGGTTGGGTATAAAGATTAAATGAGAATGTAGATGTCAGATGCCTGGCACATAGTAGGTACTCATTAAATAAACACTTATAAGAACTGAGATCTGGAGTTGTGTTTAGAACCTCGAGCATTTTCTCTGGTTGCCTGAAAAAAAATAAGAAGCCCTTCACTTCCCTGCATGGCTTTGCTCACCCTCTGCCTTCCTCTTTCACCCTTTAGGTTTGCGAGAGAACAGGAGACACCCTGCCTCCTACCTGATCCATGGTGGCAAAGCTCTGAACTTGGCCTTTAGAGCCTGGACAAGGAAAGAAGTAAATACGTTTATTTCTCTACCTCCTCTAGAATTCTGCCCTTCATGGGGATTGGCTTTGGGTAGATTCTTTGTGGGAGGCAGAAGAGACCAGGGAGGCTTGTGGGCTCACGGCATTAGAGTAGAGGACTGGGCTAGGACTGTTTGAATGTTTTCAAACTTTTCTTTCTGATTATAAAAAAAGTAATACATGCCTACTCTAGAAAATTAAAAAATACAAAAGAGTATAAAGAAGAAAAATACCACCTGTAATTTTAATACTCAGAGGGAATTAACATTAGCATTTGGGCATACAGTCAAACCTCATTTCTCAAACATCTCCCATCTCGAACAATTCAGTTCTTGACAGACAAGTTGTTCACAGAAAAAAGTCTCCCTTGTCGACCAAAACTTGAGTGACCTGACAACCCTTTCATGCTGTTGCCTCAATGTGACAAAAAAGGTATGGAAGGCAACAAGCAAAGGAGAGAATGCTTTTGTTGCTGGATTAGCACAATTTTAAAACACAAAGAGGCCATCAAGAGTGCTAATGTTGCTAAGGGTGTGAAAGTGCTCACAAAACAGCAACCACAGGCAATTGAATAGGTAGAAAACTGTTGTTGATTGGATAAAGGAAAAGCAGTTAGCCAGTGATAAAACTTCTGAGGCAGTGATATATGAAAAATTCCTTTAAGGCTAGTAGAAAGTGGTTCTATAAAGTTAAGAAAAGAAGTGTTTATTTATAAATTAAACAGTACATTAGACATGTACTATATATAAGAAAGGTTGAAACAGAATCATTTGGGGGTCTGAAATGTATTAATTCAATTTACATTATTTTTAATGGAAAAATGATGCAGTTTTTGAACAAATGGCTTCTCGAACAGCCTTCTGGAATGAATTAAGTTCAAGAAATAAGGTTCCACTGTATTTTCTTCTGACCTTTCTTATATGCATTTAAAAAACATAATTGCTGTCACCCTGTACATACAATTTTATATCTGAATTGATTGGCTTATCTTAATTTTCCTGTGTCACCAAAGTTCTCCGTAAACATTTAAATAGTTACATGATATTCTTTTGCAAGGATGTATCATCCTTACCTAACCACTTGTGTATTGTTCTTTTCTTTTTATTTATCTGTGTATTTCGGGGGGGGGGGCAGTTGTAGAAAATCATGCAGTGAATATCTGTATTAGTTTTTGTCCCTCATCTCTTTTTAAAAAATGTTTTTTATTTCAGAGAGAGGATGGGAGAGGGACATAGAAACATCAATGATGAGAGAGAAACATCAACATCCATCGGCTATTTCTTGCACGCCCCCTACTGGGGATCGAGCCCAAAACCCAGGCACGTGCCCTGACCTGGAATCCTGGTTCATGGGTTGATGTTCAACCACTGAACCACAATGGCTGGGCTGTCCCTGATCTCTTGATTGAAGTTTCTTCAGGATAGATTCCTAGAAGAGCAATTACATTTTTAAAAAAATATATTTTATTAATTTTTTACAGAGAGAAAGGGAGAGGGATAGAGAGTTAGGAACATCGATGAGAGAGAAACATCCATCAGCTGCCTCCTGCACACTCCCTACTGGGTATGTGCCCGCAACCAAGGTACATGCCCTTGACCAGAATTGAACCTGGGACCCTTGAGTCCGCAGGCCGACGCTCTATCCACTGAGCCAAACCGGTTAGGGCGAAGAGCAATTACTTGATCAAAGTACATGGGAAAAAATGTATGACTCTTGATGCATACTGCCAAAATGGCTTTTTAGAAATATATCAATATCCATATATCCAGTTGAATATTAAATAGCTATAGAAGAGATTCATTAAGTTCTATGTACTGATTTGGAAAGATCTCTAGAATTTGTCAAGTAAAGGTGTAGAACCGTATATATAGTGTGTTATCTTATGTGTAAAAAGGGGGAAAACAATAATTATATTTGTATGTACTTAATATTTGCCTTAAGACACAATCTGGAGGGATGCAGAAAAAGTAATAAAAGTGGCATATGGGGGTGGCCTAAGGGAGCTGATGGCCTAGTGGGGCTGATGAGGTTTTTCAGTATATATCTTTTTATATTGTTTGATTTTCTTAAATTTTGTGAATGGATTATCTACTCAAAATATTGAATTTTTAAAAAAGCAATTTTAAGAAATGCAAAAATACAAGACATCAATATTTTTTATGCTTTTGATATATATATGCATATATATATGTATACACACACACATCCTATATAATTATAGGCTAATATGCAAATTGTCCCCTCGACCGGGAGTTCAACCAGGGGGTCGGGACTGGCTGGCCAACCACTTGCGGCCCCTCCCCGAGCCAGCCCAGCCCAATTGGCCCTGATTGGGGCCGGTGGCCGGACCCCACCCATTCATGAAGTTGTGCACTGACCGGGCCTCTAGTATATATATATATTTGTTAATCCTCACCCAAGGATATTTTTTCATTGATTATTAGAGGGAGTGGAGGAGAGGGGGAGAGACAGAGAGAAGCATTAATGTGAGAGAGACAAATGGATTGGTTCCCTCCGCACGCACCCCAACCAGGGTTGGTACATGCCCTTGACTGGATTCAAACCCGGGATCCTTCAGTCTGCAGGCCAATGCTCTATCCACTGAGCCAAAACAGCTAGGGTGCTTCTGATATTTTTATAGACTTCTTTTCCTGCATACAGTGGCCTAAGGAGATCTCCCCATTTCCTGTTGCCGAACTTCCCCTCAGATATTCTCGGACTTCATGTTTTGTGCCCTCTCTTGCTCCTTAAACACATCTACAAGGCCTGGGCGTTAGCCTGCAATTCTGTTTCTTTACATCTTTACATCATTCAGGTGTGGCTACCTTGAGTTTCATCTCTGACCCTCCTGCCCCCCATTTAGTGAATTTTAGCGTGAATCTGTCCCAGAAACACCAAAAGGGAGGGAAGTGGATGGGTTCTAAGCACTCATGCCTTGGGCCAGCATTGCCCCAGGGACCAAGGGATGGCCCCAAATAGTGTAGCCGAAGGGAGAGTAGGACAGAGATCTGAGGAGCCATGCTTATGGAAGAAGTCTGTTGTGAAGTGCAGAAGACTGACTTCCGTGAGAAGCACTTGCTCCCCACGTTTCCAGAGCCCCAGGGCTGGGTGGGAGGAGGAAGCTGTTAAGGTTATCCAGCTGGTCACATGGGTTTTAGGCATCAACCCCTGCCTAGCCATCAAAATAAATTCCAGATGGATTAAAAGAGTTAAAGGAAAAAATAATCAAAGCATGGGAAACAAGAAGTAAATGCTGAGGAATTTTTATCAATCCTCTGGATACTGAAGTGAAGTGAAAACTGATGGAAGAAATCACAAAGGAAAAGCTTGACAGATCTGGCTACATAAACATGTAAATCTCGAGGACTCAAAAAGATTGCAAAGGAATTAAGAGAGACAACCAACAGCTCTCAGCCTGGGTTGCTATCGAGCTAGCTGTGGGCTAGTAACTACTCAGCACTGAGTTCTGTCCTCACAAGTGGGGAGGAAGGAATGTTCCCAGGGATCTCCCTGAGGTCCTTGACTTTTTGAGGGGTGTGGCCCAAGCCTTCATCTGAGTTCCTCACACATCTTGACACTGTCCTTTATCAGATATATGTTTTGTAAATATTTTCTCTGAGCCTATGGTTTGTCTTAACAGTGTTTTTCCCAGAGATGTTTTTCTGTTTTTATTAAGTCCAGTTTATCAGTTTTTTTCTTTTATGGTTCATGCTTTTTGTGTCCTAACAAATCTTTGCCTTACCCAAGGTCATAAAGATTTTCTCCTCTGCTTTCTTCTAAATGGTTTATAGTTTTAGATGTTACATTTTGGCCTGTGATCCATTTTGAGTTTGTATGTGTGTCTTTGTATATGGTGCCGGATATAGGTTAAGGTTCTTTTGGGGCATATGGATATCTAATCGGTCTAGTTAGTACCATGTGTTACCAACCTTTCTCTTGAATTACCTTGGAACCTTTGTCGAAAATCACTTGTTCATTTACGTGTGGGTCTTTCCTCATGCTTTTTGTTTGACAGGCTCTGCCAGAACACGAGGATGAGATCCCGGACACAGTACGGACTGTACAGCTCATTAAAGATCTGGCTAGGGAGATCCGCCTGGTGGAAGTAAGAAGCATGGGAGCAGGGGAGGTGTTTGGGAAGGGCTTGAGGCTCAAGTGGCAGGTCAGGCCTCTGCACTTGACATAAGGGCTTAGGGGAAGGGTTGGGAAGGCCCAACCAAGGACTCTATTCATTCATTTATTTATTAATTCAAACATCATGTGCTTTAAGTGTGCTATACATTGGGTTAGGTGCTTAAGATACATAATACAATGCCTACCCACAAAGAACTCACAGTCTAGTAGGGGACCCGGCAAAGTTAACCTGTCTAAGCCTCGTTTCCTCATCTCTAAAGTGAGTATAATTATACCTACTCAGGGGTTGTTAAAAGGATTAAATAAGGTCATATAGGTTGAGCATTAATTATAGTGTTTGGCACACAGTTGGTTCTCAGTAAATTCTGATGGTGGGTCATGATATTGGGTGGTGGAAGTCATAATAGTAGTTATTGTTGTTATTAATATTTTGATTCAGTCTCTGCATTCTACAAAATGACAGTTCTCCCGGGTTGAAGATGATTACAAAGCCATGTTTCAACAGGTGGCATATACCACGAGGCAGTAAGGTGTAGTGGTAAGAGACTCAGAGAAACTTGGGTTCTGGTTCCTGCTCTGTCACTTGAAAGCCTTTCAGAGCCTCAGTATCCTTATCTGTAAAGTGGAGATAACTCCACCTTTTCAGAGTTTTGTTAGAATTCAGAGCTAATGTATGTAGAGCCCCTCGCACAGTGCCTGGCAGAGTAAGTACTCAATAAATGTGAGCCATTGTTATTAGTAGACTTTGCAGCAAAGAGAGAACTCAGTGTGGGCTGGTGAAGTAGCAGAGGCACCAGAGGAGAATGGGACTTGAGGAAGTTTAAATTTTCCTTCAGCTCAGAAGCTGTAAAGTTCCATTTAGCACTAAATCCATGCTGAAGGGTAGTCAGAGTGAGCTACTGGGAAGTTGGGCTTCTAGCCTCACCGCTTACAGCATGTTTTACTGCCTAGAGCACAGCTTACATGGTCCACCTCCTACCTCATTTTCCTTCACTCCCGTTTGTCAAAATCCTTCAGGTTTAATTAAAAGGCCTACCCTTTTCCCAGCTCTTCCCACTTAAATCAATTTTGTATACACAGAACTTTGGAGTTCTTGGAAGAGGACTTAGTGATGGATCATATCTGATCCACTGGCTTTCAAATATTTTAAATAAGATTTTACTTGGAAGTCTAATATATACAATCAGTCAAAGCACAGCTGCTGTGAATAAGATGAAGGTGAGAAGCTTAGAGCTCCACTAGGTCCTCTTGTTTGCCTCCTATCTCCCTCCAATCCTCAGGGCTCCTCCCAATAAGCTGAAAGGAGCCACAGGACATCTTTGCAAACCACCTATCTAGTCTAATTATTTAATTTTACAGCTGAGTAAACAGAGCCCCGAGTGGTCAGATTACTTATCTGAGACCACAGAGGTAGCTAGTAGCAGAATTCAGATGAGAACCTCTCTCTTTCTCTCAAATCCTGCAGTCCTTAGAGTTGGAACCACCAGTTTACTCAATTATTTTGTCTCATATCAGCTGCTCTTGGAGACTTTTCTCTCCAGTTTTTAAATATATTTTTATTGTTGATAGTATTACAGATATATCCCATTTCCCCTACCTCTGCCCCCTTCCTCCCAGCCCCTACCCACTTCTCTTCAGTTTTGACAATAATGCTGGGTTTTTCCTCTGCTCATCTTCTCTATATTCATCAATGGCTGGGTAAAGAAATGCCACCCAGTAATTCTTGATGACTTATTGTGCGAAAACTAAGGTGTGCATATGTGGAGCATCTGTAAGCCACTTCCATAGCCGTGCCGCCAGTGCCATGAATGGACCTCTGCTCTTAGCAGAGAGAACCCTTGAGTAAGCTCTAACCCCCTTGTGTACTAACACTCTTGTAGGATATCTTCCAACAGAAGGTTGGGAATACGAGCAATATCTTTGGGATGCAGAGGATCTTCCCAGCCGGCTCCACTCCCTTAACCAGGCCAGCCCATCCCACTTCAATAGCCATATCCAGGCTGTCACTGCCCTCCAAAACTGGTTCAAAGAAGAAAGGCCTGAAGCCCAAGGAACTCTTCAAGAAGGCTGAGCGAAAGGGCAAGGAGAGCTCAGCCTTGGGGCCTGCTGGCCAATTGAGCTATAATCTCATGGACATATACAATCATCAGGCAATGAAGACAGGCTCTTCCCAGAAAGCAAAGGTGGGTGCTGGCCCATGGGTTCAGCCCAACCCTTTTGTGTCCTTTGGAAGAGCAGAGCATCAAAAGGACAGGCTATCCTGTTTTCCCACGTCCCTTAGGGCCCCTGGTGTTTGGCTACCAGTCCCACTACTTTAATAGGCATTTATTGAGACCTTGTCTATGCTGGGCACTGTGATAGGTGCTATAGATGTAACCTTCAAGAGGCTGACAGGCTAGTGAGAAAGATAGGCATAAAAAATGAGTGCAATGAAGTGTTGTAGATACCACAGTCGGGTGTGTGTGGGACCCTAGGACTCAGAGGGTGATGATTCTATCTGGGTAGGGGCAATGGTCAGGAGCTCTTCTCAGAAAACATGACACAAGCTGAATCTTGAAATGCTTGGATGAGAATGACATTTGAGAACATGCTCCGTGAGTGTCAGGTTGGAGTCTTATACAGGTCCTTGAGAAAAGCTCTCATCCAGGGCGCCGCCTTGCTTCAAGATTGTGGAGCCTTCTATGGGTATGTGAAGGTGTTCCCCCCTCTTTTTAGGGAACATGCTTTATAAAATTGATAGGCTTTTCCCTGAGCCAGCCATTCTCAACCTCCTACTCCTGTGATCATTTGGGGTGCGGAGTGGGGAGTGGGACAGTGTAGTAGAAGGCCTTCGTTCAGGTGGTTTTGACAGTGAACTAAACCAGTGAAACTGGAGGGAACTGGCCATCCTGATTCACATGGGAGACCCAGACAGGTGAGGTGACAACTGAGCTCCTCTTCTGCAGTTCAACATCACTGGTACCTGCTTGAATGACTCAGATGATGACTCGCCAGACTTGGACGTTGATGGGAATGAGGGTCCGCTGGCCTTATTGATGTCTAATGGCAGGTGAGAATAAACACAGATACTGGGACTGTTGGTGGCAACATGCCACTAACACAGGGCATGGAATTGGGATCTGGGACTGTAACACGGGTTGGGAGGGACTGCATCTGGAGAAATACCTAGATATTATCAGATATCATTACTTCGTTCAGAGAACCATGATTGTGTTTATGGGTAGGGAGGGGAGAGGTCTAGAATCTAATTGGCAGTCCTGAGAAAAATCTTGTGTAAGTTCTAGAAATTCCAGCCAGTCAGTGGTTCAGAACTGCTGGCAGGTATAAGAGGTAATATAGCATACTGGTTAAGAGCATTAGTTTTGTACATACCTTTTGCGATTCAATTTTTAGGAATTGATTTTGCAGAAATATTTGCACAGGTGTATACAGAGAAATGCTCACATCATTGTTTATAATAGTAATTGGAAACATGTTCATCAATTAGGGTTGGATAAATTATGGTACATCTGTAGAATAGAATACTATGCGGCTGTTAAAAAGGAATGAGTTTAATATTTATTGACATGGAGAAGTGTCCAAGGTTAAATCCTTAAGTGAAAAAAAATCAGTTTATAAAATAATATATAGGAATAGTTCCATTTTAATTTAAAAAAATGCACGTGTGTAGAAAAGCAATATACAGACTTTTCCCTTTATTTTTAGATTAAATTTATTGGGGTGACATTAGTTGACATGATCATATATTTCTTTATTTTTAATTTAACTTTTTGGAAGAGGTTTAAATTTTAATTTATACAGTTTAAAATTCAAAAAGCGTGAAAGAATACATAGTGAAAAATTTTGCTCCCACTCCTCTCTGTTCCCCAGTTCTCCTCCCCATGGACAATCATTGTCAATGATTTCCTTCCAGAGATATTTATGCACATTCACGCAAATAAATATATTATTTTATACTTGTCAACCAAACTTGTAACAGTAGTTACTTCTGGTAAGTAGGATAGGAGAGACAGGAGAGGAAATTTTCACTTCAATAGCATTTTAATTTTGTATAATGAGCATGTCTTACTTTTTTAAAAATAATTGTTAACAGAACATTTTCCCAAAGAATAAAATAAAAGCTGTTCACAACAAAAAGCATGGACTTGGGAATCAGACAATCCTGAGTTTGAATCTCAGCTCTGACATGTGTTCGTGTGTGACCATGGCAAGTTAACTAACCTGTCTGCCTCAGTGTCCTTATTATATCTATCCTATAGATAAAACTTAGGGTTGTTGGAGGACTAAATGAGGTAGTATATGTAAAGTGCTTATCAAAGGGCCTGCCACATAGTAAATGCTTAATTAATGGTAGCTCTTACAAATATAATGATGAAGTTGAAGTGAAAGATGATGATGGTGGTGATAATGGCATGGGTATGAACAGAAGCTGAGTAGGTCATCAGAAATTCTGAAACATGTGGGCAGGCAGAAGAAGATAGTAAGAGTTATCATCTGGGCACTCAGAACACCAGACAGGAGCAGTCAAGAGCCAAATACAGAGTATGTACATTGTGAGAACACAAGTGACAAGGATACCTTAATAGCTTTTTGGTAGGAAAAGGTTGTCTTCAGATCCCAAGGGTGGGTGTAGTAGGTCCACCTGGTGAGAAATAAGGGAAAAGAGAGTGTGAGAGTAGGGCACATTCTGAAAGCAGCAGAGTTATCCTTGGGATTTGAGAACCTAGTTACTAAAGAATAAGATTAGAGAGACTGTTGAGCATTGCCTTTGTCCAGAACCGATGGTTGGTCTCTGGGGAAGAGAAAATCGAGAGTCCTAAGGGTCCAGCCTGTAATGGCTATTGAGGACATGATGAGACATTTTCCCCTTCCCTACTTCTATCCCCTCCTGAAGCTGCCAGAAGCAGCTGTTAAGTTACCTACAGAGTCAAGGTATAGAAATATTTGGAGACCAGATGATATTATGTCTGGGCTTTTCTCCAAAGTAATCCAGTGTTTTGCGGAGGCTGAGGTGTAATTGAAACAAGATTGGCTGTGAAACAAGATTGATAATTGCTGGAACTTAACTGGGTGATAGGTTCATGGGAATTTGTTATACTTTTATGTTTTTGAATATATTTGACATTTTTCATAATTAGATGTTAATAAAAGATCTGGGTATAAATAGCTACCATTTACAGAGCACCCACTCTGTATCAACTTCTATCTTAGCTATTTACATACATTATTTTATTTAGTCCTCACATCAACCCTGAAGACCAGGGTTGTTATCCCTATTTTACTAATGTGGAAACTGAGGCCCCAAGAACTTCATTAGTTACATTGGGCACTCACCATGTGTCAGTCTCTGCATTAGCTTATTTAATTCTCCCAACAACTCTATGAGGTAGCAAACAGGCCAATTTAATGAGAGCCAATTAACTGAAAGCTAGTTCACCAAATGACTATTTGCTGTATATGTCAAGTATACTAATTTACCAAAAATGTTTTTTTTTAAATAATAAGATTTATTTTAGCAGTTTGTACTGGTTAATATTGTTTACCATGTATAATAGGATTATTTAAGGTACTTTTGAGTGTGTGTTTTTTTTTAACACGTTAAGCGCCCAGTCAGTCACCGGTGATGGACACTATACTTTCCGTCTGGAAGACAAAAAAGGCTGGGCGCTTAACGTGTTAACTATATATTTTTACAGCTTTTTTTGAGGTATAATTTAGTTACCATATAGTTAACCTGTTTTAAGTGTACTATTAAATGATTTTTAATAAATTTAAAGAATATGCAACCATCACTACCATACAATTTTAGAATATTTCTATCCCCAAAAAGATCCCTTATATACCCACTTATAGTCAGCCCTGGTTCCCTCCCCCCAGACCCAGCAACCACTAATCCACTTTCTGTCTGTATAGATTTGCCTTTTCCAGACACATCCTATAAACGGAGTCATACAATATGTGTATTTTTGTGTCTGGCTTCTTTCACTTAGCATAATGTTTTTTAGGTTCATCCATGAAGTAGTATGTATTATTAACTGGTTCCTTTTTATTGCTGAATAGTATTCCGTTGTATGGATGTATCACATTTTGTTTATCTGCTCACTAGTTGGTGGTCATTGGATTGATTCCACTTTGGGTTATGAATAATGGTGCTATGAGCATTTTGCATACAAATATTTGTGTGGCCATATTTTTTTTTGTTTCTTAGGAGTAAAGTTTTGGTTCATATGGTAACTGTATTTTTAACTTTTTAAGAAACTGCCAAACTTTATTCCAAAATGTACCATTTTATATTCCCACCAGCAATTACAAGTTACTCCATATACTGATTAACACTTGTTATTCTCTCTCTTTTTAATTATAGCCATTCTGATGGATATAAAGTGGTATCTCATTGTGGCTTAATTTTCATTTCCTTTAAGACTTAACAATGTTGAGCATCTTTTTGTGTGATTATTGGCCATTTGTATATCATCTTTAGAAAAAAGATATCCTGCGCATTCAATGACTAAGGTCTATTCATATCTTTTGCTCATTTTAATTGGTTTATGTGTCTTATTATAGAGTTCTAAGAGTTATTTAAATATTCTGGATACAAATACTTTCCCATATAAGTGATGTGCAAGTATTTCTTCCCAGTCTGTGGTTTATCTTTTCATTTTCTTAATAGTGTTTTTTGAAGCACAAACATTTTGAATTCTACCTAATCCCAGGTCACAAAGATATTTTCTGTTTTCTTCTAGAAGTTTTATAGTTTTAGATTTTACATTTAGACCTATGATCCATTTTGAGTTAATTTTTGAGTATGATGTGAGGTACGAATCCACATTTCTTTGCATGTGATAGCCAGTTTTCACCTTTGTTGAAAAGACCATCCATTCCCAACTGAATTGCCTTGGGACCTTTATCAGAAATCAGTTGACCATAAACTTAAGAGTTTAATTCTAGACTTGGAGTACAGTTCCAATGACATATGTCTGTCCTTATGTCAGTATCACACTACCTGGATTACTGTAGCTTTATAGTAAATTTTGAAATTGAGTAGTATAAGTCCTCCAACTTTGTTCTTTTTCCAAATTGTTTTGGCCAGTTGAGACCTTTGTATGCTTGTATACATTTTAGTATTAGTTTACAAATTTCTTCAAAAAATCTAGCTGTATTTTTATAAGAATTGCATTGAATCTATAGATCAATTTGGAGAGAATTGCCACCATAACAATATTGAGTGTGACTGATTTTATGTTCTGTTTTCCTCTAGTACCAAGAGGGTAAAGAGCTTATCCAAGTCTCGGCGAGCCAAGATCGCAAGGAAGGCAGACAAAGCTAGGCTAATGGCAGAACACGTGATGGATGATGAATTTGACTTGGATTCGGATGATGAACTGCAGATTGATGAAAGATTGGGAAAGGATAAGACGACTCTTATAATAAGACCAAGTGTGTACCTGTTCTTTCTCTTCCCTGCTTCTTGGGCTATTATGAATTTTTTGTGCCCTTGATAGACTCCAGACATTAGTCCTGAGCTTGTTGACATTCTGATTTACCAGCTCTGTAGGCCTCCATGTAACCTTTGCTCTAGAGATTTATTTGTAAGCTAATTCCTAACCTTTCTAAATCAGTCGTCTGTCGTCATTACTTTTAGGAATATTATAGTATCATTTTCTTTCCCCTGGGTGTTTGGCTTAGATGTTCATCTTAGCTTTGTGATAAGTGCATACCTTTGTTTTCTAGAATTTCCCCGAAAGCTGCCCCGTGCGAAGCCTTGCTCTGACCCCAACCGAGTTCGAGAACCAGGAGAAGTTGAGTTTGATATTGAGGTAGGAGCCTGCCCTGTGTTTAGTCTTCTGCTCATTCTGGTTATAGAGACAGAAGGCAGATATTGTCATTCTACTTGGGGAGGAAGAAGATATCCTGTGTATTCAGTAACTACGGTATTTGTTAAGTGAAAGATTGTATACTAAGTGCTGCTGAGCATATAAATGGAAGATTATAATTTAGTTAAAATATTTAAAAGTCTTTAATACAGAGTAGAATAAAAGCAGTGTGAGGTAGCAGAAAGAACATCTGATTTGGAATATCTGATTGTGATCTTGCACAAACTATTTAACTTCACTGAGCCTTAGTTTCACTATCTGTAAAATGGGAGTTATACTACCTACCTCACAAAGATGCTGTGGGAATGAAGATGAAAGAATGAATATTCTGTTTATACTAGTTTATACTTGGTGCTCAGAAGATATTAGTTTCAGAAGTGAGACTGTCATTGGGCACTTATCTGACCAACCCTTGGCAGCTAAGGTAATATCCTTTTTTCCCAACAGGAGGACTATACAACAGATGAGGACATGGTAGAAGGGGTTGAAGGCAAGCTTGGGAATGGGAGTGGAGCTGGTGGAATTCTTGATCTGCTCAAGGCCAGCAGGCAGGTGGGGGGACCTGACTATGCTGCCCTCACGTGAGTACTGGCTTTGATCTCCCCTTTCCAAGGCAATCAAACAACATACCCTCACCTCCCACTCAAAGGGCTGAGGCCGCCAGTCAGCAAACATTTATCAAGCTATTATTTAAAGGGACAAAGAATTAGCCAGGGCATTTGGACTGAAAGAATAAAGTAGACATGAAATCTGCCCTAAGAAACTTAAGGTCAGAGAGAGAGAGAGGAGAGAGAGAGAGAGAGGCTATATAGACATCAAGGGGAATCAGTTTTGGGAAGTTGGAAGAGGGGCTGGAAGAGACAAGGAAGGAGAACTGGATCTTTTAAAAAACAAAAAAAGGAAAGAATGCAGCATGGATGAACATGGAGGGAGATGCGCCCCTCTTTTTGCCATCTTGCATGCTGTCTGTGGAGACTCTTGAAGCAAGAAGGACTGGCCTTTTCATGAAAACAGTCTGTGATACTATCTGGATCCTTTATTGATTTCTGGTTTTTCACCTGGGATGATTCTCTTCCTCCTCTCACCCTGACCCCTCAGCTTTTGGCCCTCCTCCCTGACTATTCTGATGACTAATTTCCATTGTCGACTAAAGAAACTACCTAAGCATTTCTCCTCTGTCCCTTGCAGCGAGGCCCCTGCCTCTCCTAGCACTCAGGAGGCCATCCAGGGCATGCTGTGCATGGCCAACCTGCAGTCCTCATCGTCCTCCCCAGCTACCTCCAGCCTGCAGGCCTGGTGGACCGGGGGGCAGGACCGAAGCAGTACGAGCTCCAGCAGTGGGTTGGGTACAGTGTCGAGCAGTCCTGCTTCCCAGCGCACCCCAGGAAAGCGGCCCATCAAGCGGCCAGCATACTGGAGAACCGAGAGCGAGGAGGAGGAGGAGAATGCCAGTCTGGATGAACAGGACAGCTTGGGAGCATGCTTCAAGGATGCAGAGTATAGTAAGCTGAACACTTGAGTGTAGGCCAGAAGGGTTCCCCCACCCCAGTCTCAATCCCAATCTCAGTCCAGGACAGCCGAGCCATATTTTCTTTATCTGTAAAATGGGGCTATCTCACAGGTTGATTTAAGAATTAGAGATGATGCTTGTACAGAGCACCTGACATACTGTCTTGCTCATGGTGGTCCTCAAAAATTGATAGCTGTTATAATTAGCTATCATTCACTTTTAGTCCAACCTTCCCTGCTGGTGACTTTTTTCCCTCTTGCCTATTTCACTTCCATCACCTGTATTTTTTTGTGTGTTCTATGTCATTCCGTTCATCCCTATCAAAAGTATATATAATAACCTTTTCGTGGGCTTTTTACATGACTCATGAGATGACTCATTTTTGTAAGCTAAGATTTATTGAGTACTTCAGTGTATAAAGCACTTTTTTGTATAGTATAGCTGACATTAATGTAGGCTTTTGTTTTAATACTATTTTTTTAAATTAGTGCTATTGACCCAAATTAGAACAAGACAGAGAAAGTAAAAGTTACTTTTTTTAAAAAATATATTTTATTGATATTTTACAGAGAGGAAGGGAGAGGGATAGAGAGCTAGAAACATCGATGAGAGAGAAACATCGATCAGCTGCCTCCTGCACACCTCCCACTGGGGATGTGCCCGCAACCAAGGTACGAACCTGGAATCGAACCTGGGACCCTGGAGTCCGCAGGCTGACACTCTATCCACTGAGCCAAACCGGTTTCGGCAGTAAAAGTTACTTTTGACTAACACTCATTCGCCTAAGGTTATCTGAGCCAGGTGACCTTTGTTATCAGTTTGATTTACACCTTTCATTTTCTTGTGTTTATACCTGCATGTAGCTATAAATAGATAAAGGTGTAGTGCTGTTTAGTGTCTATGGTTCTAAAGCTTGCTTGGCTATCTTTCAGTATCAGTTCCTAGAGATCTACTTCATCAATAATATTGAGATATACCTCCTGCATAGTAGTCTTATAGCATAGCTGTACCATAATCTGTTTAGCCATTTCCTACTGATTAACATTCAGGTTGTTTCTAATATTTTCCTATTTCTAACAATGCTTCAATGAAAATTCGTATAAATAACCTTTAGAGCCCATGTGCCAGCTAACATTTCTCTAGGGCAGCTAGACATGCTGGGTTGAAGGGTATGTACAAAATAAATGTTAAGAGTGCCAAATCCCCCTCCAAAATGGCCAGTATATGAGTAGTGTATGAACCAAACCTGTCTCTCCACAGACTTATCAGTAGTGGATGTTACCAGCCTTTTTTATTTTTGCCAATCAGAGGGCAAAAAATGGTGTCTCAGTTTGTTTTATGTTTATTGGCTCTTCTTTATTTCTTTTCTGTGAATTATCTATTCAGTCCTTTATCCATTTTTCTATTAGGATGTTTTTTTTTTCTTATTGATTTGTGAGTTCTTTATTCTACATTTGTTGGAGTATTTTTAATATATTCTTTTTTTTTTGACTTGTGTTTCCTACTTACTGTTTTTATTAATATATTCTTGAAGTGTTGAAAAATATTTTCTTTTTGTCTGTTGCTTGTATTTTAATTTATTTATGGTATCTTTTAGCATATAGAAGATTTCAGTTTTTACATAGTCATCTTTACCATTTTTTTGTATATTATGGCTTGTGTAAGAAGATTTTCTTATATTTCACCTAAAACTTGTATAGAAGTTAAAATTTTAGCTTTTTTTCTAGAAGCAAGTTTTGTGAATTGTGGGAGGTAAGAATGTAACTTATTTTTTTTCCATATGGGTAGTCATTTGCCCCAACACCATTTATTGACTAGTTCATCATTATCCCCCTGATTTGACGTTCCACTTTTGTCATAAACTGAATTCCCCTGTAAATCTAAATATTTTTTTCTACTCTTTATTCCAAGTTCTGTCCCTTAATAGCTATGTGACCTTTAGCAAGCTAGTTAGCCTCTCTGTACCTACCTCATATAGGTTGTTGTGGGGTTAAAATGAATTAATATACATAAAGCACTTAGAACATTGCCTAGCACGTGGTAAGTGCTGTGTGTTAGATATTATTATTATTCTGTTCCATAAAATCATTTTGTTTGTTCCTGTGGCAATAACACACAGATTAGTTACTATAGGTCTTGTGTCTTGTAAGGCAAATCCCTTCTGCAGAACTTGCTTTGGACCAGAGGAGACCACAGAAGCTCATCAAGCCCATCATCTCTGTTCTGAGCTGTGATTGGTCTTGGTGGCGTGCCAAGTTCCTTGGCCACCCATTCTACTTTCAGCAGATAGTTACATCCACCTACAGCCAAGACATCCAGAGCTGGTCTTACTAGTCCCCTCAGAACAAACAGCTTCGTCAGCCTCTGCTTTCCCATACTTTCCCTGCTCCTGCTTTGCCCAGCAACACTAGAAAGGCAGTTTAACAAGGAGATGCCAACCTACTTGTTCTTATTTTTCCAGAATTTCTAGGCCATTATTGAGCTTTTTTTTATTCCAGATGGATTTTAGAATCAGCTTTTCAAATTTTATGAAAAATCCTATTAGGATTTTTTATTAGGATTTCGTAGTATTTGTGGATTAATTATGGAGACTGACATCTTTCATCAGAGACTTTTCTGCTACAATGGAATGTATGCAACCATTACCCCTCTCTGTTTCCTGAAAAACATCACATTCTGAAAATTTGTAAAATAATAGAGCTTGCAAGAAAAAGAGGGTTAAGGGCACACCCCTCAAAATCTCTTTGGCTTTGAAGCCAAAACACTGACCCAGATAATGATGCTCCTAATACTAATCCTTGCTCAGTTAGTGCCCATTGGAATTTGCACCCAGCATCAGAGTCAGTGGATCTTTTGAAGCCTTAAACCCTGGGCTTGGGCTTCTTTCTTCTAGGTGTAGGTTCTTGAGGGTATTTGCTTAAGGTAGATACCAGCTTCATCAAATTAAAATGTGATCCAGGGCCTGGTTTTCAGCAGTCTTTTTTTAAACACAGGGGAAGTGTCTTCACTTCTTCATCTGCTCTTTCAGCCATCCTTCTCTCCTACCAGAGCTTAATTTTGTAAAAAACAGAGCCACCATTTACTCTTTTCTGATGGGAGGCACTATTGCATGATTTTTGTCACTTGTCTGTAGATCATCTGTTGCGAAGGCTTTATCTGTAATTGTGAGAAAATTCACCGCTAATTGATTATCTTAAAGTGTACAATTCAGTAGCATTTAGTGCATTCACAGTGTGGTACAACTACTACCCCTCTCTCTTTCTTTTTGATTGATTGATTGGTTGGTTGGTTGATTGATTGCTTGATTTTTAGTGAGAGAGAGAGAAATATTGATTTGTTGTTCCATTTATTTATGCATTCATTGGTTGCTTCTTGTATGTGCCTTGACTGGGGATCAAACCCATAACCTTAGCGTATTGAGCTACCCAGCCAGGGCCCAAGATATTTTCATCATCCTAGAAAACACTGTATTCATTAAGTAATTGTTCCCCATGTTCCTTTCCCTTTATTCCCTAGTAACCACTAATCTACTTTCTGTCTATAAGTATTTACCTATTATATCTATATATATAAAAAGCCAGCAACCAGAACGCAGTAACGACGGAATGACAGGTCACTATGATGCCCACTGCAGCCAGTGAATCAGCTGGATCGGGAGTTGGGGCCGGCTGGCCAACATCCCGAGGCCCCTCCCTCTGGCTGGCCCCGCCCCTGATGGGCCCCCACTACCTCGATCGACCCACACCCCCTACCCCCGGCTGGTCCCAACCCTGATGGCTGGCTGGCCAACCTCCTGCAACCCCTCCTCCCACCCAGCCCCACCCCATCAGGGGCAGGGCCGGCTGGCCAACCACCCATGGCCCCTCCCCCAGGCTGCTGGCTCCCGATTGGCCCCCCAGACCCCATTCGGGGGCAGGGCCGGCTGGCCCACTGTCCACAGCCCGTCCCCAAGGCTGGCCCTGCCCCTGATCAGGGGTAGAGCCGGCCAGCCAACCACCCATGGCCCCTCCCCCAGGCCGCTGGCCCCCGATTGGTCCTCTGGACCCCATTCGGGGGCAGGGCCAGCCAGCCCACTGCCCACAGTTGGCCCCACCCCCACTCAGCCCCCACCACCCTGATTGGCCCGCAGCCTCTCCCCCCAGCCAGCTCCGCCCCCGATCGCTCCCCCCACCAATCAGGGGCAGGGCCATCTGGCCCACCGCCCATAGCCCCTCTCCACAGCCGGCTCTACTCCCAATTGGCCCCCCCACCCCAATCAGGAGTGGGGCTTGCTGGTCAATCACCCGCGGCCCTCCCCCCAGCTGGCCTGGCCCTGATTGGGCCCCAGTCGGGGTGGGTCAGCTGGCCAACCTCCCACCGTCTCTTCCTCCTGACAGGCCCAGCCCTGATCTGCCCCGATTGGGGCTGGGCCAGCCAGACCCCACCCGTGCATGAATTTGTACACTGAGCCTCTAGTATCATATAAAAGTAATCATATAATATGTGACCTTTTGTGTCTGGCTTCTTTAACTTAGCATAATGTTTTCAAGGTTCATCTAAGTCAGGCGTCCTCAAACTACGGCCCGCGGGCCGCATGCAGCCCGCCAAGGACATTGATCCCGCCCGCCGGGTGCCGCTGCCTGTCCTGCTTAGCAGCCGACTCATCCTGGGCCTGCAGTGTGCATAGGAATTTGTTCATAGTTTTTTTTTAACTATAGTCCAGCCCTCCAATGGTCTGAGGGACAGTGAACTGGCCCCCTGTTTAAAAAGTTTGAGGACCCCTGATCTAAGTTGTGGCATGCGTCAGCATTTTGTTCCTTTCTATGGCTGAATAGTATTTCATTGTATGGATATGCCACAATTTGATTATTTACTCATCTGCTGATGGGCATTTGAGTTATTTTTACCTTTTGGCTATTAATAATACTGCTAAACACAATTGTGTGCATTTTTCTGTGTGGACATATGTTTTTATTTTTCTTGGGAATATACCTAGGATAGAATTCCTAGGTCATATGGTAATTCTATATTTTACTCTTTGAGGAACCACCAAACTTTTTCACAATGACTGCAAGAGAATTGTCACCTTAGGTATATTCAGTTTTCTAATCTATGTACATAGTATGTCCCTCCATATTTAGTTGTTTATTTTTTATTTTATTTTATTTTTTTTTATTTTATTGATATTTTACAGAGAGGAAGGGAGAGGGATAGAGAGCTAGAAACATCGATGAGAGAGAAACATCGATCAGCTGCCTCCTGCACACCTCCCACTGGGGATGTGCCCGCAACCAAGGTACATGCCCTTGACCGGAATCGAACCCGGGACCCCTCAGTCCGCAGGCCAATGCTCTATCCACTGAGCCAAACCGGTTTTGGCCATATTTAGTTGTTTAAACATTTATTGCATCAGTTTTTTATAGTTTTCAGCATACAGATCCTGCACATTTTGTTAGATTTATCCCTAAGCTCTGTATTCTTTGGTGATATTGGAAATGGTACCTTTTTTAAACCTTGGTTTCCAATTGTTTATCACTAGTGTGTGTGTGTGTGTGTGTGCGCGTATGATTGATTGATTTTTGTGTGTTTTCCTTATATCTTGAAAACTTGGTAAACTCAATCTAGTTGTTTTGGTGTATTCTTTTCCCTTTTGTATATATTACCATGTCATGTGCCAGTAGGGACAAATTTTATTCCTTTCTTTCCAATCTGTATGTAATTTTTTCTTTTTGCCTTTTTGTTCTAGCTAGCATTTCAAACACAGTGTGGTAAGAAAGTGAACACCCTTGCCTTGTTCCCAATTGAAGAGGAAAGCATTCAGTCTTTGCACTATTATGATGTTAGCTATAGGTTCTGAGGTTAAGAAAGTTCACTTCTTTTCTTATTTTGTTGAGAGTATTTTTTTTCTGAGAGTATTTTTTAATCTTTATTGTTGAGAGTATTACAGATGTCCCCCGTTCCCCCCCTTTGCCTCCCTTCACCTGGCTCCCACCCCCCCCCAGGCCTTCCCCACACTATTGTCTGTGTCCATGGCCTATGCATATAAGTTCTTTGGTTCATCTCTTCCTACCCCCCTTCCCCCCTTCCCTCTGAGATCTGGCAGTCTATTCCATGCATCCATGCCTCAGGACCTATTTTGTTCATTAGATTCCACATGTAAGTAAGATCATATGGTATTTGTCTTTCTCTGACTGGCTTATTTCACTTACCATAATAATTTCCAGGTCCATTCATGCTGTCGCAAAGAGTAAGAGTGTCGCCTTCTTTTTTTTTTTTTTTTTTAAATCCTTACCCAGGGATATATTTTCCATTGATTTTTAGATATAGTGGAAGGGAGGGAAAGAGACAGAGAGAGAAACATCTGTGTGAGAGAGACACACATCGATTGGTTGCCTCCCATATGAGCCTGACCAGGGCCAGGTATCGAGCCTGAAACCGAGGTATATGCCCTTGACCAGAACCGAACCCAGAACCCTTCAGTTCACAGGCTGACGCTCTATCCACTGAGCTAAACCTGCCAAGACCATTTTTAATTTTTTTAAAATACATTTTATTGATTTTTTACAGAGAGGAAGGGAGAGGGATAGAGAGTTAGAAACATCGATGAGAGAGGAGCATCGATCAGCCGCCTCCTGCACACCTCCTACTGGGGATGTGCCCGCAACCAAGGTACATGCCCTTGACCGGAATTGAACCCGGGACCCTGGAGTCCACAGGCCGACGCTCTATCCACTGAGCCAAACCGGCTAGGGCCGTTTTTAATTTTAATTTTAATTTTAATTATTTTATTTTATTTTTATTTTTTTATTTTTTTCATTAAGGTATTATATGTGTACATATCTTACCATTGCCCCCCCCCCACCCCACTCCCATACATGCCTCACCCCCCAATGTTTTGCATCCGTTGGTTACTCTTATATACATGCATATAAGTCCTTCAGTTGATCTCTTATTTCCCCCACCTCTCCCTAACCTTACCGCTGTAATTTGACAGTCTGTTTGATGCTTTACTGCCTCTGTATCTATCTTTTTGTTCATCAGTTTATAAATGTTTTTCATTATCCCCAAATGAGTGAGATCATGTGGTATTTTTCTTTCATTGACTGGCTTATTTAACTTAGCATAATGTTCTCTAATTCCATCCAGATGCCTACAAATGGTAGTAATTCCTTCTTTTTTATCCGTTTTTAATTTTTAGAGGAAACTCCATATTGTTTTCTACAGTGGCTGCACCAGTCTGCATTCCCACCAGTGGTGCACTAGGGTTCCTTTTTCTCCATATCCTCTCCAGCACTTGTTTGTTGACTAATGGATGATAGCTATTCTGACAGCTATGAGGTGATAACCTCATTGTTGTTTTAATTTGCATCTCTCTGGTGATTAGAGACTTTGAGCATCTTTTCATATGTCTACTAGAGGCCCGATGCACGAAATTTGTGCAAGGGGCTTGGCCCTTGCAGCCACAGCAGCTTGCCTTGGCCCTCGCAGCCGCAGCTTCGTCCAGAAGGACATCCAGAAGGTCGTTCTGCTGTCCAGTCTAATTAACATATTACACTTTTATTATTATAGATTGGCCAACTCTATGTTCTAGAAAGAGGTGGGAGACTGAATTTCTCTGATGAAGTAAAATTCTAGAGAAATTTGAAGCTGGTCATTAGGAGGAAGTTTTCAATCTCACTTTGCTTCTCTTTTAGGTTTAGCCACAGCAGCACAGTTTGACCTCATCAGTAGGACCTTTCTAGACCACTTTCCCCTTAAATTCTATAGGTGTTGCATGAGGATTGTAAGGAGAGTGTGATAAAACTGGATGTTTGTATATATTTGTATAGTATGAGATGCTTATATATGTGTGTTTTGATATCCAGAACATTCCGTTCCAGTAATCTTGTTCCTAATTCAGCCAAGTAGGCTTTTTGTTCCCTTTTTGTGAATAATGTGTGTACCATTCTTTTTTCATTAATTCAAAAAACACTTTCTGAGCACCTCCTCTGCATTATGTTAGGCTCCCTTTGTTTGAAATCAAACAGTACATTTCCCTGTCTTCCTGGTAAATTGGGGGTGACAGGTTTACTAATTATCTCTTAAGCACTATATAATAACTACAGTGAGGGTATGCACAGGATACTATGAAGTGTTGAGGAGGCATCTGAATCAGATTAGGAGAATGAGGGAAAGCTTTAGGGAGTGAATCTAGAGCTGAATTTTGCAGGGTCAGTAAAGTAACTCATGAAATTACTCACTAAATGGATGTTGGGTGAGTGAGTCAGAATTAGATGATGCTGGAGAAGGACATTTGCAGCAGGGGTGCAAAGGTAGGAAGGCATGAAAAGTATGTGGCTCATTCAGGGACTCCTCTAGTTGAATATGGATTAAGTAAAGGGTCCGCTTTTGGGGGAGTGGTAGGAGCTGAGTTGTAGGTATCCTTCTGTTTTCACCCTTCTGGATGAGATCTCAGTTTACCTTGCTTTTCCCTCTCACTATAGTTTACCCTTCCCTGGAATCTGATGACGACGACCCTGCTTTGAAATCTCGACCCAAGAAGAAGAAGAATTCAGATGATGCTCCATGGAGTCCTAAAGGTGACGTAGTATTATGTCCTTAAATGGTGTGGGGGTGGTTAGGGGACAAATAGGCTGGAGGTAGGTGGGATATTAATTATAGGAAGACATGATTCAGTCACTCATTTGTTTATTTAGCAAACTGTGCCTGTTGTGTGCCAGGTATTAGGTGCTGGAGCAAAAATGATCAATGAGACACAGTTCATGCACTCAGTTTAGCAAAGCCAGAGGTAATGGAGCACTTTGCTTCTGATATTATATGGCTTAAAATGAAATGAAGAAGACCTTCAACAGTTTTTAGCAAGCAGTCTAAGGCTTCTGAGAGAGTATTCTGCTACCATCATCATATCCTTTGGTAATACTAATGTCAAAGGAGGGAAGTTATGCTGACTATTGAGCTCTGCAAGGCCCAAGACTCCTTAGACCAGTGGTCGGCAAACTGCGGCTCGCCAGCCACATGCGGTTTGCCGCTCTGTTGACTAATGAGTTTGCTGACCACTGACCTAAGCATTTAAAAGAGGAACACTGTGGCTCAGTAGTTGAACTCCGACCTGTGAACTAGACAGTGGTCGGCAAACTCATGTGGCTCGCGAGCCGCAGTTTGCCGACCACTGCCTTAGACTTTCACCTGTACTCGCTGAGAGGCCATCTTTGAGAAAAGAAGAAAATGATCATTGAGTTGGACATGGAATTTAGAGGATAATAAAAGTATTTTATTCATCTTACTGGTCAGGTGGTTTTCACATTGGAGGGTGTCAGTTAGCTTTTGCTGCTTATCCAGCTACCCAAAACTTAGTGGCTTAGAACAACAGCAGTTGATCATTTCTCATCATTCTCTAGATTAAAAAAAAATCTTAAGTGGTTCTCTAAATTGATCTGCTGTTCTGGACCATCTTGACTGGGGCTGGATGATCTGCAGAGGTCTGCCTCAGGTGTCTGGGACCTAACTTGGGTTGGGCTGGGGCCTCTTTCTCTGTGGTCTTTCATCGACAAGTATTTTTCTCAAGGTAGCAAGCACAAGGGTATCCAGCATCAAGAGAGGACAAGCCCCAATGTGCAAAGACTCTTCAAGACTCGGCTTGTGTCATGTTTTCTATTGTTCCATTGACCAAAGCAAGTTACATGGCCAAGCCTTGATTCCAGGAGAAGTAGATTCCACCTCCTGAAAGGGAGCTGCAAAATTCTTCTGCATACAAGGAGATGTGAGCAAATTGAGGTCATTACTACAGTAGACCATCACAGAGGGTGCTGGCATCTCAGTACCTAGGTTTCCCCAGGAAATAAAGGGCCTGCTCTCCTCACCCAGCCTTATCTGAGTCGGGTGTTTGCTTGGCTTTGGGGGTGTGAAGTGGCAAGGCAGCCCTGGAAAGTGTTCTCTTGGTGTGTCAATCAGCAAGTATTTATTTTTTTCTTTCCTTAGGCCTATTTTCTGATTTTATTTTCTCCTATAGTTTCTGACTTAAGAGCATAATAGAAAATTTGGAAACTATAGAACATAGAGGGAAGTATAAAAAGAAACCACCCATGATTCTGCCACCCAGAAGCAACCACTGTTAATGTGTTGATATATTTCCTTCTAGTTTTTTTCTTGTGCATTTTTCTTTTTATGATTGAAATCACATTATATATACAATCATATATCCTACTTTAAAATTATTTTGCCCTTTATTCAAAATAATGTGTGTATCTGGTAGTAAATCAAATAATAGAGGAGTTTAGGATGAAATGCAGTTGTCTTCTTCCTCTGTTTTTCCCGCCTACAATCCCATGCCTGTGAGGGCCTCATAGTTTTCATTTTTGTTGTGGTTACCTTCAAAACTCAGTATTATAGAGTTTATAACATAATTTTTTGACTTATTAACTTAACCTGTTTCTCCTTCCATCAGATTCTGACAATCTCTCTTGATTATCCACTCTCTAAGATATAGACATTATGGCTGCTTTTTTTTTTTTAACAGCTGCTTTTAAAAAATATATTTCTTTGTTGATTTCAGAGACGAAGGACAAGGGAGAAAGAGATAGAAACATCAATGATAAGAATCATTGATTGGCTGCCTCCTGCACGCCCCCCACTGGGGATCAAGCCTGCAACCTGGGCATATGCCCTGACCAGGAATCAAACCATGACCTCCTGGTTCATAGGCCAACACTCAATCACTGAGCAACACTGGTTGGGCTGTCTGCTATTTTTTCCTCCAACCTTCTATGAGTCACATTTTTTTGTTTACATTGTCAAGGTTATTTACATTGTCTTGAGAATAGTAACTCTACATTGACTAGAGGTTGAGTGTAAAAGTTTAAAGCCAATAAATATCCTGGCCTTTTAAATTAACATCTTATCTAAAAAAGAGGGAATATGCTAATTGACCATCACTCCATCACAAAGATGGCTGAACCCACAACTGAGGCCAAGTTCCCATAAGGAGCCTTAACGAGCAATCAGCAGGGACCTGAGGCTACACCCTCCCCTGCCCCCGTGGGGCTTGACAGGGGAACTCAGGCCGCGCCCCTCACCCGGCAGGGCTTGACAGGGGACCTCAATGTGCACTTCCCGTCCTGGTGCTGGGCTAGGGGACCTCAGGCTCCTCCCCCCCTCCCAGGCACCAGGCCAGGGGACCTCAGACCACACCCCCGCCCAGCGGGGCTTGACAGAGGACCTCAGGCCGTGTCCCCCACCCAGCGGGGCTTGACGGGGGACCTCAAGGTGCACCCCCAATGCTGGGTCGGGGGAACTCAGGCCGCGTCTCCGCCCAGCGGGGCGTGACGGGGGACCTGAGGCTGTACCCCCCTGCTGATGGGGCTTGACGGGGGACCTGAGGCTGCGCCCCCCTGCTGGTGGGGCTTGACAGGGGACCTGAGGCTGCGCCCCACCACCTGGCGGGGCTTGACGGGCGACCTCAGGCCATGCCCCTCATCCAGCGGGGCTTGACAGGGCATCTCAGGCCATGTCCCCCACCTGGCGGGGCTTGACGGAGGACCTCAAGGCATGCCCCCTGCCCCGGTCTGGGCTGGGGGACCTCAGGCCACACCCCCCATCCTGGCGCCAGGCTAGGGGACCTGGGGCTATGCCCCCTGCCCGGCAGGGCTTGACAAGGGTGGGACTGGCTGGGTCTGGATCTAGCCCAGCTGTGGGCAAACTACGGCCCGCGGGCCGGATCCGGCTGTTCTATCTGGTTCTCTTGCTCTCCCCTCCGCTCCTTTACTTTGAATTTATATTAGTTCACACAAACACTCCATACATGCTTTTGTTCCGGCCCTCTGGTCCAGTTTAAGAACCCATTGTGGCCCTCGAGTCAAAAAGTTTGCCCACTCCTGATCTAGCCCAATGAGGGGGGGGGGGCAGCCAGGTCTGGGTCTCACGTGATTTTGAGGTGCATGTGGGTGGGCAGGGACTTGACTCTGGGTCCCATGATGAGCCCCAGACTCTGACAGGAGGAAGGTTTTCATATACATTTTACTAATTTTCTTTCATCTCTGACACTTCTATTATAGAGAAAGGGCAAATAGCAATATTAAATTATTTCCTCTAATTAATCCCCTTTTAATGTGCATGAATTTCGTGCACCGGGTCACTAGTTATATCATAAGCACATCCCTATGCCATTGTTTATAAATAATAGTGGTTACAAAGCATTCTATTTCATTGATATATCTAATTTACCTAACTTCTCCTTTGATGTGGGGCATTTAGCTTAGTCCCAAGTTTTCACAGTTAGTGATAACATTTGGTGTGAGCATCTTTTTATGTAAGTGTTTGTATCTCTGATTATTTACTTAGGATGGATCTCCATGAGACTCTAGATGGGCCAAAGAAAAAAAGTATATTGGTATACAGTGAAAAGTTCCTCCAGTCCCTGTTCCACAGCCTTCCAAGTTCTCATCTGGAGTCAACTACTGTTACCTGTTTCATGTTTATTCTTTCAGAGGTAGTTTATGCATATACGAGTAAACACATATATTTCTCCCTCTTTTTTTTCACTCAATTGGAAGCATACTTTATTCACTGTTATGTGCCTTTCTCACTTAACAATTACATCTTAGAGACTGTTTACACACCCACAAGCAATGCATGAGAGTGCCTATTTCCCTACACCCTTGACAATACAATTTGTTAATATGAGTGTTTTAAAAGCTCTTTATATGTATTGCCAAATTGCTTTTCAGAAAGGTTGTACTAGAGTACACTCTCACCAGCCATGTGTGAGGATATTGTTTATAAATCTTTACAGGCATTGAGCATATCAGTTAGGAATAGTATTTGCCTGTGAGTAACAGTAACCTATCAGGTATCCTTAGTGAGTGCTTATCCCCTCAGGGTCACAAGATGGCTGCTTTACCTCTGCAGAGGTCTCTGAGTTACAGTGTTGTGGGGTTTTTTGCAGTCTTTTTTTTTTTAATATCATCTTGGGTTGAAATTTTGTCACATAGCCAAGATTGTCTGCCAGACAGGCCAGGAAATGTAGTTTTTAGCTAGGTACATTTCTGTCCCACAAAGTCATGTGTTTTGTCGTAAAGCAAGAAAGGGCCCAGCCAGTGTTGCTCAGTGGTTGAGCATCGACCTATGAACCAGGAGGTCACGGTTTGATTTCTGGTCAGGGCACATGCCTGACTTGCGGGCTCGATCCCCAATAGGAGACATGCAATGATTCTCTCTCATCATTGATGTTTCTATCCCTTTTTCCCTCTCCCTGCTATCAATAAAAACTTTGTTTTTTTAAAAAAAAAGAAAGCAAGAAGGAGAAAATGATACTGGGTTGAGAACAAGCAGTCTCCACCATGATATTTTTTTGATCTTTGGTAATTCACAAGCAAACAACAGTATCTTATTAATTTTTATTTCCTTGATGTTCGTAGTAGCATTAGAATTTTTTCTTTTGTAAATTTTATTTCTGACCTTTGCCCATTTATCCATGTATGTCTCCAGGTTTTTCAAATTGCCCTTTTTATATAGTAAGGAAATAGTTATTATTTGTATACATATGTAATTTTGTTTATGGTACTTTCCCCTCATTCTATATAAAAAAACCCTGAATATTTCTTTTTTTAAAAATAAATCTTTATTCAGATTATTACAATTGTTCCTCTTTTTTCCCCCATAGCTCCCCTCCACCCGGTTCACACTCCACCCTCTGCCCTTACCCCCCCTCCGCACTGTCCTCATCCATAGGTGTACGATATTTGTCCAGTCTCTTCCCGCACCCCCACACCCCTTTCCCCCCGAGAATTGTCAGTCCACTTTCTTTCTCTGCCCCTGATTCTATTATATTCACCAGTTTATTCTGTTCATCAGATTTTTTATTCACTTGATTTTTAGATTCACTTGTTGATAGATATGTATTTGTTGTTCATAATTTTTATCTTTACCTTTTTCTTCTTCCTCTTCTTAAAGAATACCTTTCAGCATTTCACATAGTACTGGTTTGGTGGTGATGAACTCCTTTAGCTTTTTCTTATCTGTGAAGCTCTTTATCTGACCTTCAATTCTGAATGATAGCTTTGCTGGGTCGAGTAATCTTGGTTGTAGGTTCTTGCTGTTCATCACTTTGAATATTTCTTGACACTCCCGTCTGGCCTGCGTAGTTTCTCTGCACTTTACTTCCTGCAGCTCCTCTGAGTCTCAATGTGCGTTTCTCTTCCCTTCTAGTTGTAGAATTTCCACTCAGCCAGCCTTCGTGGTTCTGGATGATGTCCATTTGTCTTTTAGTTGTAGTTTTTTTTTTATTTTTATTTTTATTTTTTATTTTATTTTTTTATTTTTTTAATATATATTTTATTGATTTTTTACAGAGAGGAAGGAAGAGTGATAGATAGTCAGAAACATCGATGAGAGAGAAACATCGACCAGCCGCCTCCTGCACACCTCCCCACTGGGGATGTGCCCGCAACCAAGTTACATGCCCTTGACCGGAATTGAACCTGGGACCCTTCAGTCCGCAGGCTGACGCTCTATCCACTGAGCCAAACCGGTTTTGGCTAGTTGTAGTTTTGAAGTTGTTGTGTGAGGCAGCAAGTTCAGGTGTTTACCTATGCCGCCATCTTGGTTTCTCCAAAAACCTGAATATTTCTATATAAAAAGTTGATCTTATCCATTGTTTCCCTATTCAGACAGCAGATAATGAATACCTCTGTAGTTTTAGTTTAAATATATACATACACTGAGTGGCCAGATTATTATGATCTCTGAACACATAATAATCTGGCCACTCAGTGTGTGTGTGTGTGTGTGTGTGTGTGTGTGTGTATGTATTAGAGGCCCGGTGCATGAATTCGTGCATGGGTGGGGTCCGGCCAGCCTGGCCAGGGGGAGGGGACATGGGTAGTTGCTGGCCTGCCTGCTGGTCGAACTCCTGGTTGAGGGAACAATTTGCATATTAGCCTTTTATTCTATAGGATATACACTGAGTGGCCAGATTATTATGCATTCAGAGTTCATAATAATCTGGCCACTCTGTATATGCATGTATATTTCCGTAAATAGAAAGCTAATTTTTATCATATTTTCAAAGTGGATTCTTAACCCCAAAAGACTAAGGCCGTGGTCGGCAAACTGCAGCTCGCGAGCCACATGCGGCTCTTTGGCCCCTAGAGTGTGGCTCTTCCACAAAATACCACGGCCTGGGCGAGTCTATTTTGAAGAAGTGGCGTTAGAAGAAGTTTAAGTTTAAAAAAATTTGGCTCTCAAAAGAAATATCAATCGTTGTACTGTTGATATTTGGCTCTGTTGACTAATGAGTTTGCCGACCACTGGACTAAGGCATTCTACCAAGGGTATTCCCCTTATGCCCATCATCACTGCTATTAGCATTGTTCTAGAAGTTCTAGACAGCATAATTAGGAATGAAGCAGAAATAACCCTAACTATTGGAAATTAAGAGGCCAAATTATCATGATATGAGGCTCCCTGGCGGTAGGAACCTTATTTATTTTAGTCCTTTATTGTATCTATAGCATCTTGCACAGTGCCTGGCACATGAGAGATGTTTATTAAGTATTTGACAAATGAAAGAAATAATATGATTGTATAATTAGGAAATGCAAGAGAATCAACTCAAAAACCGTTAAAACTATTATAAGAATTCAATACATTGGGTAATTACTGAATGTAAACCAGATATCCAAAAAACAAGAATTGTTATATATCATTAATAAAACCATAATGCACTGAGAAAAAATATTCTATTGGTAATAACAATTGTATAAAATACTGAAGAATAATCTTAAGATTCTATGTGGAACCTACATGAACTTTACTGAGGAACATATAAGAAGTTATGAATAAATAAAGGTGTACTGTTTGCCTGGTTATAAAGACTGAGTATTTTAAAGGGTCATTAATTAAATGTATATGTTTAACACTATCTCAGGTCAAAATCCTAATGGAATTTAGTGGTGAAGTCATTCTGAAATTAATTTAAAAGAGTAAACAGGTATGATTAGTTTAAAGCATTTTGAAATTAAAAAGTAAATAAAAAGGAATTAGCCTTATAAGATTTAAATATACTACAGTGCTGCAATAATCATGTTACTGTGGTTACAAGAACTTGAGTAATCAGTA